>NC_090814.1:51704649-52364088 GCF_000390325.3 Nicotiana tomentosiformis | reverse complement strand
CGAGGCTAGGTTATATGGTACTGATTTAGTGAAGGATGCCTTGGAGAAAGTAAAGTTGATTCAGGAGAGACTTTGCATTGCACTGTCCAGAGAGAAGAGTTACACGGATCAGAAGGCGTATGATTTAGCATTTATGGTGGGCGAGAAGGTTCTCTTGAAAGTCTCACCGATGAAAGGAATCATAAGGTTCAGGAAGAAGGGCAAGTTGAGCCCAAGGTTTCTAGGTCCATTTGAGGTATTGAGACGAGTTGGGGAGGTTGCTTATGATCTTGCTATACCTCCCAGTCTATCGGGAGTTCATCCGGTTTTTCACGTGTCTATGCTCCGGAAGTATCATGTTGACAGGTCCTATGTATTAGTTTACATCACGGTTCAGCTAGATGAGAGCCTGGTTATGAGGAGGAGTTAGTTGCCATTATTGACACGCAGGTTCGCTAGTTGAGGTCCAAGAATATTTCTACGGTAAAGGTTCGGTGGAGCGATCAACCAGTCAAGGAGGCGAATTGGGAGACCGGGGAGAGCATGTGGAGCATATATCCACACCTATTCGGCACTCCAGGTATGATCCTAGACTCGTTTGAGAATGAATGTTTGTTTAAGAAGTGGAGAATATAACGAACCGACCGGTCATTTTACTTTCTAGATCCCTATTACCCAAATTAAGACTCCCCGTATATGTTTTTACTATTTTATGACTTGTGGCGATGGTTAGTTCGAGTTTATAAGGGTTCGGGTTGAAATCGGAACACTTAGTTCCTTAATAGTGACTTAAAAGGGGTAAGTTTGACTTAAGTAAACTACCTCAAACTAATATTTGACTGTCCCAATAGGTTCGTATGATGATTTTGGACTTGGTCGTATGTTTGTATCGATTTTCGGATGACCCAGGAGCATTTCAGTGCTTAATATTGAAAGTTGGCGCATCGAAGGTTTTCAAGTTCTTCAATTTGGTTTGGCATAGGTTTTGGTGTTATCGAGGTTCGTTTTATATTCTGATCTTGGTAATAGTTCCGTATGGTGATTTAAGACTTGCATGCAAAATTTGGTATCATTCCGAGTAGTCTAAGTATGATTCAGCGCGTTCAGAGCAAGTTGAAAACTTGAAGTTCATAATTTGATTCAATTTGATTTTGGGGTGCGATTCTTAGTTTTGAGGTTGTTTTACGTATTTTGAGAGTTCGAGCAGGTTCGTATTATGGTTATGAACTTGTTGGTGCATCTGGACGGCGTCTTGGGGGGCACGGGTGCGTTTCAGACCGCTCGGAGCTAAGTCAAAATCTGCTGGTGCGCTGTTCTGGTTTCCTTCTTCGCGAACGCGAAGGAAACCATGCGATCGCGAAGAAGGAATTGGGGACTGGGTGGTTTTGTGCTTCGCATTCGTGAAGTCGTGGCCGCGTTCGCGAAGGCTTGGGGTTAGTGGCCTTCGCGCTCGCTGGAGACCTATCGCATTCGCATAGAGTCAAGGGCCTGGGCCTGGGCAACCCAGTTGCCTTACACGTTCGCGAGTGAGGGCTCGCATTCACAAGTGTCCTCTCGCAATCAAGAAGAGGAATTTTTCTGTGTTCATCAGTATTGCTTCGCGATTGCGATGAAGGCACAGACCTGGGCAGAATGTTTTAAAAACGAGACTTATTCCATTTTCTCTCATTTTTCATTTCCTTTGCCGATTATGGAGCTTCTTGGGGAGGGGTTTTCACCTAGCTATTGAAGGTTAGTAAGTCCTACCCAATATAAGTTTAATAAAAAGATTATGGGTAGATTTTAATATGTAAAAAGTGAAAATTTTAGGAGATTGTTGAAAAACCTAGGTTTTGATAAAATGGGATTTAACCACGAAAATGATTATGGAATTGGGTAGAAATTTTATATCTTAGTTCATAAGGTTATGGGTAACATTTATTTTGGAAAATTTTCGGAATCCGTTCACGTGGGCCCGAGGATAAATTTTAGGAAACTTCTAATTTGGGTTGGGGTAATTTCTCTATTAGCTAAATTATGAACTTGTGAGTGTATATTGATTAATTTATATAATATTTGACTAGTGTCGGGTTGTTTGGTACCAAGTTGAGGCTTTAGAGCGGATTTGTGGACCGGAAGTCAGCTTGAGAATGAGGTAAGACTCTTGCCTAACATTGTAAGAGGGAACTCATCCCCTTAGGTGTATCTTGTTGTGTATTACTTGTGTGGGGAGCTACGTACGCACTAAGTAACGAGAGTCCGCACGTAGCTATATTCCATGAGGTGTCCGGGTAGACTTAGATCTACATCATGCCTTTAATTGTATATTTATTATGCATATTAATTGTCTTGAATCGAGCTGAGACTAGGTATTTTAAAGTTAAAATTTCGACTTAGATTTCTTTTTTTTGGAAGAATTGAGGAATACTTAATAACTCTATGAAATCCATGCCCTCTCGCGTCGCAATTACTTCCGCGAACGAGGTAAAATTCTCTACTCTTATGGGATCGGGTCGTTCGCCTCGGCATTACGATAACACTACTCTTATAGGAGCGGGTCGTTCACCTCGGCAGTATAATAGATGCATCTCTGGTTTGTGTCGTTCGACCCTCGTCAATGTACATATTATTCTGGATCAGGCTGTATGACCCTGGCATAAATCGTGCGTGTTAATGCTTGGAGCCCGAATACACTTGATATTATTTTTATGACTTGAGAGGTTAAAATTTATTTAATGGCCTGAAATTGTTGAAGTTAGTATATGTCAATTGGAGATTTAAATTGACTATCTGTTAAAGAACCATTTATTCATTGTTGGTTATTGTGTTATTATTATTATTCATGTATTTCATGCCTAATTAGAATTGTTGTATTTTTATTATTGGCATGTAGTAAGTGTCGATATAGACCCCTCGTCACTACTTCTTCGAGGTTATTATTGGATACATATTGTTTATGTACCCAGGCTACACTTCTAAACTAATCATGCAGGATCTGAGGCAGGTGCATCTGCATTCATTTAAGCGCGACCCCTGATACCCTGAGGCATAGTAGTGAGCTGCTCTCTGAGTCTGTTCTGCGGAACCCGCAGTCTCTCTTTTGTATTTACTTTTGTCTATCTTACTTGAGACAGTAGCATAGGTGGTTTGTATATTCTACTAGTTGCTCATACACTTGTGACACTGGGTCTTGGAAATATGCTAGTAGACACTTTATGGCTATTGAGTATTTATTTCTCCGTATTTGCTCTTTTATTAGTTTATGCTTTATTTTATTAAATTTCTCACTTCTCATTTACTTAATATAAAAATCAACTACTTTGAAATTATTAAAAAGAATAAATACATGGCTAATTCACCATTGGCTTGCCTAACGACGACGTTGGCGCCATCACGGCCTATAAGAGAAATTGGGCCGTGACGCATCACATGTCATTATTAACGTTCAACGCACATTCATAGATACTAGTATAATAAATATATGCCTATACATAAATTTTTATAAGTACAAATGATATTAGATTTGGTATTTAAAATGCATATTTTTTCTTGAATATACATTAATTAGTAATCATATGTTTATAACTAATATTGTAAAAATAATTGATATATATATTCCAAATTAATAATATATAGTTTAATTAATTATAAAAACTAAAAATTTATGTCTTGTAAGAATATCATGGAATGCATGTTTAATACAATAAATTAATTTTTATAAATATAATGTCATAACATTATTCAAATATTTGACAAAACTAATCTATTAATTCTAACGAAAAATGAACAACATGCAATGTGAAATAACAAGCCAATACTACTAAAACGAGTAAATTGGAACCTTAATATAACGCAATTTCAAAATCCAAGAAAAAAATAGTTTAATATATGTCAAATTCCAACATAATAAAAATAAGTTCCAATACAACTTAAGATTAGTAAACATAATAAGTTTTATAGCCTCATTCAACAACGAAATTCTACTTTAATGACATCATCCATTATATGACAAGTTTGTTAATGACTCATTATTTATAATATTAGGAAGTGTAGTTTCAAAAACTAGAACAATAATACAGTTACGCTAAATGAAGAAAATATAACAAATAAAAAATAAAATATACGAGCAATTACATGGATTCACAAAAAGTAAAGTGAGAGAATAAAAGATAAATAATGTATAAAGAAAATATATTTTAAAATATAAAAAGAAATTAAAAAGTAAAAATATAAAAATTAAAAATTAAAAATAAAAAGAATTAAAATAATGGAAATAAAATTTATAAAGAAAATAAATTAAAATAAAAAAGGAAAGAAATTAAAAAGTAATAACCTTGTAATTACACAGTGTAATTACCATCAATTCTCACATTCCCCTTAAGAATTGGAGAGTGCAATTACACCTCTTCAATTATACCAAATTCCATGCTGACAAAGTGATTACTTGATCCAACAAACATGCCAAATTGTGTAATTACACCCAAAGCCAATTTCCATATGGCTTTCCAAATAGGCTCTAAATCTAAAATTTATTTGGGTTTGAAAAATTACTTTGGATTTTACAAATTACATAAATTATTTTCAAGCGCAAGGTCCATTTCATCTTAAGGCCTATACTCATACTATGTGTCAAGTGACATGGCATGTCCAGCCAAACTCAAGGCCAACAAGATGATACCACGCATTAAAATATTGTGGTAATGCCAGTCAAAAAATGACCAATCAAAGGTCACCAAGTGTCTAAAATGATATGTCTTGGCCAATCACATGCAACCTTATCACATAGCTTGTGTGGTAAGTTCAATGATTCGTTTGATCAGCCAATCAGAATCAAGAAAGAAAATTCATATGCAACTAGAGTGTCTACCCTCTACAACTATAAATAGAGGGTTTACACTCTCTAGGGGGTTTAGAGTTGGAGAAGAGTATTTTGCAGTTGGTGAAGGCATCCGCAAACAGAGAGATCAATCATCAACCGCATAGTTCTTCAACAAGAACGGAGTAGCAAACAGAGTTCTTCTAGGAGATCGATATGAAACGACAAAGTGTTACCCAACATTCTTTTTTATTAGAGAATGATGTTTCTCGAGCCGTCGAATTATGGAAAATTTTGGAGAGGAGAATCAAGGGAATACTTAGAACCGTACTCATAAATATTAATCAATAAAATCACTTTTTCTTTATATTTTTGTTACAGATAAACTTTCGTATTATTAAAATCTATTGCGAATAAAGTTTGGCACGCCCATTGAAACTAGTTCTGCCATTCATCTCTTCCTCTTGCAAGTTGAAAACTACAAACATCATATCTACTGTTGTAATGGCCTTCCGAAAGCGCGATGATGTTTCATGCAAGGACGCTATCATTGCTGCATCCATTGATCTGAATCATGTTGGCTCAATCACTCAAAGCAAGTTCAAGGCTAGTGGCTTGGATGGATCCGAATACTTCACCTATTTTTCGTTAAATACTAAAGTAATATTCATTCATACTAGAGCTCAAGGAAACCAAGGAAATGAACTACAAAAGAGATTTTATTTAGAAAATAAAAAGCCACCAAGCCTCAACAAAATGAATTGTCGGATACATTGAAACAAACTACCACAATGGATTACCAATATTTTGTAAATCAATGATAAAGAAATTTCAACGAATAAGAACGTTTTTGAGTAGCACTACATTCCAACAAATCCATGGAATAAGTGCACAGTTCTGGGTGATCATGCAGACAACATCAATAGGGTTAGTAGGAGGGAATGGAGTCCTAGAGTTTGAATAGGAAAGTTCCTAGAGTTCAAAGTAATAACACTTAGAATCATTGAAATTTTTTTGGAGTTCCATTTTATACTTCAAATAAAGGAATAATTCCTAGAGTTTTGAACTATAAATTTTCAAACCCTAGTAATCGTTCCTAGAGTTCTTTCATATTTTAGGTAGAGGTATTTTTGTTCATACTTGCATTTCCAAATAAAAGAGTAGCTACTCTGTTAATATAATTTAAAAGCTGAATAAACTCTAATAATCGACCGAAAAATGGCCATCCATGCTATTCTCTTCTAATTATGGTTCAAAGTGATATAGGTTAAAAAGGAAAAAAAATTAGAAATTAGCCACTCTTAGCCCCTGTTATTAATGTTTATCCAGTATTTAAAAATCTATTAGCATTAAGCCACTTTTTTCTCGCAAAAAAATATTAGACAACAATACCCTACCTAAAACTCAGAAGAACTCCAGGTTTAAGTACTAGATTTTGAAGATTTTACTGGAGTTTAAAATTTTTCTCTAGGTAAAACTCTAATACAGTGTATTGGAGTTCAAAACTTTTAAAGTTCAAACTTAGAAATAATTCATAGAGCTTGAATTTTTATTAGTTCAAACTCCAAAAACCATTTCAGGAGTTCGAGTTCACACTCTGCTATATATAATCGACCTTATATTTCGTCATCAATAGATCATGTTGTACATAACACCAATAAGCTGATACCGAGTAGTACTTGACTTGGATTGAGTTACACAAAATACTCCATAGTATTATGGAAGCAAAGAGGAATCCAAATAGAAACTTCACCGGAGAAACATCCAACGACAATCTCGTGGAGCCTCTTTAATTTTACATCTCACGATTATATTATTGCTTAATCTAATGCCATTATTTCCTACTTGAAATTGTTGATCCATTGGTTTTCAATTTGTTCTTCCTCAACATGTATGGGGTAAAATTGGGACAGTTGGGCGAATGACAGAATGATAAGTGGAATTAAAGACAGGTGGGACGTAAGTCAGCAAACAGCTGAGACTGGATATAAGTATACAATCATTGCTGAATGAATCCCGAAGTCAGAGTAGACGATAACAAATATTCAAAGCATTGTTATCGGGTAGCATTAAATGGGCAGTCGTTACAGTGAATATCTGCATTTATAGCCAACTGTTATACATCCATCAATGTCGATTTTATTCTCATTCAAGAGGAGCTTGATTTGGGGATCTTGTCTCCCTGAATAGAGAAATAAATAGGAGGAATAGCATCCATCGTAGACACGAAATACGCTGCATACAAAAAAGCCATAATCAACTTTCATATCACGCTTAGTCTTAGTTCACGAACATTGCTCTCACTATTTCCATCGGAAATGCTAAGTTCTTAATCAAGCTTGTAATCTTCTTTAAATTCATTGGATAATCTTATTTTTGTTCTTATTTATTTACTATTTTTGGGTCAAATCGATTCACTTATCTATAAACCACGCTATAAATTCAACTGTACTATTGTACAGGTAAATAGTTTCGTGCCACCGTGCGGCATAAACGGTTGTGTAATTTCTTTGATCCATTCGTTTGTTACTAACAAGTTTTGATTGTTTCCTTAGTAAAAGAAAAATTAGATATGGATGCTAATGATGTCTACAATGTTGGAGCACACAATGAGCGAGAAGATGAGTTCCAACGTGATGATTCAGCTAGCGAAACTTGTAACTAAGGAGATGAGGCAACCCCAATGCGCGAAGGCCAGTATCCTCGACGTGTGAGGGGCCCAACTCTAGATGATGCGGAGGATGAGCACGTTATTGAAACAGTCAAAATCTTGAGAGAACAATAAAAGGTGATTATGGATCACCTCTCAAGGCAAGATCGTGTGATGACATAATTGAAACAGGCGCTATCGGGTGCCTCCAATAATGCTAATGGAAGGGCTCCAGTTCTTCCCAGCACTCCCGCAAATCAAACGAATCAAAGAACAGATAACAACACTACAAGGGATGAGGTCGGCTTTGATGAGGGCCGAGGGACCGGTAGTGGATCTGGGAGCAACAACTTAAATGACCCTTTAAAAACCAAGCTCATGCGATCCATGAGAGAAATGCATGAACAAATGGATCAGAACGCGAAGGAGTTTCATGCTCGGATAGATCAGATCCCATGTGTGTCGCCGGTGTTAAAGGGTCCAGATTCAAAGAAGTATATGAAGCTGCCGTTTAAACCAAGTACGGCAACGGAGTTGATCCTAAAGAGGTTTCCGGATATTCCAAAGTATGATGAGACTTCGGATCCACAGGAGCACATCACGACCTTCACTACGGCAGTAAAGGAAAACGACATGGCCCGGCATTAGATCGAATTGATTGTTTTAAAGAACTTTGGAGAAACCCTTAAGAATGGTGTCTTAACTTGGTATTCCCTCTTACCTAAGCATTCTATTGATTTTTTTTGAAATGCTTGCAAATTTTTCATCAAAGATCATCCTGGAGCAAGAAAGGTCCGGGCTAGAAATGCGAATATATTCAGAATTTTGCAAGGACAATCTGAGCTGTTGCGAGAATTCGTGATCCAATTCCAGAAAGAAAGGATGTTGTTACCAGTGGTCTCGGATGAGTGGGCAGCGGAGGCATTTACAAAGGGTCTCAATCCGCCGAATTCCGATGCCTCCCGAAAATTGAAGAAGAGACTGCTCGAGTTTCAAGAAACCACATGGGCAGATGTTCACAACCGTTACGAGTCAAAAATAAGAATAGAAAATGATCAACTTGGTTCCTCCGCGTCCTCCAAAGGACGTAATCGTGATCGGAATCAGGATATATTCAAAAGTGATTTTGATGAAGATTGGAGACCTTCTAGAATTCATTTTCAACCTAATGAGAGAGCCGATGGGTGTGGTAATAAGGGTTTATTGTCATCGGATAGGTTCACTTCCGATAGAAGGACAGATCGGAGTCGGAGTAGCAGATCATTGTAGGGGAAAGATGCATCGGGGTCCCGAGATTCAACTTCTCCAGGTTATACGATTACAACTTTAATATCGGCCGAGTAGAATTGGTGTCGGCAATGAGGAATATTAAAGAAGCTCGGTTCCCGAAACCAATCTGATCGGATCACAGCCAAAAGGATCCTAATATATAGTGAGAATTCCACGGGACTCACAACCATAGGACTGGGGACTGCGGACATCTTCGTGAAGAGGTGGTGAAGTTGTTGACGGTCACCTCAGAGAATATTTAAGTGACCAAACCAAGAACAACTATGTTAGAAATCATGACAATGCGAAGCCATTAAAGCCGGAAGCAAGGTCACCTCGGATGACAATCAACATGATCTTCAGAGGAGACAAGGTCAATGGAGTAACATTTAGGGCATCAAAGAAGACGAAGATATCAGTGACTCATGGCAAGAGAATCTAAGAAGTCTCAGAAGATGACATCGCCTTGATTCTTATTCCGGGTATAATCAAATTAGGATGAATCCGGAAGATCAAGAAAAGACTTCTTTCATCACAAACTTTGGCACATATTGCTATAATGTGATGCCTTTTGGACTTAAAAATGCCGGAGCCACTTATCAGAGGCTCGTTAATAAGATGTTTGAAAAATAGATAGGTAAGATGATGGAAGTTTATATTGACGACATGTTAGTTAAGTCTCTTAATGCGGGAGATCATCTAGAACATCTCCAAGAGACGTTTGACATTCTGAGAAAGTACAACATGAAGCTAACCTAGAGAAGTGTGCCTTCAGAGTGGGTTCCGGTAAGTTCCTGAGATTTTAGAATCTCAAAGAGGAAGCGAGGTAAACCCCAATAAAATCAAGGCCACCGAGGATATATCGGACCAGCTGAAAAGTGTGAAAGAAGTACAGAGGTTGACCAGTAGGTTGGCGGCTCTAAGTAGGTTCATCTTGAGGTCTTGAGAAACGTGCCATCACTTCTTTTCACTTTTGAAATAGAAGAATATCTTCGTATAGACTCCGGAATGCCAACAGGCCCTGAAAGACCTAAAAAGGTACATGTCTAGCCCCCCCGCCATTGCTGTTGAAACCAGGAGAAGGGGAGCAACTGGTGATTTATCCGCCTATCTCGAAAGTAGCGGTAAGTGTCGTCTTGGTCCGGGAAGAAGAAGGTACGTAATTTCTCGTTTATTACATTAGTAAAATATTACCATGAGCGGAGAACGCTATCCTCACCTTGAACCTTAACTCTCGTAGTTTCCTCTCAAAAGCTTAGGCCTTATTTTCAATGTCATCCAATAGTTGTTGTGACAACTTTTCTCTTAAGGAATTTCCTTTTTAATCCTGAGTTATCATGTCGTTTGGCTAAGTGGGCAGTCGAAGTTAGCGAATTCAATATTGGATACAAGCCCAGGACTACAATTAAGTCACAAGTTTTGGCCAACTTCGTGGCTAATTTCAGTCCGGGATTAATTCTTTTAGCTGCTAAAGAAGCAGTTTTGGTATTGGGAGTGGTATGGGGAGTTTGGATCTTGTTCACGAATGGAGCCTCCAATATAATAAGGTATGGTCTCGGGGTAGTTTTTATCACTCCTTCAGAGGAAACGCTAAGGTAGGCTATTAGAAATGTACCATTAACTAAAAATGAAGCCGAGTATGAGGCTTTGGTTGCAAGACTTGAACTAGCTGGGTGACCAGGTTCCGAAGTCATCGAGATAAAATGCGACTCCCAGCTGGTGGTAAACTAAGTGTATGGAATTTTTGACACCAAGGAGGAGCGCAAGCAACAGTACTTGAACAAGGTTCAAGCATTACTCGCACGGTTCAAAGAGTGGTCAATCATCTACATTCCAATGGAAAACAATGTGGAGGCAGACGCATTGGCTAATATGGGTTCATCCACAGAGATGAAAGGGTATAATTTCGGTGTGGTCGTTCAATTGCTGCATTCGATATTGGACGTGGATGGCTACTGTGAAGTCAATTCAACCAACTTAATTTGGGACTGAAGTAATGATTTCATTGAATATCTAAGACATGGCAAATTGCTTGAATACCCAAAATCATCCCGGGCACTACGGACCAAGGCAGCTCTTTACTGACAATTATACCAGAGGTCGTTCCAAGGTCCATTAGATCGATGTCTATGGGTCTCAGAGGCTGACTATGTGATGAGGGAAGTTAATGAAGGAGTCTGCGAAAACCACTCCGATACAGACTTGTTGGTTCTCAAGTTACTAAAGGCCGGCTACTATTGGCCCCGAATGGAGCAAGATGCGAAGAGATTTGTACAAAAGTGTGATAAATGTCAACGCCATGCATAGTTAGTGCATCAACCGAAAGAACTTTTTCATTTGGTGGTATCTGCATGGCCATTCATGACATGGGTAATGGACATAGTCGGTCCCTTACCGCAGGGACCTGGCAAGGTAAAATATAATTTTAGTTTTAACTGATTATTTTACGAAATGGGTTGAAGCGGGTGCTTACCAGAAGATCAGAGAATAAGAAGTGATCGATTTTATATGGGAACACATCATCTGCCGATTCGGAATACCAAAGCAATTGCTTGTGACAACGGGCCACAGTTCATAGGTTCCAAAATCACAAAATTTTTGGAGGGATTGAAGATCAAAAGAATTACATCTTCACTATACCACCCGAGTGCTAATGGATAGGCGGAGTCGACCAACAAGGTAATTATTCAAAACTTTAAAAAAAGTTAGATGAAGCTAAAGACAAGTGGAAGATGAGCTACCGGGTGTGTTATGGGTGTACCGGACTACAACGAAGTTGAGCATGGGTGAAAGACCCTTTTCACTTGTATATGGTTCAGAATCTTTAATACTGGTGGAAGTGGGGGAACCGACCTTAAGGTTTTCCTAAGCAAACAAAAAAAGCAAAAAATAAAGCATTGTGGTTAAATGAGATTTGCTTGAAGAACACGGGGATCTGGCGTATGTGAGGATGGTGGCTCAAAAGTAAAGGGCGGAAAGATATTACAACCGCATAGCAAATCTCTATTATTTTAAATTTGGAGATTTGGTTCTAAGAAAAGTCAATCAAAGCACTTAGGAAGTTAATACCGGGAAGCTGGGATCGACATGGGAAGGACCTTACCGGGTTTCAACTATAACCGATAAAGGTTCGTACGAATTAGAAAATCGAGATGGAGTTAAATTGCCAAACAATTGGAATGTGACTCACCTTAAAAGGCATTTTTGTTGAAGATCCTAGCTGATACTAAAAGTATGTGCTACATTCTTTTTTCCTTCCACCAGTTTTTGTCGCAATTAGGTTTTTCTGGCAAGGTTTTTAACGAGGCAGCGATGTAAAGCATACTATAATGGAAGGATCATCGGTAAGCTGGTGAGCATAGACGACTCTATGTGGATCAACTCGTATGTCAATCAGCCTATGGATGGTCAAATAATCTTTAGCTCAATAATATGTCTCATCTCCCAAAGACTCTCATTGTTTCCATCGGCCTCTGGAAACAGATTATTTACCTATCTACAAGTTGTTTCTATTAATGAGGAAGCAACGCAAAAGCACATTACGAAGGAAGAATCATCAGTGAATACAAGACTTTAGGTGTTAGAATTCTCATACTTAGCATTCGAACACTGGGGGATAATACATGATAAGGAACTAAAAGTGTTACGAAGACCGGGGACTATAAGAACCGGGATCAATGCCTTATCAGGACTGGGGACTGCATGATCAGCCTCGTAGAAATAAGCTGTACAAGTTAGTCGCATGTATTGGAAACTTTACTTACTTAATCAAATGAATGTTTATGTGAATGTACTTTTAAAGATAGAAGGGATAAATCAAAGTCCTTTAGTTTTTCATATTTCTTGTCCGAATAATAAGTTAATTTATTTTATCATTTGAGAGTTAGCAAGAACTTCAAATTCTTATGCCAGAATGAACATGCGACGTCCTCTTCAAGAGCACCGTAAACATAAGGCCCCTCTCTTATGAAACCCTCATAGCAAAGGGTATATTCTGAAAGCATCTATGCCCAAAATCAAAAGATATCAGATGTGAAAAGATTCTCGAAGCTTTGTCAATTAAATGAAAAAGAACATTTTTTGCACAATACTAAAGCAAAAAAGTTTCTTTTGTTAATTAAAATGTCAAACTTAGTAGAAAGTTTCGGCATGATTACAAAAAGTAAAGGAAAATACATCAGTTGTTGCTTCCAGAACCCGAAGCAAAAGAAGAGTCTTAATTTTCTCTAGTGAGAGAAGGTCGCTCCGCTTCCGGTTCAAGACCTTCATCTTCTTTGATTTCTCCTTCGGTTCCCGAAAACCCAGAGTTAGTATTCGAAGAATCAGATGCAGTGGGCCAAGCAGGGAGGTTCTCACGAGCGGTTATCTCCAGTTCCTGAGCCTTGGCAATGCAGTCATCAATGTTGGCAATGCCTTCTTTGGCCTCCTCCAAAGTCTTCCTCAACATATGATATATAGCGTAGGTTTTCTCGAAGATGAGGGAATCTTCTTGATCTTGGAGTTTTGCTCATATCTTATAACCTTGGATTGAGGCTTTTAATTTTCAACTTTCATTGTGCTGATTTTGGAATCGAGCTCAACGTTGGTGGTTGAGTGAAGTCGATTATGCTCCATGATTCTTTTGAGTCTTTCTTCCATTTTTGCTCTCCTCTCCTTAGTAGCGTTGGCATCCTCAGTTATAGAGTGCAAGCTACCCTCCAAATTATTGACTTTTTCTGTAAAGGCGGACTCACGCTCGGCAACGACAGTTATAGCATCATGTAGTTCGGCCCACTTAGCCTTTGCATACTTCAGGTCTTCGTGCAGTTGAGCAGCTTCTTGGCTGTGGACCATTCTATCTTGCTCGAATTATTGCTATCGGGCCTCAAAGTCGTCCATTTGAGAAACTTTTGCCTCCAGCACCGTGAGGCGCTCAGCAAGCTGATTCCGGTCATCTAAAAGCTAATTTTGTTCTGAAGCAAGCTCTTGCTTGTCCAGAATCAACCTTTGCAAGCCCTCAGAGGCAAGGAGGTTGGCCTGAAAGAGGTTAAAACCTAAGTTATTACTGCAAAGAATAAATTAAAGAAGATAAAAGGAAATTAGATTGCTACCTGCGTCGAGCAGTGCATGATGTTATTTATCAGGCATTCCCCTGAAAGGGAGTCCATCTTTCTCTAATCTTTCTACGAGGCCAACGTCTTTAGGTAATATGTAAGCTCCACTGGCTTGGAAATTATATGGCACTCCTTCGAAACTGAAAGAATGGCACTTCATTTTCCATGACAGTCTAGAGTGGGTGCTGAGTAATAGTTTCCCAAATTTTTGTGGTCGTGCAACCGTGGACAAGGAAAATTCCCTACTTGTTCAGCTGGGGTCGGTAGAGAAGAGGTAGTTGGCATAGATGGAGAAGAAGTTGTTATTGGCTAAGAAGTTTGTAGTATAGGAAGGTCAGGGACCGAAATCCTTTGACCGGAGGCGTTGACATGGATCGGAAAGCGAAAATCGTTATTTTCAACCAGATCTATTTCCCCCTAGAGTCCCTGAACTTCTTCTGGTGGTGGAGATGAAGCTCTCCCAGTTGAGCATATGGTTGAGATGATAAAGATCTTTTCCTTATTTGAAGGTGGACCTCTCCATCATCATCCCCTTCTTCATCATCAAGGACCACTATGGCCAGTCCGATTAATGTTTATTTCACTCTCTTCTCCTGAGTCCTAGCCAAGGAGGTACGCTTCCTCTTTGGTTTCTTATTTTTGGACTGGGGACTCCGAGAGAAGGCACCCTTACTGGAGGCGCGAGTAGATTCACGAGCCCTCCTCCGGTTAAGGGTCTGCAGTACTTGTTCAGCTTCCACCAGGTCATTAAGAGCCTCAGTGTCAGGGCAAACAACGGATCCCTCGAAAGTCATGTTTGGCACCAGAAGATAGTTAAATCGTTTGTAGAATGTATTGAAAGGTTGAAAGAAGCGAGGAAGAATTTTATTTACCATGGTTTTTGGCTTTCCACCCGTATTTGGGAGCCATTTCCTTCCACCTTCGGGATTCTGGTGTAGTAATATCTAAAATTTTCTATACCTATCGGTCCAGATCTTGAACCCGTGGAGGTTCCTAGTGAGTGGATGGAATGAAGAAATAAAAGTTAGCAATGAAAGAAGTTTTATTTTTACATAGAAAGGAAACATATATCTGAAAACTTACAGAAAAGATTCCAGGATCGGGGAAAAGCTAGTGTGGTAGTCAGGATGACGTTCCTGATAGTGATGATAATGAACTGTTTCATCCATCCACGATCATTATCATCATCAACGCTGGTAAGAAGAGTATGATGATCACGTTTTCTAAGATTTATCACACCCCCGCGGAAAATCTTCGGGGAGTAGAGTTTTATCATATGTATGAGAGTTAGGGTTTCCCGCTCAAAGAACAATTGGCGGAGGCAAGCCACCGTACGCCACATAGATGGCCTACTTCTGAGAAACAAACTTGGTACCGATGACAAAACTCTAAGATTATTGCGTCAGTTCCTTTACTTGTTCTCAAAGTAAAAGGGCCCAAAGTTAAAGGATGTGTACATATACATGAATCATGGCCTGGAGTAGGTAACTCTTTCTACCTCAGTAGGGGTGAAGGTTTCAACTTTGCTTCAATAACATCCCTCCTTCAGGACAGGGAAGCTAGGAGGACGAATGGAAGAAGGGTATATACGAACACGCAAAAATCTGTCACTTTTAGAATTTGGAAGTGGTTTTTGTTTGAAAGTCAGATATCATACTGAGTTTAAGAGGTATGATGGATTTCACGGTAAGAGGTTTAGACTTAGCCTCGACTTCCTTTGTTTTGGTTTTCTTTGGGCCCCAACTGAAGAGAAGTCCAGAGTTTCCGGAGATAGCAGTATAAGAAGAAATGGTGGTAAGAAATTTTTTATTGATAAAGCTGAATTTCTCAAGCAGTATTCTAAGGTAAGTTGGTGAAGAAGAGGAAGTTGTAAAAGTAAAGAGTTGGAATGAGGAGTAGTGGAGAAGTTATAGATGTAAGGCCCCGTAAAATTTCGCAAAAGAATTTAAGGTTTCGTGGTGCCGAAGTAGACTTTTTGGGTTGAAAAATACACTGGTGAGTAAAGGAAAATTTTTGACAGAAAAATACATTTCTGCGGCCCACTATGCGACCGCAGAATCACTCTGCGGACTGCATAATGGCGCAGAGTGAAACAGGTTAGGCAAGTTCGGAGATCAGGTTTGCGGCACATTATGCGACCACATACCAGTTCTGCGGTGCCTTATGCGACCGCAGAACAGGTCTGCAGGCCGCATAATGATCGCAGACTGAGTCAGGTTTGCCCAATTCTGGAGGGCAATTATGCGGCCTATTTTGCAGACCGTAGAAGCATTATGCGGTCGCATATGCGACCGCAGACCTGTGTCGGGGCAGTTTTTGTTTCTAATTTTTGTAACCCGGCCCAATTTTGATAAATAAACTTTGGGGATCATTTTGAAGGGTTTCATCTGATATTTTAGAGAGAGGTAAGAGCATCTTAGAGAGAGAGAGAGTGAAGACCTAGTTATTTGTCCATCAATTCTTGTTCATGGTTTGAACATTTCACAAAGATTTTGCTAGGGCTTCAAAGAGGTAAGAATTTCTTTCTCCAATTCATCAATTTTGAGTTTGGAGTAAAAGATGGGGGATTAAGAGTATGATTCTTGGGTGTAAGAGTATTATTTATGCATGCATGTACCAATAAAGTTTGTGGAAAGATTGTTGGGCTCAAATAAGTAAAGATTGGATTATGGTATGAAGGAATTCTTGTGGAAGAACCTTGTAGCTAAATTTGCACACCTAGTATTTGATAAAATGCTCAAATGAGCTGAAACCATGAATATCTTCCTAATTTATATTCAATTTAGTTATGGCTCAAAATAGATTTTAGAAACGATGTAGTAATTTAAGGAAAGCTCAAATCGAGGTATGTTGGCTAAACTCCTCTCCTAGAATTGAATCCCACGGTATTCATGTAAATTATGTAAGTCCCAAATTGTCCATTATGAAAGTGGCTATTCCGAATAAGCTTGTGTTGGAAGATATATGTTCAATATGTATCCCAAAATGCTTTTATCATGTTATGTTGTCAATCGAGAATATGTTCAAAGTATGGGTTGTGCATTAATAATGTTGCGACTTCAAGTCAAGTTCAAACGAAGGCTATTATGCCAAATTTTGTGAAAAAAATCTCTATGTGCCTAAGACTCTTAATTGCTCACATGTGTACAAAACACTTTGATTTGTAATGCCTTGTTGTTGATGATGATGATGATGTTTGAAAGTGAAAAAGGTGAGCATGGAATACTAAATACGGCCGATGTGCCAAGAATGATTTTATAATTGTGGCCACTAGTGCCAATGAAATAAAAAGATGTGAAAGAAGTATGAAATGAGATGATTGGTATAAAAAGGTTGTTGTCGCGAATGAGACGGCCTAGCTGATCGGGTCGTGATCGGACGTCATGCCGCACACATGGTGGTGATTGTGCTGGGAATTATGATTGTGGTTGAGTCTCTAATGAGATGGCCTAGTCGATCGGGTCGTGATCGGACTTCATACTAAAAGTTCGCTGGTATTGGTATCGTAAATGGTAGCATATTGGTATTAAAGATCTCCCAACTTAAGATATGGAAATTAATTTGAACACTGTCTTGATCCTAATTTGAGGTTTGATATTGTTTGTGACTTCCACTGATATTATGGTTGTTCTTCCTTGTATTATTTATCATTCTATTAAGAGGGTGTTTTGTCATTCATACTAGTACTATTCCATATGTACTAACGTCCTTTTTGTTGGGGGCGCTGCATCTTCAATGGATGCAGATGGTTCCATAGCAGGAGACATTGATCAGTGATAGCGGTACACTCTCTTCCTAGCTGACTTGGTGAGCCCCACTTCATTTTGGGGTCATGTATCTTTTGTTCCTTGTGTATTTGAGGTATAGCCGGGGCCTTGTTGCCGGCATTATCATAATACTCTTATGTATCTATTAGAGGCTCCGTAGTGTCACGACCCAAAATCCCAACCTATCGTGATGGCACCTATCTCGATACTAGGCAAGCCAATAATCTCGATAAACCACAATTTCTATTAATTTTAAAAATATAATAATTTAGTACAATAAAAAATCTCATAAATACTGACACGAACACTCCCCAAAATCTGGTGTCACTGAGTACATGAGCATCTAATATGGATACAAATCTAGAACATAAGGTCTATAATAGTCTAAGACTAAAATACAGTAAACAAGGAGATAGGGAAAAAGAGAGACAAGGTCTGCGAAACATGGCAGCTACCTCTGAATCTCCTGAAAATCAACTGCGCGAAATGATCAATACCCTCTATGTCCGGGAACACATGGATCTGCACACGAAGTGCAGGGTGTAGTATGAGTACAACTAACTTAGCAAGTAACAATAATAACTAAGGAACTGAAGATAATGACGAGCTACACAGTTACAGTTCACTTTCCGTAATTCCAGCAAAGATTAGACATACTTTCAAATCCGGCAGTTTAAGTCAAATCAATTTTTATACAGTTCAATTTCATGTAATCCGGATATAAAATCTTTCAGAGATTTCACAACAATGACATATAGCAATCAAGTGCAATAACAAATGCAAAGCAAGTACAGCCTCTCAGGCAACAATCACTCAACTCATCACTCGGCTCTCAGCCCTCAGCACTCACACTCAATGGGTACCCGCGCTCACTGTGGGTGTACAGACTCCGGAGAGGCTCCTACAACCCAAGCGCCATAATTTGCACGGACAACTCACGTGTTGCACGGACAACTCACATGCTATAATATCCTGCACGGACAACTCACGTTCCATAATATCCTTACCTCACTGACAAGCCCTCGGCCTTACTCAGTCCTCAACCTTTCTAGTCTCTCGGGCTCTCAGAAATCACAAAGATCAGCCCAAACAAAGATAACATAATGCATCGACAAATATCAAGAAAGACTAAGGTATAATACACAAGTAAAATCATGACTGAGTACAAGATAGAAATTAACAATTAATTCAATAAGTACGTGCCCTCTATGGGTCCCAACAGTACTATCACATAGCCTAAGCATGATTTCTAACATGATTTATAGTCAAATTTCTTCAACACATAGAGAGCATATAGCTAACAACAAATTATTCAACTTTACAGTTTCATGGGACAGACCAAGTCATAATTCCCTCGGTGCACGCCCACACGCCCGTCACCTAGCATGTGCGTCACCTCCAAAATAATCACATGACACAAAAATTACGGGGTTTCATACCCTCAGGACAAGATTTAAAACTGTTACTTACCTCAGAGCGTGAAATTCTTTACTCTGCTATGCCTTTACCTCACAAATCGACCTCTGAATGCCTTGAATCTAGTCATAAATAATTTGTTTCAGTCAATAAAATTTATTGGAATTAACTTCATAAGAAAATGCTAATTTTTCCATAAAAATCCGAATTTTAGCTCAAAAATCGCCTTTGGGGCCCATGTCGACAAAAGTTACAAAATCCGAAAGCCCATTCAACCACGAGTCTAACCATACCAATTTTATCAAAATCCGATCCCAACTCGACCCTCAAATCTTCAATTTAAACTAAGAGGGTTTTCAAACTTTTCCAACTTAATTAGCCAATTAAATGATAAAAACAAACATGGATTCGGGTAATTTAACCAATATTGGAACACGAGCTCCACTTCGCGAACGTGAGGGCAAAAACCCATGCCCACTATATTTCCCTTCGCGAACGCGATGCACAACCCAGCTCCTCTTCGCGAACGCGAGACCCCCTTGCAAATGCGAAGAGTAAATCCTGCCTGCCTGAAATTCCTCTTCACAAACGCGAGGGCCCACTCGCGAACCCAAAAGAGAAAATCCAAAAAACTACAGCAACAGATATCAGCAATCTCACCAAGGCCACAAATGATCCGTTAACCATCCAAAACTCACCCGAGCCCTTTGGAACCTCAACCAAATATACCAACAAGTCCTAAAATATCATACGAACTTAGTCGAACCCTCAAATCACCTAAAACAACGCTAAAACCATGAATTAAACCCCAATTCAAGTCTAATGAACTTTGAAATTTCTAATTTCTACAAACGAATTCGGAACCTATCAAATCACGTCTGATTGACCTCAAATTTTGCACACAAGTCGTAAATGACATAATAGAGGTATTCCAATTTTCAAAATTGGATTCCGACCCCGATATCAAAAAATCAACCCCCCGGTCAAACTTCCCAAAAATTAAACTTTCGGCATTTCAAGCCTAATTCCTCTACCGACCTCCAAATAATATTCCGGACATGCTCCTAAGTCTAAAATCATCATACGGAGCTATTGGAATCATAAAAATTAATGAATCCGAGGTCGTTTACACATAGGTCCATATCCGGTCCACTTTTCTAACTTAAATTTTTAATTATGAGACTAAGTGTCTCATTTCACTCGGAATCCCTGCCGGACCCGAACCAACTAACCCGGTAAGTCATAAAACAACTATAGAGCATAAATTGAGCAGTAAATGGGGGAACGAGGTTATAATACTCAAAATGACCGGCCGGCTTGTTACATTCTCCCCCTCTTAAACAAACGTTCGTCCTCAAACGGGTTTAGAATAATACCTGGAGTCTCAAATAAGTGTGGATATTTGCTTTGCATCTCCTGCTCAATCTCCCAAGTAGCTTCTCCGACTGGCTGGCCTCTCCACTGCACCTTCACTGATGCTATGCTCTTTGACCTCAGCTTTCGAACCTGCCGATCTAAAATAGCCACCGGCTTTACATCATAAGTCGAATTACCGTTCAGCTGTACTGTACTGAAATCCAGAATATGAGACGGATCTCCGACATACTTTCGGAGCATAGATACATGGAACACTGGATAGACACCTGATAGACTAGGTGGCAAAGCAAGTTCATAAGCCACCTCTCCAATTTTCTTAAGTATCTCAAAAGGCCCAATATACCGAGGGCTCAACTTGCGCTTCTTACCGAACCTCAACACATCCTTCATGGGTAAAATCTTGAGCAGAACCTTCTCCCCCACCATATGAACAACATCATGAACCTTCCTGTCGGCATAACTCTTCTGTCTAGACTGTGTCGTGCGAAGCCGTTCCTGAATCACTTTGACCTTCTCTAAAGCATCCTGAACCAAGTCAGTACCCAATAACCTAACCTCACCCGGCTCAAACCAACCCACCGAAGATCGGCACCGTCTCCCATACAAAGCTTCATACAGAGCCATCTAAAAGTTTGACTAGTAGTTATTATTGTAAGCAAACTCCGCGAGTGGCAAAAATTGATCCCAAGAACCCCCAAAATCAATGACACAAACGCGTAGCATATCCTCCAATATCTGAATAGTGCGCTTGGACTGTCCGTCCGTCTGAGGGTGAAATGTTGTACTCAACTAAACCTGTGTGCCCAACTCTCGCTGCACTGCCCTCCAAAACTGTGAGGTAAACTGCGTACCCTGATCTGAAATAATGGACACCGGCACACCGCGTAGGCGAACAATCTCACGAATATAAATCCCATCCAACTGCTCCGAAGAATAATTAGTACCGACTGGAATAAAATGGGAAGATTTGGTCAACTGATCTACTATCACCCAAACAACATCAAACTTTCTCAAAGTCCGTGGGAGTCCAACTACGAAGTCCATGGTAATACGCTCCCACTTCCACTCTGGAATTTTAAGTCTCTGTAGCAATCCGCCCGGTCTCTGATGCTCGTACTTTACCTGTTAACAATTTAAA
Source organism: Nicotiana tomentosiformis (assembly GCF_000390325.3). Lineage (NCBI taxonomy): Eukaryota > Viridiplantae > Streptophyta > Magnoliopsida > Solanales > Solanaceae > Nicotiana > Nicotiana tomentosiformis. The sequence continues at coordinate 52,342,604 of NC_090814.1, read as the reverse complement.
CACCGAGATACAAACCCAACTATATCTTTCTTCATCCGCCTCCACCAATAGTGCTGTCTCAAATCCTGATACATCTTCGCGGTGGCTGGATGAATAGAGTACCGCGAACTGTGAGCTTCCTGGAGAATCAACTCACACAAACCATCTACATTAGGCACACATAGCCTGCCCTGCATCCGTAATACACCGTCATCTCCAATAGTGACTTCCTTGGCATCACCGTGCTGAACCGTGTCCTTAAGGACAAGCAGATGTGGATCATCATACTGGCGCTCTCTGATGCGATCATATAAAGAAGACCGAGAAACCACACAGGCCAAAACTCGATTTGGCTCGGAAATATCCAATCTAACAAACTGATTAGCCAAGGCCTGAACATCTAAGGCTAAAGGCATCTCTGCTACCAGTAAGTATGCTAAGCTGCCCAAACTCTCCGCCTTACGACTTAAGGCATCGGTCACCACATTGGCCTTTCCGGGATGATAGAGAATGGTGGTATCATAATCCTTAAGCAACTCCAACCACCTTCGTTGCCGAAAGTTAAGATCCTTCTATTTAAACAAGTGTTGTAGACTCCGATGATCGGTATATACCTCACACTGGACACCGTACAAGTAATGCCGCTAAATTTTTAAGGCATGAACAATAGCTGCTAACTCAAGATCGTGGACTAGATAATTCTTCTCATGTACCTTTAACTGTCTGGATGCATAGGCAATCACCCTACCATTTTGCATCAGCACTGCGCCGAGACCAATACGCGACGCGTCATAATATACAGTATAAGACTCTGAACCTGTAGGCAACACCAATGCTGGAGCTGTAGTCAAAGCTGTCTTGAGCTTCTGAAAGCTCTCTTCACATTCATCCGACCACCTAAACGGAGCACCTTTCTAGGTCAATTTAGTCATAGGTGATGCAATAGACGAGAAACCCTTCACGAAATAATGATAATAACCGGCCAAGCCGAGAAAACTCTGAATCTCAGTAACTGAGGATGGTCTGGGCTAATTCTAAACTGCCTATATTTTCTTCGGATCCACTTTAATTCCTTCACTGGACATTATATGTCCCAAGAATGCCACCGAACTAAGCAAGAACTCACACTTAGAGAATTTAGTATAAAGTTTCTCATCCCTCAGCCTCTGTAATACAATACCTAAGTGTTTTGCATGCTCCTCCTGGCTACGTGAGTACACCAGAATATCGTCAATAAATACTACGACAAATAAATCAAGGTATGGCTGAAATACACTATTCATCAAATGCGCATTGGTTAGCCTAAAAGACTTTACAAGAAATTCATAGTGGCCATAATGAGTTCTGCATGCCGTCTTCAGAATAATCCCAAATTTTCAACTGGTGATACCCAGATCTCAAATCAATTTTTGAGAATACCCTCACTCCCTGAAGCTGGTCAAATAAGTCATCAATACGCGGCAAAGGATATATATTATTGATCGTCACTTTGTTCAACTGCCTATAGTCAATGCACATCTGCATAGTACCATCTTTCATTTTCACAAACAGAACCGGTGCACCCCAAGGTGACACACTAGGCCTAATAAACCCCTTTTCAAGGAGTTCCTGAAGTTGCTTTTTCAATTCTTTTAACTCAGTCGGAGCCATACGATACGGAGGAATAGAAATAGGCTGAGTGCCCTGTACCAAGTCAATACCGTAATCAATATCCCTGTCGGGTGGCATACCCGACAGGTCTGCAGGAAATACATCCGGAAAGTCTCACACGACCGGTACTGAATCAATAATAGGAGTATCAATATCAACATCTCTCACAAAAGCCAAATATCACAGACATCCCTTTTCAACCATACGTTGGGCCTTCAAATAAGAATTACCCTGCTAGGAACAAAATCTAGAGAACCTCTCCATTCAACCTTTGGCAAACCCGACATCATCAACGTCACGATTTTTGCGTGACAGTCCAGAATAGCATGACATGGAGACAACCAATCCATACCCAGGATTACATCGAAATCAACCATATCAAGTAATAAGAGATCAGCTTTAGTCTCTAATTTCCCAATAGTCACCACACACGACTGATACACACGGTCCACAGTAATAATATCGCCCACCGGTATAGATACATAAACAGGTGAAACTAAGGACTCACAAGGAATATCCAGGTAATGAGCAAAATACGATGATACATATGAATAAGTGGAACCATGGTCAAATAATATAGAAGCCTCCCTGTGGCACACTGAAGCAATACATGTGATCACTGCGTCTGAGGCAACAGTATCTGGCCTGGTAGGAAAAGCATAGAATCGAGCCTGCCCGCCACCTGATCGGCCTCCCCCTCTTGGGCGACCCCTAGCTGCTGACCCCCACCCCGAGCTGGCTGGACGGGTGATGTAACTGCTGCAGCTAGTGCCATTGGTCGAGAACTCTGCTGTGGAGCCCCACTCAACAGCCTCGGACAATCTCTCTTGAAATGTCCCAATTCTCTGCACTCGAAACAACCCCTCCTCTAACGGAACTGCTGCTCCTGATAACCCGAAGAATTACCTGTAGAAGCTTGAGCAGACGAGGCATGAAGAGAACTCTGCGCTGGTAGTGCACTAAATCAAGACTAGCATGAGTGAGCATTGTAAGAACCGTGGCTAGCTGATGCACCACAATGAGCTGGACGACCTGCCTGAGCATGTCTGTAAGAACGGCCCCTACCGCAGTAAAACTGGCCCCCTGAAGGAACACTGCTGAAATCACCGGAACCACAAGGCCTCTTATCCTCCTCTCAACCCTCTCCTGGCTACGAACCATCTCAATCTGACGAGAAATGTCGACAACCTCGTCGAAAGTAGCACCAGACACTCTCTATCTAGTCATGACTAATCGCAGCTGAAAAGTGAGGCCATCTATGAATCTCCTTATCCTTCCCCTGTCTGCGGGAATCAACCAGATAGCATGACGGGCCAATTCTATAAATCTTCTCTCATATTGTGTCACAGACATATCACCCTGACGAAGCTGCTCAAACTACCTGCGCAGCTCCTCTCTGAGGGACAAAGGCACGAACTTCTCCAGGAATAGACAGGAGAACTGCTGCCAGGTAAGGGGTGCTGCACCGACCGACCTACACCTCTCGTAAAACTCCCACCATCTGAAGGCAGCCCTAGAAAACAGAAAAATAGTGAATGAGACCCCACTGCTCTCTAGAATACCCGATGTCTGAAGCATCCGCTGATACTTATCCAGAAAACCCTGGGCATCCTCTGACTTAGTATCGCTAAATGGTGGAGGTCGAAGCCTCTCAAATCTCTCAAGTCTCCTCTACTCATCATCTGCCATAACAGGAACTATTGGGCTCTGAGCAGCTGCAACCGGCTGGGCTAGTAGTGCCCCCGGTATCTGAAGTCCCTGTACTACTTGGTCTGGAGTACGGGCAACGGGGGTATGAGTACCTCCACCGGCCTGAGAAGCAGCAGGTGCGGCCTGAGCCGAAACCACCTGAGCAAGACCAGTGCAAGCTGCCAATATCTGGGCCAAAGTCTCCTGAAGGCCTGGAATCTCAATGGGCAGAGCTGGTGCCTGAACTGATCCTGTCGGCTTAGCTATATCCGGAATCTGCTCCTGAGCTGGAGCAACTGGTGGTACTACAAGTGCTGGTCCAACTGTGATACGAGCTACACCTCGACCTCTACCTCGGCCCCGGCCTTTACCACGGCCCCGGCCTCTCACAACCCTAACTGGTGGCACTGGTGGCTGACCGTCCGATTCGGTAGTACGTGTCCTCACCATCTGTAAGAGAATAGAATAGCAGAAATTTAGTTTCCAGAATCAACAAATTCGCTCGACAGAATACAAGAAAGTAAAATTTTCCTAAGGGTTCCGTAGCCTCTCAAAGATAAGTACAGAAATCTCCGTACCGATCTGCAAGACTCTACTAAACCTGCTCATGACTCGTGAGACCTATGTAACCTAGACTCTAATACCAACTTATCACGGCCCAAAATCCAAACCTATCATGATGGCGCCTATATCGATACTAGGCAAGCCAATAATCTCGATAAACCACAATTTCTATTAAGTTTAAAAATACAATAATTTAGTACAATAAAAAATCCTATAAATAATAACATGAACACTCTCTAAAACCTGGTGTCACTGAGTACATGAGCATCTAATATGGATACAAATCTGGAACATGAGGTCTATAATAGCCTAATACCAAAATACAGTAAACAAGTCGATAGGGAAAAATAGAGACAAGTTCTGCGAAACACGGCACCTACCTCTGAATCTTCTGAAAATCAACTGTGCGAAATGATCAACACCCGCTATGTCCGGGAATACCTGGATCTGCATACGAAGTGCAGGGTGTAGTATGAGTATAACCAACTCAACAAGTAACAATAATAACTAAGGAACTGAAGATAATGACGAGCTACGTAGTTACAATTCACTTTCAGTAATTCCAGCAAAGATTAGACATGCTTTCAAATCCGGCAATTTAAGTCAAATCAATTTTTATACAGTTCAATATCATGTAATCCGGATATAAAATCTTTCAGAGATTTCACAACAATGACAGATAGCAATCAAGTGCAATAACAAATGCAAAGCAAGTACAGCCTCTCAAGCAACTATCACTCAACTCATCACTCGGCTCTCAGCCCTCAGCACTCACACTCAATGGGTACCCGCGCTCACTGGGGGTGTATAGACTCCGGAGGGGCTCGTACAGCCCAAGCGCCATAATTTGCACGGACAACTCACGTATTATAATATCCTACACGGACAACTCACGTGCCATAATATCCTTACCTCACCGACAGGCCCTAGGCCTTACTCACTCCTCAACCTTTCTAGTCTCTCGGGCTCTCAGAAATCACAAAGATCAGCCCAAACAAAGATAACATAATACATCGACAAATATCAAGAAAGACTGAGGTATAATACGCAAGTAAAATCATGATGGAGTACAAGATAGAAATTAGCAATTAATTCAATAAGTACGTGCCCTCTGTGGGTCCTAACAGTATTATCCCATAGCCTAAGCATGATTTCTAACATGATTTATAGTCAAATTTCTTCAACACATAGAGAGCATATAGCTAACAACAAATTATTCAACTTCACAGTTTCACGGGACGGACCAAGTCACAATTCCCTCGGTGCACGCCCACACGCCCTCACCTAGCATGTGCGTCACCTCCAAAATAATCACATGACACAAAAATTCCGGGGTTTCATACCCTCAAGACCAGATTTAAAACTCTTACTTACCTCAGAGCGTGAAATTCTTTACTCTGCTATGCCTTTGCCTCGCAAATCGGCCTCCGAATGCCTCGAATCTAGTCACAAATAATTCGTTTCACTTAATAAAATTTATTGAAATTAACTTCATAAGAAAATGCTAATTTTTTCCTAAAAATCTGAATTTTAGCTCAAAAATCGCCTGTAGGGACCACGTCTTGGAACTCAACAAAAGTTACAAAATTCGAAAGGCCATTCAACCACGAGTCTAACCATACCAATTTTATCAAAATTCGACCCCAACTCGACCCTCAAATCTTCAATTTAAATTAAGAGGGTTTTTAAACTTTTCCAACATAATTCGCCAATTAAATGATAAAAATAGCCATGGATTCGGGTAATTTAACCAATAATGAGCTAAGAACACTTACCCCGTTGTTTGCCTTGAAACACTCCCGAATATTGCCTCTTCCCGAGCTCAAATCCGTCAAAAACTGAAAATGGAACGAAGTCCCATTTTCAGAACTTAAACTCTCTGTCCAGACCTCTCTTCTTCGCGAACACGATAGGACCCTCGCGTTCGCGAAGCAAAAAATGTGCTTCCCAACATTTGCTCTTCGCGAACGCGAGACACTACTCGCGAACGTGATGCTTTACGGAGCCCTTCTTCGCGAACGCGAGCTCCGCTTCGCAAACGCGAAGGCAAAAACCCACGCCCACTATTTTTTCCTTTGCGAATACAAGACCCCCTTGCGAATGCGAAGAGTAAATCCTGCCTGCCTGAAATTCCTCTTCGCGAACGCAACGACCCACTCGCGAACCTGAAAGAGAAAATCCGATAAAATGCAGCAACAGATATCAGCAATTTCACCAAGGCCACAAATGATCCGTTAACCATCCAAAACTCACCTGATCCCCTCGGGACCTCAACCAAATATACCAACAAGTCCTAAAATATCATACAAACTTAGTCGAACCCTCAAATCACCTAAAACAATGCTAAAACCATGAATTATACCCCAATTCAAGCCTAATGAACTTTAAAATTTTTAATTTCTACAAACGACTCTGAAACCTATCAAATCACGTTCAATTGACCTCAAATTTTGCACACAAGTCATAAATGACATAACAGAGATATTTCAATTTTCAGAATCGGATTTCGACCCCGATATTAAAAAGTCAACCATCTGGTCAAACTTCCCAAAAGTTAAACTTTCGGCATTTCAAGCCTAATTCCTTTACGGACCTCCAAATAATATTCTGTACATGCTCCTAAGTCCAAAATCATCATAAGAAGCTATTGGAATCATAAAAATTCAAATTCGAGGTCGTTTACACATAGGTCCATATCCGGTCCACTTTTCTAACTTAAATTTTCAATTATGAGACTAAGTGTCTCATTTCACTCAGAATTCCTGCCGGACCCGAATCAACTAATCCGGTAAGTCATAAAATAACTATAGAGTATAAATTGAGCAGTAAATGGGGGAACGGGATTATAATACTCAAAAAGACCTGCCAGGTCATTACACGTAGACATAGTGTGGGTTGTATATTGGTGCTGGGGAAGTCAAACAATGTTATGTTGTATTTGAATTACTTGTTCCTCGTTAGACCATGAAAATGTGTGTGAAATTTGAGATTCTAAAATGATGTAACTAATGGTAAGAAATTAGTTTTGCAGACATGATCACCTTATTGTCTAATTAACGAATATATGTATTCTCTTTATTCATGGATGAGTTTAGGTAGAAGGAAATCTAATAGGCTTGCTAGGCCGGGTTCACTCGGTTGAGCGCCGGTCGCGCTCCTCGAGTTTGGGGCGTGATAATAGATGGCAAAATCGTGGTCATGATTACTTCAAAAACTAGCAAAAATATTTCCTGAATCACGGAGCAACACGTGTTTGAGTCATTAATGCGAGAAGACGTGCGTCCTTTCAAATGTTATAGGCCATTCAGGAACTTTTTCGCCAAGAAATGAACTCTTATCTACTTCCCAGTAGTACTGAGTTGTGTCACCGAAAAGTAGGGGGACAATCTGTATGGGGTAAAATTAGTTAGTGACAGTTGGGCGAATGACAGAATGACACGTGAAACTAAAGACAGGTGAGATGTTAGTCAGCAAACAGCTGGCATCGGATGTAAGTATATAATAGGTGTTGAAGGAATCCCGAAGTCAGAGTAGCCTGTAACAAAGATTCAAAGCATTATTATCGGGCAGCAATCAATGGGCAACCATTACGAGAATATATGCATTTGTAGCCAACTGTTATGCATCCATCAATGTCAACTTTATTCTCATTCAAGAGGAGCTTGATTTGGGGATCTTGTCTCCCTGAATAGAGCTATAAATACGAGGATTAGCATTCACTGTAGACACGAAATACTCTGCATACGAAAAAGCCATAATCAACTTTCATTTCACGCTCAGTCATAGTTCTTGAACATTGCTCTCACTCTTGCCATCGGAAAGGCTAAGTTCTTAGTTAGGCTTGTAATCTTCTTTAAATTCATTGGATAATCTTATTTTTGTTCTTATTTATTTACCATTTTTGGGTCAAATCGATTTAGTTGTCTATAAACCACACTATAAATTTAACTGTACCGTTTTACAGGTAAACACAACTGGCATTTCTGTTGCGGCAAAGTTCACTGGCAAAGGTTACTAGTCGGTAGACCTAAATCCCCGTCCTTTTAGAAAGGGCTACAAGCAGGGGTGGCTCAACCCCAAGGAAGGCTTTAGGCCCCAAAAATATAAGGCCCTAAATATTACTCATATTATACATATAATAAGTATATTTTAAATAATTGACCCGATAATTTTATATAATGGTAAGTAAATCTTTTGATCAATCATTTGCTATGTCAATAATCATTATGGCATAGTTCCAAACATTATGCTATTTTTCAGGGAGAATTAGGTTGAGCTATAACAGATGAATGAGATGTACTTAAATGGCTTCCTACTTCATTCCTCTTATTCTCTTCAACTTGGACTAATTTTTACTTTACAATAGCCTCTGTATATACTTTGAGCTAATTAGCTACATATTGATTTTTAAACTTATTTTATAACAAAAGTATTACGAAAACTATACAAGTATAATACTCTAATTGATATACTCAACGAAATAAAAAAATTGATGCTTCTTTCACACGCCTATATAATATTGCTCATAGAAAATTGAAGACATTTTCCTAACAAAAAGATATTTTTCGAAAGTGAAATTAATAAAAGTTTACCTAAGATCAACAATATTTTAAGAATAATTAAATAAATTGGCTAATATTATCAATTAGAAAAAAGTATTATAAGAAGCTTACTGTAAAATATAATAAACAACTTTGCCTCCAAAAACCTCTAATAACGATTCAGCTTTAGGCCCCGTAATCTATCGAGCCGCCACTAAGTACAAGTAATTTAAGCTTTCACTACATAATATGAAGAACTTTGGAGGTCAATAATGGAGGACTTGCTAGAATAATCCATTCGGTTGAGAAACTAAAGTTTTTGAACTTCGCGTTGTCTCCTTGGCATCAGAAGCAACACTAATGCCATTTTCTAGAACTTTCAGATTGAATTATGTCTCTCTTTGCTCGGCTGTACAAGAAGAATAAGTAAGCAAATAAGCATCAAGAGTATGAAATCCATGAATCCTTGGGCGTTGGACTTATAATGGTTTTAGCTCCATGAATCGCTTGTGGGCGTTGGAATAAGCAGACTTGCATATTTATACTAGTTAATTTATTCGCGTTTCGCGCGATTATACAGATTTCTTCGTAATTTCTTTATATACAAAGGATTTACAAATAAAAAATATCAATTGCAAAGAATAGACGTATAACGGAAGATATACATATATATAAATATTAAAAGACAAAAGCAAATGTATAAGAATATACCAAAACAGCCAAGCATGTAAATAACACTGCATATAAATTCTTAGTAACCTTTTTCCATCTTGTTTTTGTTATCATCCATGAATCGCCTGCAGAATTGTTGTCTCTATGCATCAAGACGAATACAAATTTACTGTAATCCCATGGAATAAAATTGGCAATTTCGTACTCTTCATCCAAGTGATCAGTGATTACACTTTTGACTTTGAGTGCATTTCTGTCAATTTTTAAGAGATACACACTCTAAAGAAGTGGTGTAATTATGGACACATCTTCTAGTTTAAAACTTTAATTTACTTATTATATCTAAACAGTTGTCAAATATCTACAAAACCTCAAACCCAGTAAATGATGTTTATTATTAACCATGAATTGAGCAAAATAAACTGACGGGAGGTTCAAGCTTGTGAATAACCTTAACTAAATTTCGAGAGGAAAAAATACAATTTACAAAAAAATATAAGCAATCTTTTCATTTTTCTTTTGTGAACATTCAAATCAAAGACCATTACCTAATGCTTCTATCACGATATTGATCTCTCTGCTAGAACTCAACCTAGAGAATAAAGTTTCTTATCATCCAATAATGCAGCCAAAAGTAAAGCATCCTAAGATAATATGACAAACTACCAAAAAATAATGATATGCAAAAAGAACAGACAAAATGTAATACCGCATGCAACATCCCCAGCTACAATTGGTAAAGTTGAAAATCTCCAACTACATGAAAGTTTGCAGGAGGAGACACCTCATTCACAATAAGGCTAATGATCATTTCATTAGTTATCCAAATTATTTAGATCGGTAACACCATAGGGGGGAAATAAACTTACACATTAAATATGAGAGTTATGGACATGGAAAGCATGGGAGTTATAAATTTAATTAAGAATATAAGTCATGAAAATGAAGAGGTGTGATATATAAGGTGGCTTTTCAAAGTAAGATAAACGAAACAGATAGGAAAACCTCAAAAACAAAAAAGGAGAAAATAGATAATTGAGTTCTTTGGCCAAAGAGAGGTGCTATCTCACTCTTCTATTTCCCTCAATTATATAGATATATAGATATATAGATTGTGAAAGTTTGAAACCCATCAAACATTGCTAAGTTTTGAACTTATAAAGATTTGAACCCCATGAATCATTGATGGGATTTGAAAGTCCAGCTCATTTTTGAACTCCAGCATATTATGCTGGAGTTTCACTTATTAAAGCTTCGAGCTCCAGTATCGATTATTAGAGTCGTTTCATATTTTAATTGAGGACAAAAACATCAAATTTCTCTCATTTAAACGCACCAATAGCTACTTTGGTAATACAATCTAAAAGTGATCTAAACTCTAATACTGATCGAAAAACTGACTACGCCAATTAATTTTTAGGTTAGAAAGTATAACGACCCGGCCGGTCGTTTTGAGTATTACAGCCATGTTCCCCTATTTACTGCTCAATTTATGCTTTACAGTTATTATGTGACTTGCCGTGGTGATTGGTTCGGGTCCGGTGAGGTTTTAGAATGAATTGGAATACTTAGTCCAAGGTTTAAAGCTTAAGTTAAAATAGTGACCGGATGTCGACTTATATATAAACGATCCCGGAATAAAATTTTGATGATTCCAATAGTTCCGTATGGTGATTTTGGACTTAGGAGCATGTCCGAAAAATTATTTGAAATCCCATAGCTAAATTAGGCTTGAAATAGCTAAAATAAAAATTTAAGTTTGGAAGTTTGACCGGAGAGTTGACTTTTTGATATCGGGGCCGGAATCCGATTCTGAAAATTGAAATATCGCCATCATGTCATTTATGACTTGTGTGAAAAATTTGAGGTCAATCGGACTTGATTTGATAGGTTTCGGCGTTGAATGTAGAAGTTGGAAATTTTTAGTTTCATTAAGCTTGAATTGGGGTATGATTCGTGGTTTTAGTATTGTTTGATGTGATTTGAGGTTTTGACTAAGTTTGTATGATGTTTAAAGCTTGTTGGTGTATTTGGTTGAGGTCCCCGGGGCCTCGGGCGAGTTTCGGATGGTTAACGGATAAAGAATTGAAGTTGGGAGACTGCTGAAGTTGAGTTTGCTGGTTTTTGGCTGATCGGGTTTCCTTCATCGTGTTCGCAAGAGGTGTCTCGCATTCGCGAAGAGGAACTGAAAGGCTAGCAATATTTTCTCTTCGCGTTCGCGAAGAGAAGGACGCGTTCACGAAGGGTGGGCAGGGTGTGTATCGCGAACGTGAGAAGGGTTACGCGTTCACGAAGAAAAGAGAAGGCAACTGGGATCCCCATGCAATTGGTCTACGCGTTCGCGTACGGGGTGTTACGTTCGCGAAGTGAGGGGGAAGCGAAGCATCGCGTTCGCGATTGGTCTTCGCGAACGCGAGGTAGATGCCGCATTCACGAAGGAGGAATTAGGACGGAAAGAATATTGTGCTTCGTGAACGCGAGGTAGTGGCCGCGTTCGCGAAGAAGGAATCGTTGGACAGAGAGTTTAAGTTCTGAAAATGGAACTTCGTCCCATTTTCCATCTTTGACGGATTGGAGCTCGGGAAGAGGCGATGTTCGGGAGATTTTCAAGGAAAATAATGGGGTAAGTGTTCTTAACTCAATTTTGGTCAAATTACCTGAATCCATGGTTGATTTTAACATTTAATTAGTGAATTAAATTGAAAAATTTAGAAGCCCTCTTGGTTTAATTTGAAGATTTGAGGGTCGAGTTGATGTCGGATTTGAGAATTTATATGGTTGGACTCGTGGTCGAATGGGCGTTCATATTTTGTAACTTTTGTAGGGTTCCGAGACATGGGCACCACAGGCGATTTTTCAGTTAAATTTCGGATTCTGTTGGAAAACTAATATTTTCATATGGAATTAATTCCTATAATTTGTGTTGACTGAATCGAATTAATTGTGACTAGATTCGAGCCGTTCGAAAGTTGATACGCGCAGAATGAAATTTCTGGAGCATTGTTTAGCTTGCTCGATATTGGATTCGGCTTGTTCAAGGTAAGTAATATCTCTAATCTTGTAGTTGAGGGTATGAACCCTGATTATACGTGTTATGTGAATTGTTTGGAGGTGACGCACATGCTAAATGACGGGCGTATGGGCATGCACCATAGAAATTGAGACTCAGTTGATTCCGTAGAGCTGTTTAGTCAATTAACTTGTATTCTTCCATGTATTTTTATGTGTTAGAGAAACTAAACTATGACTCATGTTAGAAATCATGCTTAGGCAAATGTTGGTATTATTGGGACCCACTGAGGTCATTTCTACTGTCGAATTATATGTTTAAACTGTAATTTCATACTCAGTCATATTCATTCATTGCATATCATATCTCAGTCTCTGTTGTTATTTATTGATACATCATATCATCATTTTGGGATAGTTTCATGACATTATAAGCCCGGGAGACTGGAGAGATTGATGACTGAGTGAGACTGAGGGCCTGATTGTACGGATAATTATGGGATCGAACTGCATATCGCAGCATGCCAGATTGGCTTAAGCACATGAGTTGTCCGTGCAGCACGTGAGTTGTCCGTGCGGATCCAGATATTGATACTATAGTACGTGAGTTGTCCGTGCGGATCCAGATATTGATACTATAGCACGTGAGTTGTTCGTACAAATTATAGTGCTTGGGCTGAAGGAGCCCCTCCGGAGTTTGTACACACCCCCAGTGAGCGCAAGTACCTACTGAGTGCGAGTGCCAAGTGCGAGTGCCGAGCGATTGGGAGGATTGAGTGACTATGAGGACTGAGTGACTTGGAGGAGTGAGTGAATAGTTACTCTGAGAGTATGCGTATGGTTTATCATTGAGTTGCATCGCATTTGACATGCACACTTGACTTACACGCATAGAGATGTATTTTTCCTCATGTTGTACGGTATCACGTCATCCATGACTTCTCATATACATTGACATGTAGTCATAGAGATATATTTTCCTCATGCCATTTAAAAATGAAACATTTACCTGTTGAAAGTTTTTGGAAAAAATCACTGTTTTCAAACTTACTCATAAATTGGTGATTTCGGTAAAGGATTTGGGTTTTTACGGATATATTTGAAAAGCATGTCTATTTTTTTGGAACTGTGAATGAGTTGAGCGATTTATCTCTAAGCTACTTATTTTATTACTTCCATTGTGTTGCTATGAACTGTTGTTGGCTATTGGCATTACACCCCGACATGTGTTCCAGCTCGTCACTAATTTCAACCTAAGGTTAGGTTTATTACTTATTGAGTACATGTGATTGGTTGTACTCATACTACACTTCTGCACCTTGCGTGCAGATATTGGATGTTGATGTTGCTGTGATCGACGGGAGATGGATTTGAAAATGTACCTGTGTTCCAGTCGTAGCTGCCTCTTGTTTATGGTAGCCTTAGATTTATAAAAATCTATTTATGTACATTTCGAAGATGATGTATTTATTCCATACCATCTTTGTAAATTCTAATCTTAGAAGCTCATGATTTGTACAACCTGTCCTTGGGGAGTGCATTAGAGTCAGTTAAATATTAATTGAATCGGATATTTATAAATTGGCTTACCTAACGGGTTGGGTTAGGTGCCATCACGGCTAGTTGGATTTTTGGGTCGTGATAGGTTGGTATCAGAGCCCTAGATTCATAGGTTCTACAAGTCATGAACAAGTGTCTAGTAGAGTCTTGCGGGTCGGTATGATGACATCCATACTTATCTACGAGAGGCTACAGGGAATTTAGGATAATTTCCCATCTTTCTTTCCTTATAGTGCAGAATTGATTTATCTTAAAGCATAACTCCTTGAATTCCGTCCATGTATTCGTGTGCGCATGTGAGCTCTCGGTATCAGCTGTGCATTGCCAGCTTATGATTTCAGGGATAACGTGCGAGATGTGTATTCTGTGTTTTGGTGATAGGCCAGTTTTGAGGACTTGAGGCCAGGTTTAGACCGTAGCTTAGACTCGATAGTCTCGGTTGTGAGAACTTATACATTTGGACCCTTATGTCCGATAATGTCCCCACGAGTGTAATTTGTGGCTCGATGAGAGATTGAATGGCTATATGATAAGTATGATGTGACTGCGGGATATGTTCAAATGGGTTGAATGTGACGAATAAAGTTTACTTGTGACTCAAGAGTTTGCTAATGGGTACTTAATTTCTATCTTGATTTGACGTATAGTCTCAAGTTGTGAGTGTATTGAAGTATCTTTCACGTTGTTAAATTGTGGGATAAATTAAATTCTCATGTCTTGTCAATGAGTTTGGACTCAAGAAGGTTAAGTGATTACGTAGTAGTTGTGGCTGTAAAAGGGTATACAAAGATGTCAGTTTGAGGCCAAACAGGCCGGTTATCACCTACGGGGTAATTTACGGATGTGTGATCCTTATAATGTTGAGTGAAGAGTTTCTTTTCTAGTAGCGGAGTGTATATGTTGAGATTTGAATTTGAATCTGGTGAAAAAGTTGACTTGAGTATCAAGAGAATAAATGCGATCTTAGGGGATGATTGAGGTATTTTATGGTTGGTGTTGCCTGAGCTTGAGAAAAATTTTCATTGAACTGACTGCAGTATTATGGCAGTAATAAAGTATGAGTATTGTGAGCTATTGAGTGTTTTAATCCATGGCTTTAGGCCAACTGGGAGCCTGCTATTGACAATTCAATTTCATCGTTATATGTTAAATTTAAGATTTGGTTTGAGACATACTTGTGGGTTAGTCATGACTTGCAGAGGTTGAGATCGAGGATGACTCGAGTAAAGAAAATTTCTGAATACGGGTTACACTGCACTTTATGAAAATATGAAAATCATGGAATGATTAAGTTGTTATTTTGAAGAATGTAGTGTGCACGAAGTATGAATTTGATTGATAGTGTTAAGGCATGACTACTTCTTTGGGTGTTGTTGTGATAATGGGGCATGTGTCTTTCGGCCCCTTTGGGCGGTGCAATTTGGATTTGAACAAAGTGGGTGACTCTCGAAAAAGTTCCAATGGGTTCAAGGTTTATATAGAGCAATTGCGAATTTCTCCGAATTTGTGTATGGATAAAATCTGAGATTTGCATTTAATGGTGCCTGGACTTGCGGTAATTCTGTATGACTAGGTATTCTACATTCCAGTATAAGAAAGGTAAAAGAATAATTTTAAATTCACATGAGATACTTTCAGAGTGGGCATTTCGGTTGTGGTACTTATGGGGTGCTTAAGAAGAATACAGTCGCTTATGGGCCTAAGGGTGGTATGGTTTTATGTTAAGGAGATCTTGTAGTGAGCTTTGGGTAAGGATCATAGTGTTCTGACAAGGAGAAGAGTCAACTTGAGGGTAATTCAGAAGAAACTCGGAGAAAGTAGGACGATTGGATAGTAGGCTGGACCAGTATAGTAATGATATGATCGGTTCTTTGGGTACCTATGATGTGGTGAGAATTTATAGATATTTTTGTGGCAATAATCTTGGGTTTGGAGACTTGCATGACTTGATTGAGTTAGAGAGATTCAGTTCCGATGGCCTGGTTATGTGAAAATGGGTTTCGAAGAGTTCTCGATGATTTCTATCACGGTTCGAGGTTGATATTTCCCACTGGCGTGAGGAACATGTTGCGTATTGGGAATTTCTCCTGGATGAGATCAAATGGAAGGTTCCTGGCTAATTGAGTATGTAGTTTGCTAGTGATCAGAGTTGATTATGAGATTCTCGTACCTTTTCATATGATGGGATAATAGATGCGGTGTGTTGTGTAGGATTGAGATTTACATGTGCAAGGTCACGGTTTAGTTTTGAAGGGAAGGTCATGAATTCTTAGACAACATGGACTGTTTCAGATGTCTAGATGAATGCTATTACTACTTAGAATTTCCTGAGAAGGGTGCGCATTTCAGAAGGCGCATTGTGTTTTGACTTACGGATGCTTCATTGGTTTTGCGATGCTCACCTGGTTGATCGACTGCTGATATTCAGATTTTGCTATGTGGCACAGAAGAATTATAAAAGTATTCCTCGTGGGATGATCGTGTATGAGAGATGTGCTAGACATTCAGGCGGTGGAGTAGGGATCAGATATGGTGATTCGTGTGTTATGGATTTGGAGACTGGGAGTTCTCAGGAGCAGATTGTTTCGTGGTTGTGGACTATGAAGTTGTGGCCAAAGCTATCCATATAATAGTATGTGTTATGATTCAGTCATTGTTGACTTTCGGAGGGTTATTTATCTAATTGTGGGTGACCAAAGTTGATTTGGGGTCCATTGGTAGGCCCAATGAGGATGTGTATTCTACATCGGATCAGATTTGTTGACTCCGAACTGCTATTGTTGAGGGATGTGCTATTCGGTTAGAATTGATTTTATTCGTATCTGATATGTTATATGTGTTACTCTTCCATGCTACGAGGGGTTGTGATTCGTTGGTTATATGCACACATGATGTGGTTCTGTTTGGGCCTTATAGCGGAATTCGAGTGAGATGGTGATTGGGGTGTGGAATAGTTGATTTCGCCTTGGTTATGGTCTTTCTGGGCTGTGGTATATTGTGTTATTGGCTTCTCCATGGTTATGGTCATGCAATCCGTGTACTTGATGTCTAATTGCGTGTAGTTGTTGATTTTGAGCATGTGGCTTGAGGTATTTCATATGGACCGGTATTTGGATGGTCACGCATTGCAGAGGGGCTATGTTGGGATATGATCCTTTGTGTTAGATTCATGTGTCTTGGTCCTACGATGTATGATGGTTTCATAGCATTGCGTTGTGGTAGCACTTGTTGAGCTTGCGGGACGGTTCTCTCATTTGAGTCATTTTCCCCGATTAAGTACATTTGAATTGTTGCTTGTTGGTGCACAGATTGCACGGTTGTGACTTTAGGTTATATTGGTGTGGCATGTCAATAGAATAGTTGTGTTTGATAAGATAAGGTCATTGGACCTAGAATGTATACTATCAGATTTGATTACGGTATATTTGGGAGGATGACATTGAAAGTCAACTTAGAAAGTGATTATGGTTCTGGTTGGGGCGAGAGAGCTCCATGATTTGTTGATATGATAAGGGGTTATGAGATTCCACGTATTTCTTTTATTATCATCAGTGTACGAAAGTTTTGGAACGAGGTTTGGCTTGATATGGGGTTTAATACTAGTACCGGGTTAGTTTGGAGTAGTTACTGTGATCAGGAATGGTGTTGCGAGCATGCGAGTTGTGTAGCATGTTATGTGATTATATCTGGGGTTATGGTTATGGCTCGATATAGCTTGTTTAGACTCATACAGTGTGTCGATGTGAGATTCGTGTCTCGAAAAGAATTATGGATATTGGAAATTTGGGTTCTAAGTTTTAGGACTAAAGTTAAAGTAATGATCTTTAATTATGTTGTATTGTTAGGCCTATATAGAATAGGGTGGCGTAGGATCACCCCCGGGTACGTGCGTGATAAGATGGAATAGTGATTTGATACCTTGGAAACAACTCTTGGCACGTTCGAGGACGAACGTATGTTTAAGTGAGGGAGAATGTAACGACCCGACCGGTCATTTTGAGTATTACATCCCCGTTCTCCCATTTACTACTCAATTTAAGCTTTATAATTGTTATATGACTTGCGGGGGTGATTGATTTGGGTCCGATGAGGTTTTGGAAAGAATTGGAACACGTAGTCCAAGGTTTAAGCTTAAGTTAAAATAGTGATAGGATATCGACTTATGTGTAAACGACCCCGGAATAAAGTTTTGATGATTCCAATAGCTCCGTATGGTGATTTTGGACTTAGGAGCGTGTCCGGAAAATTATTTGAAAGCCCGTAGCTAAATTAGGCTTGAAATGGCTAAAATAAAAATTTAAGTTTGGAAGTTTGATCGGGGAGTTGACTTTTTGATATCGGGGGCGGAATCCGATTCTGAAAATTAGAATACCTCCACATGTCATTTATGACTTGTGTACAAAATTTGAGGTCAATCAGACTTGATTTGATAGGTTTCGGCTTTGAATGTAGAAGTTGGAAATTTTTAGTTTTATTAAGCTTGAATTGGGGTATGATTCGTAGTTTTAGCATTGTTTGATGTGATTTTAGGTTTCAACTAAGTTCGTATAATGTTTTAGGACTTGTTAGCATATTTAGTTGAGGTCCCAGGGAATTCGGGTGAGTTTCGGATAGTTAACGGATCAAGAATTGAAGTTAGGAGACTGCTGAAGTTGAGTTTGCTGGTTTTTGGCTGATCTGGTTTCCTTCATCGCGTTCGCGAGAGGTGTCTCGCGTTCGCGAAGAGGAACTGAGAGGCTGGAAATATTTGCTCTTCGCGTTCGCAAAGAGAAGGGCACATTCGCGAAGGGTGGCCAGGGTGTGTATCGCAAACGCGAGAAGGGTTACGCGTTCGCGAAGAAGAGAGGAGGCAACTGGGACCCCAAGCAATTGGTCTACGCGTTCGCATAAGGGGTGTCGCGTTCGCGATTAGTTGAACGCGTTCGCGTGGAAGACATTGAGGCAGAAGCACTTTGTGCTTCGCGAACACGAGGTAGATGTTGCGTTCGCCAAGGAGGAATTTGGACGGAAAGAATTTTGTGCTTCGCGAACGCGAGGCAGTGGCCGTATTCACGAAGAAGGAATCACTGGGTAGAGAGTTAAAGTTCTGAAAATGGTACTTCGTCCCATTTTCCATTCTTGACGGATTGGAGCTCGGGAAGAGGCGATTTTCGAAAGATTTTCAAGGAAAATAATGGGGTACGTGTTCTTAACTCAATTTTGGTCAAATTACCTGAATCCATGGTTGATTTTAGCACTTAATTGGTGAATTAAGTTGGAAAACTTAGAAACCCTCTTGGTTTAATTTGAAGATTTGACGAGTTGATGTCGGATTTGAGTAAAATTTGTATGGTTGGACTCGTGGTCGAATGCGCGTTCATATTTTGTAACTTTTGTCGGGTTCCGAACCGTGGGCCCCATGGGCAATTTTTCAGTTAAATTTCGAATTTTGTTGGAAAACTAGTATTTTCATATGAAATTAATTCCTATAATTTGTGCTGACTGAATCGAATTAATTGTGACAATATTCGAGCCGTTCGGAAGTTGATACGCGCAGAATGAAATTCCTGGAGTATTGTTTAGCTTGCTCGATATTGGATTCGGCTTGTTCAAGGTAAGTAATATCTCTAATCTTGGAGTTGAGGGTATGAACCCCCAGTGAGCGCAGGTACCTTCTAAGTGCGAGTGCCGAGTACGAGTGCCGAGCGATTGGGAGGATTGAGTGACTGTGAGGACTGAGTGTTTGGGAGGAATGAGTGAATAGATACTCTGAGAGTATGCATATGGTTTATCACTGAGTTGCATCGCATTTGAGTTGCACACTTGACTTACAGGCATAGAAATGCATTTTTTCTCATGTTGTATGGTATCACGTCATTCATGACTTCTCGTATACATTGACATGTAGGCATAGAGATATATTTTCCTCATGCCATTTAAAAATGAAACATTTACCTGTTGAAAGTTTTTGGGAAAAATTATAGTTTTCAAACTTACTCATAAATTGGTGATTTCGATAAAGGATTTGAGTTTTCACGGATATATTTGAAAAGCATGTCTATTTTTCTATAACTGTGAACGAGCTGAGCAGTTTATCTCTTAGCTACTTCTTTTATTACTTCCATTATGTTGTTATGAACTGTTATTGGCTATTGGTGTTGGACCCCGACCTGTTCCAGCTCGTCACTACTTTCAACCTAAGGTTAGGTTTGTTACTTATTGAGTAGATGGGGTCGGTTGTACTCATACTACACTTTTACACCTTGCGTGCAGATATTGGATATTGTTGTTGCTGTGATCGACGGGAGCTGAATTTGAAGATGTACTTGTGTTCCGGTCGTAGCTGTCTCTTGTTCATGGTAGCCTTAGATTTATAAAAATCTATTTATGTACATTTCGAATAGATGATGTATTTATTTCATACCAACTTTGTAAATTCTAATCTTAGAAGCTCATGATTTGTACTACCAGTCCTTGGGGAGTACATTAGAGTCAGTTAAATATTAATTGAATCGGATATTTATAAATTGACTTACCTAATGGGTTAGGTTAGGTGTCATCACGACTAGTTAGAATTTTTGGGTCGTGATAGAAAGGTTTGATCTAATCATGGCGGTTTGCACTCCTAACGTATGCACTGTTTTGTAATACGCATCCTATCCTATTTTATTACAGTATGCACCCAATCTCTTCATTTTCTTATAAAACAAGAAGAAAATTAATGTTTATAATTATTTAAGAGGGTAAAATAAGAAAATTAAAATTAAAAATTTTCGAAATGTAATTATGTGGTTAGATGGTTAAGGAAATTTTGGGGTTGTAGGAGGTTATGAACAAGAAGAACGCATCTTTCTCACTCGTTCTCTCTCTATCTCCAAAGTTTTGACTTTTAAAAACATCAAGATATTAGTTGGTTGCTCTTTTTTCCAGAATATTACTACCTTCCCGATTTATGACCTTTTCTATGATAACGCTACAGTTATTACTACTTTACTCCAAACCAACAGTGTCCTTCCAAGATGATGTTTGAAAATGAGGGAAGATAGCGGAACAGGAAGTAGTATATGAATGGAAACGCTTGCCTTCTACAGCTTAATCCGCAGGTGAAGGACCAAACTTGTGTACAAAGTGTAATAATGTTTACCTAAAAATCGGATAGAGTTGAATTTATACGTAGTTCTAAGGATACATGGTATAACTTGGTACAAATTAGAAAGTGAGTAAAAATATATTGAGTATTGACTGTATAAAGAATGAAATACAAACCAAACTGAGTGGAAAATATTTTATGAACAAGCAAGATAAATCAATATACTAAGCCCAAAAAGGAATAATCTCTATATGAATATCAATATGTTTTTCTCTGTGAATATCAATAATATGAGAGTGTCTCAAAGCCTTGATGTTGGGTCCTCTACAGAAATAATAGTTATCCCTCTTATAGTGGAGGGATCCTACTTTAGATATAATTAAAAATACATAGTGGGGATCCCATGATAGATTAGCTTTTCTCTAATTCCCACCGAGATTCTCTCCTTTAGTGCGGTTGTAACGGCTCTTGTCTCTTAGCTCGATCTTGATCGGACTTGGTATTGGTCGATTTTCAGGTTTAGAGCTCGATATTGGCTCGAGCTCGATATTGACTCGGGGCCCGGTATTGAATTTGGCTCGGTATTGGTCAGTCTATGGCTCTTAAGCTCGATAACACCGCCTCACATCATAGTTCAATTTGGAATCGAGCTCGGTATTGACTTCGAGCTCGGTACTTAATCGGTCCCCGAAACTTAAGCTTGGTAACCTGGCTTCAGATCTCATTTCGATATTATGAAGACGACCTTCGATCCATTATATTTCAATCTTGACTAATCATTCGAAGGTCGAAAATCGGTTTTGACCGTATACAGATAGTCCCCTTGTTTCTCGGGAAGAATGTGGCGAGAAACGATACGATTTTCCAACACTATGACTAGATATACACTGACGTTTGTATCGAACCCGACCATGACGTACGTGATAGCTGTCCCATCGGTTCAGTTACCAAAGCATTAAATGTGTGTCAGAAGATGGTCGGTCGCTGCTAATATTGAACCGTCATTACCGATTCTATAAATAGCTCCTCTCTTCACCGTTTTTTACTTTCAGATCTCCAATCACCAAATCTACTAAGTTCTTATTGTATCTTCTCAGTTTCTCATCTGCGAATCTGTGATTCTCACTTGCAAAATCTCTCTTCAAAACCCCAAATCTTTGTCATCTCTTTCTGTTTTCAATCTTCACATCTAAATGGCGAAAACGTCAAAAACCGTTCCTCAAAAAGAAAAAGTTTCTTCTTCGCGGCCCGCCGGCGACAAAATACTGGTGGAGCCACGACCTGAGGAGTGTTTTCCCGGGGGGGTGCGTCCTTACCTTTGATTTTAAGATCGACAAAGCCTCGCCGGTTCCGGGTCAATGCGAGCAAGTATCGAGATATATGTGCTCGATAACCGAGGGACATCTTGATCAGTTAAAGAAAGATTGCAACTGGGAGAACAAAGAAGTGATTATCCCGACTCCCGAAGAAGATATTACTACCCATGTGTAAGGATTTTTAAGCGTGTATACTTATCCTTTCACGTTGGGCCCCCTCGAACCTATTGTCATCGATTTTTGCCGTCAATACCGAATAACCTTAGGCCAAATCCATCCTTCTTTTTGGCGGATCATTATTTTGATCCGTTTCTTCGTGAACAAAATCAAGGGGATGCCTTTCACCGTCGACCACCTTATCAGATTGTACAGCCCCCGCCTCTATCGAGGTGGGTTAATAAAACTCCAGCGCCGGGCTAACAAAGTGTTGTTCTCGAGCATAGATGAGGACAAGGACCGAGGCTAAATGGGCAGGTTTGTTCGAGTGAAGACTTCCGACCTAATCCCGGCCAAGAAGATGCCATTTTCCGAGAAATGGAACATGAGGCGTAAGTATAATTCTACTGTTAGCTTCTATTGTTTTGCTCTATTTCTTTCTCACTGATATCTTTCCGTGATGTAGTGGTTGCTTGGATGATCGGTGCTATTCCTAACCTTAAGAGCTGGGTAGAAGACCTGACTTCGACCTCCACATATGCCGAGCACTCGTGGCGTGACTTATCAAAGGGCCGATGGGAGGCTAAAACTCATGGTAAGCCTCTTTCCCATGTCTTCGATGATTCGATCAAAATATCTTTTTTATACTTAACTAATTTTCTTGTGTGTAGGCCTGGGCAAAGATGCGGTCATGAGGCCCCCGTCTGGCGAGAAAGAGACTTTGGCCCCGATTCCGAAACTGGCGAAGGACAATAAGAGAAAAAGGGCCTCTACTTTCGAGGATCCAATACCTAAGACAAGGACGGCTCGTCGAAGAAAAATACCATCCTTTTGACCGAAGAATCAGTTCGACATCTAAGAGATGAAGAAGAAGAAGAAGAAGAAGAAGAAAATGACAGGTCCACACTGGTGGCCCGAGTGAAGAAAACCATCGATGCCCCAAAGGCAGCTGGGTCGATGGCGGCTGACGAGGCTCCATCTCGAACTGAGGGGATATCGGAGAAGGGCTCGGGCAAAGTCCCCGAGTCATTCGAGATCGAGGAAGCCTCCCACCAAAGTAAACAAACGGTGGGTATATCTGAAGGGGCCGGCCCTGAAGCTCTTCGAACTGAGGAGAACGCCCCAAGCGACTCGCTTGGGGAAATAGTAATTGGACACTCGCCTACTCTCCCTGCTTTTTCCGAAGGGGCGATTCAGGAAGCCTGAGCTTTGGGGACCCTCGAGGTGGATGGGGACCATAAGGGAAAGGACACCTTTCGCAATTTGTTTACCGGTATTGAGGATGCTGCCGGCCCGAGTGACGCGTCGGGTTATTTCTTCGAGGTTCTACAAACCCTGAATCGGGTAAGTCTCGATTCTCTTTGTTGATGTCATATTTTTCCATTTTCTGCCTAACTTTCTCTTTTTCGTATAGGCTTTATCTCTTCATCAAGAGGATCTTTCCAAGTCTCAGACAGAGCTGAGCCGACGTGAGGCCGACTTCCGAGGGCTTTCGGAGGAAAGAAATGCCCTCAAACTTCTTAATGGGTAGAAAGAGGAAGAGATCAAAGATCTTCGAGCTGAGTTGGCCAAGGCTCACTAAGATGAGACCGACCTGACCGAGCAGGTAATGATAATCTTAAAAACCCATGGGCTCGATTCGGGAACTGTGGCTAATATTTCGATCTCACAACTACAGCAGAAGCTTGAGGTGATCGGGCTGCTTTGTAAGGAGGTCGATACGATAAGGGCGAAGACCTTGGGGTGGAAAGAAGGCATGGACCACCTCGCTCTAGAAAAAGAGATTGCTCGAGCCCAATTATCATCGGTCAAAAGTCAACTTCAAGGCATGAAGGAGAAGAACTCAGTTCAAGCAAGAAAAATAGAGGATCTCGAAGCTCGGTTGGCTTCCAAACTTGCCAAGGCCAAATCTGAAGCCAAAAAAGCAAAGGCCGAGGAGGATACATTTGTGGCCGCCTATCGGGCCGATGCTGAAGCCGCTCAAGTACAAGCAAAAGAGGCAGACGAGATCGCTCAAACTCGAGCATATTGGGTTGCTGAACTCGCCAAATGCCAATCTTGGAGGGAAACCCTCGAGGAGATCCATGCTCAAGGTTTCGATCTTACCGAAGAGATAAAAAAGGCTAAAGAGCTTGAATTCGATGCTGGAGCCTTGGCTTCCGATGATGATGATGATGGGATCAAGAGTGGGTCTGAGAGCGGGAAGGAGCCCGATGGAAAAGAGACTACCCCCGGAGATAACCAGGAAACTTAAGGTTTTCCCATTTTATTTTTTTGTGTAGAGTCCTGATCGGACGTTGTAAATTCTCTTACACACACACACACACACACATATATATATATATAAAGATCTTTTCCTTTCCCGACTTGTCTCTGTTTTATTCTCTTCCTTGTGAAGATTTTGTTTCATTCATGCCTTATGAAAGTTTTCATAAGTTCGAGGCTTTAGGCAATTTTATCGAAGTCGGACCTTGTGGTCTCTATAACCGAGTGAGTGTCTGCTCGAACTCGAAGTGAGAGTAGCCCTTAGGCTTAATAGTGTGTTTGCTCGAACTCGAAGTAAAAGTAGCCCTTAAGCTTAGTAGTCGAGTAAGTGATTGCTCGAACTCAAAGTAATGTAGCCCGTAGGCTTTTATGGTCAAGTGAGTGTTTGCTCAAACTCGAAGTAAGAGTAGCCCTTAGGCTTAGTAGTCTAGTGAGAGATTGCTCGAACTCGAAGTAATGTAGCCCGTAGGCTTTTATGGTCAAGTGAGTGTATGCTCGAACTCAAAGTAAGAGTAGCCCTTAGGCTTAATAGTCGAGTGAGTGATTGATCGAACTTGAATTAAGAGTAGCCCTTAGGCTTAATAGTCGAGTGAGTGTTTGCTCGAACTCGAAGTAAGAGTAGCCCTTAGGCTTAATATTCGAGTGAGTGATTGCTCGAACTCGAAGTAAGAGTAGCCTGTAGGCTTTTATAGTCGAGTGAGTGTTTGCTCGAACTTGAAGTAAGAGTAGCCCTTAGGCTTAATAGTTGAGTGAGTGATTGCTTGAACTCGAAGTAAGAGTATCCCTTAGGCTTAATAGTCGAGTGAGTGATTGCTCGAACTCGAAGTAAGAGTAGCCCTTAGGCTTAATAGTCGAGTGAGTGTTTGCTCGAACTCGAAGTAAGAGTAGCCCTTAGGCTTAATAGTCGAGTGAGTGATTGCTCGAACTCGAAGTAAGAGTAGCCCTTAGTCTTAGTAGTCGAGTGATTGATTGCTCGAACTTGAAGTAATATAGCCCGTAGGCTTTTATGGTCGAGTGAGTGTTTGCTCGAACTCGAAGTAAGAGTAGCCCTTAGGCTTAATAGTCGAGTGAGTGATTGTTCGAACTCGAAATAAGAGTAGCCCTTAGGCTTATGTGGGACTTGATCTCGTTGATTTTTTGGTTGGCAATCCCCGATTTATGGGGTAATGGTCGGCCCTTAAGCCTGTTTGCATAATAGATCACAAAATAGAGGATGGATTCTGAGATATGAAATATCGGCAAAGAAAAAATTTCTCCTTATGTCATTATACATGTGTTCATGTTTTTTACCAGGTATCGAGCAAACTACACGAGCATGGTTCGTTTTGACCATTTGGCTCTTAAAATTTTTCCTATCGAAACCCTGTTGTTATGAAGTAACTTCCTTGCATTGAACTTAATAATCGAACTCAATATATTTGAGGGTAATGCCCCCCAGTATTCGAGGTTGATTGTAAAGAGGCCTCGAATACTGTTGAATTGTTCTAAGTTAGCACACGATCAATGGTTGCCTCATTAAAAATATTGCCGAAAAACCTATTTGGGACAAAACTGGTCTAAGGGAAAAAGAGTGCAACGCGTGCTTTCAGGCCTAAAGGCTTCGAGTTGAATAATCCGTCCCTGTTTCTGATCGAACACCTGCAAGGGTTAATTTTGACATATAAATAAACAAAGGAGGGTCGTACCTTAACAGTAGTATCGTTTTAGGTGAGACACGTTCCAATTGCTTGGTAGTTATTTGCCATTTATTACACCGAGCTTGTAGGATCCTTTTCTGACGATTTCGAGAATTTGATATGGTCCTTCACAATTCGGACCCAGTTTTCCTTCATTTGAATTTCGGGTGTTAAGGGTGACTTTCCTTAGCACTAAGTCCCCGATTTTAAAATATCGAAGATTAGTTCTTCGATTATAATACCTTTCGATCCACTATTTTTGGGCGGCTAATCGGACGAGAGCCGCTTCTCTTTTTTCGTCCAATAATTCTAGGCTCGTGTTCATTCATCTCGTTATTCAACTCATCTGTTGCATATCAAAACCTGATGCTAGGTTCTCCGACCTCAACCGGGATAAGAGCTTCGGCGCCATAAACCAACGAGAATGGTGTCGCACTGGTACTCGATTTCGATATTGTGCGATATGACTATATTGACTGTATTGACTTTATGAACAAGCAAGATGAATCAATGTACTAAGCCCAAAAAGAAATAATCTCTATATGAATATCAATGTTTTTCTCTGTGAATATCAATAATATGATAGTGTCTCAATGCCTTGATGTTGGGTCCTTTACAGAAATAATACTTATCCCTCTTATAGTTGAGGGATCCTACTTTAGATATAATTAAAAATAAATAGTGGAGATCCCATGATAGATTAGCTTTTCCCTAATTCCCGCCGAGATTCTCTCCCTTAGTGCGGTTGTAACGGCTCTTGTCTCTTGGCTCGATCTTGATCGGACTTGGTATTGGCCGATTTCCAGGTTTACAGCTCGATATTGGCTCGAGCTCGATATTGACTCGGGGCCCGGTATTTACTTTGGCTCGGTATTGGTCGGTCTGTGGCTCTTAAGCTCGATAACACCGTCTCACATCATAGTTCGATTTGGAATCGAGCTCGGTATTGACTTCGAGCTCAGTACTTAATCGGTTCCCAAAAGTTGAGCTTGGTAACCTGGCTTCAGATCTCATTTCGATATTATGAAGACGACCTTCGGTCCATTATGTTCCAATATTGACTAATCATTTGAAGGTCAAAAACCGGTTTTGACCGTATACAAATAACTTTGGACACACCATAGAGGAATGCAGAAAGAATGAAGTAACGCAACGACAAAAACAGGCACAACAGCCTAATGGAGAGGACACAAGCAAGGAGGTGGAAAAACAGAAGCAAGAGGAAAAATTTGCACAGATAGAACAAGAGACAGTAATTGAAGGACAGAAAGCACAGAATGGAAGTAATGAAGTAATAGTGGAGCAACAACAGAAAGAAAATGAGAGACAATAAGCAACAAAGAAGCAATAAGGAAGGGCAGAGAAAGGCAGAACTCAGATGTTGTTGAATTGGCAAGTAAGAAAACCAATATCAATAGGAAATGCATTTGATGCACTGAGGAATACAGAGGAAGCAACTGGTGGTAATCAAAAGGCTCAGGAAACTAGTACATCAAACAAAGGAATAAATAAAAAAGGGGAGGGTTCAGGAAGTGGGGGGGAAATGGGACAAGGCCCCAACCCCATGGATAAGTTAGGTTTCTGGAATGTAAGGGGCCTAAACAAACCTAAAAATATAGAGAAGTGTTGCTCTTTATGCACAACTCTCAAGTAGGGATGTTTGGGCTCCTATAGACAAGGATTAAGAGGAAAAATGCTCACAAAGCCTCTCTTAATCTTTGTAAGGAATGGTCATTTGTTACTAATCTGGATAAGCACCCTGGTGGAAGAATCTGGCTACTATGGAAATCTCATATCTATGAAGTGGACATCAAAAGAGCTACTGAACAGGTGATTCACTGTGCTATTAAACACATTAGAACAAAGAGGGAAATGGAAATCACATGGGTACATGGATTCAATGACTGTGGCAAGAGGAGAAAGCTATGGGAAGACATAGAGGAAATTCATAAACAATGCAAAGGGCCTTGGGCAATAATAGGAGATTTCAATAATGTATTGCAATCAGATGAAAGAATTGAAAGCAGAGTTACTTATGCAGAAATAAAAGGCTTTAAAGAATGTATGCAAAAATGTGAGATGCAAGAGATGAAATCATCAGGGTCATTTTATACATAGAACAACAAATAGGAAGGAGAAGATAAAGTGATGAGCAGAATTGATAGAGTTCTAATAAATAATGACTGGGTGACAACACTACCAGACTCTGAAGTGTACTACCATAGTGAGGGATTGTTTGATCATTGCCCAGCATTGGTAAGATGGGAACAGCCAGGAAAGATGCAGCAAAAAATGTTTAGATACTTTAACATGTGGAGTATGGCTAATGACTTCCATGAAAAAGTGAAAGAGAACTGGGAACAGCAAATCAGAGGGACTAAAATATATCAAATGGTAGGAAAACTAAATAGACTGAAAAGGGTGCTCAAAATCTTAAACAAAGGAAAATTTGCAGAGGTTGAAATCAAAGCAGAACAAAGTACGGAAATACTCAAGGCATGCCAGATGAGGATACAAAATGACCCTTATAATATGAGCCTAATGGAGGAGGAGTACAGCATAGCCAGAGAATGTATGCAATGGCAACATGCAAGAGAACAATTCCTAAGGCAAAAGAGTAAGATCACATGGATGCAACATGGAGATCAAAATACCAAAATATTTCATGGGTATATGAAGGAAAGAAGGAATGCAAACAGGATCTTCTCAATCAAAGATTCTAATGGGACAGAACAGGACCAACCAGATTTTGTGGCTCAAGCTTTCATTGAGTTTTACACAAAGCTATTAGGGATAGCAAATAGGGAGAGATCACATGTATGTAGTGCACTAATAAGGAAAGGGAAAATCATTGATAAAGAAACAGAAAATGGTTAAAACAATCACAAGAGAATAAATCAAAAAGGCATTATGGAGCATACCAGGGGAGAAATCACCAGGGATTGATGGATATGGTAGTCAATTCTTCAAAGATGCATGGAACATAGTTGGGAAAGAAGTAGAGGAATGTGTAATTGAATTATTCAAATCTGGCAAGATGCTGAAAGCACTGAACAAAATTATCATCACTTTGATTCCAAAAGAGACACATGCTGAATCAGTAGGAGATTACAGACCAATAGCTTATTGCAATACTATATATAAAGTGATATATAAAGTATTGTGCAGCAGACTAAAAGAAAGCTTGCCAACCATAATATCACCAAGTCAAAGTATCTTTGTAGAAGGAAGATCAATAGTGCAAAATATATTGATATGCCATGACCTAGTTAGACTGTATAACAGAAAGGCTACAACAAGGAGTTGTCTGATAAAAATTGACTTGAAGAAAGCTTATGACAATGTGGAATGGGAGTTTGTCAAGGAAATGATGATGGCAATGAACTACCATACAACTTTCATTCAATGGGTCATGGAATGCATCACCACTATAAGTTATTCACTAGCAATAAATGGGGACTTATATGGGAACATTGAAGGGAAAAGAGGATTAAGACAAGGGGATCCAATATCACCACGGATATTTGTGATATGTATGGAATACCTCTCAAGAATAATGGAGATGGTGGGACAGCAAAAGGGGTTTGCATATCATCCAAAATACAAGAGCTTAGGGTTGAATCATTTATGCTTTGCAGATGATGTACTTCTATTCTGCAAAGAGGAACCACAAGCAATAATGTTGTTAATCAGAGGTCTGACATCTTTCTCTCGAGCATCAGGGCTGACAACAAACAGTGCAAAGTCCAACATTTTTAGTGCCAATATGAGTAGGCAACAGATAAATGAGATGTGTGAAATAGCAGGCTATAAAGAAGGAAAACTACCATTTAAATACCTAGGAGTACCTATATCACCCAAAAAACTATCTAGTATGGATTGTGAAATGCTAGTGGAGAAAATGACAAGGAGAATTAAAACCTGGGGGAGCAGAAATCTATCTTATGCTGGGAGAGCACAATTGATCAATTCAGTGCTGATGAATATCCATGTCTACTGGGCCTCAATATTTCTACTGCCAAGAAAGGTCCTGAAAGATATCACAGGAATATGCAGGAATTATTTCTGGGATGGAAAAGTGCACACTAATAGAGAACAACTGATAGCTTGGAAGACAGTATGCAAAGGGAAAAAGGAAGGATGACTGGGCTTCAATGATTGTGTATTATGAAATGAAGCAGCAATAAACAAATATGTGTGGCATATAGCAAAGAAAGAAGATAATGTATGGATTAGATGGGTAAACCACATATACATAAAAGGGACAGATTGGTGGCAGTATAAACACCCTCAAGACTGTAGCTAGTATTGGAAAAAGATATGTCATATCAGAGATATCTTTAAAACAGGTTGCAAGGAAGAAGGATGGTTGACTCCAAATGGGAAATACACTGTGGCAAGTGGTTATAAGTGGAGAATAGGGGATGAAGAATACTGGCAAGACAGCAGATGGGTGTGGAGCTCAGGAAACACACCAAAATATAGCTACATATGCTGGTTGACAGCACATAAAAAATTGTTGACAATGAATAGAATGAAGCAGATAGGGATAATTACTTACACTACATGTAAAGTATGTGGTGAGAAAGAAGAAATAAGGGAACACCTATTCTTTGAATGTACATGGTCTAAAAGATGTGCCAAGGATCTACTAAACTGGATGGGAATGCAGGGAACTGATGAGGCAATTGAGACAGTGTGAAAAAAATTGAACAGAACAGCAAAAGGGAAGCAATGCAGAACTTTTGTACTCTCAGTATTTACTGCACTGATATATGCAATATGGAAGAACAGGAATGATGCAGTATGGAATCAAGTGGTGACAAGAGAACAAGTAATATGTAGAGACATAAAAGAGGAATGTAGATACAAGATACAGAACAGAAGGAAAACAAGCAAACGACAAATGGAATGGATAGAAAAGTTGTATAAATAGAATTAGGGAGACATAGTAGATGAGCTGAACTGCATATTCATATAGAAATGCAGTTATAATTTTGTAGATAATAGCTGCAGGAGACAAAGAGCATCTTTGTAATTGACTATTTTAGTAGGTGATTAATAAGAATCTTTTCTTTTCACCAAAAATACTTAAGGTTTAGGCTCATCCAATTTTAATTGTCCCATAATGTTGTACAATGTGCCTTGCTTTGAGGTCGTGCCTCAAATCTTCTTATTATTTAGATTCCAAAATTGGATGAAATCGAAGTGCTATAATCTTTTTTTAAAAAGGAAGCAAATAAGGAGTGCAATAGGTTATCCATTTGGTCCAATCTAACATATCCGTTTGATCCAATCTAACACATCCTACAAGAATCGCTTTTCAAATTATCTTGACCTCATCAGTTTTACAATCAATATAGCTATGTAATAAATGGCCAAATTGTCCAATGACAAAATTTGGAGATGTAATTTCATCCGACTCTTGATATTCGTAGTTGAGAAGTAAACAAACACAAAATTAACAACGGCATATAAACAGTTTTTTTTAAAAAAAATTGTTTTTCCTACTTTTACCCTTTTAAATAATTATAAAAATGAATTTTTTATTATTTTATAAGAAAATAAAGAGATTGGGGTGCATGTTGGTAAAAATAATAGGACAAGCTGCATATTATAAAACAATGCATACATTAGGGGTGGAAAATGCGAGGAATTTACTTTACCCGATTACTTAAGTGGCCATAGAGTATGAAATTTTAATTTAATCTATATGCAAAAAAAAAAAAAGAAATGTAGGAGAATAGTAAAATAATTGTTAAAAATGTAGTTTAGTAATAAAATTTACACCAAAGTTTAAAGTTAATTAATTAACTAAATTTTGAATTCTCGAAATGTGCGAGTTCTTTGAAATGATAGTAGCTAAACCTAAATGGTGTCAAAATTTTACGTCTCAAAAAAGGGATGAGAAAGATACTTAGTGCATTTTAAGTCATACTAGTTTTTGCGCACGTGCGTTGCACGTATATCCTATGTCAATTAATACAAACTTTTAAAAATAATTTTATTGTATTAAAGTATACATGAGTGTGATGAGTAACACAAAATTTTAATGCAACACTATTTGACATATTCAAAACCTGTGAAGTTGAGGCTGGTTAGTACAATGTGATAAAGTACAATAAAATTAATTTTGATGTTATTAGGTCCAAATATGTAATACAACCGTATCTTACACGTAATATTTTATTTAAAACGATATTGTTGATATATACTGCATTCTTACGTTTCAACTGGTATGTCATGACCAGAACTCTTGGTATCTATGTAATTTTTAATCAGCAATTTTGTACAATATGTCACATATTATCCTGTGAGAATTATTAAAAAGCTTATACACTTCAAGACAACGAAATTATAGTAGAATCAACTGAAATCCAATATTGTTCATTTAAGAATCATTTGCATTTGCCTGTCATTAAAAAGCTAATTGAGACCAGTTCTTAGAATTCTTCCAACCTTATTTTTCCAACTAAAACGACTAAGCATGACAGCCTAATTGAGAGCTCTAGCTCTTAGTTCTTCAGCCACACCCAATAGTACTACTTCAATTATTAGGGTTGTCAAATAATTGGTATTGACTAACCCACAAAAATTTATAGAACATAAAAAGATAAAACTAAATTTAAAGTAAAACTATTTAAATGTTAAACACGTTAAGCATTTGCACATGTTATCATGACCAAATCACTACAATTGTTTACCCAAAAATCAGATAAAGTTAGATTTGTGTATGGTTCTAAGGATATGTGATACAATTTGATATAAATCGTGTAGAGAAATACAAATATGTCTATTCTTAATTATGAGAATGAAAAATAATGAACCAAAAACCTCTCCCTCACAAGCACCAGGGATTCTCCCTCTTATAGTAGAGGGATCATACTTTATATATAATAAAAAATACGTAGTGGAGAACTCATGATATATTATCTTTTTCTCGATTTCCACAAAGATTCTCTCCCATAGTGCGGTTGCAACGGCCCTAATCTGCGAGCTTGATACTGACTCGAGCTCAGTATTGGATCGAGCCCTCGGCCTTGGTACGAGCTCGATTCTGACTTGGGGTCTCGGTATTCAGGGTGAATGTTGGTTGGTCCATGCATCTTCGATAATCTTTGCTTTGCCTCGTAGTTCGATTTGGATATGGGCTCGATAATCATATCGAGCTTGTTATTTGATCGGTCTTGGAGCTCAAAGTTTGCCGCCCTTACTTCGGATCTTGACCGAGCTTGTCATGCAGATATCTTTTGATCGAAACATTATCGTCTCGATCAGTCCGTACGACTGACTCGAATCGATTTTGACCATATACAGATAGTCCCCTCGTTTCTCGGAATAGGATGTGGCGAGAAACGATATGATTTTCCAACAGCCCGATCAGATATATACTGACATTTTCATCGATCCCGACCATGACGTATGTGATAGTTGTCCCATTGGTTCGGTTTTACCGAGGCATTTAATGCGTCAGACGGTGGTCGTCCACCTCTGATATTTAACCGTCATTGCTTCAATTTATAAATAATCTTTCCTTCCACCATTTACCATTTTATGTCTTCGGAAGTGGTCCGCCATTCAAGGGACGAGCCCGAAGAAGGAGAGGAGAATTTAGCCTGCGTACGGGCTAATATTGCGATTCAACAGTCTTCCAATTTAGTGGAAGCAGATCAGGGAACCTTGGCCATAATCCAAGAATAAGAAGCCAAGATTATCCCTTCTCAAGCTAAGATGATTGGAAGGGATACCGAGGGCGGATCTTCTCAAGCAGTAGAAGATATTTCAAGGGATGAGTTTAGGATAGTTGACATTGGCGAATCCCCTCAAACTTCGGATGCCATGATTCGAGAGGCCGTCATGTTGGAGGATCGGTCTTATGAGGGTATTCAAGAGTCGGCTGATATCCATGATTTTCTAGAGGGGGCTCGAGTCAGGCGCTTCGGAGGAGGTTACTGGTTTCAGTAGAATGCCAGTACCCAAAAAGGCGTCGTGGTCGGGTTCCACCGAGCCTTCCTCGATTCATAAACTGGTGGACCGATTTCCGGCCCCGAGTATCGATCCCGATCGAAGGCGGAAGATAGTGCTCTCCATACCTGCGGATACCAGAACTTTTTCTTCCCCTGTGGGGATTGCCAGTTACCTTCGGTACTTGGTGACCAAAAAAGATCAATCAATGATGAATGCGGTGGGGCCCGCCTGTCTCTTCAATGAGGCCCAACATGCTTGGAATTGGGTAAGTCTGATGGCATTTTCGCAGCTTCTTTTACACAGAGTTGCAGGTAATTTTAATGTTTCTCCTTTTGTTTGCGGGCTTTGGTGTTGGGGCCGAGATCGAAGTTGCCAGGGCGGAAGAGAACAAAGCTCGGTGGTTGGCCTTTCCTGATGAGGACTCCGATGACTCGGGGGAGTTTGAAGAGGATGATGATGCTGAGAATACAACCTCCGATGAAGACTGAGTCATTTAGGGCCTTAAGTCGATCACTGCGTTCTTTTGATACCGCTTTCGGCTTTTGTATAAAGAACTTCCCTTTGAAAATATAAATCTTTCTTCTTTTTGAAGAAAAATAACCTTTCAAACTGAACAGATAGTTTGAATTTAAATCTCTGTTGCTTTCGGGCCTTATGGGTAGTCCCATTCGCTTTATCGAGCTCGAACATCCTTCGGCTTAAATAGTCAAGTGTTCGTTTTAACTCGAAGAAAATGAGTAGTTTTGCTCGAAATCGAAATAAAAGTAGCCCGCAAGCTTAGAAATAGAGTAAATGATTCGAAATCGATGCAATGCATCCCGTAGGCATAATGATCGAAGTAGCCCTTAGTGGTCGAGTGAGTGCTTGCTCGAACTTGAAGTAAAAGTCGCTCATAGGCTTTTAGTAGTCGAGTGAATGATTCGAACTCGAAATAATATATCATATAGGTGTAATGGTTGAGTGAGTGCTTGCTCAAACTCGAAATAAAAGTAGCTTGTAGGCTTTAGTAGTCGAGTGAATGATTCGAACTTGAAATAATGTAGCCCGTAGGCGTAATGGTCGAGTGAGTGCTTGCTCGAACTCGAAATAAAAGTATCTCGTAGGCTATAGTAGTCGAGTGAATGATTCGAACTCGAAATAATGTAGCCCGTAGGCATAATGGTCGAGTGAGTACTTGCTCGAACTCGAAATAAAGTTGCTCGTAGGCTTTAGTAGTCGAGTGAATGATTCAAACTTGAAATAGTATGGCCTGTAGGCGTAATGGTCGAGTGAATGCTTGCTCGAACTCGAAATAAAAGTAGCTCGTAGGCTTTAGTGGTCGAGTGAATGATTCGAACTCAAAATAATGTAGCCCGTAGGTGTAATGGTCGAGTGAGTACTTGCTCGAACTCGAACTCGAAATAAAAGTAGCCCGTAGGCTTTAGTAGTCAAGTGAATGATTCGAACTCGAAATAACGTAGCCCGTAGGCGTAATGGTCGAGTGAGTGCTTGCTCGAACTCGAAATAAAAGTAGCCCGTAGGCTTTAGTAGTCGAGTGAATGATTCGAACTCGAAATAATGTAGACCGTAGGCGTAATGGTCGAGTGAATGCTTGCTCGAACTCGATCCTGTTTGCATAGTAAATCTTGAACATAGAATATCGGTAAAGAAGAGGGATTTCTTTGCAAATCATTATACATGGGTTCATATTTTGCGTCAGGGCTCGGGCCAACTACATAAGCATGGTTCGTTTTGACCATTTGGCTCTTACAGCGTTTCCTGTTGAGACGTTGTTTGTCATGAAATAACGAAGTAACTTCCTTTGCACCGAACGTGATAATCATCACAGATGCGTTCAATGATAAAGCCCCCTAGTATACGAGGTTGATTTTAAAGAGGCCTCGGATACCCAACAGTAGTATCGTTTCCGATATATGGTTGGTATCGATCTCTGGTCGACTTTTGCTTTTTCGTAACGGACCTAGAAATCAACTGGTCATCTTCAACTCTTATTTTGGATTGATATCGATTGTGCATATCGATCTAAGTAATGGCTGGGTACTCGATCAGACCTTGAGTGAAAGCTTGAACAGCCCAATCGTCTGTGACTGGTGGCAGATCTATTCGTTCCATTTGAAAACGAGCTACGAACTCCCTTAGCATCTCGTTATCCTTTTTTATTACCTTGAACAGGTCTGATTTTCTAGTTTCGGCCTTTATGGCTCCGGCATGTGCTTTTACGAAGCAATCTGCAAGCATAGCAAAAGAATCAATAGAGTTAGATGGTAAATTATGATACCATACCATTGCCCCCTTTGACAAGGTTTCACCGAATTTTTTTAATAATACAGATTCGATCTCATCATCTTCCAAATCATTGCCCTTGATGGCACACGTGTAATAAGTGATGTGCCCGTTGGGGGCGGTCGTTCCGTTATATTTGGGTATTTCGGGCATATGGAATTTTCTGGGGATTGATTTTGGGGCATCACTCGAGGAAAAAGGCTTTTGAATGAACTTTTTCGAATCTAGCACTTTTATCATTGGTGGAGCTCCCGGGATCTGATCGACCCTGGAATTATATGTTTCTACTTTTTTATTGTTGGCTTCGACTCGTTTTGTGAGTTCCTCGAGTAATTTAGTAATTTCGGGAGTAGTCCCCGATTCTGGCTCGTTTAACTTCACTATGGCTGGTTCCGTTCTGTGGGTGATTTCTCGAAGTGGATTGGGCTCTTGCCTTCTTCATTCTTGAGTTTGGCTCTGTAACTAAGCTATCGCTATTTGCGGGGCTTGTAACATTTTGAAGATCACCCGTAAGCTGACTTCGATCTCCTTCACGTTATCGGTGTCTCGAGCTACGGATCGAGTACCGCCCTGAATGCTTTTTTCGGTTCGGAACGTTGGTTCGCCTCAAGAGCCACTTGTGAATTGACATTTAGCGGTACTTCGACTCGAGCTTCGGTGACATCGTTAATTCGCCTTTCGGCCCTGGGTGTCAAGTCGTTGGTTTCATCTTGAAGGTCGGCTTCATGGTCGATAGGTATAGCCATCAATCGAGGGTTTGCCATTATTGATCTGAAGTTGTAAACTGGTGTGTATTGCAGATTTGTATCAAACAACCACTATTACCCTTAGCCCCATGATGGGCGCCAAACTGTTTACCCGAAAATCAGATAAAGTTAGATTTGTATATGGTTCTAAGGATATGTGATACAATTTGATATAAATCGTGTAGAGAAATACAAATATGTGTATTCTTAATTATGAGAATGAAAAATAATGAGCCAAAAGCCTCTCCCTCACAAGCACCAGGGATTCTCCCTCTTATAGTAGAGGGATCCTACTTTATATATAATAAAAAATACGTAGTGGAGAACTCATGATATATTGTCTTTTTCTCGATTTCCGCAAAGATTCTCTCTCATAGTGCGGTTGCAACGGCCCTAATCTGCGAGCTTGATACTGACTCGAGCTCAGTGTTGGATCGAGCCCTCGGCCTTGGTCCGAGCTCGATTCTGACTTGGGGTCTTGGTATTTAGGGTGAATGTTGGTTGGTCCATGCATCTTCGATAATCTCCGCTTTGCCTCGTAGTTCGATTTGGATATGGGCTCGATAATCATATCGAGCTTGTCATTTGATCGGTCTTGGAGCTCGAAGTTTGCCGCCCTTACTTCGGATCTTGACCGAGCTTGTCATGCAGATATCCTTTGATCGAAACATTATCGTCTCGATCAGTCCGTACGACTGACTCAAATCGGTTTTGACCGTATACAACAATAATTTATATTTTTAATTTAATATATGTAAAAGAGTATAATTTCCAACATATATTCAACTACTAACTTCACATAAATTTATAAATAATTATGTATCGGTGCTCTCTGTTATTTTAAAATATATAATGATGATGCAATAAAGGAGAAGTAGCCACATCGAAAAATTGCAATTTAAAAAAGAATCTTCAAGCTAGAAACAAAAATCACTAGAGAAATAAAAATAAATGTATACAGAGACAAAAAAAGAGGTAGTAGTGCATGCAGTACTTTTCCAACAATCAGACCTAAAAACAAACAAATATACATCACTTCAATTTTTATGTGCCAGATCTATCATCTGTACTATCAACAAAAAATAGTTGTTAACACATTAATTTGGAACAGGCCTATGCGTTACAAAAATTACTAAACTGAAACTTATGAAAATAATTGATCACTTAGATGGTTAGAGTTGAAAGGAAGCAAATAAGGAGTGCAATAGGTTATCCATTTGGTCCAATCTAACATATCCGTTTGATCCAATCTAATACATCCTACAAGAATCGCTTTTCAAATTCTCTTGACTTCATCAGTTTTACAATCAATATAGCTATGTAGTAAATGACCAAACTGTCCAATGACAAAATTTGGAGATCTAATTTCATCCGATTCTTGATATTCGTAGTTGAGAAGTAAACAAACACAAAATTAACAACGGCATATAAACAGTTTTTTTTTAAAAAAAATTGTGTTTCCTACTTTTACCCTTTTAAATAATTATAAAAATGAATTTTTTATTATTTTATAAGAAAATAAAGAGATTGGAGTGCATGTTGGTAAAACTAATAGGACAAGGTGCATATTATAAAACAATGCATACATTAGGGGTGGAAAATGCGAGGAATTTACTTTACCCGATTACTTAATTGACCATAGAGTATGAAATTTTAATTTAATCTATATGCGTTACAAGAATTATGAAACTTAGATGGTTAGAGTTGTTGCATGAGCAATATCAATTAAACTCATGACACATACGCATAAAAGAACATCGCATTGATGATTAGAAGATAAATAACGGAGAAGAAGAATGGGTATTAAAACTCCTCGAAGAGAACGTCAATGGCAGTAGTTCAATAGTATGAGAAATTTGTAAGTTTATAAAATTTACTTTTGGAAGTTCAAAAGAACTCCAAAAAAATTGAATAAATATAGGAAGATGAAAAGCAATTAAGGCATTGAATATGCTGCAGTAAGTGGGAGCTATAAGGAACTTATCATAAATTTTTGGTACAAAAATATTAAAGAAATAGTAGTATTTAAGTGAGGGATAAAATTGACATTCAATTTTTATGAGTATTTTAATAAATTAACTTTACCTTAAAAGTGTTCATTCAATTATAATATAATATAATATAATAACGGTCATTATAGTTCATTTTAAAAAGTGACACGACTAATTAATATTAGGAGTACTAATTTGTCCACTTTTATGTGTTGTGACTTGTGATATAAAAAAATAAAATATTTGTAGGGCATGCAAGTAGTTCCGAAAAAACAAGTCCTCCATTCGTCATAAACCCTCTCAGCACCTCATACCACGTGTTCTCTCATTTGCATGCACTATCGATCAGCTTTAGTGTTTATCTATCTAATTCCTACACTACTAAATCTTAACCTACCCAACCAAACTGCACTAAAAATCAACCCTCTTTTCCCTCCTGATCTCATTTTTCTTCAGTTTTGTGAATTGAAGGAATTAATATATTGGAAAAGAGGTGATCGATTATATATAAAAGGAATTAATTAATGGATTTGGTGAACTCAGTGCTGAATTTTGTGGTACCACCGGCAAGTTTGGTGATGTTGGCATGTGCATGGCCAGCTTTCACTTTCATCAACATATGTGAACGGCTTTACAACACTTTCTTTGGTGAAGATATGGAGGATAAAGTTGTTATTATCACCGGAGCTTCTTCTGGTATTGGAGAGGTAACTCAATTCTGATTCTCTCTCTCTCTATATATATATGTCATCTTTCAAGCAGGAACATGTTAATATTTGGGATCAGCGATAGCACTTTCTTTTTCGTTTTTCTTCAACAACTTAAACTGCATGCTATACAAATGTCAATTTAGCGTACACTTCTCTTACATAAACAAAACTTAATTATTTGTAGGTTATATATGGAGTTACTCTAAAGCACCCTGTCTAATGCACATTGCAATAATTACAAAGACAAAATTTTGGTTAAAAAGTACCTACCTTAGCTAATTACATTAATTTATAGCTAATGACAAAAACCACCTTATCCGAATGACTTTTACCTTGTCGATCGCCTAGTCTATAGAATAACTTCAAATTGGCTTATGTAAAAGACCGCTCGTCTAGGGAAGGTGAAAGCCACTTGACTGTAAGGTAAGGAGAGTTTGTAAAATTACACTGCATTAACTTTACCTTGACCAAACTGGAATTTATAACTCTGGTGTTTCTATATATGCATTTTACAAGCGTTCCCTTTTTCTTTTGACTAAACTTGGTAAAGTTGATGGAATAAGTGAATCATGATTTGCTGAAGAACTAGGCAGAACTTCATATAGTGATATCTGAAAAGTAATTAACTATCGTCGATCTATGATTGTTCTTTTCAAGAGGACGCCTTAGACTTTACCACAATTGAGATTGGAGGGTCATCTTCCATTTTCAGATTGAGCTATCATTATTGGTCCAAAGTTTAAATTATGACCTACAGTACTAAATATGATTTCTTTGACAATATTGCAGTACTTTACATAGGTTGTATTTGAATGCTTTTGCAAAAGCCCTTCTCCTTTTTTATGCAAGAAGAAAGAGTATTTCTTTAAAATCAGACATTTAGGATAAACTGGTCCTTCACCAAAAAGATACCTAGGTTGATACAATTATTTTTATGTAAGTAGTTCATTAGTCGGGTTGTTATAGCTGCAAGCACAGCTAGTTTACACTTTTCTTCTCACTAATCTTTTGTGAATTGCTTTTTTGGTGCATGAACGATATTTAAAAAGTACTAGATTCTTGATCTTGTGCTCTGTGATGTTAGCAAATTGCATATGAATACGCAAAGAGGAGAACAAATCTTGTCTTGGTTGCAAGGAGAGAAAATAGACTCTGGGGAATCCGTGAGAAAGCTAGGCAACTAGGTGCAAAAAATGTCCTGATAATGGCTGCAGATGTTGTCAAAGAAGATGATTGTAGGAGATTCATCACCGAGACTGTAAACTTTTATGGGCGTGGTAAGTCCAAGTAATATGTTCGTCTTGTTTTGTTAATAATGATTCAAAATGTTATTAGATGAGGTTCCCTAGCGCAAGCTGACCACTGATGTATTACAAGCTTTTCATCTATTCTGATTTGAATGGACCAGGGTTCTCAAGGTACATATGCCCGCGCTTAAGTGATATGAACAAAGAAATTTTTGACAATTGATCCCCCTTCCCCTATAACCATCCTTGATCTAGACAGAGTTTCTTTATGTCTCTATTCCATTGTGCATTATCACTAGGTAATTATATAGGCTTGGTCAACTTAAAACCGTATTTGAAATTCTATTTCGAGGTTATTTCATTTCATTCCTTCAAGCAAAAATAATCAGAAGCAGATATTATCTACAGATG
This sequence comes from Nicotiana tomentosiformis, assembly GCF_000390325.3. NCBI lineage: Eukaryota > Viridiplantae > Streptophyta > Magnoliopsida > Solanales > Solanaceae > Nicotiana > Nicotiana tomentosiformis. The sequence goes on along the minus strand of NC_090814.1, from coordinate 52,301,102 downwards.
GACTCTGATTTTGCTGGAACTATCCTACTTCCTCAGCAGCCAAAAAATTAATTTCAAGTTCTTATGTAACACCTCATCCTATTTTGAAATAAAGAGGTTTGTTACTTATAGCAATTTTAATGTGGTGGTTTCAAATGTTCAAGTTTTCAGTTTCTAAAAGAGTGAATACTTTTGTATCTGCTTTCAGTTAGAAATTTATTCAATTGTCCTTGGGAGAATGAGACTATCAACCTTGAACAAAAACAGTGTTATATTGTATATGACATGTTTTAATCATATAGAATAGCGCGTTCTCATGAAAAGGTTAGCTGATATTTAGTTGTTGTTCCATTATTTGCAGTGGATCATCTTGTGAATACAGTAAGCTTGGGACATACTTTCTACCTGGAAGAAGCCACGGATACAAATGTGTTTCCTATTTTGATGGTATTTGGAGTATCTAATTTGTTATCATCCATAGTTACTAATTGTTATAAATTCTCGCATTCAAGTGCTGCTAGTAACTCCAAATTAATCTATAACTTTGAAGTGTGAAGTTTTTCCTTCTTCTTAGGATATCAATTTCTGGGGAAATGTGTATCCTACCTATGTAGCTCTACCTCATCTGCGGCAAACCAGAGGCCGGGTCATTGTGAATGCATCAGTGGAGAACTGGTTACCCTTGCCAAGAATGAGCTTATATTCAGTAAGAATTGAACTTCATATACAGACCTTTAAAGCTGCATTATTTTGCTTCTTGAGTCAACATTGTTTAGACTCCTCCATCTCCCCTTTGGCCAAAGAGTCAGTGTTCATAATTCACCTTAGCAAAGAAAGCATTTTGGTGGTATGCTTCTTTTCAGTTTCTTAATATTTCCCTTTTTTCTTTTGAATAGGCAGCAAAAGCCGCAGTTATAAACTTTTATGAGACCCTAAAGTTAGAGGTGAAGGATGATGTCGGGATCACAATAGCGACACACGGATGGATTGGGACTGAAATAACAAGGGGAAAATTCATGATGGATGAAGGTGCGGATATGCAGTGGAAGGAAGAAAGGGAAGTAAGATTCTCTTCGCTTTGTAGAATTGAAATTCTCTGTCTGCTCCAACACACTGCTACTATTTGCAAAGTTCCATGCTTTCCTTTTCAAAGCAGCAAAAAAGGACATGTCTGACCTTTTTGATGCATAAAACATCCATGACTTTAAGCAGCAGAAACACGGTTTCTAGCTGTTTCAATGTGTTAAGTTCACATGCTTTTCTTTTCCAAGCAGGACTTAGGATATTATGGATTATGGAGAAATTATAAACTTAAATGCCTCACTACTTTTAATTTCTGTAACTAGTAGTTGATACAAGGTTGTTGGAATTAATGATCTACATAGGACTGTCCATTTTATAGTTGGGAGTTAGCTCTTTGCAGATTTAAGATCGTACGCTACAAGAAACCTGCTAATTACATAGGGATTTTTACCACAGAAATTACTCATACGGAAATCTAAAATTGCTAAATTCTTAAATATATTACATGGGATATTTCCCTTGTCATTTTTGGGTAATTTCTGGTAAGTTGTTATGTCCATCGCTTTACAATGTTTGTATATGACTTTGGATTTAAGGTTGGTGCATCTGGAAGTTCAGTGGAGGAATTTGCAAAGTTGATTGTAGCGGGAGCATGTCGTGGAGATCCATACGTGAAATACCCAGGCTGGTACGACATTTTCCTTCTCTATAGAGTCTTCGCACCAAACATCCTCCAATGGACATTTCGGATGCTATTTGCACATCAAGGTGCTAGGAAAACTTCCTTTATTGGAACGGGAAGGCCTCTTCTAGAGACATCCCCATCCTCGTCTCCTCAGAGACTCGGAGCCCCTATCGTGATGCAAGATCTGCAGAAAATGGAATGAAAATACTTTGATTTCTGTGGGTTACGTTCAAAACTGTTTATTTGTCAAGATTTAATTTGTAAGATGATCGTTTCTACTCTCGAGATGAATAAACGAATAAACTTGGTTCCCGTTAAGTTCTTTTTGATGCTTTAACTCATCTTTATAGTACAGTGATTGATACCTTTATTTAAATGAAGACCAGTTTGATAAATGATGTAGTTGTGATTATTTATCAATCAGGATAAATAGAAGAATTGCATGTATCTTGTATGCGTACGTACAAGAATGCTTTGGATATTGATTATTGACTGAGGGCCCACTCAAAGTACCGATGAACTAGATTACGAAAATACACAATATATACCCGAATAAGTTTAAATTAACTAAGTAGTTTGATCATCAAAATTCTTGAAAACCAACCGAACTTGTGTAGACGTGTAAAAGAAAAAAGGGTGCCCCTTGGGAGATAGAGGAACTCAGGGATGTGCAAAGTTTTTATTCTTTTACTTTAGGATTTCGGTATTCAAAAAATTTCAGTCTGACGAATGCATGTGCTTCAAATATCAATATAGATAATCTTCAACAGAAATGCTGAGAGCTTCACTTTTCCCATTATTGTCCACACTTTGACAAACATGACCATTCATTTCTTGTTGACCACCTTTTACAGTAGGAGTAGGGTAACTTGTAACCAACTTTGCATCAATGGCCATGCCAGCATCTGAGGCCACCTTTTGCACTGACCTCGGTGACATTCCACGTTCAACATTAACGGCCGGTAACATAAATGGGAAGTTTAATTTATCTAACGACAAGGACGATTCCCGGAGACAATAATAGGCTATATCATGTGCAACAGCAGCAGCTTCTTGGGTTGTATAAGTGCCTAGCCAAAGCCGTTCACTGCTACCTGGAACTCGAATTTCTGACACCCATTTCCCCCATTTTCGACGCCGAATTCCTCTGTATTTTTTCTGCTCTGCACTTGTACCTTCATCTGAGCTGCTCATTTTTGTAACAAAAAGAAAAAAAAAAGGTGTTAAGTTTGCTTAGATTTGTTGCAAAATAAGTAGTCTCGGTTATTTATAGGTTGAAGATTGTGCAAGTCAAAGGCTCTATAAACGAAGCATGTGGACGAAAATGAGCACTAAGGTCAAATTAAGCATTAAGGTCAACGGTCAAATTAAAATGGGATATGCAAGTTGGAGCAAAATAGACTAGTTTAGATCCATTTAAAGGGGTAAATTATAAGAAAGAGGAAAAAGAAAATCAAAAGCAGATTGTGGAGATGATGGAAATTTATTGCACATACCGAGTCCTAAAATTTGTGAACTAAAGTGTATTTATCAAGAAATGCATTAAAAAATTAGATTACTATACAGTTTGTGGACTATAATGCAAGAAATGGATGGATCAATAATAATTACTGGACTATTATATTATTATCTTCTTAAAATCCAACTATATATATGGTGTATCATAAACATGCATGTACTCCTATTAAATTGGACATTTCTTTTTTCTATTACGAGAATGTGAAAAAATATTGCTCCTACATTATATTTTTGAACTGTTATCTTGGAGTTTAAGAATTGAATAATCTTTTGATTCGGGAATTCATTTTTCTGAAGTTAATTTGGCTAGTTAATCGCCACAATTTTAAAAGTATTAAAGAAGAAAAGGAAAAAACAAAAAGAACAACATATGCTAAATATTGTACCTTGTTATCTTCTAGAGTTCCATGTATTTTTTAGTAAGTCAATGGTGTCAATTCAAGTATGGGAGTCAACATCTCGTATATCATCATCCGTGACGTCATGAATTATTTAAGGGCCCATAATTATAGAACATGTTTCTTGTTCAAAGTAGGAAAACAGGTGGTAGGACATGCATTACGGTAAAACGAAGCTATAATTTAAATTTTATGTGTTCGAAATTCTATTTATAATATTTTAAATTATAATTTATATATATTTAATTAAAATTTTAAAATAAATATAAAATTTGGATCAAAGTTATTGGACTTGGTCAAACTCATATTAAGCAAATCACTAGCTCCATCCATGCATTAGGGGATATATATATATATATATATATATATATATATATATATATATATATATATATTGATTGATATTAATTCATATACACTAATAGTAATATTTTTAATTACATTGTGCAATTTAACCTATGATAGCAGGTTATCTATCTTAATATTTAGCTACTATTTTTATTTATTATCAACAGTTATCATATAGTTTCATTGAGATCTACAAATCATCTACTATCAGTTTCCATATGCAAACTATCTAGCAGAAAATTGTTATTGTACTCCTTTCATCTATATAATATATTCTTAACGATTATCAAAATCTTAAGAGGAAGGGGTAGAGTTATTTCAACCGTAATAGACTATGAAAAACTTGAAATAACATATGCGATATTTCACACTTCTAACATTATACATTTATTTTTCGAGCTAGTTACCATTTAGGAAACAAGAAACTCTTCTCTAACAACAATTTTGTTTCGTGTTGTACAATTGTAGTCTTAAGAGATAATGTGATTAATGGCCAAATTAAGGAATATAAACTAATATAGTTAGTGTGGTAAGTGTTTATCCGAAAAATTAGATAGAGTTGAATTTGTACGTAGTTCTAAGGGTATGTGGTATAGCTTGATACAAATCGTAAAGAGAAATAAAAATATCCAATCTTGACTATAAGAACGAAAGATAAAAACTGTTGAAAAGAGGAAATAAATGAAGTAAGAGAGCTCAAAGGATTGATCTTTCAATGTGTGAATGTGTCCTTCACAGAAACAACAAGCATTCCCTTTATAGTGGAAGGATCCTACTTTAGATAAATAAAAAATACATAGTAGGGAACCCATGAGGAACTAGCTTTTCCCTAATTCCTGCCAGGATTCTCTCTCCTAGTATGGTTGCAACGACTCTTGTCTGTGAACTCGAGATTGACTCGAGCTTTCGATCTTGACTCGAGCTCGATTCTGACTCGGAGTCTAGTATTGACTCAGGGTCGGTGTCTGTCGATCTATGCATCTTAGACTCGATAATTTTGCCTCGCCCCGTAGTTCGATTTGGATACGAGCTCGATAATGATACCGAGCTTGTCATTGATCCGTCCTAGAACTCGAAACTCGATGACCTGACTTCGAACCTCTACCTGGTATTACGAAGCCGCCCTTCAATCAAAGTATTATCATACCGACCAGTCCGTACGACGGACTAATTAATTTTGACCGTATACAAATAGTCCCCGTATTTCTCGGGAAGAATGTAACGAGAAACGATATGATTTTCCAACGGTATGATTAGATATATACTAACGTGTGCATCGAATCCGATCGTGACGTATACGATAGCTGTCCCATCGGTTCAGTTTATCGAGGATTTAATGCGTGTCAGACGGTGGTCGGTCATTATCGATATAGGACCGCCACTGCTCAGCCTATAAACATCCCCTTCTTTCACCATTAATCAATTTTACATCTTCTAATCTCAAAATTTCCTAAGCATTTTCTCATACCTTCTGAATTAAGTGCGAAATTTTTCTTCTATGATTTTTACTGCAAAATCTTTCTTTGAAACACCACATCTTCTTTATTTCTTTCTTCTAAATTCAAAAAATGGTGAAAACATCAAAAACCGTCCCTAAAAAAGAAGAGGCTTCTTCTTCACAACACGCCGCCGATAAAATACCGGTGGAGCCACGGCCTGAAGAGTTTGTTCCCGGAACATGTCTTCTCACCTCCGATTTTAAGGTCGATAAGGGCTCGTTGGTTCCCGATCGGTGTGAGCCGGTATCGAGGTATTTGTGTTCGATAACCAAAAATAAACTTGCTCAGTTAAAGACAGATTGCAACTGGGATAACAAGGAAGTGATAATTCTGGCTCCCGATGAAGATATTGCCACCCACGTGGAAGGGTTCCTTAGTGTGTATACTTACCTTTTTACGTTAGGACCTCTCGACCCTGTTATCATCGATTTTTGTCGTCAATACCGAATAACTCTAGGTCAGATTCATCCTTCCTTTTGGCGGATCGTTATCCTGATCTGTTTCTTCGCAAACAAGACCGAGGGGATGCCTTTCACCCTCGATCATCTTATTAGATTGTATAGTCCCTGCCTCTTTCAAGGTGGATTAATAAAACTTTAATGCCGGGCTACCAAGGTACTATTCTCGAACATAGATGAGGACAATGATCGAGGTTGGATGGGCAGGTTCATTCGAGTGAAGACTTCGGACCTAATCCCAGCCGAAAAGATGCCATTCCCCGAAGAATGGAATATGAAGCGTAAGTGTAATTCTGCTGCTTATTCCCTATCGTCTTGTTTCTTTGTTTCTTTGTTGCTGATATCTCTTTTGTGATGCAGTGATTCCTTGGATGCCCGGTGCCGTTCCCAATATCTTAAGAGCTGGGTACGGGCCCTGGCTTCGACCTCTACATATGCCGAACGTTCATGGCATGATTTGGCAAAGGGCCGATAGGAGGCCAAAAATCATGGTAAGCCTATTTCTCATGTTTTGAGAGTTCGAACTAAATATTTTTCACATATCCAACCAATTTTCTTGTGTGCAGGCCTGGGCAGAGATGTGGTTCTGAGGCACCTGCCCGACGAGGAAGAAGCCTCGGACCCGGTTTCTAAACCGGCGAAGGGAAATAAGAGAAAAAGGGCCTCTACTTCCGAAAATCCAAAACCGAAGGCAAGGTCGACTTGTAAGTCGAGGAAGAATACCATCCCTTTGACCTTAGAATTGGTTTAGCGTCTAAGGGATGAAGACAAGGAAGAGGAAGATGACGGGTCCGTACTGGTGGCCCGATCGAAGAAGACCACCGACATTCCACAGGCAGCTGGATCGATGGTGGTTTATAAAGCTCTGCCTCGAACTGAGGATATATCGAAGAAAGATTCGGGCAGAGTCCCCGAGTCGTTGGAGATCGAGGATGCTTCCCATCGAAGCCAACGGATGGGGGATATGTCTGAAGGGGCTCTCCCCGAATCTCTTCCAACCGAAGAGAATGCCCCAAGTGACTCACTTGGGGAAGTAGCAATCGAAGACTCGCCCACCTTCCCTGCTTTTTCCGAAGGGGCAATACGGGAAGCCCAATCTTAGGGCCCCTCGAACTAGACAGGCCTCATGAGGGAGATGATCCTTTTTGTGACCTGTTTACTGGTGTCGAGGACGCTGCCGGCACTAGTGATGCATCGGATCTTTTTCACGGAGTACAGCAGGCTTTGAATCAGGTAAGCCTTAAATTATTTGGTTGGTATTATCTCTTATGTCTGTTTTTCTTTTATTACTTTGTTTCTTCTTTCTTCGTAGGCTATGGTAACTCATCGAGAAGCATGTTCTCGATCCTGAGCTGAGCTGTGTCGATACGAGGCCGATCTCCAACGGGCCATGGAGGAGAGGAAAGCCCTTAAACTTCTCTTAGGGCAAAGGGAAAAAGAAATCAAGGGCCTCCGAGCTGAGTTGGCCAAAGCTCACTAAGATCAGGCTGATCTGTCCGAGCAGGTAATGACACTATTAAAAGCCTATGGACTTGATACTGGAATGATGGCTAACCTATCGGTCTCACAGCTGCAGCAGAAGCTTGAGATGATCGGGAAGCTCCGTGAGGAGGTCGATGTGATAAAGGCAGAGTCCTTGAAATGGAAAGGAAATATGGACCGCTTTGCTGCAGAGAAAGAGGCTGCTCGAGCCTAATTATCATCGGTCAAAAATCAACTTCAGAGTCTAAAGGAGAAAAGCTTGGTTCAAGCAAGGAAAATAGAAGAGCTCGAGGCTCGGTTGGCTTCTGAACTTGCCAAGGCTGAAAAGACAAAGGCCGATGTAGACACATTTGTGGCTGTTTATCGGGTCGATGCTAAGGCCGCTCAGTTGCATGTGAGAGAAGTATCCGAGACCGCTCGAACTCCAGCACATTGGATTGTCGAATTTGCCAAATGCCAATCTCGGAGGGAAACCCTCGAGGAGATCCATACTCGAGGCTTCAATCTTACTGAAGAGATAATAAAGGCAAAAGAGCTTGAAGCCGATCCCGGGGCCTTGGCCTTCGATGATGATGATGACGATGATGATGATGATAACGGTGATGGGAGCAAGAGCAGGTCTTAGAGTAGGGAGGAGCCCAATGGAAAAAAAGACTGCTCCCATAGATAATTAGGGTTTTTCTTATTTGATATTTTTGTGTAAGGTCCTGATCAGACGTTTTGTAAACATATATATAAAGGTCTTTTCTTTTCCCAACTTGTCTCTATTTTCTTTTCTGCCTAGTGAAGATTTTGTTTTACTTGTGTCTTATGAAAATGTGCATAAGTTCGAGGATTTAGTTGAGTAAGTGTTTGCTCGAACTTTTAGTAAAGTAGCCCGTAGGCTTAATAGTCGAGTGAGTGATTGTTCAAACTCGAAGTAAGATAGCCCGTAGGCTTAATAGTCGAGTGAGTGTTTGCTCGAACTCGAAGTAAGATATCCCTTAGGCTTAATAGTCGAGTGAGTGATTGCTTGAACTCGAACTCGAAGTATTGCAGCCCGTAGGCTTTATGGTCGAGTGAGTGCTTGCTTGAACTCAAAGTAAGATAGCCCGTAGGCTTAATAGTCGAGTGAGTGATTGCTCGAACTCGAAGTAAGATAGCCCTTAGGCTTAATAGTCGAGTGAGTGATTTGCTTGAACTCGTACTTGAAGTATTGCAGCCCGTAGCCTTTATGGTCGAGTGAGTGCTTGCTCTAACTCGAAGTAAGATAGCCTGTAGGCTTAATAGTCGAGTGAGTGATTGCTCGAACTCGAAGTAAGTTAGCCCTTAGGCTTAATAGTCGAGTGAGTGATTTGCTTGAACTCGAACTTGAAGTATTGCAACTCGTAGGCTTTATGGTCGAGTGAGTGATTGCTTGAACTCGAACTCAAAGTATTGCAGCCCGTAGGCTTTATGGTCGAGTGAGTGCTTTCTCGAACTCGAAGTAAGATAGCCCGTAGGCTTAATAGTCGAGTGAGTGATTGCTCGAACTCGAAGTAAGATAGCCCTTAGGCTTAATAGTCGAGTGAGTGATTTGCTTGAACTCGTACTCGAAGTATTGCAGCCGGTAGGGTTTATGGTCGAGTGAATACTTGCTCGAACTCGAAGTAAGATAGCCCATAGGCTTAATAGTCGAGTGAGTGATTGCTCGAACTCGAAGTAAGATATCCCTTAGGCTTAATAGTCGAGTGAGTAATTTGCTTGAACTCGAACTCGAAGTATTGCAGCTCGTAGGCTTTATGGTCGAGTGAGAGTTTTGCTCGAACTCAAAATAAGAGTAGCTCGTAGGCTTAGTAGTCGAGTGAGTGATTCGAACTCGAAGTAATATAGCCCGTAGGCTTAATGGTGGAGTGAGAGTTTGCTCGAACTCAAAATAAGAGTAACCCGTTAGTCTAGTGAGTGCTTGCCCAAAACTCGAGATGATGTGGCCCGTAGGCTTATTAGTCAAGTGAGTGTTTGCTCGAACTCGAAATAAGAGTAGCCCGTAGGCTTAGTAGTAGAGTAAGTGATTCGAACTCGAAGTAATGTAGCTCGTAGGCTTAATGGTCGAGTGAGAGTTTGCTCGAACTCGAACTCAAAGTATTTTAGCCTGTAGGCTTTATGGTGTAAGTTTTGTGCCAGGGCTCGAGCAAAACTATGCAGGCATTGTTCGTTTTGACCATTTGGCCCTTACACTTTTTCCCTATCGAGACCCTGTTTAATAAGACTTTGGTACTAAATAACTTTCTTGTATCGAACTCGATTTATTCGATGGTAAAGCCCCCCCAATATTCGAGGTTGATTGTAAAGAAGCCTTGGATACTATTAAAATGTCCTCAGGTAGCACATAGTTGTTGTCTCATTAAAAACCTTACCGGAAAAATCCGGTTGGGATAACAACCGATCTAAGGGAAAAAGAGTGCAACGCGTACTTTAAAACCTGAGGTCTCGATGTTTTTGGCTGAACTCCTGCAATGAGTTAGTATCGAATATATATAGACGAAAGAAGGGAGAAAATCATACCTTAACAATAATATCGTTTGAGGTGTGACACGTTCCAATTGCTTGGTAGTTGTTCGCCGTTTATAATACCGAGTTTGTAGGATCATTTACCGACATTTTCGAGTACTTGGTACGGTCCTTCCCAGTTCGGACCCAGTTTTCCTTCGTTTGAATTTCGGGTGCTGAGGGTGACTTTCCTTAGCACTAAGTTCCCGATTTTAAAATGCCGAGGCTTGGTTCTTCGATTATAGTATCTTTTAATCTGCTGCTTTTGGGCGGCCAATCGGACGAGAGTGGCTTCTCATTTTTCATCCAATAATTCGAGGCTAGTATTCATAGCCTTGTGATTTGACTCTTCTGTTGTATATCGAAACCTGGCACTGGGTTCTCCGAGTTCGATTGGAATCAAGGCTTCGGAACCATATACTAAGGAGAATTGGGTTGCCCCCGTACTGGACTTTGATGTTGTTCGATACGCCCAAAGAACTTTGGGTAGGATTTCTCTCCATTTCCCCTTAGCGTCGTTCAACCTTTTCTTTAGATTTTGAACGATAGTTTTGTTCGTCGAATCGGTCTGTCCGTTCCCACTAGGGTGATACGGTGTTGATAATATCCTTTTTATCTTATGGTCTTCGAGGAATTTCGTCACTTTGTTGCCGATAAATTGTTTCCCATTATCATACACTATTTCGGCGGGTATCCCTAATCGGCATACGATATGATCCCAGATGAAGTCTATAACCTCTTTCTCTCTAACTTTTTCGAACACTTGTGCTTCAACCCATTTAGAGAAATAGTCAGTCATAAATAAGATGAACTTAGCTTTACCTAGGGCCAATGGCAGAGGGCCGACGATATCCATTCCCCATTTCATGAACGGCCATGGGGATAGGACTGAGTGAAGTTGCTCTCCGGGCTGATAGATCATCGGTGCAAACCTTTGACATTTGTCACATTTTCGAACAAACTCCTTTGCATTTTTGTCCATATCGATCCAATAATATCCTGCTCTGATTATTTTTCGGACTAATGAATCGGTACCAGAATGATTTTCACAAGTACCCTCATGAATCTCACGTAGGACGTAATCGGTGTCCCCTGGTCCTAAGCATACTGCCAATGGTCCATCGAATGTCCTTCGGCATAATGGTCCATCTACAGTCAATATGAACCGAGCAGCTTTGGTTCGTAGGGCCCTCGAATTTTAGGGTCCGATGGGAGCTTTCCGTTCTTCAAGTATTTAATATACTTATTCCTCCAATCCCAGGTTAAGCTTGTAGAGTTTATCTCGGCGTGACCTTCCTCGATCACGGATCTCGAGAGTTGAATGACAATCCCCGAGCTGATCTCATGTAACGACCCGGTCGGTCATTTTGAATATTATAACCCCGTTCCCCATTTACTTCTCAATTTATGTCTTGCAATTAATTTATGACTTATCGGGTTAGTTGGTTCGGGTCCGGAAGGAACTCGGAGTGAAATGAGACACTTAGTCTCATAATTAAAAATTTAAGTTAGAAAAGTGGACCGGATATGGACCTATGTGTAAACGACCTTGGATTTGAATTTTGATGATTCCAATAGCTCCGTATGGTAATTTTGGGCTTAGGAACGTGTCTGGAATATTATTTGGAAGTGCGTAGAGGAATTAGGCTTGAAATGCCGAAAGTTTAATTTGTTTGAGAAGTTTGACCGGGGAGTTGACTTTTTGATATCAGGGTCGGAATCCGATTCTGAAAATTGGAATACCTCTATTATGTCATTTATGACTTGTGTGCAAAATGTGAGGTCAATCGGACGTGATTTGATAGGTTCCGGAGTCGTTTGTAGAAATTAGAAATTTCAAAGTTCATTAGGCTTTAATTGGGGTGTAATTCATGATTTTAGCATTGTTTGAGGTGATTTGAGGGTTCGACTAAGTCCGTATGATGTTTTAGGACTTGTTGGTATATTTGGTTGAGGTCCCGAGGGGCTCGGATGAGTTTTGGATGGTTAACGGATCAAAAATTTGGACTTGAATAGCTGCTGGAATTTTCTGATATCTGATAATGTTTTCCTTCTACGCAATCGCGTGAATGCGTTTGCGATCGCGTAAGCTTTTTTGGTTAGTGGGAGTTTTTGTTCTATGCGATCGCGTGGGTATATATGCGATCGCGTAGGGTTAATATGAGGCAGTGGCATTTTGTGCTTCGCGATCGCATGAAGCGGGATGCGATCGCATAGCTCTGGAATTTTGTGACTCGCGAACGCGTGAAGAAGGTCGCGTTTGTATAGAGTAAGTGGAGCGGAGTAGAAGTCACGCGTTTTGTGCTTCGCCATCGTGTGGACTAGTCCGCGATCACGTATGTCTGTGATGTTGTGCATCGCGATCGCGTGGGAAAGTCCGCGATCGCGTAGAGTAAAATCTGGGCGATGGAAAATTGTTCTTCGCGATCGCGTGGGAATGTTCGCGATCGCGTAGAGAAAATGTCTGGGCAGAGAGGCAATTTTTGGGTGATTTTCAGAGAAAATAACGGGGTAAGTGTTTTTAACTCAATATTGGTTAAATTACCCAAATCCATGGTTGTTTTTATCATTTAATTCGTGAATTGAGTTGGGAAAATTTGAAAACCCTCTTGGTTTAAATTGAAGATTTGAGGGTCGAGTTGGGGTCGAATTTTGGTAAAATTAGTATGGTTAGACTCGTGGTTGAATGAGTTTTCGGATTTTGCAACTTTTGTCGAGTTCCGAGACGTGGGCCCCACGGGCGATTTTTGAGCTAATTTTCAGATTTTTATGGAAAATCATTATTTCTTATGGAATTAATTCCAATGCATTTTATTGACTGAAACGAATTATTTGTGACCAGATTCGAGGCGTTTGGAGAAAAATTCACGAGGAAAGGGCATTGCAGAATAAGAATTTCACGGCTTGAAGTAAGTAACAGTTTTAAATCTGGTCCTGAGAGTATGAAACCCCGAATTTTGGTATCATGCGATTATTTTAGAGGTGACGCACATGCTAGGTGATGGGCGTGTGGGCGTGCACTCACGTGCTGTAGTATAATATAAAGATCCACACGGCCAACTCACGTGCTATAGTATATTGTAAGGATCTGCATGGCCAACTCACGTGCTATAGTATAATATAAGGATCTGCACGGCCAACTCACGTGCTATAGTATAATGTAAGGATCTGCACGGCCAACTCACGTGCTGTATGAACAACTCACGTGCTATAGTATCAATATCTCACAATCAGGCCCTCAGCTTTACTCAGTCATAAATCTCTCCAGTCTCTCGGGCTCTCAATAATCATGAAATCAGCCCAGACAACAATGATATGATGTATCAATAATAATAAAAGATACTGAGATAAAATGTGCAAGTAAAAACTGAGACTGAGTACATATAGCATTTAGCAGGTAATTCAATAAGTACGCGACCTCTGTGGGTCCCAACAGTACTATCACATAGCCTAAGCATAATTTCTAACATGATTTACTGTCAAATTTTATCAACACATAGAGATCATATAGCTAACAACAAATTATTCAACTTTATAGTTTCCCGGGACGGAACAAGTCACAATCAATTTGTTGATTCTGGAAACTTAATTTTTGCTATTTTATTCTCTCACAGAAGGTGAGGACACGTACTACCGGATCGGACGGTCAGCCACCAGTGCCAACAGTTAGGGCCGTGAGAGGCCGGGGCCGTGGTAGAGGCCGGGGCCGAGGTAGAGGTCGAGGTGTAGCTCGTACCACAGTTGGGATAGAACCTGTAGTACCACCAGTTGTTCCAGCACAGGAGCAGATTCCAGATATAGTTGAGCCGACAGGGTCAGCTCAGGCACCAGTTGTGCCCATTGAGATTGCAAGCATTCAGGAGACTTTGCCCCAGATATTGGCAGCCTGCACTGGCCTTGCTCAGGTGGTTTCGACTCAGGACGCACCTGCCACTTCTCAGGCTGGGGGGTACTCATACCCCTGTTGCCCGTACTCCAGACCAGGTAGTACAGGGACTTTAGATATCGGGGGCACTACCAGCCCCGCCGGTTGCAGCTGCTCAGGCCCCGGTAGTTCCTGTTATGGAAGATGATGAGCAGAGGAGACTTGAGAGATTTGAGAGGCTTCGACCTCCACCATTTAGCAGTACTGAGTCAAAGGATGCTCAGGATTTTCTGGATAGGTTTCAACGGATGTTTCGGACAGCGGGTATTCTAAAGACCAGTGGGGTCTCATTCACTACTTTTCAGTTTTCTAGGTCTGCACTCAGATGGTGGGAGACTTACGAGAGGCGTAGGCCTGTTGGCGCAGCACCCCTTACTTGGCATCAGTTCTCCGTGGTCTTTTTGGAGAAGTTCGTACCTCAGTCCCGTAGAGAAGAGCTGCGTAGACAGTTTGAGCAGCTTCGCCAGGGTGATATGTCCGAGTAGCAGTTCCGTCAGAGGAAGGGTTGTTTCGAGTGCGGAGAATTTGGTCATTTCAAGAGAGAGTGTCATAGGCTATTGAGTGGTGTTTCACAACAGAGTTCTCGACCGACGGCACTAGCACCAGCAGTTACACCATCCGCCCTGCCATCTCGGGGTGGGGGTCAGGCAGCTAGGGGTCGCCCAAGAGGGGGAGGCCGATCAGGAGGCGGGCAGGCTCGATTCTATGCTTTTCCTGCTAGGCCAGATGTTGTTGCTTCAGACGTAGTGATCACAGGTATTGTTTCAGTGTTCCATAGGGAGGCTTCTATATTATTTGACCCTGGTTCCACTTATTCATATGTATCATCATATTTTGCTCATTATTTGGATATGTCCTGTGAGTCATTAGTTTCACATGTTTGTGTATCTATACCGGTGGGCGATATTATTACTGTAGATCGTGTGTATCGGTCGTATGTGGTAACTAGTGGGGAACTGGAGACTAGAGTTGATCTCTTATTACTCGGTATGGTTGATTTCGATGTAATCCTGGGTATGGATTGGTTGTCTCCATGTCATGCTATTCTAGACTGTCACGCAAAAATCGTGACGTTGACGATGCCAGGGTTGCCAAAGGTTGAATGGAGGGGTTCTCTAGATCTTGTTCCTAGCAGGGTAATTTCTTATTTGAAGGCCCAACGTATGGTTGGAAAGGGATGCTTGTCATATTTGGCCTTTGTGAGATATGTTGATGCAGATGCTTCTATTATTGATTCAGTACCGGTCGTGCGAGACTTTCTGGATGTATTTCCTGCAGACCTGCCGGGTATGTCACCCGACAGAGATATTGATTTCGGTATTGACTTGGTGCAGGGCACTCAGCCCATTTCTATTCCTCTGTATCATATGGCACCAACTGAGTTAAAAGATTTGAAAGAGCAATTTCAGGAACTCCTTGAAAAGGGGTTTATTAGGCCTAGTGTGTCACCTTGGGGTGCACCGGTTCTGTTTGTTAAAAAGAAAGATGGTACTATGCGGATGTACATTGATTATAGGCAGTTGAACAAAGTTACAATCAAGAATAAATATCCATTGCCGCGTATTGATGATTTATTTGACCAGCTTCAGGGAGCGAGGGTGTTCTCCAAATTTGATTTGAGGTCTGGGTATTACCAATTAAAAATTCGGGATTCGGACATTCTAAAGATGGCATTCAGGACTCGTTATGGCCACTATGAATTTCTTGTGATGTCTTTTGGGCTAACCAATGCCCCAGCAGCATTTATGCCTTTGATGAATAGTGTATTTCAGCCATATCTTGAATTATTTGTTGTGGTATTCATTGATGATATTTTGGTGTACTCACGTAGCCAGGAGGAGCATGCACAACACTTGGGTATTGTATTACAGAGGCTGAGAGAGGTGAAACTTTATGCCAAATTTTCTAAGTGTGAGTTCTGGCTTAGTTCGGTGGCATTCTTGGGACATATAGTGTCCAGTGAAGGTATTAAGGTGGATCCGAAGAAAATAGAGGCAGTTCAGAATTGGCCCAGACCATCCTCAGTTACTGAGATTCGGAGTATTCTCGGCTTGGCCGGTTATTATCATCGTTTTGTGGAGGGTTTCTCGTCTATTGCATCGCCTATGACTAAATTGACCCAGAAAGGTGCTCCGTTTATGTAGTCGGATGGATGTGAAGAGAGCTTTCAGAAGCTCAAGACAGCTTTGACTACAGCTCCAGTATTGGTGTTGCCTACAGCTTCAGAGTCTTATACTGTGTATTATGATGCGTCGCAGACTGGTCTCGGCATAGTACTTATGCAAGACGGTAGGGTGATTGCCTATGCATCCAGACAGTTAAAGGTACATGAGAAGAATTATCCAGTCCACGATCTTGAGTTAGCGGCTATTGTTCATGCCTTGAAAATTCGGCGGCATTACTTGTACGGTGTCCAGTGTGATGTATATACAGATCATCGGAGTCTACCACATTTGTTTAAACAGAAGGATCTTAACTTGCGGCAGCGAAGGTGGTTGGAGTTGCTTAAGGATTATGATATCACCATTCTCTATTATCCCGGAAAGGCCAATGTAGTGGCCGATACCTTGAGTCGTAAGGCGGAGAGTTTGGGCAGCTTAGCATACTTACTGGTAGCAGAGAGGCCTTTAGCCTTGGATGTTCAGGCCTTGGCTAATCAGTTTGTTAGATTGGATGTTTCCGAGCCGAATCGAGTTTTGGCTTGTGTGGTTTCTCGGTCTTCTTTATATGATCGTATCAGAGAGCGCCAATATGATGATCCACATCTGCTTGTCCTTAAGGACACGGTTCAGCACGATGATGCCAAGGAAGACACTATTAGAGATGACGGGGTATTACGAATGCAGGGGAGGCTATGTGTACCTAATGTAGAAGGTTTGCGTGAGCTGATTCTCCAGGAAGCTCACAGTTCACGGTACTCTATTCATCCAGGCGCCGCGAAGATGTATAAGGATTTGAGACAGCACTATTGGTGGAGGCGGATGAAGAAAGATATAGTTGGGTTTGTATCTCGGTGTTTAAATTATCAACAGGTAAAGTACAAGCACCAGAGACCGGGCGGATTGCTATAGAGACTTGAAATTTCGGAGTGGAAGTGGGAGCGTATTTCCATGGACTTCGTAGTTGGACTCCCACGGACTTTGAGAATGTTTGATGATGTTTGGGTGATAGTAGATCGGTTGACCAAATCTGCGCATTTTATTCCAGTCGGTACTAATTATTCTTCGGAGCGGTTGGCTAGGATTTATATTCGCGAGATTGTTCGCCTACATGGTGTGCCGGTATCCATTATTTCAGATCGGGGTACGCAGTTTACCTCACAGTTTTGGAGGGCAGTGTAGTGAGAATTAGGCACACAGGTTCAGTTGAGTACAACATTTCAACCTCAGACGGACGGACAGTCCGAGCGCACTATTCAGATATTGAAGGATATGCTACGCGCTTGTGTCATCGATTTTGGGGGTTATTGGGATCAATTTCTGCCACTCGAAGAGTTTGCTTACAATAATAGCTACCAGTCAAGCATTCATATGGCTCCATATGAAGCTTTATATAGGAGACGGTGTCGGTCTCCGGTGGGTTGGTTTGAGCCTGGTGAGGTTAGACTATTAGGTACTGACTTGGTTCAGGATGCTTTAGAGAAGGTCAAAGTAATTCAGGAACGGCTTTGCACGGCACAGTCTAGACAGAAGAGTTATGCCGATAGGAAGGTTCGTGATGTTGTCCACATGGTTGGGGAGAAGGTTCTGCTCAAGATTTCACCCATGAAGGGTGTGTTGAGGTTTGGGAAAAAGGGCAAGTTGAGCCCTCGGTATATTGGGCCTTTTGAGATACTTAAGAAAATTGGGGAGGTGGCTTATGAACTTGCTTTGCCACCTAGTCTATCAGGTGTTCATCTAGTGTTCCATGTATCCATGCTCTGAAAGTACGTCAGGGATCCGTCTCGCATTCTAGATTTCAGTACAGTACAGCTGGACGGTAATTGGACTTATGATGTGGAGTCAGTGGCTATTTTAGACCGGCAGGTTCGAAAGCTGAGGTCAAAGAATATAGCATTAGTGAAGGTGCAGTGGAGAGGCCAGCCAGTCGGAGAAGCTACTTGGGAGACTAAGCAGGAGATGCGGAACAAATATCCATACTTATTTGAGACTCCAAGTATTATTCTAAACCCGTTCGAGGACGAACGTTTGTTTAAGAGGGGGAAAGTGTAACGACCCGGGCGGTCGTTTTGAATATTATAACCCCGTTTCCCATTTACTGCTCAATTTATGTCTTGCAATTGATTTATGACTTATCGGGTTAGTTGGTTTGGGTCCGGAAAGAACTCGGAGTGAAATGAGACACTTAATCTCATAATTGAAAATTGAAGTTAGAAAAGTGGACCGGATATGGACCTATGTGTAAACGACCTCAAATTTGAATTTTGATGATTCCAATAGCTCCGTATAGTGATTTTGGATTTAGGAGCGTGTCCGGAATATTATTTGAAAGTCCGTAAAGGAATTAGGCTTGAAATACCGAAAGTTTAATTTTTTTGAGAAGTTTGACTGGGGGGTTGACTTTTTTTATATCGGGGTCGGAATCCGTTTCTGAAAATTGGAATACCTCTGTTATATCATTTATGACTTGTGTGCAAAATTTGAGTTCAATCGGACATAATTTGACAGGTTCCGGAGTCGTTTGTAGAAATTAGAAATTTCAAAGTTCATTAGGCTTGAATTGGGGTGTAATTCATGATATTAGCGTTGTTTGAGGTGATTTGAGGGTTCGACTAAGTCTGTATGATATTTTAGGACTTGTTGGTATATTTGGTCGAGGTCCCGAGGGGCTCGAGTGAGTTTTGGATGGTTAACGGATAAACAATTTGGACTTGAATAGTTGCTGGAATTTTCTGATATCTAATAATGTTTTCCTTCTACGCGATCGTGTGAATGCGTTTGCGATCGCGTAGGCTTATTTGGTCAGTGGGGGTTTTTATTCTACGCGATCACGTGGGTATATCTGCGATCGCGTAGGGTTAATGTGAGGCAGTGGCATTTTGTGCTTCGCGATCGCGTGAAGCGGGATGCGATCGTGTAGCTCTGGAATTTTGTGACTCGCGAGCGCGTGACGAAGGTCGCGTTCGCGTAGAGTAAGTGGAGCGGAGTAGAAGTCACGCATTTTGTGCTTCGCGATCACGTGGACTAGTCCGCGATCGCGTATGTCTGTGATGTTGTGCATCGCGATCGCATGGGAAAGTCCGCGATCGCGTAGAGTAAAATCTGGGCGATGGAAAATTGTTCTTCGTGATCGCGTGGGAATATTCGCGATCGCGTAGAGAAAATGTCTAGGCAGAGAGTTTATGTTCTTTTCAGTTTTTGAGAAAACAACGGGGTAAGTGTTCTTAACTCAATATTGGTTAAATTACCCGAATCCATGGGTTGTTTTTATCACTTAATTGGTGAATTGAGTTGGAAAAATTTGAAAACCCTCTTGGTTTAAAATGAAGATTTGAGGGTCGAGTTGGGTTCAGATTTTGGTAAAATTGGTATGGTTAGACTCGTGGTTGAATGGGTTTCCGGATTTTGTAACTTTTGTCGAGTTTCGAGTTGCAGGCCCCACGGGCGATTTTTGAGCTAATTTTCGAATTTTTATGGAAAATCATTATTTCTTATGGAATTAATTCCAATGAATTTTATTGACTGAAACGAATTATTTATGACCAGATTCGAGGCGTTTGGAGACCAATTCACCAGGAAAGGGCATTGCAGAATAAGAATTTCATGGCTTGAAGTAAGTAACAGTTTTAAATCTGGTCCTGAGGGTATGAAACCCCAGATTTTGGTATCATGCGATTATTTTGGAGGTGACGCACATGCTAGGTAACGGGAGTGTGGGCGTGCACCGAGGGGATTATGACTTGGTCCGTCCCGGAAAACTGTAAAGTTGAATAATTTGTTGTTAGCTATATGCTCTCTATGTGTTGATAAAATTTGACAGTAAATCATATTAGAAATCATGCTTAGGCTATGTGATAGTACTGTTGGGACCCACAGAGGTCGCGTACTTGTTGAATTGCCTGCTAAATACTATATATAGTCAGTCTCAGTTTTTACTTGCACATGTTATCTTAGTCTCTGTTATTATTATTGATACATCATATCATTGTTGTTTGGGCTAATTTCATGATTATTGAGAGCCTGAGAGACTGGAGAGATTTATGACTGAGTGAGGCCGAGGGCCTGATTGTGAGATATTGATACTATAGCACGTGAGTTGTCCATGCAGCACGTGAGTTGTCCGTGTAGATCCTTACATTATACTATAGCACGTGAGTTGGCCGTGCAGATCCTTATATTATACTATAGCATGTGAGTTGGCCGTGCAGATCCTTACATTATACTATAGCACGTGAGTTGGCCGTGAGGATCCTTATATTATACTATAGCACGTGAGTTGGCCGTGCAGCACGTGAGTTGGCCGTGCGGATCCATATATTTATATTATGGCACGTGAGTTGTCTGTGTAGCACGTGAGTTGTCCGTGCAGATTATAGCGCTTAGGCTATAGGAGCCCCTCCGGAGTCTGTACACCCCCAGTGAGCGCGGGTACCCATTGAGAGTGAGTGATGAGGGCTGGGAGCCCAGGGAGTGATGAGGGCTGGGAGCCCAGTGAGTGATTATTGTCGTGAGAGGTTGTACTTGATTTCCATTTGTTGTTGCATTTAGTTGCTATCTGTCATTGTCGTGAAATCTCTGAAAGATTGTTGATATACGGATTACATGAACAGGAACTGTATAAAAATTGATTTGACATTAAACTGTCAGATTTGATAGCATGTCTATTCTTTGCTGGGATTACTGGAAATGAACCATAACTGTGTAGCTCGTTACTATCTTCAGTTCCTTATTTATTATTGTTACTTGCTGAGTTGGTTGTACTCATACTACACCCTGTACTTCGTGTGAAGATCCAGGTGATCCCGGACATAGCGGGTGTTGATCCTTTCGCGCGGTTGAATTTCAGGAGATTTTGAGGTAGCTGATGTGTTCCGCAGACCTTGTCTCTCCTTCTCTATATCTTTGTTCACTGTATTTGGTCTCAGACTATTATAGACTATATTTTCCAGACTTGTATTCATATTAGATGCTCATGTACTCAGTGACACTAGATTTTGGGGAGTGTCTGTATTGTATTTAAATATTGTATTTTCAACCTTAAAGAGAAGTTTGGGTTTATTGAGATTATCGGCTTGCCTAGTATCGAGATAGGCGCCATCACGACAGGTTGGAATTTTGGGTCGTGAAATCTTCCCCGACCGATGATCCCAAATTTGCACGTGCATCGGCCTCACTATTTTGTTCTCGAGGTACATGCTGTAAGGTCCATTCTTTGAAACGGTGCAAAGTTACCTGCAGTTTGTCCAAATACCTTTGCATTCTATATTCTCGAACTTCGAAGGTTTTGTTTACTTGATTTACCACCAGCAAAGAGTCACATTTGGCTTCAATGATTTCTACTCCCAAGCTTTTGGCTAGTTCGAGACCTGCAATCATGACCTCATACTCGGCCTCGTTGTTAGTCAACCTAGTAGTTTTGATAGATTGTCTAATAGTGTTACCCGTGGGTGGCTTTAAAATAATGCCTAACCCGGACCCCTTCACGTTCGAAGCCCCATCCGTAAAAAGGGTCCATACCCCCGATGATGTACCCAATTTCAATAAGAGTTCTTTTTCAACTTCGAGTACGAGGGTCGGCGTGAAATCGGCCACAAAGTTCGCTAAAATTTGAGACTTGATGGTCATACGGGGCTGATATTCGATATCATACCCACTGAGTTCGACGGCCCATTTGGCCAATCGACCTGATAGTTCGGGCTTGTGCAAAATATTACGAAGTGGGTATATGGTTAATACGCATATGGGGTGACATTGAAAGTACGGTCTTAACTTTCTAGAGGCGCTTATTAGTGCAAGTGCCAATTTTTCTAGATATGGATATCTAGTTTCTACTTCTCCTAAGGTTCGACTTACATAATAAACGGGAAATTGCGTACCTTGCTCTTCTCAAACTAGGACACCACTTACCGCGATTTCCGATACTGCCAAGTACAAGCAAAGTTTTTTGTCTGTTTTTGGAGTATGAAGCAGTGGTGGGCTCGATAGATTATCGCTTTAATTCCTCTAATGCCTGTTGGCATTCCGGGGTCCAAGCGAAATCGTTCTTCTTTTTCAGTAGAGAGAAAAATCTGTGACTTCGATCTGATGACCTTGAAATGAATCGGCCTAAGGCAGCAATCCGTCCCGTTAGCCTCTGCACGGCTTTTACAATGTCCACGATGGCGATGTCTTCGATGGCCTTGATTTTATCGGGGTTAATCTAGATCCCCTGATTTGATACCATGAAGCCGAGGAACTTGCCCGAACCAACCCCGAAAGCACATTTCTCGGGGTTGAGCTTCATGTTGTATTTCCTTAAAATCTCGAATGTTTCCTGCAAATGAGCCAAATGGTCCTTTGCGCGTAGGGACTTAACTAGCATGTCATCAATATAAACCTCCATTGATTTACCTATCTGTTCCTCGAACATTTTATTTACTAGGCGTTGGTAAGTAGCTCCTGCATTTTTTTTATCCCGAAGGGCATCACATTATAACATTATGTTCCATACTTGGTGACAGATGAAGTCTTTTTCTGGTCTTCCGGGTTCATTTAGATTTGATTATACCCGGAATAGGCATCGAGAAATGTAAGTACCTCGTGGCCGGCCGTGGCATCGATCATGCGATCGATGTTGGGCAGTGGAAAAGAATCTTTAGGGCACACCTTGTTTAAATCCTTATAATCTACACACATTCTAAGTTTGTTCCCGTTTTTAGGGACTACAACTACATTGGCTAACCATTCGGGATATTTCACCTCCCGAATGGACCCTATTTTGAGAAGTTTAGTTACCTCGTCCTTTATGAATGTGTTCTTTACCTCGGACTGGGGGTCTTCTTTTTGCTTCACCGGTTTGAACCTAGGGTCTAGGCTTAGCCGATGCGTCGTTATATCCGGTGGGATCCCTATTATTTCTAAATGGGACCAAGCAAAATAATATATGTTATCGATAAGAAATTGAATAAGCCTTTTCCTGAGTTCGGGGGTTAATCCCATTCCCAGGTATACTTTTCGTTCGGGCAAATGCTCGATTAGTATGACTTGATCCAATTCTTCAATCGTTGATTGGGTAGCATCGGAATCATCGGGAATCACGAAGGATCGGAGGATCCTTTGATCATCATCTTCATCGATCTTTTGATTTTCTGGTTGGGTTAGAGCTGATGTCTGTGATTGCTATTTGGCATCTCGTTCCCCTTTTGAGCTCGATCCCTTTATTGACGAAGGTGAGGATATCGAATTCGCTTCCTCGACAGCAAACATTTCTCTTGCGGCCAGTTGTTCTTCGTACACTATTTTGACTCCCCTCGATGTTGGGAATTTAAGAACCTGGTGTAGGGTCGAAGGTACAACTCTCATGTTGTGGATCCATGGCCTTCCAAAAGGGCGTTGTACCTCATGTCACCTTCGATTACGTGGAACTTCGTTTCCTGGATGGTCCCGGCCACGTTTATCTGCATAATTATCTCGCCTTTGGTGGTTTCACATGCCATATTGAATCTGTTTAGAACCAAGGTTGCGGGTACGACCTGGTCCTGTAGACCGAGCTGTTCTACAACTTTCAATCTAATGATGTTGACCGAGCTGCCTGGATCAATTAATACATGCTTAACTTTAGTTTTATGCATAAGTACGAAAATTACCAGTGCATCGTTATGAGGTTGTATGACTCCTTTTGCATCTTCATCATTGAAGGACAAAGTTCCTATGGGTGCGTAATCCTTAGTTCGAGGTCGTTTTTCTCTCATAATAGATGTCTTAGTGCATTTAAGCGCCGGCCCTTGAGGGGTGTCGACGCCGCCGATGATTATATGGATGACATGTTGTGGTCTTTCTTGTTCGTTTTGTTTGCCGAAATCCCTGTTTTCGAAATGGTTCTTCGCCATGTCGCTTAAACATTCTCGAAAGTGCCCTTTATTGAATAACCGGGCTACCTCCTCTCTTAGTTGCCTGCAATCTTCTGTTCTGTGGCCATGGGTGCCATGATATTCGCATATTTGATTGGAATTCCTCTGGGCAGGATCGGTCTGCATGGGTCGAGGCCATTTAGTGTCTTTGATGCGTCCGATAGCCGACACGATGGCGGATGCATCAATGCTGAAATTATACTTCGATAACTGTAGTGCTTTCTTGGATCCAATAGGCCTGTCGAACCCACTTCTGTTCATCAGCCCTCGAGACCCTTGACCTCAATCACTTCTTTTGATGCTTTGTACGGGGTTATGTCTCGATTCATTGATTCTGTGGCTTCCACTATATGGTCGATATCGGTCCCTGATCGGACCTCGTTCTCGATTGATATCCCTTCGAGCAGCGGGTTCAGCCCTCAACTGATCATCTTCGACTCTAATTTTTGATTGGTACTGATTGTGCACGTCGGCCCAAGTGATACTGGGTACTCGATCAGGTTATGCTTCAACCGCCGTGAAGCCGTCGAACTTCGTTCGTTCAAACCTTGAGTGAAAGCCTGAACAGCCCAATCGTCTGTGACTGGTGGCAGATCCATTTGTTCTATTTGAAAATGAGATACGAACTCCCTTAGCATCTTGTTATCCTTTTGTCTTACCTTTAACAGGTCCGACTTCCTGGTCTTGACTTTTACGGCCCTGGCGTATGCTTTTATGAAGGAATCTGCAAGCATAGCAAAAGAATCGCTAGAATTAGATAGCAAATTATGATACCATATCATTGCTCCATTTGACAGGGTTTCATCGAATTTCTTCAATAATACGGATTCGATCTCATCATTCTCTAGATCGTTCCCTTTGATGGCACATATGTATAAGGTGACATGTTCGTTGGGGTCGGTAGTTCCGTTATATTTAGGAATCTCGGGCATGCAGAACTTCTTTGAGATCGGTTTAGGAGCCGCGTTTGGGGGGAAAGGCTTTTGTATTAATTTTTTGGAATCTAAGCCTTTCAATATTGGTGGTGCCCTCGGGATCTGATCAACCCTGGAGTTGTATGTTTCCACCTTTTTATCGTTTGCTTCGATCCTCCTTTCTCCCGATTCTATTCGTTTGGTCAGTTCTTCAAACATCTTAGTAATTTCGGGATTAGTCCCCGACTCCTACTCATTTGATTTCATTATAGCTAGTTCCGTTGTATGGGAGATTTCTCGGGGTTGACTAGGCTACGGCCTGCTCGGTATCTGGGTTTGACTCTGCAACTGAACTATCGCTGTCTGTTGAGCTTGCAACATTTCGAAAATCATATACAAGCTGAAGCCGTTTTCCTCGACGTTATGGGTATCTCGAGCTGCAGATCGAGTGCCACCATGTATGCTATTTTCGAGTTCAGAATGTAGGTTCGCCTCAATGGCCACATGCGAATTAATGTCTATCGGTACTTCGATTCGAGCTCCAACGGCATTGACAAGCGGCCTTTCGGTACTGGGTGTCAAGTTGTTTTTCTCATCTTGAAGACCAGCTCCGTTGTCGATAGGTAAGGCAATTTAATTGATAGTTTAGTCGTTGCTAATCCGAAATCAAAGACACTTCCGAAAACAAGCACAAAACGGCGTATTTTTGCAGATTTGTATCAAATAACCACTGTTATCCTTAGCCCCACGGTGGGCACCAAACTGTTTAACCGAAAAATTAGATAGAGTTGAATTTGTACGTAGTTCTAAGGGTATGTGGTATAGCTTGATACAAATCGTAAAGAGAAATAAAAATATCCAATCTTGACTATAAGAACGAAAGATAAAAACTGTTGAAAAGAGGAAATAAATGAAGTAAGAGAGCTCAAAGGATTGATCTTTCAATATAAAGAATAGTCTTTTGTTATAATGTGTGAATGTGTCCTTCACCGAAACAGCAATCATCATCTTTATAGTGGAGGGATCCTACTTTAGATATAATAAAAAATACATAGTGGGGAACCCATGAGAAACTAGCTTTTCCCTAATTCCTGCCAGGATTCTCTCTCCTAGTGTGGTTGCAACGGCTCTTGTCTGTGAGCTCGAGATTGACTCGAGCTCTCGATCTTGACTCGAGCTCGATTCTGACTCGGAGCCTGGTATTGACTCGGGGTCAGTGTCGGTCGATCAATGCATCTTAGGCTCGATAATTTCGCCTCGCCCCGTAGTTCGATTTGGATACGAGCTCGATAATGATATCGAGTTTGTCATTGATCGGTCCTAGAACTCGAAGCTCGATGACCTGACTTCGGACCTCTACCTGGTATTACGAAGCCGCCCTTCGATCAAAGTATTATCATACCGACCAGTCCGTACGACGGACTAATCGGTTTTGACCGTATACAATAAGCTTTACTGTATTTTTCAATTCGAGACGAATATGGAATATTTTACCTAGATGATAAAATACTAAATTGCAAAGGTTGACAACGTCCAAGGTCGAAGAATTCAAATGTCAAAGCTGGAGTAGGATTTGCATAAACTGAGGAGAATTCAAAAGCAGTGGCTATTGATCCACCGAAAAAGGGTACAGCATTTTCAAACAACTTTGTGTAAGTGATGAAATTTGTGGCACATGAATTTATTGTAATACCAACTGTACATTTTATTACAATACCAACTGCATAAAATTTATTACAAAAAGGCAACCTTTGTCCCTTTGCTAGTAAACGCGTTGAATTCCTCCCTACGACGTAAAAATGTTAGTAAAGTAAGACATCTTTATAACATCATCCATATATAACAACGCTTCTTTATAAAAATCAAGTTTTTTTGTAATTAATTTTTATGTTATGTTATAATATATGTTCTTTATAACAACACTTCGCTATAATATCCAAAAATATTCGGAACAAACGAGATTGGTATAAAGAGGTTTGATTGTACTCCCTTATCTTATAAAGAAGTAAGTAACAATTAATGCTTTATTTTATTCATCAATGGAGGAATTTGCTTCCACTTTTGGGAACTTTCACCGACATAAAAATGTTACCCCGTTATCTTAAAATGAACATTAAATGATTATTTTTTCGCCGGTCCTCTATGAAGGAATTTAGATCGCTGGCAATTTTGGACGAATCTGATCGAGAGTTGTTGTAGTATCTGAATCTTCCATCATTTAGTATCACTAGTTTTAGGGTACGCGCGTTGCGCGTGTTTCCCATCTCAATGGGTGATTTTTGTAAGAAAATTATATATTATTTCTAAAATTATGTCTGAGTTATAAAATAAAGTGTACGCTTCTGAAATTTATGCATATTGATCTCATATAACTAACTTAATAAAAGAAAAAAAATAATTTGTAAAACTCTTCCATCATTATTCAAAATTTACCTTAGATTATGTCCAATATTATAAATTCATATGTTCAGTTTCACAAATTAACGCGCTTTCTTGTTAGTTTCAGTAAAAGCATATAGCCCTTGAAGATTTAAGATTTAAGATTTAGAATTTTTCTGATACATATAAGCTTTTATTACAATTCTTAAAGATTATTAAATTTATATCTTCTCAGTTTATCTCTCTTCAAAGGTTTCGATATTATCCAAGTAATGAAGTTTTAGTTGTTGAAATAAATAAATAAATAAAAATGATGATTTACATAACTTTGTCGAAATGTGCGTAAGCAAAGAAAACATTACTAAAACATGAAAATTCAATAGGGCGAACAAATTACTATAAAAGTTATTAAATTAACTAACTATATGTAATCATATTAATTTGGATTTTTTTTCTATATAATTCATTTTAAAGTACTAAATGTTTGGACTTCTTACATAGTTCAAATACAAAAAAAAAATACAAAAAAATACGCAAAACGTTAATTGATTTTAAAATCTTGAATATTAGTAAAATATTTACACAACATTTTTATTCAATATAAAAATGATTTTTAAAGAATAAAAAACCGATTAACATATCGTGTAGAGGTTTCGTGCTTTTATAATATAAATTTATGCTTGTAGGGTTTATTATAACTAAATATGACATCAAATAATTATTTTGGATGCTTAATTAAATATGGATTAACTACTTTGTATGATTAAAATAAGAACTTTTAAAGTGTATATATTATTTCGCATTAAAATAATTTTAATTTAGATGTTATTGTATTAGAAAGTTTAATTGAATATGTGATTTTATTAGAAATCAAGTGAAGTGGCCATTGTTCTCATCCTTATTCCATAAGTAATTGCATGAAGGATGTATTGTCAATTAGTACAATTTATATAAGGCAAACTATTTTTTGATTTTGAATTCTTACATATTATGACTTCTTCCTTATTTTAATAAGGAAATATTTAATATGCAAAATTTTAATTGATTTCAAAATCCTAAATAGTAGAAAACTAACTTAAATTATAAATGTATCCCTTATAAAACTTATAAAAGCATTTTTAAATGGTAAAAAAGGCGAATGGCATTCGCTAATAGTTTTTGTAATTTTAATATAGTATAGATAGATTTGTTTTAGATGTATGCACGTCAATATGGTTTGACTAATTGTAAAAAAGTAATTCTAGAGAATATTGATTGATTGAATTATAGATACTTTATACAATTTAAATAAGGAATCACTCAGAGTTTTAAATATTAGAAAAATAATTAAATGACTATTCCTAAATATGAGAAAAATAATTATAATGACTATTTTGTCTAGTATGAAATTTATTTTTAAAGGGTAAAAAAGACGAACAAAATTGAAGATGATCCAAAATCTTCACCTAAAATTAATTGGTTAAAATTATTTTGATTTTTCTACTACAAATCTTTTATACTACTATATATTTTAAATAAGAAAGAATTTAATATATAAATATAAATAAATAATCAAATAATAAATAGATACGTATCGAATTAAATTTTAAGACCAACAAATAGTTTCATTGGGAGGGACAATAAATTAATAGGCAAAATTATTCTTGATTAAAATACAAAGACAAAGGACACGAAATTACACAACTCTTTGTCGTCGAGTTTCATTGTTGGGAAAAAACCTCTGATTTTATTTTTTTCCTATTTAAAGTATATAATAACTGCATAAAAATTATGAATAATGCACGTGTAGAATGTTGCTCAAATTAAGCAAAAATATATCAGAATATGATGCCCTAATATATTGAGGCTTCCTACTTAGTTTAAATAAGGAATGAATTAATGAGAAATATTTAGCTAATTTTGAAGTCCTAAATATTAGAAAAATAATTAATTGACTATATTGTCCAGTATGAACTCTATTTTAAAGGGATAAAAAAAGTGAATGACATTTCGCTAAGGACTTTCGTGATTTTAGTATAGTACTAGTTTCTATATACGTGCGTTGCACGTAAATCTTTAGTTAATTATTTTTATGATACAAGTGAAAAGGATCGTTATAAAGCAATCAACATTGATAAAAAACAATAATATTCGAAATTCTAGAAGTCAAGATATTTATAAAAGCTAGTTTCTATACACGTACGCTGTACATACATTTTTAGTTAATTATTAACGCGAAGAACATGAATTTAAATTATTGTAGAATTATATACATGGTGAAAAATATTTGTAAAGTAATTGATATGGATACAATGCACCATCTTTCGAATGTTGAAAGTCAATGTTAATACATTGACATAACACATGAATTCTAAGTGATTGATAATCGGGTGAACCTAAAGTGATAATCAATTTAGCTAAATTAAATATTAGAATTTATAATGAGAAATATGCTAAGAGTAGCTAAACAAATACTTCTAGATTTGTATTTTATGATATTTTTAGTGTATGTTTCCTTTTTCTTGCTTTGACTATTCTATCACGACCGTAACTTTTATTGACTATACTAAGAATTCCTCTTGAAATTACAAAATATATAATTATTCATGTGAGAGAACAATGCATGTTGCGAAAAATATTGTCCAATATTGGGTATTGCATGTTTGGTTGTATGCTTTTCCTTATTGTAAAAGATAATGAATTCTTTGAAGCACATTGGCCTATTATAATTTTTGCATGTATGATATTATTGTCTAACCTCTATTCATACTATCCTTGTACCTTTACATGAGTTATCTTCTAATGTATGCTTTTGAACTGCATAATTTTTTAATTTTTTTTATTTTTTATTATTATTATTATTAATTTGTTTTTTTGCATCTGGCCCTTGAAACTAATATATAGCAGGAAATAACAAAAAGTACCCTCTAATCTACTTTTCGCCGTTCTACCTACCTAATACTTGTTTACTAATAGTTATCTTCTATTTGTCGAGGCCTGTATTCAAGTGATGTTCATCTAAAACTTGATTATCAATATCTATTCTTGATCTCGTATTTATCTCGTCGATGTTTGATGTGCTAATGTATGTCTAACTACCTATTTTGTTGGATTTTTAAATCTACGTTAATATCATGAAGCGAACAATCGATGGTGAGGTTTTTCCCTAATGGATTCAAAGTTAGTCAAGGAAAGTTCCAATCTTATTAGTTATTACAAGTTATATTTGGAAGACTCCTATAACCGTTTGATTATTAACTTTGTAAATCCAAACATGCCCTAAAGCCAGACTAATGAATTATAGCTTTAATGATTGAATTATGAATCTTTATTGAAGTTAAATCTAGTTCAGAAATATATTCAAAAAAGTAACATATTAGAAATAATCAAAAGTCTACTGCAATATCACAATAGGAATAAATAAAGACTACTGAAAATCTACCAAAAAAATTAAAATATATGAAAGTCTACAGGAATGACACAATACCCTAATCCTTTTCTATTTCAATTTTCCTGTAAATTGTTGAATCAGGTCTTCTTTGTCTCCGCAATCCCTTACGTTTTCTTGACTCTTTTGTCCAGCTCACGTCTTCCTCAATTTCATTGGCAAAAATAATTCTAACTGCATGCATCTCTTCAGTAATTAAGCTCCACTTAACACCATAACTGTAACGACTCGAGTTATCGTTTTGAGTAATTACGCTCCTTTTTGCTATTTTAAATCTTAAATAACTTCATATGATGTATTATGACGTGTGTGAATCGAGGGTTTTGATTTTCAGGTGTTTCGGGATTAGTTCGCAAGAATGAATTTCATGTTGGAAGCTTAAATGAAAAGGGTTGACCGAAGTTTGACTTTTGTGCAAACGACTCCGTAATAGAGTTTTAATGATTCCAATAGCTCCGTATGGTGATTTTGGACTTAGGAGTGTGTCCGAAAAATTATTTGGAAGTCAATAGTTAAATTAGGCTTGAAATGGCTAAAATAGAAATTTAAGTTTGGAAGTTTGACCGGGGATTGATTTTTTGATATCGGGGTCAGAATCTGATTATGAAAAATAAAATAGGTCCGTTTTGTCATTTATGACTTGTGTGCAAAATTTGAGGTCAATCAGACCTGATTTGATAGGTTTCGGCATCGAATGTAAAAGTTGAAAATTCTTAGTTTCATGTCACGACCCGAAATTCTCACCTTCAGGATCGTGATGGCTCCTAACATTCCACTTGCTAGGAAGGCCAACGTTAAAATAATCTTAATTATTTTTAAGCAAATTTAATTAAATAGAAGTCAATTACTGAAATAAAGAGCGGAAGACTATAAATACCGAATTATCAAAATACATCCCCGAATCTGGTGTCACAAGTGCACGAGCTACTAGAATAATACAAATAAAGGTCTGAATAATATTCAAGCTGTTTGAAAGATAATACACAGCTGAGATAAGATAGAGGGGGACTTCAGAACTGCGAACGTTGTGCAGTTATACCTCAAGTCTCCTATGAGTTGCTGAATCCGAACACGTCTATGGTACGCTACTGGGACCAACTCCAAAATTTGCACAAGAAGTGCAGAGTGTAATATGAGTACAACCGACCCCATGTACTCCGTAAGTGTCGAGCCTAACCTCGATAAATTAGTGACGAGGCTATGATAGGACACATACATAAACAACCTGTACAAGTATATACAAATACGAAGCAACAATAAAACAATAAATAACACTTTATAAATTTGGGAGGAAACATGCGAACAGGGTTGATATAATAATTTCAGCAGGAGAATTATCACTTAGCAGCCAAATAATTCTTCAACAATAAAATGAGCAACTAATG
Organism: Nicotiana tomentosiformis; assembly: GCF_000390325.3. Taxonomy (NCBI): domain Eukaryota; kingdom Viridiplantae; phylum Streptophyta; class Magnoliopsida; order Solanales; family Solanaceae; genus Nicotiana; species Nicotiana tomentosiformis. The sequence continues at coordinate 52,269,126 of NC_090814.1, read as the reverse complement.
ATATGAAAATGGCATGGCATCACCCTTCGTGCTTTTACTCTCATTTGACAAATCATCATCCTTCGTGCTTTTACACTCACCAATGGCACGGCAACACCCTTCGTGCTTCTATACTCTTACTTACTATGATAATGATATTATAGATAATGAAAATGGCACGGCATCACCCTTCGTGCTTTTACACTCTTCCTTACCATGAAAATAATAATATAAATTCGAAAGAGTATTTAAATGTAGGAATATACACTTATCAATTAATTCAATACCAAGATACCAACTTCACCTTCCAAAATATCTTTCGATTCGGGAATTCTTTTTTCTGAAGTTAATTTGGCTAGTTAATCGCCACAATTTTAAAAGTATTAAAGAAGAAAAGGAAAAAACAAAAAGGACAACATATGCTAGATATTGTACCTTGTTATCTTCTAGAGTTCCATTTGTTTTTAAAAAGTCAGTGGTGTCAATTCAAGTATGGGAGTCAACATCTCGTATATCATCATCCGTGACGTCATGAACGTGTTTAGAATATAGAACGTGTTTCTTGTTCAAAGTGGGAAAACAGGTGGTAGGACATGCATTAGGGTAAAACTGAGATATAATTTAAATTTTATGTGTTTAAAATTCTAGTTCTTTAAAATTATTATGTTTTAGAATATAATTTATATATATTCAATAAATATTTTTAAATAAATATAAAATTTGGATCAAAGTTATTGGATTTGGTCAAACTCATATTAAACAAATCACTAGCTCCGCCCATGTATAAGGGGATATATATTTTTTGATTGATATTAATTCATATACACTAATAGTAATATTTTTAATTACATTGTACAATTTAACATATGGTAGCAGATTATCTATCTTAATATTTAGCTACTATTTTTATTTATTATCAACAGTTATCATATAGTTTCATTGAAATCTACAAATCATCTACTATTAGTTTCCATATACAAACTATCTAGCAGAAAATTGTTATTGTACTCCTTTCATCTATATAATATATTCTAAACGATTATCAAAATCTTAAGAGGAAAGGGTAGAGTTATTTCAACCGTAATAGATCACTATGAAAAACTTGAAACAACATATGAGATATTTCACACTTCCAACATTATACATTTATTTTTCGAGCTAGTTACCATTTAGGAAACAAGAAATTCTTCTCTAGCAACAATTGTTTTTCGTGTTGTACAATTGTAGTCTTAAGAGATAACGTGATTAATGTCCAAATTAAGGAATATAATAACTAATATAGTTAGTGTGGTAAACTTTACTGTATTTTTCAATTCGAGACGAATACGGAATATTTTACCTAGATGATAAAATACTATATTGCAAAGGTTGACAACGTCCAAGGTCGAAGAATTCAAATGTCAAAGCTGAAGTAGGATTTGCATAAACTGAGGAGGAATCAAAAGCAGTGGCTATTGATCCACAGAAAAAGGGTACAGCATTTTCAAATAACTCTGTGTAAGTGAGGAAATTTGTGGCACATGAATTTATTGTAATACCAACTGTACATTTTATTACAATACCAACTGCATAAAATTTATTTCAAAAAGGCAGCCTTTGTCCCTTTGCTAGTAAACGCGTTGAATTCCACCCTTGGGGTATCGACCTACACCGACATAAAAATGTTATTACAGTTAGTCATCTCTATAATATAATCACTATATAGCAATACTTCTTTATAAAAGTCAAGTTTTTTCGGAATCAATGTTTATGTTATGTTATAATATATGTTTTCTATAACAGCACTTCGCTATAACATTCAAAACTATTCGGAACAAATGAAATTGGTATAAAGAGGTTTGACTGTACTCCCTTATCTTAAAAAGAAATAAGTAACAATTAATGCTTTATTTTATTCATCAATGGAAAAATTTGCTTCCACTTTTGGGAACTTTCACCGACATAAAAATGTTACCCCGTTATCTTAAAATGAACATTAAATGATTATTTTTTCGCCGGTCCTCTATGAAGGAATTTAGATCGCTGGCAATTTTGGACAAATCTGATCGAGAGTTGTTGTAGTATCTGAATCTTCCATCACTTAGTATTACTAGTCTTAGGGTACGCGCGTTGCGCGTGTTTCCCATCTCAATGAGTGATTTTTGTAAGAAAATTATATATTATTTCTAAAATTATATTTGAGTTATAAAATAAAGTGTACGCTTCTGAAATTTATGCATATTGAGATCTCATATAGCTAACTCAATAAAAGAAAGAAATTTATTTGTAAAACTCTTCAATCATTATTCAAAAATTTACCTTAGATTATGTCCAATATTATAAATTCATATGTTCATTTATACAAATTAACGTGCTTTCTTGTTAGTTTCAGTTAAAACATATAACCCTTGAAAATTTAAGATTTAGAATTTTTCTGATACACATAAGCTTTTATTATAATTCTTAAATATTATCAAATTTATGTTTTCTCAGTTTATCTCTCTTCAAAGGTGTCGATATTACCCATGTAATGAAGTTTTAATTGTTGAAATAAATAAATAAATATGATGATTTACATAACTTTGTCGAAATGTGCGTAAGCAAAGAAAACATTACTAAAACATGAAAATTTAATAGGGCGAACAAATTACTATAAAAGTTATTAAATTAACTAACTCTATGTAATCATATTAATTTGGATTTTTTATATATGTAATTCATTTTGAAGTCCTAAATATTTGCACTTCTTACATAGTTCAAATACAAAAAAATAATTAATACGCAAAACGTTAATTGATTTTAAAATCTTGAATATTAGTAAAATATTTACATAACATTTTTATTCAATATAAAAATGATTTTTAAAGAATAAAAAACCGATTAACATTTTGGTTTTGAGCTTTTATAATATAAATTTAGGCTTGTACGGTTTATTATAACTAAATATGACATCAAATAATTATTTTGGGCGCCTAATTAAGCATGGATTAATTACTTTGTATGATTAAAATAAGAACTTTTAAAGTGCATATATTGTTTCACATTAAAATAATTTTAATTTAGACGTTATTGTATTAAAAAAATTAATTGAATATGTGATTTTATTAGAAATCAAGTGAAGTCGTCATTTTTCTCATCCTGATTCCATAAGTAATTGCATGAAGGATGTATTGTCAATTAGTACAATCTATACAAGGCAAAATATTTTTTGATTTTGAATTCCTACATATTATGACTTTTTCCCTATTTTAATAAGGAAAGATTTAATATGCAAAATTTTAATTGATTTCAAAATCCTAAATAGTAGAAAACTAACTTAAATTATAAATTTATCCCTTGTAAAAGTATTTTTAAATGGTAAAAAAAAAAGAGTCTTCGTGATTTTAATATAGTACTAGTTTTAGTATACGTGCGTTGCACGTGAATTTTGCGTCTATTAATAAAAGTGCATAGAATATTGAACAAAAAGTAAATTTTGAATATAGACTTGAACTCATAATAAGTAATTATTTTTCACCTCATAATAACAATTAAATATTTAGGAAAATTTATTAGTTTATACATCAACATTACAATATACAGTAATTAGTTCACACGAGTTGGACAACATACCCCATTATTCTTCAAAGTTTACCCGATATTTAAGTGCAGTTTATTTATAAATATTTTTATAATATCAAACAAAAGTTTATTTATAGATTTACATATTAATATCAAATATAGATTCAAAAAAAATTGAACTAAAAATAAGGATTGAGCATATTAGAAAATTTTATTTCCTAACGACATGGTATACGTAAAAACAAATTATGAGTAGTTTATTTACTGTTGTCTAAATTTAATAAATGGGATATAACTTTCAAAACACAATATTATAAATTCTTTTCGCGCGCAAGGTAATTATATTAATTAGTAAATTTTTATATTATAAGTGAGACAACAAAATCTTGCACCACACCTTAAAATTAATATCCGTGAAATAGTTATGATGATGAATGGGAAATAGTCCAAACGGGAATAATCATTTTTCATGAGATAATAAAAATTATTTGCCTAAATGGATGAATTTGTAAAAAATCTGGCTAGATATAAGGATGTCAATTGTCAATCTCTATTCTTCGATTAACACGATTATTAATAAGATCTTTAATTGAGAGCTAGAATACCTAATCAATTTTTTTGTTATAGAATGCAATTACTCTAACAATCTCTGTAAAATTTATATGTCAACCTTTAAACTAATAAAAGTATATGAGATATGATAAACAAAAATCACAATTGACAACTTTTTAACTCACAATTGTCTATAAAAATAAATATATGTATGTTATTATATAACTTCAAGAAAAAACTAAAGGTTAGAAAATTTACCTCAAATCACAAGCAACTTCAAATAATGATACTATTAAAAGTTTACTACAAGAATAATAAATGCTTGCTCTTTTACAAAAGTATTCAACTCCTAATTCTGAATTATTTTAGTTTTAAATTCTAGATTAATTGTTGAATCCTAAACCTATAGAATCTAATTCTTCTGTTTTTTTTTTATCCAACGACATTACATTAATTATGAATTCTAAACCAAAAATGATAATTTGAATTGAAAGTTTTAAATAAAATATTTATAAATAATTAATTGGTTAAAGTTTAATAACAAACAAAAAACTCCTAAACCTAAAAGGAGCTGAAAGTGCTCCAAAGTTTCGTAACAGGAAACCAACGTGATTTACTGTATAAGGAAAACTAACGTGTTACTATTTTCCTTTTACAAATCTGGCATATTACCAACTTCTAATAAGGAAAACTTTAATAACTCAAATTTTAGTTAATTTTAAAATTTTGAATATTAAAAGAATAATTAAATGACTATTTTATCTAGTGTGAACTTTATTTTTAAAGGGTAAAAAAAGTGAACGACATTTCGCTAAGGGCATTCGTGCTTTTAATATAGTATAGATAAATAGATTTATTTTAGATGTATGCACATCAATATGGTTTGACTAATTGTAAAAAAGTAAATTCTAGAGAATAATGATTGATTGAATTATAGATACTTTATACAATTTAAATAAGGAAGCACTCAGAGTTTTTAAATATTAGAAAAATAATTAAATGACTATTCTTAAATATGAGAAAAATAATTATAATGACTATTTTGTCTAGTATGAAATTTATTTTTAAAGGGTAAAAAAGACGAACAAAATCGAAGATGGTCCAAATCTTCACCTAAAAATAATCGGTTAAAATTATTTTGATTTTTCTACTACAAATCTTTTACACTACTATATATTTTAAATAAGAAAGAATTTAATATATAAATAAATAATCAAATAATCAAATAATAAATAAATACGTATCGAATTAAATTTTAAGACCAACAAATAGTTTCATTGGGAGGGACAATAAATTAAGAGGTAAAATTATTCTTGATTAAAATACAAAGACAAAGGACATGAAATTACACAACTCTTTGTCGTCGAGTTTCATTGTTGGGAAAAAACCTCTGATTTTATTTTTTTTTCCTATTTAAAGTATATAATAACTGCATAAAAATTATGAATAATGCACGTGTAGAATGTTTCTCAAATTAAGCAAAACTATATCAGAATATGATGCCCTAATATATTGAGGCTTCCTACTTAGTTTAAATAAGGAATGAATTAATGAGAAATATATAGCTAATTTTGAAGTCCTAAATATTAGAAAAATAATTAAATGGCTATATTATCCGGTGTGAACTCTATTTTAAAAGGGTTAAAAAGGCGAACGACATTTCGCTAAGGGCCTTCGTGCTTTTAATATAGTACTAGTTTCTATATACGTGTTTTGCACGTATATATGTCTTTCTAGTTATTAAAAGATAAGATGAAAATATTTTCTTCCTCCAACTTTATATTAAAAATAAAACTTTTTTATCTAACTCTAAATAATAAACATATTTCAAGTCATTTCTCAAAATATACCGCTAAATCAAGTAATAATTTTAGAAATTGAGACAACACCACTTTACCCTTTCGATTGTGTCACGGCCCAAAATCCCAACCTGTCGTGATGGCGCCTATCTCGATACTAGGCAAGCCGATAATCTCAATAAATCAAAACTTCTCTTTAAGGTTGAAAATATAATATTTAAATACAATACAAACACTCCCCAAAATCTGGTGTCACTGAGTACATGAACATCTAATATTAATACAAGTCTGAAAAATATAGTGAACAAAGAGATAGAGAAGGAGAGACAAGGTCTGCAGAACACGGCAGCTACCTCAAAATTTCCTAAAAATCAACCGCGTGAAAGGATCAACACCCGCTATATCCGAAAATATCTGGATCTGCACACGAAGTGCAGGGTGTAGTATGAGTACAACCAACTCAGCAAGTAACAATAATAAATAAGAAACTGAAGATAGTAACGAGCTATATAGTTATGGTTCATTTTCAGTAATTCCAGCAAAGAATAGACATGCTATCAAATATGGCAGTTTAATGTCAAATCAATTTTTATACAGTTCATGTTCATGTAATCCGTATATCAACAATTTTTCAGAGATTTCACAACAATGACAGATAGCAACTAAGTGCAACAACAAATGAAAATCAAGTACAACCTCTTAGGACAATAACCACTCACTGGGCTCCCAGCCCTCATCACTCCCCGGGCTCCCAGCCCTCATCACTCACTCTCAATGGGTACCTGCGCTCACTGGGGTGTACAGATCCCGAAGGGGCTCCTACAGCCCAAGCGCTATAATCTACACGGACAACTCACGTGCTGCACGGACAACTCACGTGCCATAATAAAAATATCTGGATTCGCACGGTCAACTCACGTGTTGCACGGCCAACTCACGTGCTATAGTATAATATAAGGATCCACACGGCCAACTCACGTGCTATAGTATAATATAAGGATCCGCACGGCCAACTCACGTACTGCACGGACAACTCATGTACTATAGTATCAATATCTCACAATCAGGCCCTCGGCCTCAATCAGTCATAAATCTCTCCAGTCTCTCGGGCTCTCAATAATCATGAAATCATCCCAAACAACAATGATATGATGTATCAATAATAATAACAGAGATTGAGATAAAATGTGCAAGTAAAAACTGAGACTGAGTACATATAGCATTTAGCAGGCAATCCAACAAGTACGCGATCTCTGTGGGTCCCAACAGTACTATCACATAGCCTAAGCATGATTTCTAACATGATTTACAGTCAAATTTTATCAACACATAGAGAGCATATAGCTAACAACAAATTATTCAATTTTACAGGTTTCCCGGGAAGGACCAAGTCACAATCCCCTCGGTGCATGCCTACACGCCCGTCACCTAGCATGTGCGTCACCTCCAAAATAATCGCATGATACCAAAATCCGGGGTTTCATACCCTCAGGACCAGATTTAAAACTGTTACTTACCTTAGAGCGTAAAATTCTTTACTCTGCTATGCCTTTGCCTCGCAAATCGGCCTCTGAATGCCTCGAATCTAACAAATAATTCATTTCAGTCAATAAAATTTATTGGAATTAACTTCATAAGAAAATGTTAATTTTCCATAAAAATCCAAAAATTAGCTCAAAAATCGCACGTGGAGCCCACGTCTCGAAACTCGACAAAAGTTATAAAATCCGAAAGCCCATTCAACCACGAGTCTAACCATACCAATTTTACCAAAATCCGACCCCTACTCGATCCTCATATCTTTAATTTAAATCAAGAGGGTTTTTAAACTTTTCCAACTCAATTCACCAATTAAATGATAAAAATAACCATGGATTCGGGTAATTTAACCAATATTGAATAAGAACACTTACCCCATTGTTTTCTCTGAAAATCACCCAAATATTGCCTCAATCCGTGCTCCAAATCGTCAAAAACTGAAAATGGAACTAAGTCCCATTTTCAGAACTTAAACTCACCGCCCAGACTTTTCTTCTTCGCGAACGCGGTCAGTGCCTCGCGTTCGCAAAGCACAAAATAGTTCTCGTCCAAATTCCTCCTTCGCGAACGTGACATCACCCTCGTGTTCGTGAAGCACAAAATGCCTCTGCCTCAATGCCTTTTACGCGAACGCGTAACACCCGCGAACGCGATGCTTCGTGAAGCACAAATTCCTCTTTCGCGAACGCGACACCCCCTACGCGAACGCGTAGACCAATTGCCTGGGGTCCTCAGCTGCTTATTCTCTTCTTCGCGAACACGTAACACCGCTCGCGTTCGCGATGCACACCCAGTCCACCCTTCGCAAACGCGTTCTTCTCTTCGCGAACGCGAAGGGCAAATATTTCCAGCCTCTGAAATCCTTTTCGTGAATGCGAGGCTCAACTCGCGAACGCGATGAAGGAAACCAGATGGTGCATCAGAAAAATTCTAGCAGAGTTCCAAGTCCAAAATCTAATCCGTTAATCATCCGAAACTCACCCGAGCCCCTTGGGACCTCAACCAAATATACTAACAAGTCCTAAAACATCATACGAACTTAGTCGAACCCTCAAATCGCCTAAAACAATGCTAAAACCATGAATTACACCCCAATTTAAGCCTAATGAACTTTGAAACTTCTAATTTCTACAAACAACTCCGGAACCTATCAAATCACGTCCGATTGACCTCAAATTTTGCACACAAGTCATAAATGACATAACAGAGGTATTTTAATTTTCAGAATCGGATTCCGATCTCGATATCAAAAAGTCAACCCCCCGGTCAAACTTCCCAAAATTCAACTTTCGGCATTTCAAGTCTAATTGCACTACGGACCTCCAAATAATTTTTCGGACACACTCCTAAGTTCAAAATCACCATACGGTACTATTGGAATCATCAGAATTAAATTTCGAGGTCGTTTACACATAATTCAATATTCGGTCAACTATTTTAACTTAAGCTTCCAAGCTAACTCCGAAATACCTTAAAGCCAAAACCAACAATTCACACAAGTCATAATACCTCGTAGGAAATTATTCAAGACTTCAATAGTTGAAAGGAGCGTAAATGCTCAAAACGACAGGTCGGGTCGTTACAATCTCTCCCACTTAAACATACGTTCGTCCTCGAACGTGCCAAGAGTTGTTCTTAACCTTCAAATCTCTATTCCACCTTACCACGCACATACCCGGGGGTGATCTCACGTCACCATATTCTATATAGGCCTGACCACACAACATAACTGAAAATCATTAATTTAACATTAGCCCAAAAATCCTTGGAGCCAAATTTCTAACATCCAGAATTTTTTTCAAGACCCGAATCTCATATATACACACCGTATAAGCCTGAACAAGCTGTATCAAGCCATAGCCATAACCTCAGATATAATCAAATTACATACTACACAACTCACATGCTCGCAGCACCATTCCCGATTATGGTAATTACTCCAAACCAACCAAGTGCAAGTATTAAACCTCATATCAAGCCAAACCTCGTTCCAAAACCTTCGTACACTGCTGATAATAAAAGAAACATGCAAAAATCTCATGACCCCTTATCAGAGCAACAAGTCATGGAGCTCTCTTGCCCCAACCAGAACCATAATCACCTTCTAAGCCAACTTTCAATATTATCCTCCCGAATATACCGTAATCAAACCTGATAGTACCCATTCTAGGTCCAATGACCTTATATAATTAAACACAACTATCCCACAGACACACCACATCAATATAACTCAAGACACAATTGCGTAATCCGTGTACCCAAATATGGGAGATGTCTTATGGAAGGGAACCATATTGCAAGTTCAATAAGCACCACCACAACCATAATGTTACAACCAACTCCTTAAATTTCATGAAAAGGATAACCGTAGGCGCATGTGCACAATTATAGAGGAAGGAAATTAATGAATCAGATAAATTATCATAGAAATAAAATTCCCACACACGGCACGGACAACTCACGTGCCAATAATATGAATCGCCCAGCATGGTCACAGGCCTCCGATCCCAGCATATTATAGAGGAGCAATTAAACAAGTACACTTGTATATGATAATGAAATAATATTCTCATGCTCCTTTACTGGAATAAATAGCACGCCATAGTGCAAGCATGTGCAAAGTCTGTTATCACACTTCAAATCGGCAATTTTACGCAGAATTAGTAACTACCCCGTTTATTTAGGGAATCATCTTCTTTGTAACCTCAAGTATAGCCCAGATAGTTCTCAACAAAGGTACGAATACGGGAAATTTTATAACTTTACGCTTAACAGCCGACTCTAGGCATATAATAGCCTAAGCATTCTTCCGAATATGAATACTTGCTCTAATGCCCGCACATGGGCTCCAACCTCACATATATGCACACTTATAGCGCGTAGCTATCTCAAATAATTAACGCAACTAGTGCCTCCACTGAGTTAAAATAAAATACTCACCTCAAACAGGCCGCAACCCGAAACAATATATTTTTGAGAACTCCCAGTCTCCAAATTCATCAAACACATGAATCACCGTAACTGATCCCAACTCCAGCACTAGAATGACTAACGCATCGTCCATTCACGATCTTCCCATAAGGAATACTTTCATAATTCTTCCGTGCCACATAGCAATAATTGAATATCAGTAGTCTATCAACCAGGTGAGTACTGCAATACCAATGAACATCCGTAAGTCAAAACACAATGTGCCTTTTGAAATGCTTACCCTTCTCAGGGATTACCGAGCAGTTATAACATTCATCTAATTATCTGAAATTGACCATTCTGTCCAAAATTCGTGATCTTCCTTTCAAGAATGAGATGTCACCTTGTACATGTAAATCAATATCCGGCACAACACGTTTCCCACACCGGTAGAAAATATTCGGTTCAAACCATGATATAAACCATCATGAACACTTTGAAATCCATTTGCACATAACCAAGCTATCAGAACTGAACTTCTCTAACTCGACCAAGCCACACATGTTGCCAAATCCGAGAGTATTGCCACAAAACACCCGTAAAGCCTCACCTCATTATAAGAACCAAAAGAACCGAGCATACCATTACCATATCGATCCAACATGTTACCCATTTGTCCTATTTTCTTCGAGTTTCTTCTGAATTACCCTCAAGTTGACATTTCTCCTTGTCAGAACACTTCTATCCTTACCCAAAGCTCCCTACAAGACATCCTAACATAGAACCACATTGCCCTAAGGCCCATAAGCCACTGTATTCTTCTTAAGCACCTCCATAAATACCCCAACCGTAATACTCACTCTGAAAATACCGTATACGAATTTAAAATTGTTCCTCTTTTCTTTCTTATACTGAAATATAGAATCCTTAGTCAAACAGAATTACCACACGTCCTGATACCATCCAATGTAAATAATTGATTCTAGTGATATACAAGTTCGAAAATTTTTCAATTTCCACATATACATTTTGAATCCATTAGAACCCTCTCGAGAGTCATCCACTCTGCTCAAATCTAATTTACTCCGCCCCAAATGGGCCGAAAGACATGTGTTCCTTTAGCACAATCAATACTCAAATAAGTAACCCTGCCTTATCACGACCAATCAAATTCACACTTCGTGTGCACTACATCCTTCAAAATAACATCATGTTTTCATAAAGTGCAATGTATCCCGTATCCAGGAAATTGACTTACCCAAGTCATCCTCGATCTCCTTCTCTGTGAGTCATAACTAAACTACAAATATGCCTCGTACCAAAACTAAAATTTAGCACATAACCATGAAATCGAATTGTCAATAGCAGGCTCCCCCTCTTAGCCTTAAGCTGCTATTATATAAAATTAGAACCCGTAAGGATTTCTCCTTCTCAATTACCAAGATCTCGCACCGTTAACCTGCCAAATTTCTCGAAGTCTTTTGTTAAGCTTTTCATGAATATTCTGAATTTCCAGCCACAGTCACACACTCGACCTCTTACTGGGTAGCAAGTAATATTCCTCGCAGAAGCTTCATCAACATCACACCACCTCTAACTGCTCACCAGAGATAACTCACATGTGGAATTATTTACCGACATCTCTCAACGATACTGCACTGGGTGCAGCGACCACGCAATCAGTAAATTCTCCTGAGCTCATGCTCGCCCACTATTTGTATAAGTCTCCACTTTCCCTTTTGACATCAACTGAAAGTTCAACAATACCTTCTGAACTCAAGTCATATTGCGCCTGAAACAATAATCAAATCTTCACATCCCTCTTCATTTCAAACAAACTCATTTCTGCCATATTCAATCTTTCTCCGCACAGTAACCATCACTCCAAATACAGTCTGTAGGCCAAATCACATTCTATCGTGATTCCAAACCGTTTTACTCTTTCTCAAGGCGCGCGACTACCCTACCACAGAATCCATAAGCTAATCTGCCACTCTTCCTACGGTTAACTATTTCCTTTAAGCAACTTCTCAAACTCCACTTCCCCTACTTGACCTGCTAGTATTTCAACCACCGTAAAACGCTTCCCGTTATGTCTTCCCTCATACTTTGCTGCCCAAATGCTGCATCAACTCTAAATGCATCTCTATCGTACCAGAACGGACAGAATGTTACCGACTCTAAGTCTCTTCGAAGATTATCTTTCTCGAGCTATCATCATCAGAAATACCATTCGCAACCATAATTACTACACAATCACTTATTCTTCTTGAGTCCAAATTCATTGACAAAACATGAGAATTAATTTGCCCCAAAATTTAACAACGTGAAAGATCTTTCAAAACATTCACACTCGAGATTGTGCGTCACATCAAAACGAAAATAAAGTACCCAATGGCCTTCTTTTACATTTCAAGGAATCACTTATCGTCACATTCAAATCGTCTTAACACACCCCGCAGTTACATCATACTCATCACAAAGCCATTATACCACTCATCGAGCCACAAATTCCACTCATAGGGACATTACCGGACATATGAGTCCAAATGTACAGGTTACAACTGAAGATACCCAGCCTAAGCTGCGGTTTAAACCTAGCCTCAAGTCCTCCAGAATGGCCCATCACCAAAACACAGAATACACATCTTGAACCTCGTTCATAGAATCACAAGCCGGCGATGCACAGCTGATACCGAGTGCTCATATGCGTATACGAATACGTGGAAGGAATTTAAAGAGTTATGTTTCAAGCTGAACCAATTCCGCACGATAGAATACAAGAAAGTGAAATTTTCCTAAGGGTTCGGCAGCCTCTCGAAGATAAGTACAGATGTCTCCGTGCCGATCCGCAAGACTCTACTAAACCTGCTCATCACTCGTGAGACCTATGACATCTAAAGCTCTGATACCAACTTGTCACGACCCAAAATCCCAATCTGTCGTGATGGCGCCTATCTCGATACTAGGCAAGCCGATAATCTCAATATAATATTTAAATACAATACAAACACTCCCCAAAACCTAGTGTCACTGAGTACATGAGCATATAATATGAATATAAGTCTGAAAAATATAGTGAAAAAAGAGATAGAGAAGGAGAGACAAGGTCTGCGGAACACGGCAGCTACCTCAAAATCTCCTGAAAATCAACCGCGCGAAAGGATCAACACCCGCTATATCCGGGAACACCTGGATCTGCACACGAAGTGTAGGGTGTAGTATGAGTACAACCAACCCAGGAAGTAACAACAATAAATAAGGAACTGAAGATAGTAACGAGCTACACAGTTATGGTTTATTTCCAGTAATTCTAGCAAAGAATAGACATGCTATCAAATCTGGCATTTTAATGTCAAATCAATTTTTATACAGTTCCTGTTCATGTAATCCGTATGTCAACAATCTTTTAGAGATTTCACAACAATGACAGATAGCAAATAAGTGCAACAATAAATGGAAATCAAGTACAACCTCTTAGGACAACAACCACTCACTGGGCTCCCAGCCCTCATCACTCCCTGGGCTCCCAGCCCTCATCACTCACTCTCAATGGGTACTCGCACTCACTGGGGGGTATATAGACTCCGGAGGGGCTCTTACAGCCCAAACGCTATAATCTGCACGGACAACTCACGTGCTGCACAGACATCTCACGTGCCATAATATAAATATCTGGATTCGCACGGCCAACTCACGTGCTGCACGGCCAACTCACCTGTTATAGTATAATATAAGGATCCGCACGGCCAACTCATGTGCTGCACGGACAACTCACGAGCTATAGTATCAATATCTCACAATCAGGCCCTCGGCCTCACTCAGTCATAAATCTCTCCAGTCTCTCGAGCTCTTAATAATCATGAAATCAGCCCAAACAACAATGATATGATGTATCAATAATAATAACAGAGACTGAGATAAAATGTGCAAATAAAAATTGAGACTGAGTACATATAGCATTTAGCGGGCAATTCAACAAGTACGCGATCTCTGTGGGTCCCAACAGTACTATCACATAGTCTAAGCATGATTTCTAACATGATTTACATTCAAATTTTATCAACACATAGAGAGCATATAGCTAACAATAAATTATTCAACTTTACAGTTTTCCCGGGACGGACCAAGTCACAATCCCCTCGGTGCACGCCCACACGCCCGTCACCTAGCATGTGCGTCACCTCCAAAATAATCGCATGATACCAAAATCTGGGGTTTCATACCCTTAGGACCAGATTTAAAACTGTTACTTACCTCAGAGCGTGAAATTCTTTTCTCTGCTATGCATTTGCCTCGCAAATCGGCCTCCGAATTCCTCGAATCTAGTCACAAATAATTCATTTCAGTCAATAAAATTTATTGGAATTAACTTCATAAGAAAATGTTAATTTTCCATAAAAATCCGAAAATTAGCTCAAAAATTACCCGTGGAGCCCACGTCTCGGAAGTCGACAAAAGTTAAAAAATCCGGAAGCTCATTCAACCACGAGTCTAACCATACCAATTTTACCAAAATCTGACCCCAACTCAACCCTCAAATCTTCAATTTAAACCAAGAGAGTTTTCAAACCTTCCCAACTCAATTCACCAATAAATGATAAAAATAACCATGGATTCATGTAGTTTAACCAATATTGAGTTAAGAACACTTATCCCGTTGTTTTCTCTGAAAATCACCCAAAAATTACCTCAATCCGTGCTCCAAATCGTCAAAAACTTTTCAGAACTCAAACTCACTGCCTAGGCTTTTCTTTTTCGCGAACGCGGTTAGTGCCTCGCGTTCGCGAAGCACAAAATAGTTCCCGTCTAAATTCCTCCTTCGCGAACGCGACATCACCATCGCGTTCGCGAAGCACAAAATGCCTCTGCCTTAATGCCTTCTATGCGAATGTGTTCCACCCATCGCGAACACAATGCTTCATTCCCCCTCACTACGCGAACGCAACACCCCCTATGCGAATGCGTAGACCAATTGCCTGGGGTCCTGAGCTGCTTCCTCTCTTCTTCGCGAATGCATAACATCGCTAGCGCTCGTGATGCACACCCAGACCACCCTTCACGAACGCGAAGAGCAAATATTGCCAGCCTCTCAATTCCTCTTCGCGAATGCGATGAAGGAAACCAGATGGTGCATCAGAAAATTCCGGGAGAGTTCCAAGTCCAAAATCCAACCCGTTAACCATTCGAAACTCACCCGTGCCCCTCGGGACCTCAACCAAATATACCAACAAGTCCTAAAACATCATACGAACCTAGTCGAACCCTCAAATCACCTAAAACAACACTAAAACCATGAATTACACCCAAATTCAAGCCTAATAAACTTTGAAATTTCTAATTTCTACAAATGACTCCGGAACCTATCAAATCACGTCTGATTGACCTCAAATTTTGCACACAAGTTATAAATGACATAACAGAGGTATTTCAATTTTCAGAATCGGATTCCGACCTCGATATCAAAAAGTCAACCCCCCAGTCAAACTTTCCGAAATTCAACTTTCGGCATTTCAAGCCTAATTCCACTACGAACCTCCAAATAATTTTTCGGACACACTCCTAAGTCCAAAATCACCATACGGTGCCATTGGAATCATCAGAATTAAATTCTGAGGTCATTTATACATAATTCAATATCCGGTCAACTATTTCAACTTAAGCTTCCAAGCTAACTCCGAAATACCTTAAAACCAAAACTAACAATTCACACAAGTTATAATACCTCGTAGGAAATTATTCAAGACTTCAAATAGTTGAAAGGAGCGTAAATGCTCAAAACGACCGGTCGAGTCGTTACAGATTGTCAAGTTGTTCTTCTACGTCAATTTTTTCTCGATATTTTTTACGTATGATTTTTGTTGTTGTTGTTATTGTTGTTGTCTTTATGAAAGAAAGCGAATTAAAATTTATAATATTTTTGTATTCCATAATTGCGTGTTTGTGTTTCTAACATCTCTGTACATACATGTTTTGAGTGAATAAACATTCGAGTTAGATTTTGAAGTAAAACTCTTTAATTTATTGTTGTGATGACCCAAAATGTCATCTTTAAATTTAATAAGTAATTATGTATTTTAAGACCTCAAAAAGTACCATTTATCATTCCTTGACTTACGTGCGCAGCCCGTATAATTTTTTGAAAAGTTTTCATGTGAAAAATAGATTAAAATATGAAATAAAGCTTTAAAAACTCAACTGAGTTGACTTTGGTCAATATTTTTAGCAAACAGATACGGATCAGTATTTTGACAGTTCTAATAGCTCCGTATCGTGATTTGGGACTTGGGTGTATGCCCAAAATTTAATTTGGAGGTCCCTAGCTCAAGTTATGACCATTTAACGGAACTAGCAATTTAAAAGCTAAGGATTCCAAGTTTGACCACGGAGTTGACTTTTTGATATCGGAGCCGAAATCCAATTCTGGAAATTTGAACAGCTCCGTTATGTCATTTATGACTTGTGTGCCAAATTTGAAGTCATTCCGGATTCATTTTAATATGTTTTGGCACGAGGTTTGCAAATTGAAAAGTTTAAAACTCAAAGTTTGAATCGGGGTGTGAATTGTAATTTCAGCATTGTTTGACGTGATACGAGACCCCCAGTAAGTCCGTATTATGTTATTGAACTTGTTGGTATATTCGTACGGGGTCCCAAGTACCCCGAGAGTGATACGGATTGAAATCGGATCAAGAATTGGACTTAAGCAAAATCTAAATTTTTTTCCTTCTGTTGTAATCGCCCCTGCGGATTTTTGCCCGCAGATGCGAGCCTTCCATCGCAGATGCGCCCAGGCGTGTCAAGGCTTCGATCGCATAAGTGGACTGCTTCTCGAAGAAGCGTGTCCGCAGTTGCGCACCAAATCACACAGATGCGGGCCTGGACTGGCCTGGGGTCTTCGCAGGTGCGGCCATTTTGCGCAGAAGCGGATGTCGCAGGTGCGACAAGAGTGTCTGCAGATGCGGAACTTCACCTGGAAGCCTGGAATCGCAAATGCGGAACTTTTATCCGTAGATGCGAAAATGACTGGGCAGAGCCCATAAATTCGAAAGTCACCATTTTTACTCATTTTTGAGTTTCAAGTCTCGGATTTGGGCGATTTCAAGAGGAATTTTCACGACTTTGAATTGGGTAAGCGTTCTTTAACCAAAAGTGATTATATTTCACAAATTTATATTTATATTCATCATTTATTTCGGATTTAGATGGAAGAAATTAGATTTTTATAAAAAATTTCAAAAACGAAAAGTTAAGCTTTGTAGGTCCATTTGATATTGGAATTGGACAATTTTTGTATGGTTGAACTCGTAGCGGAACGGGTGTTCGGATTTCGTGAGTTTTTTTGGGATTTGAGATGTGGATCCCACTGTCGAATATTTAAATGAATTTCGGATTTTTATCCGGAAAATTTGTAAATTCATATGGAATTAATTCCTATGATTAGTATTGAATATATCGAATTGTTTGTGAATAGATTTGAAGATTTCGGAGTCAAATTTAAAAGGAAAAGTTGTGGTTGAATAATTGATTGGAATTTGCAAAGCGAAGTAAGTGTCGTGGTTAACCTTGACTTGAGGGAATAGAACCCTTAAATTATTTGTTATGTGAAATGCATGTGAACGACGTATAGGCGAGGTGACGAGTGTCTATACATCGTCAAATTAATTGTTTGCGTATTTACTTGAAAAATCATAAATTATTTTAAATTATAAATTAATTATTATAATATTTGTTTCTCTTCTATTCTTTGTCAAATATTAATTCTTGAATTCCTGCATTAATTGTTACATGTTATTTGAATTATGTGCCTTAATTGTTATTTGACATTTACCATATTAAATATTAAACTGTATATTTTCTCTCTGATTTCTATAATAATTTGCTATTTGCCTTTGTTTGTTCGTAATTAAATCATAATTAGTATATGCTTGTTGTCTTATAATTTTATATTAATTATTACATTGATTGGGGAAAATTCTTCTATAAGAATTGGTAAATGAATATGTTGGAGGAGCGGGTTGCACGCCGCAACAAGATTGATTATAATAAATATATTGGAGGATCGGGTTGCATGCCGCAACAGACTTATTAAAAGTCCATATTGGAGGATCGGGTTGCACGCCGCAACAGACTTATTAAAAGTCTATATTGGAAGATCGGATTGCACGCCGCAACAGACTTATTTAAAAGTCGACATACATATATATATATTGGGGGATCGGGTTGCACGCCGCAACAGACTTGATTAAAATGAATATATTGGAGGAGCGGGTTGCACGCCGCAACAGAACTGAATGTGAATATATTGTGAGAGCGGGTTGCACGCTGTAACAGAATTGAATGTGAATATATTGTGAGAGCGGGTTGCACGCTGCAACAGAATTGACAGAAATGATAATTGGTTATGAGTGTTGAGTTGGCTACAATTATTATAAACGAGTTACCTAATTTATTTCTACTATTGTTGTTGTTACTAATATTGCGTACAGGTAATGTAAGTGACCCGCCTTAGCCTCGTCACTACTTCGTTGGGGTTAGGCTCTGCACTTACCAGTATATGGGGTCGGTTGTACTGATACTACACTCTGCACTTTTTGTGCAGATTTTAGAGTTGGTCCCAGCGGCGTACCATAGACTTTCTCGGATTTCAGCTACCAGAGGAGATTTGAGGTATAACTGCATGGCGTCCGCAGTTCTGAAGTCCCTGTCTACTTTACTTTAGTTGTGTGTTTGTTTCCAGACAACTTTATCTTATTCAGACCTTTATTTGTATTTATTCTAGAAGCTCGTGCATTTGTGACACCAATTTTGGGATGGTATTTAGACACCGTTGTTTTATGGATTATTCACTATATTTCAAATTTTTCTTCCGTATTTTTTTCTTTGATTATTAATAATTTAAAGATTGTATAAAATTGCTTAATATTATTCTAACGTTGGCTTGCCTAGCAAGTGAAATGTTAGGCGCCATCACGGTCCGAAGGTGGAAATTTCGGGTCGTAATAGTTGGTATCAGTGCACTAGGTTACATAGGTCTCACAAGTCACGAGCAAGCTTAGTAGAGTCTGAAGGATCGGTACAGAGACGTCTGTACTTATATCTCAGAGGCTATGAAGTTTAGGAACAATATCACCTCTTTCATTCCTTATCGTGCGGCATTGATTTTGCTTGAAACTTATATCTCACATTCCTTTGTATCTACTCGTGTATGACATTGCGCACTCGGTATCAGTTGTGCGTCGACGGTTCTTGATGCCGCAGATGAACTACGAGGGAGCCAGAGATGCTCAAACATTGCCTCAACATGTGATTCCGACTGAAGATGCGGACGTATAAATAGATCACCCAGTGAATAATGTGGGGGGTGCAACGTACCTTGGCATCTGGTTGATTTACACGAGTTGTGAAGGTTAATATTGTGGACCATCGGACGTGTTGAACTATGACTTCGCGCCGAGTGGGGGAGTCCACTATCAATGAATGGATTGCGAGTCATGTGTTATATCAGTTTTGGCCTGAAATGTATATATGTGGTACTGAAAGGTTCTCCCAAAATTTACATGTGTTTAAGGCCTGAGATCTTGTAGAGAATAAGGTTGGGACTTGCGGTATGTCCGCCTCCGTAATAATCTTATACTTCAGTACCAAAGGAGTTAGAGAAATAACATTAAATTTACAGAAGGTCTACTCAGCGTGGACGTCACAGTTGCTGATTTTGGGGTGCTTCGGAGGAAGTACAGTAGTCACAGTTGCTGATTTTGGGGTGCTTCGGAGGAAGTACAGTAGTTGACAAGATTCTGGACTAAGAATTATCTGTATGGAGCTCTACTTTTGTGATCATTGTATATAAATAGGGGTAAAGTTTACCCCCAAAGAAGAATCGAAGAGTATGTTAAGAAATGGGTCAGCTCAACAGTGTTGAGTCAGCATAACAAAAGAAGAAATTGGCCTTGGGAGAGATAATTCTCCACAGGTGTCTGTGGCAAGCCTATGAAGAGGGCAGACCAGCTAATACAACACCGCCCACTTGGCTCGGTTCTCAAAAATACTTTTGAAAGAGTTTGTTTCCAGGACTCTCCGTAATGCATGGCGCATAGGGTTTGAACGATTGTGTCAGGTCACCATGACGGTGTCATAATATACCATCGGGTTCAATAAGTTAGCCCATCATATTCCTACTTTGCTTCCTACAGCCAGAGAGCGAGTCCACACACTCATTAAAGGACTAAATTATGATCATAAAATTTTATATGACTAGGGAGCTACAGACTGATACTTCATTTCCACTAGTAGTAGAAATTGCCAAGATATTAGAACGTGTTCGGGGTGAGGGAAAAAAGAAACTAAGGAGACCAAGACGTATCGAGGTTCTGGGGGATTCAGTGGATTTTACTCTGCGAATATAAATCATTATAGCGGGGGCTCGGGTAGTTGGCCAGCCCAGGTCGCACATCGGATTAATCGAGGTGCTCTAGTAAGTTCTTTTAATGCACCACTGACATGAGTTTCCTACAATGGTTATCCCAGTTATCTGGCACAGACTCAATATGAGCAGCCAAACCCGCAAAGGGTTTTTTATGAATACGGCGATACTAGGCACATCATGAGAACATTGTCCCAAACTTGGGAGAGGCATATTTCATCAAAGCACTCATGCTACGTGCCCCATTGCAGTTACTACACCACCCACACGATCAGTTAAGGGTGGAGGACAGACGGGTAGAAGGTGTCCTAGAGGTGGAGACCCAGCCGTTGTTATATTTGTTTTATGGTATGGTGGAGGTCGTCACATTAGATGGTGTCATTATAGGTACGACCTCGATTTAAAATAAAGGAATAATTTTCTTAACTTGATTCGGTTATGAGTATCAAGACGAATCCTCCTATTGTGCTCTGCTTATGAGTGAGCTTCGTAATTCTATGATCTACTTATGTGTTTAATTCTGTTGGAAGGTTTTATGGAGATAACTACACCTATCATTCCATGATGGACTCTAATAAGATCTGTGAGGCTAAAGGTTCCTTTTCTGGTACTTATTTCGGTATGTTTTGATGTATTTCCGAATAATTAATTACAAATTGTGAATTATATGCCCTATCGGTGTGGGGTTCATTATGTGTTGTGATTTTGTTTAACGAAAGTTATTTAAAAGGAGATAATGGAAAGTTTCGATTGGCAAGATGTACATATTACTTGTGATTCAGAACTGAGGCCGAGGTCCTCGTATTTTAAAATAAATTGATATGTTTAAACCGGGCTATGAGCTGCGGTGGAAGTTATATAAGGACGAGATCCTTGTGATAAAAATTCTTGTGTTTAAATTTTCCCTTGTGAAAAATTAAATTTGTACTATAGTACTAATAGGGAGTCATGCATGTTAGGCTTATTTAAGAAATTTTTGTATGAAATTCTTTGTGCATACATACCAGATTCATGTTGTAATATTGAGTTGTAACCTACGAGGTAGGTGCCCGCCCAGGTGGCGTTAAATGTGACTCATTAATTCGGGTAAATAATTATGAGGTCTTCATGCCTCGCATCTCGTTATTAGTATTGTGAAGGTTTGAAACGAGATTTTTGATAACATGAAGTTAATTGATGATTATGTAATTGATTATAAACAACTATTAAGACCAGATTGACCCAGAAAGGTGTCCCATTCAGATGGTCAGACGAGTGTGAGTTGAGCTTTCAAAAGCTCAAGACCGTTTTGACTACAACGTTAGTGTTGGTATTACCCACAGGTTCAAGATTGTATACGGTATATTGTGACGCATCTCACATTGGGCTTGGTGCAGTATTAATGCAAGATGATAAGGTAATTGCATATGCGTCGCGGCAGTTGAAAGTTCACGAGAAAAATTATCCTGTTCATGACTTAGAATTGGCAGCCATTGTTCATGCGCTGAAGATTTGGAGGCATTACCTCTACGATGTCTCGTGTGAGGTATTTACTGATCATCGTAGCCTTCAGTATCTGTTCAAACAAAAGGATCTTAATTTGAGGCAGAGAAGATAGTTGGAGTTGTTGAAAGACTATGATATCACCATTTTGTATCACCCCGGAAAGGCCAATGTGGTGGCCGATGCTTTGAGTAAAAAGGTTGTGAGTATGGGCAGTCTTGCGTATATTCCGGTTAGTGAGAGGCCATTAGCGGTAGATGTTCAGACTTTGGCTAATCAGTTCGTGAAGTTAGATATTTCAGAACCCAGTCGGGTTCTAGCTTGCACAATCGCTCGGTCTTCTTTATATGAGCACATCAGAGAGAGGCAGTATGATGATCCTCATTTACTTGTCCTTAAGGACACGGTGCGACATGGTGATGCCAAACAGGTTGCTGTGGGGGAAGATGGGGTTTTGCGAATGCAGGGTCGTATTTGTGTGCCTAATGTGGATGGGCTTCGTGAATTAATTCTTGAAGAAGCACACAGTTCCAGGTATTCTATTCATCCATGTACCGCCAAAATGTATCAAGATTTGCGGCAACATTATTGGTGGAGGAGAATGAAAAAGGATATAGTTGCATATGTAGCTCGGTGTCTGAATTGTCAGCAAGTTAAGTACGAGTATCAGAGACGTGGTGGTTTACTTCAGAAGTTAGAAATTCCTGAGTGGAAGTTGGAGCGTATCACTATGGATTTTGTTGTTGGGCTCCCACGGACTCAGAGAAAATTTGACGCAGCTTGGGTTATTGTGGACAGGTTGACCAAGTCAGCACATTTCATTCTAGTAGCAGTTACTTATTCTTCAGAGAGGTTAGCTAAAATTTACATTCATGAGATTGTCCGCCTTCACGGGGTGCCCGTGTCTATTATTTCAGATCGAGGTACGCAGTTTACCTCACAATTTTAGAGAGTTGTACAGTGTGAGTTAGGCACCCGGGTGGAGTTGAGTACAATATTTCATCCACAGACAGACGGACAGTCAGAGCGCACTATTCAGATATTGGAAGATATGCTTTGTGCTTGTGTTATAGACTTTGGAGGTTCTTGGGATCATTTCTTGCCACTTGTGGAGTTTGCTTATAATAATAGCTACCAGTCGAGCATTCAGATGGCTCCATATGAGGCATTATACGGAAGGCGATGTCGATCGCCAGTTGGTTGGTTTGAACCGGGAGAGGCTCGGTTTTGGGGTACCGATTTGGTACAAGATGCCTTGGATAAGGTCAAGATTATTCAGAATCGACTTCGCACTGCTCACTCTAGGCAAAAGAGTTATGCCGACCGTAAAGTTCGTGATATTGCATTCATGGTTGGAGAAAGAATATTGCTTCGGGTTTTACCTATGAAAGGTGTAATGAGGTTCAGAAAGAAGGGCAAGTTGAGCCCTAGGTATATTAGACCCTTTGAAATTCTTGAAAGGGTGGGTGAAGTAGCCTACAGGCTTGCATTACCACCCAGTTTATCAGCGGTTCATCCGATGTTCTATGTGTCTATGCTCCGAAAATATCATGATGATCCGTCCCATGTGTTAGATTTCAGCTCAGTCCAATTGGACAAAGATTTGACTTACGAGGAGGAGCCGGTGGCTATTCTAGCCCGGCAGGTCCGACAGTTGAGGTCTAAGAGTTATACTTCAGCCCGGGTGAAATGGAGAGGTCAGCCGATAGAGGCATCTACCTGGGAGTCCGAGTCGGACATGAGGAGTAAATATCCACACCTTTCTCCAGCTCAGGTACTTTTTTCTAACTCCGTTCAAGGACGAACGCTTGTTTTAGAGGTGGAGAATGTGATGACCCAAAATGTCATCTTTAAATTTAATAAGTAATTCTGTATTTTAAGACCTTGAAAAGTACCATTTATTATTCCTCGACTTGCGTGCACAGTCAGTACCATTTTCCGGAAAATTTTTATGTGAAAAATGGATTAAAATGTGAAACAAAGCTTTAAAAACTCAAATGAGTTGACTTTGGTCAACATTTTTCGCAAACGGATCCGGATCAGTGTTTTGACAGTTCCGGTAGCTCCGTATCGTGATTTGGAACTTGGGCGTATGCCCGGAATTTAATTTGGAGGTCCCTAGCTCAAGTTATGACCATTTAACGGAACTAGCAATTTAAATACTAAAGATTCCAAGTTTGACCACGGGATTGACTTTTTGATATCGGAGCCGGAATCCGATTCTGGAAATTTGAACAGCTCTGTTATGTCATTTATGACTTGTGTGCCAAATTTGAAGTCATTCCGGATTCATTTTAATATGTTTTGGCACGAGGTTTGCAAATTGAAAAGTTTAAAACTTAAAGTTTAAATCGGGGTGTGAATTGTAATTTCAGCATTGTTTGACATAATACGAAACCCCGAGTAAGTCCGTATTATGTTATTGGACTTGTTGGTATATTCGTACGGGGTGCCGAGTACCCCGAGAGTGATACGGATTGAAATTAGATAAAGAATTGGACTTAAGCAAAATCTGAATTGTTTTCCTCCTGTTGTAATCGCACCTGCGGATTTTTACCCGCAGGTGCGAGCTCGCAGATGCGAGCCTTCCATCGCAGATGCACCCAGGCGTGTCAAGGCTTCGATCGCAGAAGCGGACAACTTCTCGCAGAAGCGTGTCCGCAGATGCGCACTAAATCACACAGATGCGGGCATGGCCTCGCCTGGGGTCTTCGCAGGTGCGGCCATTTTGCGCAGAAGCGGATGTCGCAGATGCGACAGGAGTGCCCGCAGATGCGGAACTTCACCTGGCAGCCTGGCATCGCAAATGAGAGCTTTGTCTCGCAAATGCGAGTCCGCAAATGCGGAATGTTTATCCGCAGATACGAAAATGACTGGGCAGAGCCCATAACTTCGGAAGTCGCCATTTTTACTCATTTTTGAGTTTCAAATCTTGGATTTGGGCGATTTCAAGGGGGATTTTCACGACTTTGAATTGGGTAAGTGTTCTTTAGTCAAAAGTGATTATATTACACAAATTCATTTCTATATTCATCATTTATTTCGTATTTAGATGGAAGAAATCAGATTTTTATAAAATCTTTCAAAAACGAAAAGTTAAGATTTGAAGGTCCATTTGATATCAGAATTGGACAATTTTTGTATGGTTGAACTCGTAGCGGAACGAGTGTTCGGATTTCGCGAGTTTTTACGGGATTTGAGACGTGGATCCCACTGTCGAATATTTAAATGAATTTCGGATTTTTATCCGAAAAATTTATAAATTCATATGGAATTAATTCTTATGATTAGTATTAAATATATCGAATTGTTTGTGAATAGATTCGAAGCTTTCGGAGTCAAATTTAAAAGGAAAAGCTGTGGTTGAATAATTGATTGGAACTTACAAAGCGAGATAAGTGTCGTGGTTAACCTTGACTTGAGGAAACAAAATCCTTAAATTATTTGTTATGTGAAATGCATGTGAACGACGTATAGGCGAGGTGACGAGTGTCTATACATCGTCAAATTAATTGTTTGCATATTTACTTGAAAAATCATAAATTATTTTAAATTATGAATTAATTGTTATAATATTTGTTTCTCTCCTATTCTTTGTCAAATATTAATTTTTGAATTCCTGCATTAATTGTTACATGCTATTTGAATTATGTGCCTTAATTGTTATTTGACATTTACTATATTAAATATTAAACTGTATATTTTCTCTCTGATTTCTATAATAATTTGCTATTTGCCTTTGTTTGTTCGTAATTAAATCATAATTAGTGTATGCTTGTTGTCTTATAATTTTATATTAATTATTGCATTGATTGAGGAAAATTCTTCTATAAGAATTGGTAAATGAATATGTTGGAGGAGCGGGTTGCACGCCGCAACAAGATTGATTATAATAAATATATTGAAGGATCGGGTTGCACGCCGCAACAGACTTATTAAAAGTTCATATTGGAGGATCGGGTTGCACGCCGCAACAGACTTATTAAAAGTCTATATTGGAGGATCGGGTTGCACGCCGCAACAGACTTATTTAAAAGTCGACATATATATATATATATATATATATATATATATATATATATATATATATATATATATATAGATATATATATATATATATTGGTGGATCGGGTTGCACGCCGCAACAGACTTGATTAAAATGAATATATTGGAGGAGCGGGTTGCACGCCGCAACAGAACTGAATGTGAATATATTGTGAGAGCGGGTTGCATGCTGCAACAGAATTGAATGTGAATATATTGTGAGAGCGGGTTGCACGCTGCAACAGAATTGAATGTGAATATATTGTGAGAGCGGGTTTCACGTTGCAACATAATTGACAGAAATGATAATTGGTTATGACTGCTGAGTTGGCTACAATTATTATAAACGAGTTACCTGATTTATTTTTACTATTGTTATTGTTACTAATATTGCGTACAGGTAATGTAAGTGACCCGCCTTAGCCTCATCACTACTTCGTCGGGGCTCAGTACTTACCAGTACATGGGGTCGGTTGTACTGATACTACACTCTGCACTTCTCGTGCAGATTTTGGAGTTGGTCCCAGCGGCGTACTATAGACTTGCTCGGATTTCAGCTACCTGAGGAGACTTGAGGTATAACTGCATGGCGTCCGCAATTCTGAAGTCCCCGTCTACTTTACTTTAGCTTTGTGTTTGTTTCCAGACAGCTTTATCTTATTCACACCTTTATTTATATTTATTGTAGAAGCTCGTGCACTTGCGACACCAATTCTGGGATGATATTTAGACACCGTTATTTTATGAATTATTCACTATATTTCAAACTTTGCTTCCGCATTTGTTTCTTTGATTATTAATAATTTAAAGAATGTTTAAAAATTGGTTAATATTATTCTAACGTTGGCTTGCCTAGCAAGTGAAATGTTAGGCGTCATCACGGTCCGAATGTGGGGAATTTTGGGTCGTGACAATCGCAGTATACTTCAAATACTAATGGTGATTATAATTTTATGCTACATTGATTGCAATATTTAATCGGTGGACAACATTTATGAAATGGTAAAGTCGGTGTTTGATTTTAGGATAGCGAACAACGCTACTCCTTTCTAATTGAACTCAAACACTTAATAGTTCTGATTATATATTCCAAGCTAATTTCCCCAGTTGTACATAAGAACTTGGTCTTTTAACTCCAGTTGTACAATCAAGAAATAGAGAAACCCGAATATTCACAAGTAAAAAGAAAAATAATATTTTAATAATATTATAAATATAATAATCGAAAATACACCGATTGTAGAGTCACGAATTAAACCCAAGGAAAAAAGAACCTTCCATGTGATAAACTAATAAATATCAGTTGTGTTATCTAAGAAGTTAGAACACCAATTCGAGCAAATTTAAATTACAAAAAAAAATTAAAATTTCTAAAAAAATAAGGAACCCATGGTTCGTGACTGAAACCTGACCTTTTGAGCACACAACTTATCATAGAATACCTTCTAAGTTGGTATCTCCTAGCAATAGTGACGTTATCCTAGAAGAACTTTTAAGGCCAAATATATATACGATCCTTTAAACTTGGCTCCAATTTTTATTTAGACACTTCAACTAAGGCCAATACCTATTATACACTTTGACCTAACGGAATATGTACCTATTAAACACCTCTCACTCACCCGGTTTAAAAGGCTAAGTGCGTGTTATTCACTTTCGGATGACGTGGTGAAACATCAAATTAAAGAGTGACATGTGGTTGTTCCCATTTTCTATTTTCTTTATTTAAGGCTAAATAATTCAAATTGAAAAAGATTTTAAAAAAAATTAAAAACTTTACTCCCCCCTTCCCCACACCAATCTCACCTTTTCCAGGCGGCCATCTCTTTTCTCCTCTCTTTTTCTCAAACTATCAGCTTCTATCCTGCCCATTTATGTTTCCATCTCTCTTTAGCCATGTCCAAACAAAAAGCATATTATTTTCTTGGTTGAAAATTTTTTATATTTGTAGATGTGCAGCTTGGCCGTAAAATTTCAGATCTGGACGGAAAATGTTGATGTAGATGCAATAGTTTGGTTAATCTCCATGTTTGCAGCTGCAAAATCAAGTCAAAATTGCTTGTTTTTTATGTCTGAAATTGCTGGATTTTTCTTGTTGGATGATTTTTCTATGTAAAATCGGATCGATATTACAGGATTGATGTTTGAAATTGCTGCGTCTTTTCTTGTTGGGTTTCTCTTTGCAAAATCTATTCGAGTTTTCTTGATTATTTTTTGAAATTGCGGAGGTTTTTTTTTTATTGCTTTCTCTCTGCAAAATGGGTTTGACTTGTAAATAATTCAAATTTGAAATGAATTCTAAGGTGTATCTCTGAAATGAAAAGGTAATCCAGATATAAAGTTTAACGTTACTGCAAATTCGAGTTTAAATTTAAAGATTTATCTCAGCCTCTTTTAATATATCATTTCTGGGTTTTACTCTTTCTTTGGCGTGTACGAAATTCTTTAAAGTGAATTGATAAGTTAATCGCTATTGGAAGTGAGATGAATATGTAAAACAACTCAGGAAGAAATTGGGAGGAAAAGAATCTTGTGGTAGATGGAGGTAGCGATGGAAGTAGCGATGGAGAATATGAAGGAGAAGAAGAATAAAAAAATTATTTAAAGAAGAAAACAGGAAGAAAAAAAAAAATACAGGCCAAACATTTCTCCTTCAAGCGTCGAATTTTGGGTACAAATCACACATCGTGCCACATGTCATGAGGTGTTTAATAGGTACATATTATATTAAGTTAAAGTATACAATAAGTACTGGCCTTAGTTGAAGTGTCTAAATAAAAACTGGAGTCAAGTTTAAGGTGTCGCATATATATTTCGCCAACCTTTAAACAAAACTGTGTATATATAAATAATTAGATCTATTTTACCAATGAGAAAGAAGTCCGCGATGAAAATTGAGAAACTCTAGCAACCTATTATCCCGTGCAAGATCAAAACAGAACAGAATCAAACCACATGATTTATATCATAAGCAACAAACCAGCAAAACTTAAAAGAAAAAAAAGAAAGACCTAAAGAGCATGAATGAGATATCGTATACTTGAGATACAACACGTTAAACTATAAGAAGAAGAAAAAAGGAAGTTAACCATGATCCAATTTTGTCAAATATGTCCAAAAGGAAACGGCACACCAATGATTCAATAATTTTAAATATCTTACAAACTGGAGAATTAAATATCAAGTGTATAACAAAGAATAACTGAATCATAATTCATACATATTGCTGTCCAAAAAGAATTAGGTTATTATCCTTTGAACCATGCATATTGGAGGTGGGTAATAGTCCAAAATGAATGTTAAGTATAGTCCAAAACGAATGTTAAGTCGTAAAATGATTAGATGTACGATCTCGGCTATGTAGAGTAGTAAATTACGGTTGGCATATGTGTAGAGTAACTCGGAAAAGAATTTCTTGTTTATGTAATATTTTGAATATTATAATTATATTCACCTTTAACACAAATATTTTAGGGCATAAAAGTCGAGTAACATCTCAAGAATATTTTAGTCGTATAACATTTAGCGTGGAACATTCGTGCTTTTATAATAATATATAGTATATAGATAGATATTGATAATTTTGAGCTTGTTACCATTTGTGCTTGTGTTATAATTGTGTCACGAATCTAACAGGAATTTGCTGAAATGAGCGGTCGTAATGGAGGTTGACATATAGAATTGAGCTTGCAGCCACATTGATCTTGGTGATAATGTACTTTTATGAAATCGAAATTGGTTAAGAACTTTTGAATTTTCATTGTGTTTTACACTTTGGGTACAAAATTTGTGCTCTCATTCTGTATACGGTCGAAATCGAGATCACGTATAACTTAAAAAATTAAGTTTGGAACGTGGTAACCAAGGACTGAAGATCGACCTCGAATTCCATTGAGCTAGGATCCGGGGTCGGAACACCTGCCTTCGACTAGCGGTGAGTCCGGTATCGACCTTAGCCTCGAACGAGCTCGGAGAGACATTATTGAGATAACTAACATAAGACCGAATTATCTGTGACCGGTCGGATATTGTGGCGAAAATCTCGCCACGTATCGATAAGGAGCCGGCAATCATCAAATCAAGAGATTTTTTTACCTTTTATAGAATTG
Source organism: Nicotiana tomentosiformis (assembly GCF_000390325.3). NCBI lineage: Eukaryota > Viridiplantae > Streptophyta > Magnoliopsida > Solanales > Solanaceae > Nicotiana > Nicotiana tomentosiformis. Next base: position 52,238,749 of record NC_090814.1, on the reverse strand, counting down.
TACCTAAAGTAGGACTTCTCTAGTATATAAAGGTGGTCTGGTAATTCATTGAACACAATGTAACTCGCATCTCAAAGCAATACATAGTTATTCTCTTTAAGTCATTATTATTTTCTTTAAGTTCTCGTCTCTCTTGTCTTGATATCGATCGGAGCACCAGGGCTCGAGGGTGATTAATTCTTCAGGGCTAAGACTGCTCAATTCGTGTGGTTTGTATTTACTTTTCCATTACTTATTTCAATTATAATCTAATTTATCATTTTGTATCAAGATAGATGACGTGTCCTTATCCGATTTTGAGGGTAAACAGTTTGGTGCCCACCGTGGGGCTAAGAATAATAGTGGTTATTTGATACAAATCTCCATAACACACACTACTTTACGCCTGCTCTTTGAAGTATCTCTGATTTCAGGTTAAAACACAAAATGTCAAACTCTCAATCAGTACCCCTATATGTTGACAACGAGTCCGGTTACCACGGTGAAAATAACAGCATAACACCTGGTAACGAGGTATCGCCCGCTGATCCCATTGAAATTTCGGTCGCAGACCCAATTAATGCTAATTCACATGTGGCTATCAACGCAAACTTGCCAACTGACCCCGAGAACAACGTCTTTGGTAGAGCCCGATCAGCAACTCAAAATACATAAAAAATTGGAGGGGACGAGATCAGTTTACGGGTGATCTTAGAGATGTTGCAGGCTCAATAAGCGACGATAGCTCAATTACAGAACCAAAGTCGTGCACCGAGCAGAGTTGAACCTGATCTACCATAGGAAGTCACCCGCAAGGATGAACCGGTCACAGAAAGGTTGAATGAACATGAATCGGGGGCTAACCCCGAGATCATAAAGATGCTTGAAGAGCTGACAAAACGGATAGAATCAGGGGAGAAGAAAATCGTAGCTAATGACAAAAATGTGAAAACCTACAATTCCAGGGTAGACTAGATCCCAGGAGCACCATCGATATTGAAAGGCCTAGATTCCAAGAAATTCGTGCAAAAACCTTTTCCTCCGAGCGCGGCTCCGAAGCGGATCCCTAAGGAATTTTGCATGCCCGAGATTGCTAAGTATAACAGAACGACTGACCCAAATGAGCATGTGACCTCTTACACATGTTCCATCAAAGGGAACGACTTGGAGGATGATGAGATTGAGTCTGTCCTATTGAAGAAGTTCGGAGAGACCCTGTCAAAAAGGGCTATGATATGGTATCACAACTTACCTCTTAATTTTATTGATTCATTTGTTATGCTTGCGGATTCTTTTGTGAAAGCACACGCCGGGGCCATCAAGTTCGAAACCAGGAAATCAGACCTTTTTAATGTAAAACAGAAGGATAACGAGATGCTCAAAGAGTTTGTGTCCCGATTTTAAATGGAACGAATGGACGTGCCACCTGTTGCTGATGATTGGGCCATTCATGCTTTCACTCAAGGGCTCAATGTTTGAAGCTCGGTGGCTTCGCAACAGTTGAAACAAAACCTGATAGAATATCCGGCCGTTACTTTGGCCGACGTGCATAACCGGTATCAGTCGAAGATCAGAGTGGAAGATGATCAACTCGGGGCCCCTTCGGGGACTGTCTATCCCGTCAGAAACATCGACAGAATCAAGAGAGACATCGATCGTGAATTGAGATCAAATATGGATCGGTACCAGTCGTATAATGGAGACTGAAGAAGTGGGTCCAGGCGGAACTCTATGAGAAATGAAAGAAGAAGTGACCGAGGTCAGAGCAATCGTGACTCATGAGCAAAAATATCTTCGATAGGCCCATCGGGCCCAAAGAAGCACCAAGGTTATCGGAATACAATTTTAATGTCGATGTTATCGCCATTGTATCAGTTATCGGACGCATCAAAGATACCAAATGGCCTCGATCTCTACAATCTGATCCAACCCAAAGGGATCCTAACCAGATATGTAAGTGTCACGACCCAAAATTCAACTAGTCGTGATGGCACCTAACCCAACCCGCTAGGTAAGCCAACTTTCAACTATCCAATTCCAATAGCAATTATTAAAGAAATTTAAGTAAATAATTATCTTAACCTTATACATTCCCCAAGTATATAAAAATATGTATATTAGACATTAATATTTTCATATATATTTTGCATGATATTATTTTTAGGAGAAATTATACGGTGTAGTTTTTTCTATTAATTATGATCTATAACTCGAAATTATTAAGCAAATCTGACAATGGAATGACAGTTTTTTCTAATATTTTAGCTCTATCATTATATATTAAAACACTATTAGTTCCCATTGAAAAGATCAAGTGAAGTCCATTAATATGCTAAGCAGTTGGATATGAATATAATTAAAGATTTTAAAGAATTTCCTTTCCATATGTTTCTTTGCTTCTCCTTTAGAAGGTCATATAAATAGAACATTATCATTTTTATATTTGCAAATTAAAATTTATATTTGTTAAACTTGTTAAGATTTGTAAAATTTGAAGGGAAAACTACACCGTATAATTTATCCTAACAATAATATCATGTAAAATATATATTAAAATATTAATGTATAATATAAATATTTTTATATATAATCAATGTATATTTTTTTTATATATTTAATTAGCGAATATAGTTATTTTTAGCCGACCGTCCAAATATATAGGAGCGGGTCAGGGTCGTTGGGTATTTTAAAAGATACAAGTGGATTTTATTTAATACAAATAATACACGTGGTGGGTTAAGAAAATACCACATGGCGAAGTTAAAGTCAAAAAATTGACCAGGTTAGTTCTGTTAGATATACGGGTAAGTTTGAGCCTAAAATAAACGTTAGGGGCATTTGCAGACCAAAAGATTAACAAAGGATATTTTTGAGCCATTTTCAATCTGTTAGGGGTATTGTTGGCCCTTTTTCGTTTATTCTTTTGAAAGAAATTACATACTATTTCAAATTTGCAGGAAAGGAAAGTTTATTTCCTACCAAAGAAAATGAAACAACAAAACTCTAGATTATTGTCTCTTCATGCGTCTTTTACTATGAAATGTCTATGTATAGATCTTCGATTCCACGATAAGGATGTTTTAGTGAATGTTGGTGTTGAAGAAATAACGATACCATAAAACTAACAGGATAAAAATAAGAACGGTGGGATCATTCCTATTTTTGGTATCCTTAAAAATCCATGACCGTAGAAAAAAAGTATTCACTGACAATAAATACTAGTTATTCCCAGAGATGGGGGAATTCTTACCATCCATGGAGATAATGATAGGGAGACAACTTTTTTTGAGGTGAAGGATGACAATGCAGGATTTAATCTAATCGGATTCTAGTTTGTTAATGCTATGGAAAGGATGCCTTTCCTTTAATCAAATCAATGCCAGAAAATACATCGGAAGCTAATTAGCGCGTAGACAGCGTTGCGTCGTCTGTTGTACCGTTTTAGAGAGAATTTTAGTTAAGAGACTAATCCAAAAAAAAGAAAGTAAAATTAAAGATTAGGACAATAGAAATATGTTGAGCTAAGCTTAAATTGGTTTTAACAAACAATTGTTGAAGAATCAGATATTTTGAAGATATTTGTTGTACTAATTGTGTTGCAGATTTGTCGAAGCATATCGAAAAAATCAGGTTCCTATACACTTATCAAAAGCTGGACCCTAATTTCTTATGCAACTCGAATTTCTTGAATAATTTATTTCGTGGGCTACAAGTATTATGTCAACCGGAGGAATTCGTGGTCAATAAGGATACATTAATATTGTTACACTTGTATAAAGGGAAAAGATGTGTGGAAAAGAAAAGGCATATGGAGTTGAAAAATTAAGGAAATCGAATCCTAGAGGGATTGTTTTTTGTAACCGAATTATTTATATTTTGGAGCTAAAATTGGAAAAGGATTTGGCCAACCTCATTTCCATATAAAGCATCATGTTATTGTTACTGAAGCTAATGCTAATTTGTGCAAATATAAAGAATCATTCAAGAACAATAGCAATCATAGCAAAATGGTGCTTTCAAGAATTCAAACTGCACAACTGAAGAACTTGATCCTGGAGATGAAGCTATTTAGTTCTTTAGTTGTTGTTGAGTCTTGATTCATTGGTCTTAAATTGTAGCATATTTTTCTTTTGAGGAGTGTATTGTTAGGTTATCAAATTTGAAGAGTTTGTTTAGCTTTCTAGACTAGAGTATATAGTCTTGAATGGATTAAAGGTACTGGAGTTAATCTCTTTGGTTATAGAGTTGCAACTTAAAATTTAGCTACAATTGAATTGATTGTAGGGGGTAAGGTACTAGAATTTATATTATCTTTGGTTATTGAGTTGTAAAATAAAAGTGCTCTTTGAAGTTAGTAAAATTTTGAGCTAAATCTTATGAGGGTAGGTCATGATTCTTACTCCCTTGAACAGGGAGTTTTTTCACGTAAACTTCCTTATGTTGTTTAACTTTTGCACTTCACTTTATGTTTATATATAAAAATTTTAGGTTAAAGAACCACATCTTTAATACGCAAAAATCGAAAAAGATACAATTCACCCCCCCTCTTATATCTAGGTGCATCCTAAAATAACAGTTGATATCAGAGCATGTTCTTTAAGAAAGGCTAACACATGTGCATCCTAAAATAACAATTGGTATCAGAGCAGGTTCTCTCAAGAAAAATTAACAACTGAAAGGATCCAAGTGGTTGCACCTTTGGGCGCCCAAAAAGGACAATCAACCACAAGGCCACCATATCTTATAGCCTGTTTGGCCAAGTTTCTCCAAGTTGAGAAGCACATTTTTTTCAAAAAAAATAATTTTTTTTTTCAAAATTAAAGTGTTTGGCCAAGCTTTTAAAAGAAAAAAAGTGCTTTTGAGTAGAAGCAGAAACAATTTCTACTCAAAAACAGTTTTGGAGAAGCAGAAAAAAGTAGCTTCTTCCCAGAAGTACTTTCGAGAAAAATAAACTTAGAAATACTTTTTAAAAGCTTGGTCAAACACAAATTGCTGTTTAGAAGTGCTTTTCAAATTAATTAGCCAAACACAAACTGCTTTTCACCAAAAGTATTTTTGAAAAAAGCGCTTTTGGAAAAAAACACTTATCAAAATAAGCTGATTTTTCCAGTTTGGCAAAATATGTTATTAGTTAGTGGCAAGTCAATTTAATCAGATCAGTGACTATTTTACTACTCCCTCCGATCCATAATAAGTGACCTTTTAGCCTTTGCTATATTTTCTAATAAAATAATAACTCCTAGAAAAATAATATTTTGAATAAATTACCCTTAATTAAAATTTGCATATTGTTAACTTAACATATTGGATATAGTAAAAGGACATTTAAATAAGGACAAATTTAAAAAAATAAAATTAATTCTTTCTTAATTATATAAAAAAGCTTATTTTGGACCGCAATAAAAAGGTAAAAATATTATTTATTATTATGGAAGAAAGTAATAATATAGTTGAAAGGGAAAATGGCCAAATATATCCCTCTACTTTGGTATATTGTTCATATCTACCCTTCGTTATACTTTGGGTTCAAATATACCCCTCATTTAAACAAAGGGACATCTGTCATCGTCCTATTGGCCAATTCTAAATATCTCCTAATTAATTAAAAGACCCATTACCCATATTCAAAAAATAGTTTTCTAAAGCAATTTATTTTGTAAAAATTGGAAAAAACTGAATATTTTTTTTACTAAAAACTGAAAAAAACGAATTTTTTTTCCAGGTTTTACAAAAAACAATGCTTTTAAAAAAAACTGAAAAATATTTTCTAAAGCAATGTTTTTGTAAAAACTAAAAAGAAATTTTCTAAATCAATATTTTTGTAAAAACTGAAAAATTAAATTTGTTTTTACTAAAAACTGGAAAAAATGAAAATATTTTTTTTTCCAGTTTAAACTGAAAAATATTTTCTAAAGCAATTTTTTTGTAAACACTGAAAAAAAAACTGAAAAGTAATTTCCTAAAGCAATGTTTTTGTAAAAACTGAAAAAACAAATATTTTCATTTTTTTTTCCAGTTTTTAGTAAAAATGTTTCCAGATTTTACACGCTTTAGAAAATTACTTTTCAGTTTTTACAAAAATATTGCTTTAGAAAATTACTTTTTAGTTTTTTTAAAGCTAGTTTTTTGTAAAAAACTGAAAAAAATAATTTTGTTTTTTTTCAGTTTTAGTAAAAAAAAATTCCAATTTTTTCTAGTTTTTAGAAAAAAATATTGCTTTAGAAAATTATTTTTCGGATATGGGTAATGGGTCTTTTTAATTAATTAGGAGATATTTAGAATTGACCAATAAGACGATAACACGTGTCCCTCCGTTTAAATAGGGGATATATTTGAACCCAAAGTATAGCGGCAGGGGTATATTTGGACTAATAGTATAACGAAAGATAGATATGAACAATATACCAAAGTAGAGGGTATATTTGACCGTTTTCTCTATTTGAAAAGATAGCCGGCCAAAAGTGGCTAATAGCATGTTTGACCAAGTTTCTCAAGAGACCAGAAGTATTTTTTTTTTCTTTTCCCAAAAGCACTTTTTTCCCCTAACTTGAGGTGCTTGACCAAATTTTTTTGGGAAAAAAATGCTTTTGGGAAGAAACAGAAATAGTTTATGAGAAGCAGAAAAAAGTAGCTTCTTTCCAAAAACAGAAACAGAAGCAGTTTTGACTTTTCTTCTTACAAAAAATATTCTTAACAAAATATAGTATATACCAAAATAACCGTCAAACCTAATACTTAGGATATTAAGGTATAAATATTTTTTTATTATTTTTAGGATAGTTTTATAATATATAGTGACTTTAGAGGTGAATGCTTTTATATTTATTGAATGATTTTTAATATATTTAATTTATATTAAAATAATTAAGTACTTTTAAATTTTATTTTCATATTGTACTTAAATAAAATAAAAAGATTTAATTATTGCATGTAATAACAAATTTTTGAGATTATTTATTTACTTATAATATTAACTATTAAGTAAATCTATTCATGTCCTTATTTGTAATTTGATACTTAAAAAAACTTTCTGAAAAGTTTGGTCAAATATAAATTATTGCTCGAAAATGCTTTTCGTAGCGATTAGTCAAACACAAATTGATTTTGAGTAAAAACTTATCAAAATAAGCTTATTTCTACGTGTTGGCCGAACAGGCTATAAGCCACCCAGTTTTTTCGTGTTAATTTGGGGCAACCTGTATCTACCAAGTACTGCAAGTTGTTCTCTTTCTTTTTTTGCCTTAAATGCACAGCGGCCCAAGCGCTCGTTTGGGGATGAAACCTTGACTTTCTGAGTTTCTAGCCAGTACTGTAAGCTTATGCTCATTTGTTAATTTCCTGTGAGGAACATCTCTGTATTCCTAAGGGTGGTGCTATTTTCATACATGACTCTCAGTTTGGTAAAATACCACAGAGAAAGAAAAACAGAGAGTTGTGCTTAAGACTGAAAGTTTTCTTGTTGGTTAAATAAAATATTTTCCACATTTTCTCCAATCAGGGAGTTATGAGCTTGGTGTAGTTGTAGCAGTAAATAAGAGGCGTTACGTTGCTGCATCTGTAATTGGTTGCTGCTTAGACATTGTGTGAATTTGTAGCTGAGGGGGAAAAAGACTCAGACTTGTGAGTAACTTCATAGCCAATTGGTAAGCAGTAACTTCATGATTAGTTGCTTGATTCCACTTCTTTACCATTTTCGTGTTAGCTGATTAATAACTTCTTTTATTTTTCTTTCCTTTTCGTGTTGTTTCGCCTGGTTGATTTGTGAGTGACATTTGTTACAGAACAGATTCTTGGATGAGTTAAAGCAAAATATTGTTTCTGCTTGGGCTTTTAGTTTGTTAGGTGTGTTGCAGCAGAATTGTTGATTTTGTGTTAAAGCAGATAATGGTCAATGAATTTAGAATGGACCATTGGGAGACCAAGGTTTAAAATCCAACCGAGTCAAAAAAATAAGTGTTAGGTGATTTATTTCCATTTGTATAAGTATTGGTGGTTAGAGTTAGCTGATGCCTGTGCACGAAGCTGGTTCGGACACCACCATTACAAAAGATCACTGTGGTAGAATATTTAGCTGTTATATTCACTATATATCAAGGACAAGACTAGAGAGGTCTTGTTATACTACCATGTTAGCCAGAGTGTTAGAGCTGTACCTTGATCCGAAAATGCTTATAGTTCTACCTCTATTCCTTTTTCATGCGGACTTTTGGGCTTAGTTTTAAGCTTAAAGATATCAGGATTTCATTTGATTCTTTCATTTTCCTTTTGTTTTTTCTGTTTTTGTGTTTGACTGGTCTAGCAATTGGCTTCAGGTTTGTTGATATCACTAAGAAGTTCGGGCATTGCAATGTTGTTGCATCAGTTTAAAATAAGTGCTGATAAGTTATCTGTGTAAAAGAGATCTTCCATTTGATAGATTCGCTTTAAGTTTCGATTTATATTTAAAGTTTCTTCTGGTCTAGCAATCATTTCACAAATTAACGAAGTTTGATGCACTGATGAGCCACATACTTTAATCAAAGTCGATCTTTCTGCGGGATTCTGACTTTCTTCCTTTTCCAGCATTTAGCTTTCAAGTCATTTATTATGTGCAGATCCTTTGTAGTTTTGTTGCGATTGCAGACACACAAAGAGACGGAGAATGGCTTATGCTGCTTTGACTTCTCTTATGGGAACTGTTGGAAAAATTCTGCAACAAAACCCAGATCCTGAGAAAGGGGAAGAAATGAAATTTCTATATGAAACTCTTGGTTCCTTGAGGGCCATTCTGGAGGATTCTGTGAAAAGAAGTGATCTTGAGATGATTAAAAGGTTGGAAGCACAAACCACACAGATGGCATATGCACTAGAAGATAAAGTCGAGTTAGCAATGGAGAGTGGAATTCTTGGAAGCTTGAATCAGATAAAAGGACACATTGATTCCACCATGAATGACTGGATGAAGATCAAGACTAGCTATGAAAACCATGTCAAAGCTCTTCCAGCAAATGAAGGTTTTAGTCCCGATTCATCAAAACTTTCTTCGCAGCCAGAAAATGTTATGGTTGGCCACAACAATGAATTAGACCTGATGTTAGATCATCTTACTAGGGGCTCACGTGAACTAAAAGTTGTCTCTATTGTTGGGATGGGGGGCATTGGTAAGACAACATTTGCTACAAGAATTTATTATGATCCAGTAATCGTTTCTCGCTTTGACACTCGTCCAATGGTTACTGTTTCACAAGAATTTTATGTTAGAAGGTTACTTCTAGGCCTTCTTAATTCTATCACGTCAATTCCTCGAGAAATTTGTAACGAAAGTGATGGACAATTAGCAGATCGGCTACGAAAGGGTTTAAAAGGGAGGAGGTATTTGATTTTCATTGATGATATATGGAGCACTGAAGCATGGGATGATATGAAGCTATGTTTCCCAGATGATGGCAATGGAAGCCGAATATTACTGACCACTCGTAATACAGAGGTAGCTGAATATGCTAGCATGAATGAACCTCCCTTTCATCGCATGCGTCTTTTAAGTTTCGATGAAAGTTGGAACCTCTTCCACTCAAAGGTTTTCACTAAAAAAGGTCTTTCCTCTGAATTTGAGAAGATAGGGAAAGAGGTTGTTAAAAAATGTCAAGGATTACCGCTAACAATCATCATAGTTGCTGGACTTCTCTCCAAAATCCATTCATTAGTTGAATGGGGAAATGTTGCTGAAGATGTGAACTCACTTTTATATGAATGTCCTGACAAACAGTGCTCAAGACTTATTGATCTTAGTTACCGCCACTTGCCTCATCACATAAAAGCCTGTTTTCTGTATTTTGGAGTTTTTCAGGAAGACACTGAGATTAATGTCAAGAGACTTGTCAAGCTATGGGTTGCAGAGGGGTTTCTTGAGGTAGAAAAGGATAAGAACTTGGAAGAAGTGGCTAAGAAGTGTTTAGAAGATCTTATAGATAGAAGTTTAGTTTTCGCCGATAAGGGGAGTACTCGCAATGGAAAAATAAAGACATGCAAAATGCATGATCTTTTACATGGATTTTGCTTGAGAGAAGCTCAGAGAGAAAACTTTCTGCGTGTCATTCAAAAGAAAGATGATGATCTTCATGCAAAGCCCGTCCTCTTTCATCCAAAATTTCATAGACGGATAAGTATCTTAAGTTGTGACAACTATAAGTTATATTTTGATCATGATACTTACAACAAAGCCCGTTCAATTTTATTTTTGGGTAAGCCTTACTACATTCCGGATATCAAACTAGAGTACTCATGTTTCAAGCTATTGAGAGTATTAGATATAGCTACTGACACATTGAGAGGCAATTTCCCTAAGGATATCCTTTGTTTGTTTCACTTGAGATACCTGGCTTTTACCTTTGCCGGATCTTTGGATTCTCCCCTGGATATGAGCCTTTGGAATCTTGAAACATTTGTATTTGATTACCGGGTCTGTGGTTGTATATATTTTGCAGAAGAAATATGGAGGATGGAACAATTAAGGCATCTAAAGTTTAGCTTGAATTGCTTAACCCAACCTTCACAAGAGAAGTGCTTGGTGCTGGAAAATTTGCAGACATTTTCTGGGTTGAATCCTTTAAATTGTACAAAGGAAGTGTTCAAAAGGATTCCCAATGTTAAGAAGTTAATGATTCTAGGACACATGGTTCAATATGGAGAGAGTGAAATGCCAGATTGCTTCAATGACCTTGCTAGTCTAGGTAAACTTGAGTCACTGGGTTTTCACATTCAAACAAATATTAACCACTTGAATTTGTGCCTTCCTCCTCCAGGCAACTTTCCACAGAACCTTAAGAAGTTGACATTTATCTTTACGTACATGCCTTGGAAGAATATGGACATTGTTGGTATGCTACCTAATCTTGAGGTGCTAAAATTGAGGAGCAGTGCTTGCATAGGTGAAGAGTGGGAACCATCTGAGAATGGGTTTCATCAACTAAAATTCTTGCTTTTACATTGCTCAGATCCCAATTACTGGAAGGCAACTAGTGACCATTTTCCTCTCCTCGAGCATCTGGTGCTAAGAGATTGCTATCATTTACAAGAGATACCTCTGGATTTCGCGGACAGTCTCACATTGCAGTCGATTGAGATAGAGAACTGCGAGCGTTCTGTTGTGACTTCTGCCGAGCAAATTCAGGAAGAGCAACGGAACCTGGGAGTTGATGATCTTATAGTTCGTGCCTGCAGAATTCGAGGTACCTAAAATGTTTTCACCAAGCACTTCTATCACTGCCCTTGACTAATTAGAGGGTTAGTTTAATGCCTGGTTTTATTTCCCCCCAAAAGAAACAAGACTTCAGTGAAAATCTCATGGAAGAAACTAGTCCCTCTCGCAAATTCATAGTCCTACATCGTCTATTGAGTTAAAGTACAGTGAGATTGATTTCATTTTTCAAAATACATACTAAAAACATCAAAAGTTGCAACTTTTCTCATTTTAAAATGACAAAAGATAAGCTGATAATTTAGTCAAAGATCATTTAAGATTGAGGGTGTAAGCAGACAAGTCGAAAAATAAAGGTATTTTGTTGCAAATTCCTATATTTTAGTAGATTGTCTAGGCTCACAAATGATCTTATTTTTAATCTGTTTAATATTCAACTTACTTTGTCCACTGTTTCTTCTATGGTGTACAGGTTGTGAAGATGAAGATCATATTTCTCAATCATTCGGTGGAAGTTAATCTGATTATTTTGTGCCACTTCTCTTCTTGTAAGTAAGTATTTCACATTGATGTTCTGTACAGTACTGTCCTATGCTGCTAAGAGAGTTGTGCATATGCATAAGCATAAGTCCATCATCCAGTTTTAGTTTACCAGGCTTGTTAATATCTGTTGCTACATGATGGAATCTGTTAACACTTTCAACTGTATTTCTTTTGGTTGCATAGCTATGCTGTTCATGTCAAAAAAAGGGAAAGACTACAGAATGCTTCACTTTCTGCTCAATGTAACGACCTTTTCGTGACTCGTATATGACTCAATTATGAAGCGTTAGTTTACGCACGTCGTAGAAAAGTTGAAAAGGGTTTTTTCCTTGCGATATCTTACTGAAACAAGGGAACTCGTAATGTTAAATGCATGCTACATCTTTATAAACTAAAGAAAACTGACACACTTTTGCACTAAAAGGCAAAGCAAACTACCAATTCAGTGATGAATATGTAGCTTATTCTATTTTATGTCTTTATAAACAAAAGAATGATTTATCAAAAAAGGGCGGAGTGCGGAATGTAGGCAAAGTGGCCTTATAGACTAATGGACGGCTAATATTCTGCAAAACTATACGAATTAATCAAACCAATAAAGGGAGAAATGTTATAAAATAAAAATTGTAAAATAAATAAACCGAAGACAAGTATAGAGAGAGATTGATATATTATTCAAACTTCAAACTTATGTATATAATAAATTGAAAACTCCTCTATTTATAGAAGAAAGGAAGCAGCTGCGAGGCTTTTCAGGAAGCAGCTGCAAGACTTTTCTTTAGCTGCTTGTAAGCTGTCTGCATGAGCTGCTTGCAACCTGCATGTTTAATAAAAAGCTGCTGCAAATCATTTCATTGAGCTGCTTGCAACCTGCTTGCATCAGCTGCTTGTAGATAAACTTCAACATAGTACTAAATGGATAATCTTTTTCAGGAAAATTATCTATAGCGGAGTAATAAATGGACATCCACAATGTAATTATTTTCATAACACTCCCCATTGGATGTTCATTAAAAGGTATTGTGCCTCGTTAAAACCTTACTAGGAAAAACCCAGTGGGAAAAATCCTAGTGAAGGAAAAAGAGTACACATATTTAGTAATAACGCATTTCTAGCTGCCTCATTAAAAACCATATAAGAAAAACCCTGTGGGGAAAAACCTTATTAAGGAAAAAAAAGAGTACATCGCGTATTTTACTCTCCCTAATGAAAACCTTGTTTCAAATATTTGAGTCTCCGCATTCCAATATTGTATACCATCTTCTCAAAAGTTGAAGTTGGCAAAGATTTAGTGAATAAATCTGCCGGATTGTCATTTGAACGGATTTGTTGCACATCAATGTCACCATTTTTCTGAAGATCGTGTGTGTAGAATAATTTTGGTGAAATGTGCTTCGTTCTATCTCCTTTTATAAATCCTCCCTTCAATTGGGGTATGCATGCAACATTGTCTTCGTATAAAATTGTGGGTCTTATCTCACATTCCAAACCACATTTTTCTCGAATAAAATGAATTATTGATCTCAACCATACACATTCCCTACTTGCTTCATGAATAACTATTATTTCAGCATGATTTGAAGAAGTATCAACAATAGATTGCTTTGTGGAGCGCCATGATATGATAGTACCTCCACATGTAAACACGTACCCGGTTTGAGATCTAGCTTTATGGGGATCAGATAAATAACCTGCATCTGCATAACCAACAAGATCTGCACTATCTTTGTTAGCATAAAACAAACCCATATCAAGAGTTCCCTTTAAATATCGCAATATATGCTTAATTCCGTTCCAATGTCTTCGTGTAGGAGAAGAACTATATCTTGCTAGTAAATTAACAGAAAATGCTATGTCAGGCCTTGTAGCATTAGCAAGATATATTAGTGCACCAATTGCACTGAGATAGGGTACTTCAGGACCAAGGAGTTCCTCATCCTCTTCTGGAGGTCGGAACAAATCTTTATTCATTTCAAGTGATCGAACAACCATTGGTGTACTCAATGGGTGCGCTTTGTCCATGTAAAAACGTTTTAAGACCCTTTCTGTATAGACAGATTGATGGATAAAGATCCCATCTGCTAGATGTTCAATTTGCAGACCAAGACAGTTTTGTCTTTCCAAGATCTTTCATCTCAAATTCTTTCTTAAGATATTCAATTGCCTTTTGGAGCTCTTCTGGAGTTCCAACAAGATTTATGTCATCAACATAAACAGCAAGTATAACAAATTATGAAGCCATTTTCTTTATAAAAATACATGGACAAATAACATCATTTATGTAACCCTCTTTTAGCAAATATTCACTGAGGCGATTATACCACATGCGCCCAGATTGCTTTAAACCGTACAAAGATCTTTGTAATCTGATTGAGTACATTTTTCGAGATTTTGAATATGCTTCAGGCATTTTAAGTCCTTCAGGGATTTTCATGTAAATTTCATTATCAAGTGACCCGTATAGATAAGCTGTAACCACATCTATTAGATGTATTTCAAGCCTTTCACGTAAGGCTAAACTGATGAGATATCGAAATGTTATGGCATCCATAACAGGTGAATATGTTTCTTCATAATCGACTCCAGGTCGTCGTGAGAATCCTTGTGCAACAAGGCGAGCCTTGTATTTTTTAACTTTATTTTTATCATTCTTTTTTCGCACAAAAACCCATTTATGACCAACTAGCTTTATACCAGCAGGTGTTTGGACTACTGGTCCAAAGACCTCTCTTTTAGCAACTGACTTCAATTCCGATTGAATTGACTCTTGCCATTTTGGCCAATCAGATCTTTGTCGACATTCTTTGACAGATCGGGGTTCAAGATTCTCATTATCTTGCATAATGTTAAGTGCAACATTATATGCAAAAATATTATCCACCACTATTTCAGATCGATTTAAATTAATCCCATCACCAGTAGAACTTATTAAAAGTTCCTCACTCACTTGAGTCTCGGGTTCATTGATTTCTTCAGGAATTTCCGAACTAATCAGATCTTGGGTCTCTTCAGGAGATCCCTTAATAATATCATTTTGATCATTTGTCGATTTTCTTTTTCTAGGATTTCGATCCTTAGAACCCAAAGGCCTACCACGCTTCAGGCGTGCTTTAGGTTCACTAGCTCTCATGCTAGTAGATGGTCCTGCTGGGACATCAATTCGGATAGGCACATTCTCTGCAGGGATATGTGACTTAGTTATCCTTTTCAAATCAGTAAATGCGTCTGCCATTTGATTTGCTATATTCTGTAAATGGATGATCTTCTGGACCTCCTGATTACATATAGGGGTACGTGGATCAAAGTGAGATAATGATAAAACTTTTCACACAATTTCTCTTTTGATTTCCTTTTTCTCTCCCCCTAATTGTGGGAAATTTGTTTCATCAAATCGACAATCTGCAAATTGAGCAGTAAATAAATTTTCCGTCAATGGTTCAAGATAGCGAATAATAAAGGGTGATTCAAACCCAACATATATTCCTAACCTTCTCTGCGGGCCCATCTTACTGCGTTGTGGCGGTGCTACTGGCACATATACAACACATCCAAAAATTCGTAGATGGGCAATATTTGGTTCATGACCAAAAACTAATTGTGACGGAGAATATTTATTATAATATGTCGGTCTGAGACGGATAAGTGATGCTGCGTGCAAGATAGCATGACCCCAAACAGTAGTGAGCAATTTTATTTTCATAAGTAGTGGTCTTGCTATCAACTGCAGGTGTTTAATAAATGACTCTGCAAGGCCATTTTGAGTATGATAATAACCTACATGATGTTCAACTTTTATCCCAACTGATAGACAGTAATCATCAAAAGCTTGAGATGAGAATTCTCCAGCATTATCAAGGCGAATAGCCTTTATAGGATAATCTGGGAATTGTGCCCTTAGTCGAATTATTTGGGCTAATAACTTTGCAAACGCCAGTTGCGAGATGATAGTAGGCACACATGAGACCATCTTGAAGATGCATTTATTAGGACCATAAAATATCTGAACAACCCACTTGGTGGGTAAATAAGTCCACATATATCCCATGTATACGCTCTAAAAAAGCAGGGGACTCAATGCCAACCTTCATTGGTGATGGTCTAGTGATCATTTTGCCTTGACAACAACCATCACAAGAAAATTCATCATTTGTAAGAATCTTCAGGTTCTTTAATGGATGCCCACTCGAATTTTCAGTAATTCGTCTCATCATTATTGATCCAGGATGGCCCAAACGGCCATGCCAAAGTACAAAAGTATTTGAATCAGTAAACTTCCGGTTTACGATAGAGTGTGCTTCAACTATACTAATCTTTGAATAGTATAAGTCAGGAGATAAAGTTGGTAACTTTTCTACAATGCACTTCTGGCCAGAAACATTCTTTGTAATACAAAGATATTCCATATTCATTTCATCTATCGTCTCAATATGATACCCATTTCGGCGGATATCCATAAAACTCAACAAGTTTCTTCGGGACTTGGAGGAGAATAATGCATTGTCTATAATAAGTTTTGTTCCTTAGACAGAAATACAATAGCTCTTCCGGAGCCTTCAATCAAACTTATATTACCAGAAATTGTAGAAACATTTGCTTTTTCCTTATGCAAATAAGAAAAGTATTTCTGATCTTTGAATATGACATGAGTTATTACACTATCAATTACACAAATATCTTCATGATTGGTCTTTGATCCAAACATAATTTGAGGATTATCCATATTCTTCAAAATAACATAAACAAAATAAATATGATAGTAAACATTATTATCAAAGCATAACTTTTATTTATGTACAACTATTACATAACCATACTATCTACTACAAACAACAAAAATTAAAATATTTACATCTCTGCAGATTCATCACCGATCACATGACTTGTTTCTCCTTCCGGGAGTGCAAAGTAATCAGCTACATCCAAATGCATGATGTATAAATTATCTTCAGAAATAAAATTTGCTTCAGCATTTTTCTCAGTCTTCTTCAGGGAGGCTTGATACAGCTCAACTAGGTGCTTTGGCGTACGACATGTACGTGATCAGTGCCCTTTTTCTCCACATCTATATCATGCATTTTCTGCGTTTGCTGCTTGCACCGCTTCATGCTGTTGTTCCTTCCTTTTCCACTGCTGGTGGTGAGGATGGTTCTTTGGCGCATTATTATTACCATGATTAGTGTTTCTTCCCCGACCACGGCCATGACCACGACTGGGGCCACATCCTCTTCCACGCTTAGCTTGGTGGAAGTTCGTCTCATTCACTTCAGGGAATGAACAAGAACCAGTAAGTCGGCTTTCATGGATTTTCATTAATAGCCCATTATGTTGTTCGGTTACAAGAAGATGTGTGAGATAAGTTCAGAATACCTTTTGAATCCCATCTCTCGATATTGCTGCTGCAGGAGCATGTTCGAGGCATGAAAAGTGGTGAAAATTTTCTCCAACATATCATGAACAGTAATATTATCACCATATAATTTTAATTGGGAAATAATTCTGAACATAGCAGAATTATACTTACTGATAGATTTAAAATCTTGTAGCCTTAGATGAGTCCAATCATAACGTGCCTGTGGAAGAACGACCATCTTCATGTGGTCATATCTATCTTTCAAATTATCCCACAGTATGGCTGGATCTTTAACACTAAGATATTCCATTTTCAGGCCCTCATCAAGGTGATGGAGTGGGAATATCATTGTTTTGGCACGGTCTTGGTTTGATGCCTGATTTTTGTCCTTGAAAGATGAATTTCGGCATCAAGCACCCAAGACATGTAGCTTTTGCCCGATATATCCAGGGCTACAAATTCAAGTTTAGAAAGATTTGACATTATTTAGAAAAAGAAAGTTCGTACCTGTGATACTTTCAAAGTATTTGCTCGAGATGGCAGAGTATCGTGCTGATAACGTGTTATAAAATAAAAATTGTAAAGTAAATAAACCGAAGACAAGTATAGAGGGAGATTGATATATTATTCAAACTTCAAACTTATGTACATAATGAACTGAAAACTCCTTTTTTTATAGAAGAAAGGAAGCAGCTGCGAGGCTTTTCAGGAAGCAGGTGCAAGGCTTTTCTTTAGCTGCTTGTAAGCTGTCTGCATGAGCTGCTTGCAACCTGTCTCTTTTATAAGAAGGTGCTGCAAATCATTTCATTGAGCTGCTTGCAACCTACCTGCATCAACTGCTTGTAGATAAATTTCAACAGAGTACTAAATGGATAATCTTTTTCAAAAAGATTATTTATAGCGGAATAATAAATGGACATCCACAATATAATTATTTTCATAACAAGAAAAATCTTCTCACTATATTTATTTGTTGAGCCTGAGGTAACACAAGCTTTCAGTCAGCATAAGCTTATTTCGTATTTACAACATCCTTTCATTCGAGATATGAAATAACAAATAATTGATGCCTCGGATAGGACATCATTCATTGCTTTAACCAACATTTCTTAACATAATACTTCTACACTTGAGTGCTTATAAACAATAGAAGTGAACTGGAACTAACAAAGACATTAGCACTTATACATGCCTCATTTTTGTATAGGATAAGCCACAGAAAGGAGCTACGATTAATGTACAAGTTGACATTGGCACATCTATATATCTATGAACTTGTGTCATCCTTTGCTGTTGTGAAGACGAAACCTGATCGAGCAACATCACTTCCCTCATCAATATCCGTCCTCTTAACCCTCTTCGGTCCACCTAACTCATGTGCTGCACGTGTCTCCTCTACTATGTCACTTGGCATAGTCAACTTCTCCTTGATGGAACTTGTTAGATTCCCCATTGCACTATAGATATTCTTTTTCGCCGCACTTCCCCTGTTCAACATCAGAAAGAAAATGGAGTTAGCTGTGATTTTAAGACTAGCAACAGAACTAATTAGAGGAGGATTTTAGCGCAGGTTGTTCAGCTAAATCTGTTTTGCTTGCTCAAACAGAGCGTGCATAAATGCAAACAATCTAAAAATCTATATATGTATGTGTGTGCCAGCGTAGGTGTGTGTAATTTAGAAACACTTCACACTCATGCCTTTGTGTCATTGCATAAACATATTAATCAAACAAAAAGGAAAATAGTGTCACCTAGCAGCCGCTGTTTCTTTATCTGCCTCTGCTCTCTGTCTGGTCTCATCCTGGATTCCTTCTTCTTTGAGCTTAAGTTCTTGCATCATTTTCCGTGCATTGTCTTCTGTTTCTTGATATAGTTCCTGCGAGGTAGAGAGATTGGTTGAAGTGCTAAAGCTGATCAGACATCATAACATTTCAACAAATGTCTGCAGAATAAAAACGTATTCCTCAATATTTTCGGAAACTCGAATGTGAGTCCATTTCTCACTTTCCGTTACGGAAAGGGTCGATGCACACAGAAAGTATGGAGACTTGCCCCTCATGTTCCGGTTATCAACTATACATTTTATTAATATAAGGAGCTCCATCCTTTGCAAGTCTCATGTGTGTTATACTGCCTATCGACTTTGTCCGTACTTCAGTAGACAGGTTTTACCGTATCTCAACTTAGTCAGACCTTAACTCGCGTCAACCATATACTACTACTGAACAAACACAACGATGCAGAAACACAAATTCTAGAAGAGTTAAGACATACGACTAAAGGCTAAAGGAGAATAAAGCAAGTAGCAGAAATCATTAAGGTCTCACCTTTGGTTCCTCCTTTCTCTCTGTGCCGCATCCGTAGTCTCTTCTTTTTTCCCTGTCAAGAAACCCAAAGCTCTTCTGGCAGCATCAGCAGCTGTATCTTTTAGCTCAGATATCTTTCCAAAGGTGGTATCCTTCCCTTCTTTAGCTTTCTCTGCTGTATAGTCCTTATACTCCACTGCTTTCTCCATTGTTGCGTCTTTCGTTTGCTTTGTTTTATCAGCCGTTGAATCCTTATAGTCACTGGCTGTTGTCATGGTAGCTTCTTTCGCTTCTTTAGCTTTCTCCGCAGCGTAGTCCTTGTATTCACCAGTTCTTCTCATTGTGTAATCCTTAGTCTCCTCTGCCTTATCTGCCGCTTTGTTTTTAAGTTCAGTTGCTTGTCCCATTAAGGAGTCCTTTGTCTCCTTATCTTTCTCTGTCGCATAGTCTTTTTATTCGCGTGCTTTTTCCATTGTAGCGTCTTTCGCTTGTGTCGCCTTTCCTGCAGCAGAATCCTTCATCTCCTTTGTCTTCTTTTCTGTGTAATCCTTATACTCGCCCATTTTTTCTCCAGCCTCCCTAGCTTTTTGACCAGCAGTATCAGAAGCTCCATGAATCTTCTGTGCTGCGACATCCTTACTTCCTATTGTCGCCTCGGCTGTGTCATGAGTTTTCCCTGTGATCGTCTCTTTAACCGACTTAAATATGCTTCCGATTACGCCAGTGCTCTGCTCATTTCCTTGAGTTTCATCATGGATCATGCTACCTTGCTCATGTGCTGTCCTCGCCTTGTTCACATCATGAAGTTCCTCAGCTGCTTCCCTTGCAGCTGCCTCAGTTCTTTCTTCCTTTGCTGCTTGTCTTGAAGCCATGTTCTTCTACTCTACAACCGATTAAAAAGGAATGAAAATAATCTATTTTAGTTTTCAGAAGGATCTCACATTCTAGAATCACCATAATTTTCTGAGACTTGCCAAATCAGTTCTTCTGTTGTTCTAATCAGAAGTTTATTTATTTTATTATGTTGATATCTCCAAAGCTCAAACGATGTAAAAGCTGGAAACATTATACGGTTATGAAAATATAATAACAAAGTAAGTTAACTACAAAATTTTTTCCTATCAATGGGCTGATTTCAACATCCAAAGGATGGCTTATCAAGTTACGCAAACAATTTGCTTATCGTTGCAAAAGTTTTCCTATCAATGGGCTGGCTTTAACATCCAAGGATGGCTTGCCAAGCTACTCAACTTGAAATTTTTTTGTACTACAACTAGCTTTAGCTGTTATACTCAGAAAATGTTCGCACTACAACAAGCTACCTTTCTTAGAGTATACTTACTCCATTTTCATAGGAGGATCGGCTTTTCCATCCATTTAGAAAGAAAGAACTTGAGAAAAATTTAGAAGGAACTCATATATAATATATCCCAAAAATTTATAATGACTGCTAGGTAATCTTCTAAGTACTACATAGCCTCCGTTATATAAAGGCTAGGAGGTTATTACAAGACAAACCTTATCACAAGACAAATTTATCTCACATGGCAAACTTATCTGCAAACTGCAAGTGGGTCCTCTTGGACATGTGAAGGACCTTAGGTAAAACAATTATTATACATATCAAACCTTGTGAAAGCATGTGAAAGAGGGGTAGTATACATGTCAAAGCATGTGGAAGCATATGAAAATCGATTAGAGAGTATGAAAATATGAATTTTTTTATCTTGGTATGCATAAATGATTTTTAGGGTTCATTGGCAAGTACTTTGGGATTAAGGTAAGATTAGCATAGGCTAAGGTTCAAATCCTCATCCTGGCGTCGATTCTGCTCCATGTCTGGCCTTGTCTTTTAAGCTTCTTTTCAATGATCTTATGTAATATGCTTGGTGCTTGGCGGTCCTGTTTCGTGTTCCTCCTTTTTTGGCGGGATGTGAGATGTAATATGTAGTCTCAACCTGACGATGTCATGAGTGAATCTATCTCGAATGGATTCATAAGACGTCTGATATTTCTTTGTTGCCTTTCTCGGACCCGTTCCCAATTGGAATGAGCGATGATATAATTCCAATTAGCCCATTCATTTGGTCATATTTTTCATGGGATACACTTATTTTGCTAGAATATAATTCTTTGTGCTTAGCTGTATTCTTCTTCCATGAATAAAATAGAGACGGGGAATATCCACCAGAATAGTATTTCTGCTTGTGGTTGGACTTTTCCGTTAATAATCTTCACATCCTATGAAACATGAATATCTTTGCTTTGTAGGAATTTTTGAAACATTTCATCCAATACCTTCGGGACTTGAACTATAATAAAAATATTTTAGGAGCAAGTTCAATATTGTCAAAGTCCTTGAACACATTGCACTTGAATTTCATGAAAATATATAGTACTGGTGACGTAAGTACCAGAAAAATCGTTAAAATTCTTTTGGGGAAAATCTCTGGCTTGTGCTATGAATATGTGGCAAAATAAATATTCTGAATTAACCCTATATGATTTAAGAATGGATCCTCCGTGTTGCCGATAACCTGAAGCTCGTAGTAAGTTCTTCTTTCCATTAGGATAGATGGATCAAAGAGATCTTTGAGGTTGAATAAGTCTGATGGTGATCGGTCGATTTTAATGAACTGATTCCTGGTACATTTTTAAACATGAAGATGTGGCTAGCTGGCTTTTGTTTTAACTTTATCTTCTCTTGATGAAAATCTTTTTGAAAATTCTTTTGGCCGAGATAGAAAATTTGCGAGAACATTATCCTTCCCTTTCAAGTGCTTGACCTGGAATTTGTAAGGAAAAAAATCATTAAGCCCACCTGAGAATTTGAGGATTGGCAATAATCTTTGAATTCATCTGGATCATCTTTGGGAAAGACTTCATAATCCATTTCAATAAGAAATATGTATGAATTAGGAAGAAATTGAATTTTTAATCCCATTCTTTACTGCAAGAATTTCTTTGATTGTGAAATTATAATATTGCTCGACATCTTTGAACCTCCCGCTGGCATATCCACATATTTCCCTCTTGTCATTTTTTTTTCCAAAAGCCACTGCACTCCAATATTCATTGCTGGCACCAGTTTGCAATATTTTTTAACTTCTGAAGGGATGTGGAGAGATATAACTTCTTTGGACATCTCTTTTATTTCTTGACTGCCTCATCTTGTTCCTTAGCCTATGACTAAGCATCTTTCTTGAATATCGTTATGAGTGGAGAAATATATGTATCGAATACATTCTCTTACATAATTTACTATGCCCAAGATGTTGAATTTGCTTTGTAGTGAGATCAGTATCTGAAAACTAGAGTAATTCCTCATATATGTGTAGCCTGGATTGTATGCCCCTTGGACAAAATGTATTCCTATAAAATCAATTTATTTTTTGACAAGCATTTTTTTTTGACGAAAGCATAAATTTCATACTGTGTCACCAGTGCCGACTAGTGCCTCAAATTGATGGAGCACAGTTAATATGTTTCCCCAGGGTATAGCTAAATAGTAAAATGTCATCACTCAAAACCAGTGAGATATGGAGGGTAGGTTGGGATGTTTATCATAGCTTTTGAAATAAGGAAGGTGCAATTTTTAATCCGAACAACATGACTTTCTATTGAAAATAATGATCGAAATGCAAAATCCCGTTTTGGCTCTTTCCTCGAGGTGCATTCCCAATTCCCAAAATTTTAATTTAAGATCAAACTTGAAAAAATATTTGACCTTGGCTAAGTGGGAAAAATGGTGATAGGTTCCGGCATCGAATGTAGAAGTTGAAAATTCTTAGTTTCATTAAGGTTGAATTGGAGTATGATTCGTGGTTTTAGCGTTGTTTGATGTGATTTAGAGGTTCGACTAAGTTCGTATGGTATTTTAAGACTTGGTGGTGTATTTGGTTGAGGTCCCGGGGGCCTCGGGTGAGTTTCGGATGGTTAACGGATCAAATTTAGACTTCAAACAATTGAAACTTGTTGTTGCCTACTAATGCAATCGCACCTGCGGAAATGGGGTCGCAGGTGCTAGCTCGCAGAAGTGAGTTTGGTTGCGCAGGAGCGGAATTGCCTTGGCAAGGGCAGGGGTCGCAGGTGCGCACGCAGGACCGCAGAAGCGGACTCGCACCTGCGACGAGTTGATTGCAGAAGCGGAAGTGAGAGGGGAGGGGCCTCATCGCAGAAGCGGCTTGGGTTCCGCAAATGCGAGGCCGCAGAAGCGGACCTCTTGTCCTCAGAAGTGAAAGAAGCCACAGAAGTGGGGAGGATCTCGCATCTGCGAGACTGTAGATGTGGTTAAGTACTCCGCAGAAGCGGAAATGCTGGGCAGGCTACAAACAGAAGGGTCCGACATTTTTGTCATTTTGGACATTCCAAACACAGTTTTGAGGCGATTTTCAGAGAGAATTCACGAAAAAACTTGAGGTAAGTCACTTGTGATCATTGTTAGTCGATAATATTGAATTATAGTATTCCACCTAGATTACGTGTTTTTGAGGTGTAATTAGAGGATTAGGGCCAAGGGATTTGAAAATGAGATTTGCGGATTTGAAGGTCGAGTTTTTGTCGGAATTTGGTAAATTTGGTATGGTTGGACTCGTGGTTGAATGGGCGTTCATATTTATAACTTTTGTCGAGTTCCGAGACGTGGGCCCCACTGACGATTTTTGAGTGTAATTTCGGATTTTTTTGCGGAAAAATTAGTATTTTGATATGGAATTAATTCCTATAATTTGTGTTGACTAAATCGAATTAATGGTGACTAGATTTGAGCCGTTCGGATGTTGATACGCGCATAATAAAATTTCTGGAGCATTGTTTAGCTTGCTCGATATTGGACTCGGCTTGTTCGAGGTAAGTAACTCTTCTAATCTTAGTGCTGAGGGTATGAAACCCCGAATTTCGTGTTATGTGTTTGCTGTTGAGGTGACACACATGCTAGGTGACGGGCGTGTGGGCATGTGAATTGTAACTCCGTTATTTCTGTGGTGCTGTGTAGTTACCTGAACTTATCTGTAATCATGAAATCTCTATGTACTAGAGTTATTGAGCTGTGATCCATATTAGAAACCATGTCTAGGCTACATGCTTATTCTGTTAGGACCCACTGAGGTCATTATTGCTGTTGAGTTATTTGCTTACATTGCAATTTCATAGTCAGTCATATTCATTCATTTCATATCATATCTCAGTCTCTATTGTTATATATTGACACATCATATCATCATTTTTGGGCTAGTTTCATGGCATTGTGGGCCCGAGAGACTAGAGAGATTGATGACTGAGTGATGCCGAGGGCCTGATTGTGAGGTTATTGATACTATAGCATGTGAGTTGTCCGTGCGGATCCAGATATTGATACTATAGCACGTGAGTTGTCCGTGCGGATCCAGATATTGATATTATAGCACGTGAGTTGTCCGTGCAGCACGTGAGTTATCCGTGCAGATTATAGCACTTGGGCTGAAGGAGCCCCTCCGGAGACTGCACACACCCCCAGTGAGCGCAGGTGCCTATTGAGTGTGATTGCAAGTGTCGAGTGATGGGAATGGCTGAGTGGATTGATACTCTGAGAGTATGCATGTGGTTGTTCACTATGTTGTACTGCATTTACATGCACACTTGACATACAAGTATAAAAACATATTTTTTCCTCATGTTGTACGGTATCACGTCATTCATGACTTCTCATACACATTGAAATGTAGGTGTAGAGATGTACTGTTCCTCATGCCATTTGATAATGAAACATTTACCTGTTGAAAAGTTTTGGAAGGAAAATTACGATTTTACAAACTTACTCATATTTTGGTGTTTTCGGTAAAAGATTTGGGTTTTCACTGTTATACTTGAAAAACATACCTATTTTCTGGAACTGTGAACAAGCTGAACATTTTATTTCTGAGTTATTTCCTGTACCATTTTTATTATATTGTGATGAGCCGTTGTTGGCTATCGGTGTTGGACTTTGACCTGTGTTCCAGCTCGTCACTACTTTCAACCTAAGGTTAGGTTTGTTACTTATTGAGTACATGTGGTCAGTTGTACTCATACTACACTTCTGCACCTTGCGTGCAGATATTGGATGCTGATGTTACTGTGATCGACTGGAGCGGGATTTGAAGACGTACCAGCGTTCCGTTTGTAGCACCCTCTTGTTCAAGGCAGCCTTAAATTTATAAAAATCTGTTTATGTACATTTCGAATAGATGATGTATTTATTTGATACCAGCTTTGTAAATTCTAATCTTAGAAGCTCATGATTTGTACTACCAGCCCTTGGGGAGTGTATTAGAGTTAGTTAAATATTTATTGAATCGGATTGCTGTTATTTGTCTTACCTAGCGGGTGAGGTTAGGTACCATCATGGCTAGTTGGATTTTGTGTCGTGACAGAAAAATATATTTATATATTAAGTTTAAAAATAATAAAGCATTAAATTTTTCATGAGCCTTGGAATTATGAAACAGTTACAAGATAACAAGTAATTAAACTCAAAATCCTAATTCCCAAACCTATTATGCTACTCCTATTGAAACTAAATTATTTCCAACATATTCACTAGCAAGACACAAGGTATTGTGGTGATTATGAGTAACAAACTACAATATATTGAATATGTTTCATGTCGTATGATTTAGATTTATCTTTTTTTTTGAATTATTCATCTTCTATAGACTTTATTCTTGAATCCCAACTTGGTTAATATCTTTCCACTCGTGTAATTTATATTTTCTTTGCACTTGTTTAGTTTCTTTTATGCTGCTGTAGAATAATTGATGGATCTATACTCTAGCCATCTTTCATATTTTCTTAATTCATCACCTTTTAAACTGTAAAAATGTCTAGAAAGTTTTGCTAAGTCATATAAAAGTACGTATATTATTACATTCTACTTGTACTAGTGATTTTTACTTGACATTTAAAAAAATTTCTGAAAATTAACCGAATCGTACCGATACCGAAGAGAAACCGACATGATTGGGACGATTTCGAAAAGTCTAATTTTGGTTATACATAATATAATAACTGAAAAATTGGTATGACACAAGTTTTATAAAATAATCGGCCGAACCGAACCATTGACACCCCCTCATATATTCCTTTCATCCATCCGTCCTAATAAAAAGAAAATTTACCACGAGTTCCAGGTGCTTCAGCAACATAAAGGATCTATTCTTAAACCATATGGGGTCAATCCAAAAATCTATTTTGCCTCATATTCAAAGCACAAGCCAGAGATTTTCCCTAAGAACTTTTATGATTTTTTGGTACTTATGTCACCAGCATTATAATTTCATGAAATTCAAGTGCAACACTTTCAAGGACTTTGACAACATTGAACATGCTCTTAAAGCGTTTCTATTACGGTTCAAGCCCCACATGTATTGGATAAAATATTTCAAAGATTCCTACAAATCAATGATATTCATAATCCATAGATCGGTAAAAATTAATAATAGAAAGATCCATACAAATGCAAAAATATCATTATGGTTGAAATTTTCCGTCTTCATTTTATCCATGGAAAAAGAATACAACAAAGCACAAAAAATTATCTTCCAGCAAAATAATTGTATCTCATTTAGCCAAAGGAGTGGGCTAGTTGAAGTTATACCACCACTCAACCCTATTAGGGACAGGTCCGAAAAGCAGCAAAGGAATACCAGACGCCTTATGAAGTCATCCGAAATAAAATCACTCATCACATCGCCATGTTGAGATGTCATATTATATCTCATATCTGCCAAAAAAGGAGAGGGAACACATCAAAACAGGATGGTCAAACACCAAACGGTACTACACAAGATCATTGAAAAGAAGTCTAGAAAACAACGCCAAACATAGAGCTGAATCAACGCCAGGCACCATGAGGATTTGAATCTAAACCCATGCTAATCTCACCTTAATCCCACATTACCTGCCAAAAAATCCTAGAAATTATCTACCAATACCAAGACAAAATTTTTCATTTTCCATATTTTCTGGCTCCACTTTCACATGCTTCCACATGCTTTGCCATGTACACTATCCCTCTTTCACATGCTTTCACAAGTTGTGGCATATATAATAGTAATTTTACCTAAGATCCTTCACATGTTTAAGAGGACCCAGTTGTAGATAAGTCTTCCATATAAAATATGCTTGTCTTGTGATAATAAAATATGCTTGTCTTGTAATAACCTTCCAGCCCATACATAAAGGAAAGTATGTAGTACTTGCAAGATCATCTAACAACCATGGTAAATCTTTGTAATATATTATATATCAATTCCTTCTAAATTTCTCTCTTATTCTTTCTTTCAAAATAGATGGGAAGATCGATCCTTAAATGAAAATAGAGTAGATATACTCTAAAAGAGTTAGCTTGTTATAGTACGAACATTTTCTGAATTATAACAACTAAAGTTGGTTGTTGTACAAAAGTTTTCAAGTTGCATAGCTTGGCAAGCCATGCTCTGGATGTTGAAGCCAGCTCATTGATAATGTGGGATAACTTTTGTGATAATAAGCAAATTTACTGTTTTGCGTAGCTTGGCAAGCCATCGTTTGGATGTTGAAGCCAGCCTATTTGTAGAAAAACTTTTGTATTTATAACTAAGTTAACTTGCTTAACTGTCTCTTACTTTGTTACTATATAATAACACAATAAAAGACAACTAAATAAGTTAACTTAATTATCACTAATAAAATAAACAACGGATAAATTACGTAGTTAAATAGCAAAATTCGTCGCTAATCCTACTTAGGAACGGTTTAGCGATAACTTATCAAAATATTCTGTTAGCTAAGAGCGATTTAACGACGAAGTTCAGAGCTTACTTCCAGCTTTCTTAGTAGTATATAGACACATAAAGTTTTCCTACAAATGAAGTGGCTTCAACATTCAGAGGATGACACCTGTCTAAAAGGATTAAAAAGTTGCCAATTGTGCACTCAATCGATTGTCGGTTTCTTTCTTTTTTCTGACTTCATCAGAAAAGTGTTGATGCCGGCATGGTACGAGGCTTAGCCGAAAATTTTACTGTGTCTCACACCACTGGGACAAGTTGTGCGAGGATTAGTCTTTGTTTGACAAAGTTGAATTCATGGAATTCAACTTGTGTAACAAAGACAATCCTCACGCGAAAAATTAGAACTTAATCAGCATTTCACTATTCCTGTCAAGTATCTGGATTTAATTTGCTTAGTTCAAGACTTCATTTCACCCTTGAAGTGCTTGGTGCAACTTCATGGAGAATAGGCAGCAGTTACAACATCAAATTTTCTATGATTTGAATTCTCTCATTTAAGGAGATCCTCTAGGACTCACAATCCTCCTTCTTATCTGCAGAATTATGTCTGCACTCTACCTAATCCTAGATCCAGGTCTGCTAATTCAACTGTTATGTCTACTTCTAGTGAGCATAATGTATTTGAGCCTACTACTTATTCTCAGGCAGCATCTATCCCTGAGTGGCAAATGCTATGAGGAAAGAGTTTGAGGCATTGGAGACTAATGGTACTTGGGACATAGTTGAGTTACCCAAGGGCAAGAGGCCAATTGGCTGCAAATGGGTATACAAAATTAAGTACAAAGCTAATGGGAGTATAAAAAGATATAAAGCTAGGCTTGTGGTAAGGGGTGATACACAAGTTGAAGGCATAGACTTTCATGAAACCTTCTCACCTGTAGTTAAAATGTCTACTGTTAAAACTTTAATTGTTGTAGTTGTTAAAAGAAATTGGCCACTATTTTAACTAGATGTTAATAATGCTTTCTTGCATGGGGACTTAGATAAAAAAGTTTTTATGAAGCTTCCACCTGGTCTTTCAGTATCTACTGTATCTCCTGATTCTATTTCCAATCCTTTGCTCTGTAAACTGAAAAAATCCATGTATGGATTGAGACAAATTTCAAGGCAATGGTATGCCAAGTGTCACACCCCCTTTATACCCCCCAAAAAGATGTGTGTGTTAAGGATTGCTGTGGGTTAAAAAGTTTTTCCAATTAAAGTGACAAAACATGAGTAGGGATTATTTTATTAACAGAGTCGCCACTTGGAATTGATTTTTGGGTGTTCCAAGTCACCTTTTATTTGAATCCCTAGTCAAAGGAAGGTTTGACTCTATTATTATTGGTCTGCGAAAATAAAGTCCGGGTAAGGAATTCTGTTGACTGGGGAGAAGGTCTAAGGCATTCCCCGAGTCCCGTGGTTCTAGCACGGTCGCTTTATTGACTTAAACTTGGCTTGAATTAATTTTGTATAAAATGTGATTTATTGATTTCCATATTTTATCTATCCGCTTTTAATTATTAAAATATGGAATTATCTTTGAAACGAATCACGTGTGTGAATCCGTTTTGTTTATTGTGCCAAAATCTTGTCACGTGTACATGTACACAATTAATAGCATTTTATTATTAAGATTATTTTGGCCAAAGTTAACACATACTTCAGTTTTATTTTTGGAGATCACAATTATGTCACGCGAACGTATACATAATCGTGATAAACTAATTAAAAGCGTGCCTAAAGCACTCTATCGGTGTTCATTATTCTTCCTATATTTTTGAGATTATTGTTAGATCATGAATTATGGAATTACTTGTGGAGGAAGTGTATGATTTTAGATATTTGAATAAATAAACCATCATATACCAATACCCTACAATCCAACAATTGAAGACCAAACTTATTACGGTCCAAATCTTTCCAATTTTAAAGCAAGTTTGAATACCATATTTCTAGAAACATGATTAAGTATATAGCATTTAAGGACTAATTTACATTATTATTTATAAAGTCTAAAGGCAAATAAATAAAATCACATGAAATAAGATAAAAAGAACAGAGGGAAGAATAAACCTTAAATGCAAAATTTCCAATTAAATGAGTTTCCAAGAACAGGTACAATAACTCAGACGAACGTCGAACAAGCATAAGCGACGAATATCATCAAACCTAGTGAACAGAGCTCCAACGGAATCCTCGACCTAGACTATTGACTCCACTTCTTGGCGTGTAAAAAGGGATGTTATGAAGCATTTTTGTTGGGTTTTGGGTAATGACTTGCTGGAGTTTTTGAAAGAAAGACGAAGAAAGAATGACACGAGTAGAAATTCCTCTACGCGTAGAAGAAGAAAAACAATTTCTCTCAATTCCCTCCTCCCTTCATTTTTCTCCTTCTCTCCCCTCCTCTCTCCTCACATTTCTATTCTATTTATAGAAAAAAAATTCGGAATTGTTTCAGATGTTATTTTATTTTATTTTATTATTTTTTAATTAAAAGGAATTCCCACTTCCCATTTTCTTCTTTTTTTAAAAAAATAAATAATTCCCCACTTAACTTTACTTTTCTTTTTTTAATTTTTCACTTTTTTTACTTTACTTTTTTTTTATTTTCCACTTATTTTACTTTTTTTTTTAAATTTTCACTTTCTTATACATTTTTTTAAAAATTTTCAGCTACCTTTACTTTTATTTTTTAATTTCATCTTTCTCTTACTTTTCATTTTTAAAATTTTCACATTCTTTTATTTTTAATGTTTTAATTTTCCACTTTCTTTTACTTTTTTATTAAACAATTTCCACCTACTTTTACTTTTACTTTTTTTATTCCATACTTTAAATTTTCCTATTATTTTATTCCTATCCAAAAATTAAAGAAAAAATATTTAGTTTTTTTGGTATTTGTTTAATTTATTTTATTTTAAAATAAAGATAAAAATAAAAATAATACTAATAGTAATAATTTGACGTTTTAAATTATTTTTAATTCTTACCCTATATAAAAACAATGTAACAAAGCTAAAAACATATATATACTAATTTTCTAAAAACATAAATATTTACATAGTAGAAAGTGAAAAAACTTCAAATATAGTCAAAAATTAGGTGCTCACAGTTGCCCCTCTTTGCTTGGAAATATGAAGAGTTTTCAGGCAAAAACTAGGTGAGCCATGTGACTAATTTTTGACCAAAACGTTATTCAAAAGGAAAAGAAATAAAAGATAGTGTGCAACCGAGTCCTAGTTTTGGACAGCCTACAAATCCCGGGTTATAAGGGAATCAGGTCACGTGTAGTTCAAGGATAATGGTGGAATGATGAGTTGAGGAGTCGAGTAAGGTTCCGTCGAGGCTCCAGTCTGTGGTCCTGCTATTATATCAAAATAAAAAAGAAACTCAACAAGCCTATCAACTATGAGTTACAAGATTCCTATCTATGAGTCTTCTGAAACTTGATCTTGAGTCTTGACTGGTTCTTCATGCAGACTCTCATCTAAAACTTGATGCTCGCTAGCTGTAGGTGCTAGTTCGTTGTTCTATAGCTTCTTCTAATCAAAACGGGACTCCAATGCTCGTGGCTTCAGTCATGTCTTGAGCATTCCACATGTTTCAACTACTTTTGCATTTTGGATTCACCTATTGTTTCTTTTCTTTTATTCTGAATTGAGACTTCTTCTTTTGGCCATCTCGAACCCTATGCCTCGAGGTAAAACCAACTCAGACACCAAAACAAACAAACGAGCGAAATTTTCTGCCCTAGTTTGCACTAGAAATATTTCGTGAGTTATTGTAATAAAATTCAAAACTAGTTCTTTATTGAAAGTAATAAAAGGTCGGGAATGGTGTACCACGAAAACAAATCAGAGATTAGGGAATGGAGACCCTATGTATAAAATGAAAGAAACTAGGGAGTGGAGACCATATATTGGAAAAACGAGTAGGGAATGGTGTACCCTAATACTGTTAAGGAAATGTAACCAGGGGACGACACCATGTATTACGGAAAAGAAATGTAACCAGGGGTCGGTGCCCTGTATTACTGAAATGAAAATGAATCCCCTGGACGAAAAGGTTCTACCTAGGTTAAACTGCAAAAAGCGAGCCTCGCAAAGAGTACTTCTACCAGGAATATGAGCTGGATTCCCTTAGGCGAAAAGTTTCTACATGGGTTAAGCTACGTAAAACAACCTGAGCGAAGGGTACTTCTACCCGGAACTATGAGCTGGATTCCCCTAGGCGAAAAGGTTCTACCTGGTTTAAGCTACGAAAAAACAATCCTGGGCGAAGAGTACTTCTACCCGGAACTATGAGCTGGATCCCCCTAGGTGAAAATGTTCTACCTGGGTTAAGCTATGAAAAACAACCTAAGCGAAGAGTACTTCTACCCGGAACTATGAGCAGGATCCCTATAGGCGAAAAGGTTCCACCTGGGTTAAGCTACGTAAAACATCCTGAGCGAAGAGTACTTCTTACCGGAAACTATAAGCTGGATCCCCCTAGGAGAAAATGTTCTACCTGGGTTAAGCTACGGAAAAAAACCTAAGCGAAGAGTACTTCTTCCCGGAAACTATGAGCTAGATGCCCCTAGGCAAAAAGGTTCTACCTGGTTTAAGCTACGGAAAATAACCTGAGCGAAGAATACTTCTACCCGGAACTATGAGCTGGATCCCCATAGGTGAAAAGGTTACACCTGGGTAGAGATACATAAAACAATCCTGAGCAAAGAGTACTTCTAACCAGAACTATGAGCTGGATCCCCCTAGGTAAAAAAGTTCTACCTGGGTTAAGCTATTGAAAACAACGTGAGCGAAGAGTACTTCTTCTCGGAAATTGAGCTGGATCCCCCTAGGCGAAAAGGTTCTACCTGGTTTAAGCTACGTTAAACATCCTGGGCGAAGAGTACTTCTACCTGGAAACTATGAACTGGATCCCCCTAGGCTAAAAGGTACTACCTGGGTTAAGCTACAAAAAAAAAACCTGAGCGAAGAGTAATTCTACCCGGAACTATGAGCTGGATCCCCCTAGGCGAAACAGGTTCTAACTAGGTTAAGATAAGTAAAATAACCTGAGTAAAGAGTACTTCTACACGGAAACTATGAGCTGGATCCCCCAAGGCGAAAAGGTTCTACCTGGGTTAAGCTACGTAAAACATCCTAAGCGAATAGTACTTCTACCCCGAACTATGAGCTGGATCCCCCTAGGAGAAAAGGTTATACCTGGGTTAAGCTACGTAAAACAACTTGAGTGAAGAGTACTTCTACCCAGAACTATGAGCTGGATCCCCCTAGGAAAAAAGGTTCTACCTGGGTTAAGCTACGAAAAACAATCCTGGGCGAAGAGTACTTCAACCCGGAACTATGAGCTGGATCCCCCTAGGCGAAAAGGTTCTACCTGGGTTAAGCTATGAAAAACAACCTGAGCGAAGAGTACTTCTATCCGGAACTATAAGCTGGATCCCCTAGGTGAAAAGGTTCTACCTGGGTTAAGCTACGTAAAACATCGTGAGCGAAGAGTACTTCTACCCGAAAACTATGAGATGGATCCCCCTAGGCGAAAAGGTTCTCCCTGGGTTAAGCTACGTAAAACATCCTGGGCGAAGAGTACTTCTACCTGGAAACTATGAGTTGGATCCCCCAGGCGAAAAGGTTCTGCCTGGGTTAAGCTACGTAAAACAGCCCGAGCGAAGAGTATTTCTACCAGAAACTATGAGCTGGATCCCCCTAGGAGAAAAGGTTCTACCTGGGTTAAACTGCAAAAAGCGAGCCTGGCAAAGAGTACTTCTTCCCGGAATATGAGCTGGATCCCCTTAGGCGAAAAGTTTCTTCATGGGTTAAGCTACGCAAAACAACCTGAGCGAAGAGAACTTCTACCCGGAACTATAAGCTGGATCCCCCTAGGCGAAAAGGTTCTACCTGGGTTATGCTGCAAAAAATAATCCTAGGCGAAAAGTACTCCTACCCGGAACTATGAGCTGGATCCCCCTAGGTGAAAAGGTTCTACCTGGGTTAAGATACGAAAACCAACCTGAGCGAAGAGTACTTTCACCCGAAACTATAAGCTGGATCCCCCAAGGCGAAAAGGTTCTACCTGGGTTAAGCTACGTAAAACATAATGGGCGAAGAGTACTTCTACCTGGAAACTATGAGCTGGATCCGCCCAGGCGAAAAGGTTCTGCCTGGGTTAAGCTACGTAAAAAAACCTGAGCGAAGAGTATTTCTACCTGGAACTATGAGCTGGATCCCCCTAGGCGAAAAGGTTCTACCTGGGTTAAACTGCAAAAAGTGAGCCTGGCAAATAGTACTTCTTACCGGAATATGAACTGGATCCCCTTAGGCGAAAAGTTTCTTCATGGG
The DNA here is from genome assembly GCF_000390325.3 of Nicotiana tomentosiformis. Classification (NCBI taxonomy): domain Eukaryota; kingdom Viridiplantae; phylum Streptophyta; class Magnoliopsida; order Solanales; family Solanaceae; genus Nicotiana; species Nicotiana tomentosiformis. Next base: position 52,204,277 of record NC_090814.1, on the reverse strand, counting down.
TTAAGCTACGTAAAACAACCTGAGCGAAGAGAACTTCTACCCGGAACTATGAGCTGGATCCCCCTAGGCGAAAAGGTTCAACCTGGGTTATGCTGCAAAAAACAATCCTAGGCGAAGAGTACTTCTACCCGGAACTATGAGTTGGATCCCCCTAGGTAAAAAGGTTCTACCTGGGTTAAGATACGAAAACAAACCTGAGCGAAGAGTACTTCCACCCGAAACTATGAGCTGGATCCCCCAAGGCGAAAAGGTTCTACCTGGGTTAAGCAACGTAAAATATCATGAGTGAAGAGTACTTATACCCGGAAACTATGAGCTGGATCCCCCTAGGCGAAAAGGTTCTACCAGGTTTAAGCAACGAAAAACATATTAGGCGAAGAGTACTTCTACCTGGAAACTATGAGCTGGATCCCCCTAGGCGAAAGGGTTCTACCTGGGTTAAGCTACTTAGAACAACCCGAGCGAAGAGTACTTCTACCCGGAACTATGAGCTGGATCCCCCTAGGCGAAAAGGTTCTACCTGGGTTAAGCGACATAAAACAACCTGAGCGAAGACTAGTTATACTCGGAACCATGAGCTGGATCCCCCTAGGCAAAATGTTCTACCTGAGTTAAGCTACGTAAAATAACCTGAGCGAAGAGTACTTCAACTCCGGAACTATGAGCTGGATCCCCCTAGGAGCTACGATTCTACCTGGGTTTAGCTACATAAAATAACCTGAGCGAAGAATACTTCTACCCGGAACTATGAGCTGGACCCCCCTAGGCGAAAATGTTCTTCCTGGGTTAAGCTACGTAAAACATCCTGACCAAAGAGTACTTCTACCCGGAACTATGATCAGGATCCCCCTAGGCGAAAAGGTTCTACCTGTGTTAAGCTACATAAAACAACTTGAGTGAAGAGTACTTCTACCCAAAACTATGAGCTGGATCCCCCTAGGAGAAAAGGTTCTACCTGGGTTAAGCTACGTTAAATATCCTGGGCGAAGAGTACTTCTACCCGGAAACTATGAGCTGGATCCCCCTAGGCGAAAAGGTTCTACCTGGGTTAAGCTACGTAAAACAACCTGAGGGAAGAGTACTTCTACCCGGAACTATGAGCTGGATCCTCCTAGGCGAAAAGGTTCTACCTGGTTTAAGCTACGTAAAATAACCTGAGCGAAGAGTACTTCTACCAGGAAACTATGAGCTAGATCCCCCTAGGCGAAAATGTTCTACCTGGGTTAAGCTACTTAAAACATCCTGACCAAAGAGTACTTATACCCGGAACTATGATCTGGATCCCCCTAGGCAAAAAAGTTCTACCTATGTTAAGCTACATAAAACAACTTGAGTGAAGAGTACTTATACCCAGAACTATGAGCTGGATCCCCCTAGGAGAAAAGGTTCTACCTGGGTTAAGCTATGTTAAACATCCTGGGCAAAGAGTACCTCTACCCGGAAACTATGAGCTGGATCTCCCTAGGCGAAAAGCTTCTACCTCGATTAAGCTATATAAAATAACCTGAGTGAAGAGTACTTCTACCTGGAACTATGAGCTAGATCCTCCTAGGCGAAAAGGTTCTACCAGGGTTAAGCTACGTTTAATAACCTAAGTGAAGAGTACTTCTTCCAGGAAACTATGAGCTGGATCCCCCTAGGAGAAAATGTTCTACCTGGGTTAAGCTACGTAAAACATCCTGACCAAAGAGTACTTCTACCCGGATCTATGATCTGGATCCCCCTAGGCAAAAAGGTTCTACCTGTGTTAAGCTACATCACAAAACTTGAGTGAAGAGTACTTCTACCCAGAACTATGAGCTGGATCCCCCTAAGAGAAAAGGTTCTACCTGGGTTAAGCAACGTAAAACAACCTGAGCGAAGAGTACTTCTACCCGGAACTATGAGCTGGATCCCCCTAGGCGAAAAGGTACTACCTGGATTAAGCTACGTAAAACCACCTGATCGAAGAGTACTTCTATCTGGAAACTATAAGCTGGATCCCCCTAGACGAAAAGGTTATACCTGGGTTAAGATACGTAAAACAACCTGAGCGAAGAGTATTTCTACCCGAAACTATGAGCTGGATCTCCCTAGGTGAAAAGGTTCTACCTGGGTTAAGCTATGGAAAAAACCCTGAGCGAAGAGTACTTCTTCCCGGAAACTATGAGCTGGATCCCCCTAGGCAAAAAGGTTCTACCTGGGTTAAGCTACAGAAAATAACCTGAGCGAAGAGTACTTCTACCCGGAACTATGAGCTGGATCCCCCTAGGTGAAAAAGTTCTACCTGGGTTAAGCTACGGAAAACAACCTGAGCGAAGAGTACTTCTTCCCGGAAACTGAGCTGGATCCCCCTAGGTGAAATGGTTCTACCTGGTTTAAGCTACATAAAACATCCTGGGCGAAGAGTACTTCTACTCGAAAACTATGAGCTGGATCCCCCTAGGCTAAAAGGTTCTACCAGGGTTAAGCTACGTATAACAACCTAAGCGAAGAGTACTTCTATCCGGAACTATGAGCTGGATCCCCCTAGGCGAAACAGGTTCTACCTAGGTTAAGCTAAGTAAAATAACCTGAGCAAAGAGTACTTCTCCCCGGAAACTATGAGCTAGATCCCCCTAGGCGAAAAGGTTCTACCTGGGTTAATCTACATAAAACATCCTAAGCGAAGAGTACTTCTACCCGCAACTATGAGGTGGATACTCCTAGGCGAAAAGGTTCTACCTGGGTTAAACTACATAAAACAAAATGAGTGAAGAGTACTTCTACCCAGAACTATGAGCTGGATCCCCCTAGAAAAAAAGGTTCTACCTGGGTTAAGCTACGAAAAACAATCCTGGGCAAAGAGTGCTTCAACCCGGAATTATGAGCTGGATCCCCTAGGCGAAAAGGTTCTACCTGGGTTAAGCTATGAAAAACAACCTGAGCGAAGAGTACTTCTACCCAAAACTATAAGCTGGATCCCCCTAGGCGTAAAGGTTCTACCTGGGTTAAGCTACTTAAAGCATCCTGAGCGAAGAGTACTTCTACCCGAAAATTATGAGCTGGATCCCCCTAGGCGAAAAGGTTCTCCCTGGGTTAAGCTACATGAAATATCCCGGGCGAAGAGTACTTCTTCTCGGAATATGAGCTGGATCCCCTTAGGCAAAAAGTTTCTTCATGGGTTAAGCTACGTAAAACAACCTGAGCGAAGAGAACTTTTACCTTGAACTATGAGCTGGATCCCCCTAGGAGAAAAGGTTCTACCTGGGTTATGCTACGAAAAACAATCCTAGGCGAAGAGTACTTCTACCCAGAACTATGAGCTGGATCCCCTAGGTAAAAAGCTTCTACCTGGGTTAAGATACGAAAACCAACCTGAGCGAAGAGTTCTTCCACCCGAAACTATGAGCTAGATCCCCCAAGGCGAAAAGGTTCTACCTGGGTTAAGCTACGTAAAACATCCTGAGCGAAGAGTACTTCTACCCGAAAACTATGAGCAGGATCCCCCTAGGCGAAAAGGTTCTACCTGGTTTAAGCTACGAAAAACATATTAAGCGAATAGTACTTCTACCAGGAAACAATGAGCTGGATCCCCCTAGGCGAAAAGGTTCTACCTGGGTTAAGCTACGTAGAACGACCTGAGCTAAGAGTACTTCTTCCAGGAACTATGAGTTGGATCCCCCTTGGCGAAAAGGTTCTACCTGGGTTAAGCTACATAAAACAACCTGAGCGAAGACTAGTTATACCCAGAACCATAAGATGGATCCCCCTAGGCGAAATGTTCTACCTGGGTAAGCTACGTAAAACAACCTGAGCGAAGAGTACTTCAACCCCGGAACTATGAGCTGGATCCCCCTAGGAGCTACGATTCTACCTGGGTTAAGCTACGTAAAACAACCTAAGCGAAGAGTACTTCTATCCGGAACTATGAGCTGGATCCCCCTAGGCGAAAATGTTCTTCCTTGGTTAAGCTACTTAAAACATTCTGAACGAAGAGTACTTCTACCCGGAAAATATGAGCTAGATCCCCCTAGGAGAAAAGTTTCTACCTGGGTTAAGCTACGTAAAACATCTTGGGCGATGAGTATTTCTACCTGAAAACTATGAGCTGGATCCCCTGGGAGAAAAGGTTCTACCTGGGTTAAGCCACGTTAAACATCCTGGGCGAAGAGTACTTATACCTGGAAACTATGAGCTGGATCCCCCTAGGCTAAAAGGTTCTACCTGGGTAAAGCTACGTAAAATAACCTAAGCGAAGAGTACTTCTACCCGGAACTATAAGCTGGAGCCCCCTAGGCGAAACGGGTTCTACCTAGGTTAAGCTAAGTAAAATAACTTGAGCAAAAAGTACTTCTCCCCGGAAACTATGAGCTGGATCCCCCTAGGCGAAAAGGTTCTACCTGGGTTAAGCTACGTAAAACATCCTAAGCGAAAAGTACTTCTACCCGGAACTATGAGCTGGATCCCCCTAGGCAAAAAAGGTTCTACCTGGGTTAAGCTATATAAAACAACTTGAGTGAAGAGTACTTCTATCCAGAACAATGATCTGGATCCCCCTAGGCAAAAAGGTTCTACCTGGGTTAAGCTACGAAAAACAATCCTGGGCGAAGAGTACTTCAACCCAGAACTATGAGCTGGATCCCCTAGGCGAAAAGGTTCTACCTGGGTTAAGCTATGAAAAATAACCTGAGCGAAGAGTACTTCTACCCGGAACTATAAGCTGGATCCCCGTAGGCGAAAAGGTTCTACCTGGGTTAAGCTACGTAAAACATCCTTAGCGAAGAGTCCTTCTACCCGAAAACTATGAGATGGATCCCCCTAGGCGAAAAGGTTCTCCCTGGGTTAAGCTAAGTAAAACATCCTGGGCGAAGAGTACTTCTACCTGGAAACTATGAGCTGGATCCGCCCAGGCGAAAAGGTTCTGCCTGGGTTAAGCTACGTAAAACAACCTAAGCGTAGAGTATTTCTGCCTGGAACTATGAGCTGGATCCCCCTAGGCGAAAAGGTTCTACCTGGGTTAAACTGCAAAAAGCGAGCTTGGCAAAGAGTACTTCTTCCCGGTATATGAGCTGGATCCCCTTAGGCAAAAAGTTTCTTCATGGTTTAAGCTACGTAAAACAACCTGAGCGAAGAGAACTTCTACCCGGAACTATGAGCTGGATCCCCGTAGGTGAAAAGGTTCTACCTGGGTTATGCTGCGAAAAACAATCCTAGGCGAAAAGTACTTCTACCCGGAACTATGAGTTGGATCCCCCTAGGTGAAAAGGTTCTACCTGGGTTAAGATACGAAAACCAACTTGAACGAAGAGTACTTCCACCCGAAACTATGAGCTGGATCCCCCAAGGAGAAAAGGTTCTACCTGGGTTAAGCTATGTAAAACATCCTGAGCGAAGAGTACTTCTACCCGGAAACTATGAGCTGATTCCCCCTAGGAGAAAAGGTTCTACCTGGTTTAAGTTACGAAAAACATATTAGGCGAAGAGTACTTCTACCTAGAAACTATGAGCTGGATCCCCCTAGGCGAAAGGGTTCTACCTGGGTTAAGCTACGTAGAACAACCTGAGCGAAGAGTACTTCTACCCGGAACTATGAGCTGGATCCCCCTAGGCGAAAAGGTTCTACCTGGGTTAAGCTACATAAAACAACCTGAGCGAAGACTAGTTATACCCGGAACCATGAGCTGGATCCCCCTAGGCGAAATGTTCTACCTGGGTTAAGCTATGTAAAATAACCTGAGCGAAGAGTGCTTCAACCCCAGAACTATGAGCTGGATCCCCCTAGGAGCTACGATTCTACCTAGGTTAAGCTACGTAAAACAACCCGAGCGAAGAGTACTTCTACCCGGAACTATGAGCTGGATCCCCCTAGGCGAAAATATTCTTCCTGGGTTAAGCTACTTAAAACATTCTGAACGAAGAGTACTTCTACCCGGAAAATATGAGCTAGATCCCCCTAGGAGAAAAGTTTCTACCTGGGTTAAGCTACCTAAAACATCTTGGGCGAAGAGTATTTCTACCCGGAAACTATGAGCTGGATCCTCTGGGCGAAAAGGTTCTACCTGGGTTAAGCCACGTTAAACATCCTGGGCGAAGAGTACTTATACCCGGAAACTATGAGCTGGATCCCCCTAGGCTAAAAGGTTCTACATGTGTAAAGCTACGTAAAATAACCTAAGCGAAGGGTACTTCTACCCGGAACTATGAGCTGGAGCCCCCTAGGCGAAACGGGTTCTACCTAGGTTAAGCTAAGTAAAATAACCTGAGCAAAGAGTACTTCTCCCCGGAAACTATGAGCTGGATCCCCCTAGGCGAAAAGGTTCTACCTGGGTTAAGCTACGTAAAACATCCTAAGCGAAGAGTACTTCTACCCGGAACTATGAGCTGGATCCCCCTAGGCGAAAAAGTTCTACCTGGGTTAATCTATATAAAACAACTTGAGTGAAGAGTACTTCTATCCAGAACAATGAGCTGGATCCCCCTAGGCAAAAAGGTTCTACCTGGGTTAAGCTACGAAAAACAATCCTGGGAGAAGAGTACTTCAACCCAAAACTTTGAGATGGATCCCCTAGGCGAAAAGGTTCTACCTGGGTTAAGCTATGAAAAACAACCTGAGCGAAGAGTACTTCTACCCGGAACTATAAGCTGGATCCCCGTAGGCGAAAAGGTTCTACCTGGGTTAAGCTACGTAAAACATCCTGAGCGAAGAGTACTTCTACCCGAAAACTATGAGATGGATCCCCCTAGGCGAAAAGGTTCTCCCTAGGTTAAGCTAAGTAAAACATCCTGGGCGAAGAGTACTTCTACCTGGAAACTATGAGCTAGATCCGCCCAGGCGAAAAGGTTCTGCCTGGGTTAAGCTACGTAAAACAACCTAAGCGAAGAGTATTTCTGCCTGGAACTATGAGCTGGATCCCCCTAGGCGAAAAGGTTCTACCTGGGTTAAACTGCAAAAAGCGAGCCTGGCAAAGAGTACTTCTTCCCGGTATATGAGCTGGATCCCCTTAGGCGAAAAGTTTCTTCATGGTTTAAGCTACGTAAAACAACCTGAGCGAAGAGAACTTCTACCCGGAACTATGAGCTGGATCTCCCTAGGCGAAAAGGTTCTACCTGGGTTATGCTGCGAAAAACAATCCTAGGCGAAGAGTACTTCTACCTGGAACTATGAATTGGATCCCCCTAGGTGAAAAGGTTCTACCTGGGTTAAGATACGAAAACCAACCTGAACAAAGAGTACTTCCACCCGAAACTATGAGCTGGATCCCCCAAGGCGAAAAGGTTCTACCTGGGTTAAGCTATGTAAAACATCCTGAGCGAAGAATACTTCTACCTAGAAACTATGAGCTGGATCCCCCTAGGCGAAAGGGTTCTACCTGGGTTAAGCTACGTAGAACAACCTGAGCGAAGAGTACTTCTACCCGGAACTATGAGCTGGATCCCCCTAGGTGAAAAGGTTCTACCTGGGTTAAGCTACATAAAACAACCTGAGCGAAGACTAGTTATACCCGGAACCATGAGCTGGATCCCCCTAGGCGAAATGTTCTACATGGGTTAAGCTATGTAAAATAACCTGAGCGAAGAGTACTTCAACCCCGGAACTATGAGCTGGATCCCCCTAGGAGCTACGATTCTACCTAGGTTAAGCTACATAAAACAACATGAGCGAAGAGTACTTGTACCCGGAACTATGAGCTGGATCCCCCTAGGCGAAAATGTTCTTCCTGGGTTAAGCTACCTAAAACATTCTGAGCGAAGAGTACTTCTCCCCGGAAAATATGAGCTGGATCCCCCTAGGCGAAAAGTTTCTACCTGGGTTAAGCTACGTAAAACATCTTGGGCGAAGAGTACATCTACCCGGAAAGTATGAGCTGGATCACCCTGGGCGAAAAGGTTCTACCTGGGTTAATCTACGTTAAACATCCTGAGCGAAGAGTACTTCTACCTGGAAACTATGAGCTGGATCCCCCTAGGCGAAAAGGTTCTACCTGGGTTAAGCTATGTAAAACAACCTGAGCGAAGAGTACTTCTACCCGGAACTATAAGGTGGATCCTCCTAGGCAAAAAGGTTCTACTTGGCTTAAGCTACGTAAACTAACCTGAGCGAAGAGTACTTCTACCAGGAAACTATGAGCTGGATCCCCCTAGGCAAAAATGTTCTACCTAGGTTAAGCTACGAAAAACATCTTGACCAAAGAGTACTTCTACCCGGAACTATGATCTGGATCCCCCTAGGCAAAAAGGTTCTACCCGTGTTAAGCTACATAAAACAACTTGACTGAAGAGTACTTCTACCCAGAACTATGAGCTGGATCCCCCTAGGAGAAAAGGCTCTACCTAGGTTAAGCAACGTAAAACAACCTGAGCGAAGAGTACTTCTACCCGGAACTATGAGCTAGATCCCCCTAGGCGAAAAGGTACTATCTAGGTTAAGCTACGTAAAACAACCTGATTGAAGAGTACTTCTATCTGGAAACTATAAGCTGGATCCCCATAGACGAAAAGGTTATACCTGGGTTAAGATACGTAAAACAACATGAGCGAAGAGTAGTTCTACCCGAAACTATGAGCTGGATCTCCCTAGGCGAAAAAGTTCTACATGGGTTACGCTACATAAAACAACCTGAGCGAACAGTAGTTATACCCAGAACTATGAGCTGGATCCCCCTAGGTGAAAAGGTTCTACCTGGGTTAAGCTATGAAACACTATCCTAGGCGAAAAGTATTTCTATCCGGAACTATGAGCTGGATCCCCCTAGATGAAAAGGTTCTACCTGGGTTAAGCTACGAAAAACAACCTAAGTGAAGAGTACTTCTACCCGGAACTATGAGCTGGATCCCCCTAGGTGAAAAGTTTCTACCTGGGTTAAGCTACGAAAAACAACCTAAGCGAAGAGTACTTCTACCCGGAACTATAAGCTGGATCCCTCTAGGCGAAAAAGGTTCTACCTGGGTTAAGCTACGTAAAACATCCTGAGCGAATAATACTTCTACCCAGAAACTATGAGCTGGATCCCCCTAGGCGAAAAGGTTCGACCCTGTTTAAGCTACGTAAAACATCATGGGCGAAGAGTACTTCTACCCAGAATCTATGAGCTGGATCCCCCTAGGTGAAAAGGTTCTACCTGGGTTAAGCTACGTAGGACAACCTGAGCGAAGAGTACTTCTACCCGGAACTATGAGCTGGATCCCCATAGGCGAAGAGGTTCTACCTGGGTTAAGCTACATAAAACAACCCGAGCGAAGAGTAGTTATACCCGGAACTATGAGCTGGATCCCCCTAAGCGAAATGTTCTACCAGGGTTAAACTAAGTAAAACAACCTGAGCGAAGAGCACTTCAACCCGGAACTATGAGCTGGATCCCCCTAGGCGAAAAGGTTCGACCCTGTTTAAGCTACGTAAAACATCCTGGGCGAAGAGTACTTCTACCCAGAATCTATGAGCTGGATCCCCCTAGGCGAAAAGGTTCTACTTGGGTTAAGCTACGTAGGACAACTTAAGCGAAGAGTACTTCTACCCGGAAACTATGAGCTGGATACCTAAAGGCAAAAAGGTTCGACCCTGTTTAAGCTACGTAAAACATCCTGAGCGAATAGTACATCTACCCGGAAACTTTGAGCTGGATCCCCCTAGCCGAAAAGGTTCGATCCTGTTTAAGCTACGTAAAACATCCTGGGCGAAGAGTACTTCTACCCAGAATCTATGAGCTAGATCCCCCTAGGCGAAAAGGTTCTACCTGGGTTAAGCTACGTAGGACAACCTGAGCGAAGAGTACTTCTACCCGGAAACTATGAGCTGGATACCTAAAGGCAAAAAGGTTCGACCCTGTTTAAGCTACGTAAAATATCCTGGGCGAAGAGTACTTCTACCCAGAAACTATGAGCTGGATCCCCCTAGGCGAAAAGGTTCTACCTGGGTTAAGTTACATAAAACAACGTGAGCGAAGAGTATTTATACCCAGAACTATGAGCTGGATCTCCCTAGTTGAAAAGTTTCTACCTGGGTTAAGGTACGAAACACTATCCTAGACGAAGAGTACTTCTACCCGGACTATAAGCTGGATCCCCCTAGGTGAAAAGGTTCTACCTGGGTTAAGCTACGAAAAATAACCTAAGCGTAGAGTACTTCTACCCGGAACTATAAGCTGGTTCCCTCTAGGCAAAAAAGGTTCTACCTGGGTTAAGCTACGTAAAATATCCTAAGCGAAGAGTACTTCTACCCGGAAACTATGAGCTGGATACCTAAAGGCAAAAAGGTTCGACCCTGTTTAAGCTACGTAAAATATCCTGGGCGAAGAGTACTTCTACCCAGAAACTATGAGCTGGATCCCCCTAGGTGAAAAGGTTCTACCTGGGTTAAGCTACGAAAAACAACCTAAGTGAAGAGTACTTCTACCCGGAACTATGAGCTGGATCCCCCTAGGTGAAAAGTTTCTACCTGGGTTAAGCTACGAAAAACAACCTAAGCGAAGAGTACTTCTACCCGGAACTATAAGCTGGATCCCTCTAGGCGAAAAAGGTTCTACCTGGGCTAAGCTACGTAAAACATCCAGAGCGAATAGTACTTCTACCCAAAAACTATGAGCTGGATCCCCCTAGGCGAAAAGGTTCGACCCTGTTTAAGCTACGTAAAACATCCTGGGCGAAGAGTACTTCTACCCAGAATCTATGAGCTGGATCCCCCTAGGCGAAAAGGTTCTACCTGGGTTAAGCAACGTAGGACAACCTGAGCGAAGAGTACTTCTACCCGGAACTATGAGCTGGATCCCCATAGGCGAAGAGGTTCTACCTGGGTTAAGCTACATAAAACAACCTGAGCGAAGAGTAGTTATACCCGGAACTATGAGCTGGATCCCCCTAAGCGAAATGTTCTACCAGGGTTAAGCTAAGTAAAACAACCTAAGCGAAGAGCACTTCAACCCGGAACTATGAGCGGGATCCCCCTTGGCGAAGAGGTTCTACCTGGGTTTAGCTACATAAAACAATCTGAGCGAAGAGTAGTTATACCCGGAACTATGAGCTGGATCCCCCTAAGCGAAATATTCTACTTGGGTTAAGCTACGTAAAATATCATGAGCAAAGAGTACTTCTAACCGGAAACTATGAGTTGGATCCCCCTAGGCAAAAAGGTTCTACCTGGGTTAAGCTAGGTAAAACAACATGACCGAAGAGTACTTCTACCCGAAAACTATGAGCTGGATCCCCCCAGGCGAAAAGGTTCTACCTGGGTTAAGCTACGTAAAATTACCTGATCGAAGAGTAATTCTACCTGAAACTATGAGCTGGATCTCCCTAGGTGAAAAGGTTCTACCTGGGTTAAGCTACATAAAACAACGTGAGCGAAGAATATTTATACCCGGAACTATGAGTTGGATCCCCCTAGTTGAAAAGTTTCTACCTGGATTAAGCTACGAAACACTATCCTAGGCGAAGAGTACTTCTACCCGGACTATAAGCTGGATCCCCCTAGGTGAAAAGGTTCTACCTAGGTTAAGCTATGAAAAATAACCTAAGCGTAGAGTACTTCTACCCGGAACTATAAGCTGGTTCCCTCTAGGCGATAAAGGTTCTACCTGGGTTAAGCTACGTAAAATATCCTGAGCGAAGAGTACTTCTACCCGGAAACTATGAGCTGGATACCTAAAGGCAAAAAGGTTCGACCCTGTTTAAGCAGCGTAAAATATCCTGGGCGAAGAGTACTTCTACCTAGAAACTATGAGCTGGATCCCTCTAGGCGAAAAGGTTCTACCTGGGTTAAGCTACGTAAAACAACCTGAGCGAAGAGCACTTCTACCCGGAACTATGAGCTGGATCCCCTAGGCGAAGAGGTTCTACGTGGGTTAAGCTACATAAAACAACCTGAGCGAAGAATAGTTATACGTGGAACTATGAGCTGGATCCCCCTAAGCGAAATGTTCTACCAGGGTTAAGGTACGTAAAACAACGAGAGCGAAGAGTATTTCAACCCGGAACTATGGGCTGGATCCCCCTAGGCGAAGAGGTTCTACCTGGGTTAAGCTACATAAAATAATCTGAGCGAAGAGTAGTTATACCCGGAACTATGAGCTGGATCCCCCTAAGCGAAATATTCTACCTGAGTTAAGCTACGTAAAATATCCTAAGCGAAGAGTACTTCTACCCGGAAACTATGAGCTGGATCCCCCTAGGCGAAAACGTTCTACCTGGGTTAAGCTACATAAAATAACCTAAGCGTAGAGTACTTCTATCAGGAAACTATGAGCTGGATGCCCCAAGGCGAAAAGGTTCTACCTAGGTTAAGCTACGTAAAACATCCTAAGCAAAGAGTACTTCTACCCGGAACTATGAGCTGGATCCCCCTAGGCAAAAATGTTCTACCTGCGTTAAGCTACATAAAACAACTTGAGCGAAGTGTACTTCTACCCAGAACTATGAGCTGGATCCCCCTAGGCGAAAAGGTTGTACCTGGGTTAAGCTATGTAAAACAACCTGAGTGAATAGTACTTCTACCCGTAACTATGAGCTGGATAACCCTAGGTGAAAAGGTTCTACCTGAGTTAAGCTACGTAAAACAACCTGATCGAAGAGTACTTCTACCCGGAAACTATGAGCTGGATCCCCCTAGGCGAAAAGGTTATACCTGGGTTAAGCTACGTAAAACAACCTGAGCGAAGAGTACTTCTACCCGGAAACTTTAAGCTGGATCCCCCTGGGCAAAAAGGTTCTACCTGGGTTAATCTACGAAAAACATCCTGAGCGAAGAGTACTTCTACCCTAAACTATGAGCTAGATCTCCCTAGGCAAAAAGTTTCTACCTGGGTTAAGCTACATAAAACAACCTGAGCGAAGAGTAGCCCCAAACTATGAGCTGGATCCCCCTAGGCGAAAAGGTTCTACCTGGGTTATGCTACGAAAAACTATCCTAGGGAAAGAGTACTTCTACTCGGAACTATGAGCTGGATCCCCCTAGGCGAAAAGGTTCTACTTGGGTTAAGCGACGAAAAATAACCTAAGCGAAGAGTACTTCTACCAAGAAATATAAGCAGGATCCCACTAGGCGAATAAGGTTCTATCTGGGTTAAGCTAAGTAAAATATCCTGAGCGAAGAGTACTTCTACCCAGAAACTATGAGCTGGATCCCCCTAGGCGAAAAGGTTCTACCCTATTTAAGTTACGTAAAACAACCTGGGCGAAAAGTACTTCTACCCAGAAACTATGAGCTGGATCCCCTTAGGCGAAAAGGTTCTACCTGGGTTAAGCTAGGTAAAACAACCTGAGCGAAGAGTACTTCTACCCGGAAATATGAGCTGGATCCCCCTAGGCAAAGAGGTTCTACCTGGGTTAAGCTACATAAAATAACCTGAGTGAAGAGTAGTTATACCCGGAACTATGAGCTGGATCCCCTTAAGCGAAATGTGCTACCTGTGTTAAGCTACGTAAAATAACCTGAGTAAAGAGTACTTCAACCCGGAACTATGAGCTGGATTCCCCTAGGAGATAAGATTCCACCTGAGTTAAGCTACGTAAAACAACCTGAGCGAAGAGTACTTCTACCAGGAACTATGAGGTGGATCCTCCTAGACAAAAATTTTCTACCTGGGTTAAGCTACGTAAAACATCCTGAGCGAAGAGTACTTCTACACGGAAACTATGAGCTGTAAACCCCTAGGCGAAAAGGTTCTACCTGGGTTAAGCTACGTAAAAGATCTTGGGCGAACAGTACTTCTACCCGGAAACTATGAGCTAGATCCCCCTAGGCGAAAAGGTTCTATCTGGGTTAAGCGACGTAAAACAACCTGAGCGAAGAGTACTTTAACCCGGAACTATGAGCTGGATCCTCCTAGGAGATAAAATTCTACCTGGGTTAAGCTATGTAAAACAACCTGAGCGAAGAGTACTTCTACCCGGAACTATGAGATGGATCCCCCTAGGCAAAAAGGTTCTACCTGGGTTAAGCTACGTAAAACATCCTGAGCGAAGAGTACTTCTACCCGGAACTATGAGCTGGATCCCCCTTGGGGAAAAGGTTCTACCTGGGTTAAGCTTCGTAAAACATCCTGAGCGAAGAGTACTTCTACCCGGAAACTATGAGCTAGATCCCCCTTGGGGAAAAGGTTCTACCTGGGTTAAGCTACGTTAAACAACCTGAGCGAAGAGTACTTCTTCCGGGAAACTATGAGCTGGATCCCCCTTGGCAAAAAGGTTCTACTTGGGTTAAGCTACGTTAAACAACCTGAGCGAAGAGTACTTCTACCCAGACACTATGAGGTGGATCCCCCTAGGAAAAAAGGTTCTACCCTGTTTAAGTTACGTAAAACAACCTAAGCGAAGAGTACTTCTACCCAGAAACTATGAGCTGGATCCCCCTAGGCGAAAAGGTTCTACCTGGGTTAAGCTACGTAAAACAACTTGAGCAAAGAGTACTTCTACCCGAAACTATGAGCTGGATCCCCCTAGGCGAAAAGGTTCTACCTGGGTTAAGCTCCATAAAATAACTTGAGTGAAGAGTACTTCTACCCAGAACTATGAGCTGAAACCCCCTAGGCGAAAAAGTTCTACCTGGGTTAAGCTACGTAAAACAACCTGAGCGAAGAGTACTTCTACCCGGAACTATGAGCTGGATCCCCCTAAGCGTAAATGTTCTACCTGGGTTAAGCTACATAAAATAACATGATCAAAGAGTACTTCTCCCCGGAAACTATGAGCTGGATCCCTCTAGGCGAAGAGGTTATACTTGGGTTAAGATACGTAAAACAACCTGAGCGAAGAGTACTTCTACCCAAAAACTATGAGCTAGATCCCCCTCGGCGAAAAGGTTCTACCTGGGTTAAGCTACGTAAATCATCCTGAGCGAAGAGTACTTCTACCCGGAACTATGAGCTGGATCCCCCTAGGCGAAAATGTTCTACCTGGGTTAAGCTACATAAAACAACCTGAGCGAAGAGTAGTTATACCCGGAACTATGAGCTGGATCCCCCTAGGCAAAATGTTCTACCTGGGTTAAGGTACGTAAAACAACCTGAGCGAAGAGTACTTCAACCTGGAACTATGAGCTGGATCCCCCTAGGAGATAACATTCTACCTGGGGTTAAGCTACGTAAAATAACCTGAGCGAAGAGTACTTCTACCCGGAACTATGAGCTGGATCTCCCTAGGCGAAAAGGTTCCACCTAGGTTAAGCTACAAAAATGATAGGTATGAACATTAGTGATGGATGCTAAAAATAAAGGAAAGTGGTGATTTTGAGGAAACTTACCTTTGGTGGCATTCGTCTTTTAGGTTTCGCCATTTTGCACTACTTTGTTCCTGCTGCAAACACTGAAAAATTATGAGTTTTAAAAGTGGTGGTCGGTTTGTGGCCTTGATGTCTTTGGCAGCTTGGCTTTGTGCCCATCTTCTTTTGATGATGATTTCAACTTGCCACTAGATGTTTCGTGAATACCACTTGTATTTCTGGCCCCAAAGAGCCTTAGACTTTTTAAACTTTTACATGACGGTTGGTTGCGTGGAACCTAACCTTTTCAACTTTGTTTTGCCTTTGTGGCATTTCAGTTTCGACTTCTTTCCTCCAAAGCTTTCAATTCCAGAGCATTGGGGAACCTTTGGCTTTTCAAACTTTTCCAAAATGGTTAGCCACTTGGGACTTAACCTATTTAACTTCATTTTGCGTTGTAGGCACTTTCAATTTGATTTCCTCCTTTCGAGAGTTTTTGATTTCAAAGCGTCAGCCACCATGGCCAATCGGGGTTGACTTGATGCCCCTGCTAAGGCTGGGTGCCTCTTGAATATTAGCTTGTATCAAACGAAAATCATGTAAATCAGTCTTGCTATCCCTTCTTTTCCTTAGTTTTGGAACAGAGTTAGACCAAAAGGGATTCAAAGAACAACAAACAATGAAATGGATAATGAATTTAGACAAGAGATATCCCTTTCGGGGGAAGGAAAGAAGGACTTATCTGGAGTATTGCAGACTTCAATGAACATGACATGCCTTTTGGACTGGATGCCCGATCTGTGTCCACTGTACGACTCTCAGAAATTCATCACAACCTTTGCCTTGAAACCAAAAAACCTTGCCTAGGACTGTGTCAATGCCAATGGGTGTGAGGATCCTCTTTTTGATCGGCGGCACCCTTTGCGGGTTTTTACCAACTGACCTCTCTCATTTCTCTTCTCGCCATTGCCTTATAGTGCTCTTTGCGAGTTTTCACTAACAAGACTCTCATTTTGGTTTCTTTACTCACCATCGCCTTGCAGTGCCCATGAGGGTTTTCACCAATAAGACTCTCTCATTTTACTTCTCTCATTTTGTTTTAAGTGACTTTATCCTCCAATTCTTGAACATTCTCGTTGATTGATCGGAAGTACTTGAAAAGGATTTGGGTAAAAAAGATTTGGATTGAGTTACAACTTTGGAACCTTTCAGGCTAAACCATCGCCGAACTATTGTAACATCTACCCCAGTTTCAACTTTTGGGGAAATGTGGATTTTTCTTTTGGTGTGACTGAACCCCAGAGAGAGGCTGCCTATGTATCCTTTCGGAATCAAGTCAAACGTAGTTCAATGTAACATGAACTATTTTTTTTCTTTTGTCTTTCTGTTTATTTTGTTTTCTTTATCTTTCCTTTTCCTTTTTTTCTTCTTTTTTTTTCTTGTTTTTTTTTCTTTTCAATAACTCCTCCAGGTTCCAAAGAGGGTAATCAAAGAAAGGTAATCGGCTCAAAGGGTTGGCAAAAAGGGTTAATGGTGTTTGGGCAGCGAGAATGAAAGCCTTCGTCATCTCAATCAAAGAGCATTAAAGGTGCGTGAACGGTCAAACATAGTACCTTTTTGACTGCATCAATTTGGAACCAATTTCCTTTAGCTTCTTCATGATGCGGGAGGATACATCTCAGAACGAGTTGCCCCACTTCAAATTTCCTCGGCCGCACTTTCTTGTTGTAGGCACTAGCCATTCTTTATTGGTACAACTGTTCGTGACAAACTACGGCCAATCGCTTTTCATCAATCACTGTCAATTGTTCCAATCGATTCTTGACCCAATTTTTATCCTCAATTTCGGCTTCAACAATGATCCGAAGAGAGACAATTTCAACTTCTTCTGATTTGATTCGGACTTGGCCTAGGCCTACTGTTTCAATTCTTTATTTATTTTCTCACAAGCCTTACCTTCAACACATTTTGCTTCTTGATTCATTATTTCGAGGTCTGACAGCATTTTATGATCTAGGCATGAAGTCCGCAAGCATGTCATGTCATTAAAATCTGCATTAACAGAACTGAAAAGAGAATAAGAAAGGTGACAAGATTAAGAAAAGAGACATTCAATGAAATATTAATTTCATTTGATTTGATTTTTTTGTTTTTTTTTTAAAAATAAATTAAAGATAGAAGGGTTTGCATCACAAAGTAAGACAATAAAAGTAAAACGTCCGTATTACACCCTAAAATAATTCGGACGCAGAAAAGATAGTAAGACCGGCTACCGAGACTCCCATCTGACAGAGAACGTTTCAGGTTTGGCGCCCGTTTTTAGGTTTCTCTTCTATCGCGAAAATGGCTATTGTGGCTTTCAGTGCTGGATCAAATTCCTCATCTTCACAGATCATTTTGACTACTGGCCCATTGGTGTGAGTAGGAAGATGATTGTTCATCATATTAGGGGCCTATTCATCCCTAAGCACTATTGCCTTGACCTCGATGAGGTCTTCTACTGCTCTCTTAAGAATCCAACAGTCTTCTGTATCATGTTCCACTGCTCTAGAGTGGTATTCACATCTAGCATTAGCCCGGTGCGCCGGTTCGGGGCTACTGGCTGCAGTAGACATAGCCTGACTAGATTTTTGGAACAAGCTCGAATATGATTCACCAACAGGGGTGAACTGATTCCATCTCGGGAGGCTCTCCTTTTTTTATATATTTTTCTTTTTTGATTTTTTTTCATACCTTGATTTCTTTTTTCTTTCTCTTTTTGTTGTTTTTCGTTCTTTACTTTTCTTTGTTATTTTTTTTTTCACTCTTTTCTTTTTTTTTCACTCAATTTTTTTTTCTGGTTTATTTTTTCACTCAATTTGTTTATGGCTATGATCGAATCCGATGGGGATTGTCTACATATCATGACGCCGCATGAATTAGATCATTACGTAGTTCATGGAAGATCAGGAATAGACTGACCCATTTTTTTTAATAAAGACTTTTAAATATTATTTTATTTGAGTTTTTTCTTTTTATGAAATTTTGAATATTAAAAATATATAATTCTAAATAAGAAAGAAAATATTTTGGATTTTTGATTTGAAATTTTTTTTTTCTTTTTTTTTTCGAATGAAAGACTTTGGAAAAGAAGAAAAATATTTTTGGATTTAGTTTTTTTTTTTTGGATTTTCTAAGGAAAAAAATTCTAATGAAGGAATTAAGGAAAGGGAAAATATTTTTTGAATTTTTGGAAAATTGGGGCCGGAACCAATAAGGTTTGCCTACGTATCTCACATCTAGTGAGAATCAGACCCGCGTAGTTCGGTCAAAACCGACTATGTTCTTTTTTTTTTTTTTTTTTATGAAAATTAATCTTTAAAAACAATTCACACTAGACCACATCATTTTTTTTTCTCTGTTTATTCAACTGATTTATGCTAAAGTCGATCAACATGCAAGCCTCCCAAATAATGCAACAAATAGCACATAGCATGACATAGTGGTCTCAACAAGGTACCTGTCCTAAAACAGAACTCGACTCCTGTGCCGACCCTTGCTAAGTCAAATGCACGTGATGCAAATAAAACGAACCTACTAGGAATATCCGGCATGAGGTTTATTCTTCTAGGTTTAAATCCTGATGGAGAAGGTATCTATTATGGCTTACTCGAGTGGACAACTCGAGCCGAGGAGGGTCAGCGTACCGGTAGCATTGCTTTCCGGCTTAGTTGGTGGTGCTCCACGCCTAAAATATGTGTGATTTAAATCCTTCACCGGGTGACAAGCACCTCGGCTATCTCAAAAAAAGCGGGCTATGTCAAGCAAATGCCCAATTAATTTCAAGAAGACTCAGAGAGGTGCGTGAAAAGACAATTTATATATACAGTTCAACCATATCAAAGCGGTAAAAAGCGGGGAAGTAGCACATTAGGCACCAATAAATCACAATATATACAAAATTAATAAAGCCAAATAAAAGTCAATATGTACAAGCTCGAATTCTAGTTGAGGTCCCCAACAGAGTCGCCAGGGCTGTCACACTCCTTTTATACCCCCCCAAAAAGATGTGTGTGTTAAGGATTGTTGTGGGTTAAAGAGTTTTTCCAATTAAAGTGACAAAACTTGAGTAGGGATTATTTTATTTACAGAGACGCCACTTGGAATTGATTTTTGGGTGTTCCAAGTCACCTTTTATTTGAATCCCTAGTCAAAGGAAGGTTTGACTCTATTATTGTAGGTCTGCGAAAACAAAGTTCGGGTAAGGAATTCTGTTGACTGGGGAGAAGGTGTAAGGCATTATCCGAGTCCCGTGGTTCTAGCACGGTCGCTTTATTGACTTAAACTTGGCTTGAATTAATTTAGGATAAACTGTGATTTATTGATTTTCATATTTTATCTATCCGCTTTTAATTACTAAAATATGGAATTATCTTTGAAACGAATCACGTGTGTGAATCCGTTTTCTTTATTGTGCCAAAATCTTGTCACGCGTACGTGTACACAATTAATAGCATTTTATTATTAAGATTATTTTGGCCAAAGTTAACACATACTTCGGTTTTATTTTTGGAGATCACAATTTTTTCACGCAAATATATACATAATCGCGATAAACTAATTAAAAGCGTGCCTAAAGCACTCTATCGGTGTTCATTATTCTTCCAATATTTTTGAGATTATTGTAAGATCATGAATTATGGAATTACTTGTGGAAGAAGTGTATGATTTTAGATATTTGAATAAATAAACCATCATATACCAATACCCTACAATCCAACAATTGAAGCCCAAGATTATTACGGTCCGAATCTTCCCAATTTTAAAGCAAGTTTGAATACCATATTTCTAGAAACATGATTAGGTATATAACATTTAAGGACTAATTTACATTATTATTTATAAAGTTTAAAGGCAAATAAATAAAATCACATGAAATAAGATAAAATAACAGAGGAAAGAATAAACCTTTAATGCAAAATTTTCAATTAAATGAGTCTCCAAGAACAGGTACAATAACTTAGACGAATGTCGAACAAGCATAAGCGACGAATATCATCAAACCTAGTGAACGGAGCTCCAACGGAATCCTCGACCTCGACTACTGACTTCACTTCTTGGCGTGTAAAAAGGGATGTTATGAAATATTTTTGTTGGGTTTTGGGTGATGACTTGCTGGATTGTTTGAAAGAAAGACGAAGAAAGAATGACACGAGTAGAAATTCCTCTATACGTAGAAGAAGAAAAATAATTTCTCTCAATTCCCTCCGCCCTTCATTTTTCTCCTTCACTCCCCTCCTCTCTCCTCACATTTCTATTCTATTTATAGAAAAAAAATTCGGAATTGTTTTAGATTTTTTTATTTTTTTAATTATTTTTTAATTAAAAGAATTTTCACTTCCCATTTTCTTCTTTTTTAAAAAAAAAATAATTTCCCACTTTCCTTTAATTTTCTTTTTTTAATTTTTCTCTTTTTTTACTTTACTTTTTTTAATTTCCACTTATTTTACTTTTGTTTTTAAATTTCCACTTTCTTTTTCATTTTTTTTAAAATTTTTAGCTACCTTTACTTTTATTTTTTAATTTCATATTTCTCTTAATTTTCATTTTTAAAATTTTCACATTCTTTTACTTTTATGTTTTTAATTTTCCACTTTCTTTTACTTTTTTATTAAATAATTTTTACCTACTTTTACTTTTACTTTTTTTATTCCATACTTTTAATTTTTCTATTATTTTATTCCTATCCGAAAATAAAAAAAAATATTTAGTTTTTTTGGTTTTTCTTTTTAATTTATTTTATTTTAAAATAAAGATAAAAATAAAAATAATATTAATAGTAATAATTTAACCTTTTAAATTATTTTTAATTCTTACCCTATATTAAAACAAATATAACAAAGCTAAAAAAAATATATACTAATTTTCTAAAAATATTTATATAGTAGAAAGTGTAAAAGTTTTAAATATAGTCAAAAATTAGGTGTTTACACCAAGTTGTCTCAATCTTTGTCCTCTAGAGGCTATGAGCACTCATTCAATGACTATTCACTTTTTACTAAGGGTTCTTGTGATGCTTTGGTACTCTTAGTGGTATACGTTGATGATATCATCATCACTGGGACATATATGTATGAGATTGCTACTGTGAAAACCTTCCTCCATGATCAATTTAAAATTAAGGATTTAGGCCATCTTAACTATTTTCTAGGTATTGAAGTGTTGTATTCTGAGGGTGGGGTGTTGCTGCATCAGAAAAAGTTTGTGCATGATCTCCTCAAAGAGTTCCACTCCTATGATTGTTCTTCAGTGATTCCCCCCTTGAAATGCATGACAAGTTGCAGGCTGATCATGGTGATCTCCTGCCCAATCCTGAGACTTATAGGTGTTTAGTGGGTAAACTCAATTTCTTAACCCATACAAGACCTGGCATTTGCTTTGCAGTGAAACATTTAAGTCAGTTTATGCAGAGGCCTTGTCTTCCTCACATGCAGGCTGCTTTGCGTTTGCTCAAGTATCTCAAGGGTACTCTTGATTTTGGGATCTTCTATAATAATTCTCCTGATCTTTCTCTCAGTGTATATTGTGATAGTGATTGGGGATCTTGTCCGGACAGTAGGAAGTCCATCAATGGGCTTTGCATTTTATTAGGGGGATGTCTAGTCGACTGAAAGTCCAAGAAACAATCTGTGGTTTCCTTGTCTTCGACAGAAGCTGAATACAGGTCTATGAGTAAGGCCACTGCTGAAATCATTTGGGTTTGCCGGCTTCTTTCTGATTTTGGTGTTGTTTTTTCTTCTCCTATTACTTTATTTTG
Organism: Nicotiana tomentosiformis; assembly: GCF_000390325.3. Taxonomy (NCBI): domain Eukaryota; kingdom Viridiplantae; phylum Streptophyta; class Magnoliopsida; order Solanales; family Solanaceae; genus Nicotiana; species Nicotiana tomentosiformis. Next base: position 52,182,333 of record NC_090814.1, on the reverse strand, counting down.
TGATAACCAGGCAGCCATCCACATTGCTAAGAATTCTGTCTTCCATGAGCGCACCAAGCACATTGAATTGGATTGTCATTTTGTTCGCACCAAGTTGAATGAGGGTCTGCTTCAGCTACTTCACACTTCCAGTGCCAATCAGTTTGCTGATATGTTAACTAAACCGTTGGGGGGACCTATTCATCATCTGCATCTTCGCAAGTTGGGGGTTATCTGACCCTCCAACTTGCCGGGGGTGTTGAGATACAAGAAAATAATAGAAATGATACTACTTAGCCACTTGGGCTATTTTCTTTTCTTTACAATTGGGCCCAGAAGCCCACAATGTATTTATTTTAGTTTGTGGTGTAATTAGTGAGTCGGCCCAATTTTTCTTATACATGGAGAACAATACATTTGTAAAGACATATAGTTTGGATTCTGAGTAACATAGCAAAACAGAAAACCTAGAAGCTTCCGTCTCTCTTTAACTTCACTATGAACTCAGATGAAACTTCTACTATTTGCGCGTCAATCAAAGTTCAACATATAACTATGTTTTACAAGATCATTGTAATTAACCAGCTATAACAAGTTGCAATTAAAAATTGTGCACAAAATTTACCTTTTAGAGACATAATATAAGTCGTATAGATAAGTTGACCTGGGTTTTCTTCTCAATGTACTTTCGAACTTTTTCATTTTGTCCCTGGAGAATTTCTTCAAACTAACATTTTATGATAAAATGGCAATTCAACGCCTTATTCTTAACTATGCAGTTCCAACATGCCATATATCAGTCAATTTCCCTAAGTTCTCTTTTCATTTTCACCCTTCAATTAGAGTAAAAATTGTATCTTCATTCTGTACCATCCTTAGTGAAACTTAGCAATTTCTGCTTGCATTTAACAAAGTAAGGAAGAAGGATAAAAGAATGCTCCAACTCAAAGGCACATATTAATATTAGACGAAATAGGAGGATTTGTACATTCTTCAGCTGGAATTCAATGGTCTATAATTCACTAATCCATATAATTGGACAACATATAAAAAGATCAACATTCTTTGTTTTTGTTTATTTAAACAAATGCAAATTTGTCAGAAAAATAGGAAAAGGGGAAAAAGAGGGAGGGGGAGTAAGTATATAGCGGAATGGTTTTATTTGAAAGCATCTGAAACTGAGTAAATGAAATCCAAGAACCCTGTTCCTTTGAGAAGACCTTTACCGGTCAAGAGTTCAAAATCCAACAGCAATAGGAAACCAATTACTGCTGCTTTTCCATTTATCAGCTCATTCCTTCCAGTGAATCCAAAGGCCTCTTGACCCTCGTCGATAACCATTCTTACCTATATCCAATAAGAAGAATCAGATCGGAATCGCAGTTACTCAGTAGGACGAGTTTGTAACTAAGCAAGATAAGGTTGGTTGCATTACCTCGTCTACATTGACGTCAGATGCTGTGACACCAGGTTGAGCCTTTCCGCTGAAAACAATCTCTGCAGATGCGTCAACTTTTCCGCCTCCTCTCATGCTAATATAGATATTCTCATCGTCTGTTTTAACAGGATAAACAAACAAATTTCTCAAGGCAGGAGTAAGGACTCTCAACACAGGATTATTGGGGTACCATTCTTTGATGGCTCCATTTTGCAGATAAAATGTGCTATCTGTTGTTGGACACACGATACATCCATCCTGCAGGATTTGAGATTTTATGCGCTTTTACATTATCAAATTCAGAAAGAATACGCATATTGTCAGCATGGAGAAATGCACCATTTATGTGAAGATGAAACATCATTATTGTAGTAACAGCTAGCACTCAGTAATAAACACATCTAGATTAACATCAAATAATTGAATAACAAGAATTCCAACATAATATGAAAAGGAAGTTTCATGCAGCTGCAGTGAATTCGAATAAGCAAACATTTTTGTGTTTTCTAGTAGCACCTTAATTTAGTAACATATGTTAAAGTATAACCACAAAAATTGGTAAGGGTGACATCCTGGCTACTGGCTAGTTGTATAATCATGCAAAAACAGAGCATTTCAGTGTTCAAGTAGAAGCTAGCTCTACGTAAATGAAATGAATTAATGGTTTGTCATCTTTTCACAATATCTAATTTCATCTGTTGTCTAATCAATTTGTACTTGTAAGTTTCGGCGACACATAAATTGCCATAAATTTGTAAACTCTACTAGAATTCATAAGATTTTATATTTTCATGCTGAAAAGTTCTATCAGAACAGAATGCTAGTCATGTCATGACATTTACACAGCCACTTCCTTTACCAGCAGACCTTCAGAGTTTAACTTCTTTTTTTATAACCGTTCCGGCTAGCTCTCGCACACCTTACTAATTCCATGGGGTACCTGCAACCTCCCACTAAGACAAGTAACGGGTAACTCTGTCCACTAAGGTTTGGACGAATGGGAAGAAACTACCTAGTGTTTTTGCCTCGACAGGGATTTGAACCTGAGCTCATGGTTCTCTACCCACTTTATTGACCATTAGGCTACACCCTTGAGTACTTTAGAGTTTTAACTTTTTTTCACAATGTAATATGTCAAAAATTATCCCCTCATGCATCAATTGTATGTTTAAAGTCCTAAGGAGTAATACAAGCTCAAACAAAAGTTTTACGGATATGGTGCTCCTAAGGAACAGGGAACTGAATTGTCACTGCACAGAGAATGTAATCGAATTGACAGCGAAGGAAAGAGAGATAATAGCATTGAGGGAGAAGAGGGAAATACCATTCTACTTCCTAAATCCAATGAAAGCTCTATAGAAGTTTCCACCCCTTCAAATTTGCTCAGAAGGCAGTTAAAACAACCATTCTAGCAACCTAACAAACTAGCCATGTGATTATTTACATAGTATCAATTAACAGATTCCAATGTACCCCCTCAAAGGCATTATTTACAAATAAATCAACAGGCTCCTATGTGCCCCTTACGTGCATTATCTACATATCAGTTAACTTATTCCCATGGGCTGCTCACGTGCTTAATAACAATATGAAATCATTTCCTAGCTTCTTCTGCAGTTTACATTAGGCAGATAGAAAGGAAAGGAGATGTTCAAAGGCACTCCAATACAGCTTGCCTTGCAGACACGCCTATGCACATGTAATGCACAAACCGATTGCTGTGCAAAATTTTGATTTACTGACTGAAAGTTGTTGGAAGAGGACTCTATGATGAACGAAAACAATTCCTAAAAAGTAAACAAGATTTCCAGTTACTTGTGCTTGGCCTCTCAATCCAACCTTGTGAAGAGAAGATCCATAACTTCCATGACAAATATATCAGCCCTGGCAACTAGCATTCTCTTAGAGTCCAACATTGGTTGAAGGTATGGGGTTGTAGTCTGTTTATATGGTTTTGGAAAATCTTCACCGGTAAGCCTGGTTTTTGAGGTTGAAATAGTGTTCAAGGTCAATTTTTGTTAACATGATATTTGAGCTAGACCATTCCTGATGTTAGTTCCCATGTTATACTATTCATGCACCAGGGTCCATCCTAGGATGCATAGAGTGTTAGAGGCTCATAATGGTTAAAGGTATGGCTTTAGTCTGGTCTAGGACAAATCTTACCTTATGAGCTGTCTTTTGAGGTTGAGCTAGGCACAACGTACATGTTTTCTTAACACATTGGATAAAGTTTTTGACTTTTTTCAGTCACTAATGAACTACTACATTGGGATAGTAGCAAGGGTAAGAAGAATATGGATACTAGACGCTTAAAAATCGTCAAATAAGACCACACTAAAAATTTGCACAGAGTATTCCCTGCATAATTGTTCAAATGAGCCTAAATTTGGTGTTTTCTACACTTTGTTTTGCAATAGTTATTTTCCTAAGACAAAAGCTACCCCCATTGGCATCTAGGAAATTGTCATTTCCCCTGTAGCATTCACATAAAGAAAGCAACACCAACCAGCTCAATCAATCTAAATGACAAGGGCCATCGGCTAGTCTCGGTCAAGCTCGCTAACTTGAGTTCCCGAATACAGACTCAACTGATTTTGCACCCGTACACCAATCATCACACAGACTGTAGCACAAACAGAACCTCCTAAACCTAAATGGCTAAACTATCCCCAAAGTTGTGTTTGAATTGGCCATAATCACAAGATAAGGCAGAGGAAGAAACTTACACAAGAAAACTTTAGTAGCTTAAGAATTTCACGAACGAAGCATTAAAAGAGGAGCATTTAGGAAATGGTGTTTGTTTAATCACAATGTTTCTTTGACTAGACTGAAAGTGAGCAACCAAATGTGATCAATCCAAATAGAAACTAAAATCGAAATCAACTACTCCTTCCAACCCATAATTCTTGTCTCCTTTGGCTTCCAGGAATAGATCTTTAAACAAGATTATTAAATGTGTTATGTAGTTAGCCTTAATTTATGCAGTTAGCTTTTCGTCTCATTTTTAAATGTCAAGATCTTATTTTCAAAAAAAGTGAATTAAGCAAACAAAGAGATTAATTATGGCACTGAGAGAGCATGAGCAAGGAAACATATATTAATACAATTAAGAATTAGAAATGAACAAAGTAAAATTAATAAAAGGAAAAAAAGGGAAGAAAAAGGAAAGGGGACCTGTGTTAGCTTGGCATTAAGGAGGCCTTCACTATAAGCACCTTCAGCAGGGGAACGATTCTCAATAGCAAAAACATCATCTTTATACCAAAGCAACAGTATAGTTTCACCATCTTGTATAATTACACGTCTCTCTCCTTTTGGCAGTGCTGACAGCGGAACCACTGGCACCCAATTGAATCTCCCATTATCCCCTCCGCCCGACGCCGATGAACCCTCCGCCACTGAAACCTCTGTAGCCTTGCATGTTAGCCTGTTCACCTTACCATTGCTACAACTACTACTACTACTACTACTGTTGGCTGTGAATGAACTGAAGTTAATGGTGGCTGTAGGGAGGAGAGAAGGTGGTTTACGGTGGTGGGGGTGGGGGTGAGATGGGATGTGGAGAACGCCGGTGGCTAACTTGGTGGATATGGTGGCCATTGGACCTATGGCTTATGGTGGGAATAGTCAATAGAGAAATGAACAAATGGGAGTAGTGTGTGTCTGTGTGTGGGGTATGTCTGAGAATTCCTCTGTGGCCACAAAAAATATTTCATGGATAATAATGGATTTAATGACAAATACAAAGAAACTATGGTTCCTAAAGAAACACGGCTCTTGACTTTTTTCTATTTTCTCTTAGCAAAAAAAAATGTCAGAAATCTAAAGAAGGGAATATAAGATTACTGTATTCTCTAATTTGAGCATTGCAACACCGGTACACTAATGACTAATATAAGATTACTGTATTCCGTCTTCTTCATATGTGTGGTAAAAAGCTGAAGACCCAATGTTTTTTTGTGATTGATTTGGTTGAAGAAACCTGAAAAACATTAGTATTGAAGGAGACAGAATAAGTGGGCGTTTGGACGTAAGAATTGTAAAATTCCAGGGGAAATTCTTTTTCAAAAGCGAAAATGGTATTTGAAATTTAGAGTTGTGTTTGGACACGAATATATAATTTTGGGTTGTTTTTGAAGTTTTGTGAGTGAAAATTTTTGAAAAACAGTTTTTTGGAGTTAATCAAATTTTCGAAAATTTTCAAAATGCATTTTCAAATAAAAATTAAAAAATTATGAACAAATGCCGATTTCGGAAAAAGTGAATTTTTTTTGAAAAAAAAAATAAAAAATTCTTATGTCCAAACGACCAAGTTTGAAGGTTTGAGTTGAATCTAACTATTGGAATTGTTGGGATTGGTATTAGAATGTCAGGTATCAAATTTAAAGTCTTTTGGATTTGATTTGAACCAATTTGGATGAATTTTGAAGCAAAAAAGTCATCCATCAAAACACTCCTGCAAGATATTTTGTACTAAACTTCATGAATTTTGGCAAGGCAACTTTTCTGGCGATCCGCCAAGGATGATATTTTTGTACAATTAGTTTAACGAGGTCAAAAGTTAATTGGCAGATCCTATTTTGTGTGAATCACCCTCCAAAATTTCACTTTAAACGCCTTATAAAAAGATGAAAGAGGCTTAAGTCATCGCTTTCAATCCGATAAAGGACTTTTGGTAACAAAGACAAATCTCAAATTTTAAGTCATGATCTAATTATATAGCAGAGTTGGATTCAAGATCTTATGCTAGTGAGGTCAGTTACAAACTTACAATAGAGGTGGATCCGAAAATTTAAGTCAATGAGAAAATGACAACAAATATGAATCAAAATTCTAATCGAGTACAATAGTTGTAGAAGCAGATTTTAAAGTCAGTGATACAAAAGGCATTTTAGAAACGGATCAAAAATTTAAAATGGAGTACTTATTTTACGATAATAATTCTAAAATTAGTATAAAATATTATGTTGGTAAACTGTGTTCAACAAAAAACAGAAAACATAAGTCGTTAGTTTAATAAACCAGAAACAAAAAAATTTTTGAGCGCACAAGTTTCTTGTGTGTGATTAAGAAATTTAATCCCCTCATAGTTGCCTAAGGTTTCAGATTAATTCCTCCTAGGATTGAACATAATAATTATTTTGTGATTGCGGCACTACAAATCACAGAATTTTGGCGAACTCAAATGGCGAAGCAAATCATACTTGATGCTTACTTTTTTGCTTTGAAAATCAATGCAGAAGAGAGAGGGGAGAGTTTTTCAGATTTTCAGTAGTGAAAAGATGAGGCAAAGCCTCTGAATTTATAGTCAAACAGTCTGGGTTGAATAGGTGCGAAGGTACCTATTCATATAAGGTATCAATGCGGCAGAAATTTTTGTATTTCTGTTTGTTCGCAAATTATAAATTCGCAAATGACTGTTAAAAAATTAACTGCTATCAATTGACCGAAGCCGAAGCCGAGCGACGACGATGCCGCAAGTGCTTTTATATATAAGCATAAGAATTTTCCTCTTCCTATCTAATGAGGGACAAAGTTCCTTTGTAAAAGGAACCAATTCAAAATTTTATTTCCCTCCATTTCTTTTCTCACCATTTTTCATTCTCGCCTTTTTTATTTAATAAATAAAACCCAAAAAATTAGTGAGTGCAGTAAAGAGAAGGAAAAAAGAAAGGTTGGAGACTTGCCATTAGGGTTGTTCAAAACCGAACCGCAAAAATAACTTATTGGCTTATTGGTATCGGGTTATTTGGGTAATGGTTGGTGAACAGATTGAAATTTTATAATTAACAGCTTAACGATTTGGGGACGGATTATTCAACTTCCTTATTGGATAAATCGTTAACCCGTTAAAAAATTTTATATTTATACTTTTGCCCTTATGTATATGAAGTAATATTTATTGGTCGGTCCAAGGTATATGGAAGCCGCCATGATCTGGTAACAGATGTAGGCCTTGATGTATGATTGGATTTAAGTTAGGTGGGGCATAGTAGTATTGCTAGTCTGCTATTTTCATATATATAAGTATATAATTTAAGCTAAAGGTGGTTGATAATCTCGTTTTCCAAATACTACACCTACTCGAGCTTTGAATGAATTCGATTTGCAAAGACAAGGCAAAGTCAAGAAACTTTAGTCTTAGTTAGTTCAGCTTTGAAGAGCGCCTTTATTGGGGTTCAATTTCTATTTTCTAGTGTTACTTAGTTAGTTCAGTTTTCAATACAAAGGGTTTCATTTACTTCATCCAGAATCATTGCAAAGACAAAGCAAATGTGATGCTTTACTCTAAATTTTTGCTTAATCGCAAATCCGATAAACTTTTCGATAATCGCTAATTCGATACCAATTTCCCTGTTGTCTTATTGGTTGGCTAGCGGATTACTATATTTATAAATCGATAAGCCAAACCGTTAGCGTAAATATCTGCCCGATAAGCACCCCTACTTGCCATAATACTCATTCCTTGTTGCATAGGATTCTCAAATACTCAATTCTTTGTTGCATAGGGTTCTCAAATACTCAATTATTTGTTGAATAAGGGTTCTCAGGCAAAACTATTTTGTACAGCGTTTGGCTCTTTGATTCAAGCTTGGGTCAAGACTTGACTTCATATGAAATTCACAAGTTACTCAATGAACTTTTTGTTACTTATATAGTTTATAATATTGGAGTGAGACTGTTTACCCTAAAAAATGGATAACAATTAAATTTGTAAGTGGTTTTAAGGATTCATGGATTAATTCAATAAAAACGATAAATTGCGTTTGATTAAACAGATAAAGGACGTGATAAATTGTTAAACCAATCAAGAGGAGTGATCTCGAACTTAGTAATAGCTTAATAAAATGTCTGCCTTCTATCCCGGACTCACATTACTGATGATTCAATGAAAAAAATAAGAGATTTGAATAATAGAGAAAATAAGAGTATATTGCCATGATGTGTGTGTTACAATGTGGTTAATGAATAATCAGGCCCCCATTTATATAGTATGGGAGTTTTATCCTAAGTAAAATTTCATAAAAAGGTACAAATATTTTGTTTAACTACTCGCCGGTTCTCTGCCGATGCGTGCCGAGATCCAAGCCGTGATATCCGGCTGGTCACGAATATCACGGCCTTTAATTGGTCGTGCTCGATTACCTGGTAGTGCTCTCCGAGGCATTTGGGATTCGAACCGAACTCGGGCTCATGGCCCCGATACTCCCGAGGCCGGGTGTTTTGCCTGGACCCTGGCTCGAGGGGCTCCTTGTCTCGATTCTGGTTCCTTGTTGTCACGTCTCTTGCTCCGTTTGTTTAATCGGAAGCCGAGGCATCTCATGGGCTCGATTTCACCTGTATACAGATAGTCCCATCGTTTTTTGGAGAGTAAGTTTACGGAAATGAAGAGAAACGACATGAGCACCTCGATTCCTTCTTCAATACACCGTGGTAGAAACGACAAAGAATACGAAACATCCTGTCAGTCGCGTCATAATGACTTCAAATGCATGTCGGCCATCGGCAGTTTGTCTCTGGACACGAAACGACGCGAAGCCTCTATAAATACTCCCCTCCTTCGTTTATTTTTTACTTTTTGACCAAGCTTCTACCTTCGTACCTTCAGGATATCACTGCCTCTCTTCATACCCCAATATTTTAACCTTTGTTCTTAAATATGTTTCAGCAAATTGCAAGTTTTATTTATCTTTTATCCAAACCAGCACGCTTGATTTTCTCAGCAAGATTTTACCCTCCATCTCCCAATCTTCCATCTCACTTCTTCAAACTTTTTTCTAGATAACAATGGCGAAGACTTCCAAGACTGTTCCCCAAAACGTTGCTTCTTCTTATTCACGGCCGACCACCGAAGTCGAGGAGATCGCTCCCGATGTGGTTGACCTTGAGAGGTCTACTCCGTGCGTGGCTATCGATGAACCGACAGCCGAGCCACCCTTGATAATGTTCGTCCTCGGGGGGTGTTCGATCGCGAACGACTTTAAGGTCGAAAAGACCTCATCGGGACAAGGCCGATAAGAGGCGGTGTCTAGGTATATTTGCTCCATCACCGAGGCCGTCCTTCAAATGGTTCGTAAGGATTGCGACTGGGCGGATAAGGACATAGTAATCCCCGGGCCCGATGACGACATTACTACTCGTGTGGAGGGGTATCTGAGTGTTTATACTTACCCCATCACGCTGGCCCCTATGGACCCAGTTATTCTGGACTTCTGTAGGAGGTATGAAGTGTGCCTCGGTCAGATCCACCCATCGTTGTGGAGGATCGTAATCCTCCTCGGATTCTTTGTGAATAAAATCGACTCCTGCTTGTTCACGATTGATCATCTACTCCATCTGTACAGTCCCCAAATCTTCCGGGGGAGGACTGATAAAGTTTGTACACCGGACTAGCAAAGCCTCATTTTCAAGCATCGATGAGGACCGGGATCGGGGCTAGCAGTGACGTTTTTCTGGGTGAGGACCGCAGACTTGATCCCTGTCAAGTTCAGGCCATTCCCCGAGAAGTGGAATGTATCACATGAGCATCACTTTCTTTTAAATGTCGATTTTATGTTTTATCTCCCTTTTTCTCATCGGTATTTGCTGTGGTGCAGCCCTTGCTCGAGTCCCAAATGCCATTCCTTGTCTTAAGGATTGGATCGAGGGCATTTTCTCACAGATATATTATTCTGAGCGCTCGTGGCATGAACTCTCGAAGGGCCGCTGGGAGGCCCATTCCCACGGTAAGATTTCTTTCCTGAATAAGAGACACTAGGCCTCCCTTTTCAGCACCATGTTCTCATTCCCTCTCTTTTCTTTTTGCAGGATTTCCTAAGATCATTGAGCTTAGGCGTTTAGTAGGGACGAAGACCTGTCCGTCGACCCTTGCACTTCGAGGCAACCCGGGGAAGCAACGGGAGAGAAGAAGAGAAAGAGGGCTCCAAGTTTCCTGAGTTCAGCGAAGAAAATGCCAAGGAGAAAGTTGGCCAGTAAGCCAAAGGAAAATTCTAGCTCCCGAGCGCCTTACTCAAACTCGCTTTTCCGGCTCAGGGACGATCTTGAGGAAGGTGATGTTTTTGTGGCCTGTGAGTCATCCTTCCCCGAAGAGCGGGTGGCAGCCGAGGGGGAAAGAACGGAGGCTGATCCCTCTCAGGTTCAGGAGGACGATATAGATGCGAGGGCCGAGACCTCTCAAGATGTCGGTTCCGCTCCGTCCGATGTCATAGAAATTTCAATGTCACCCTCGTTCACCGAGTCTATGTTCGATAAAGCCCGAGCGACGAAGGAGCGATCTAATGAAGGTGCCCATGGTGCGGGCAATCCCCTCCGTTCCTTTTTTGAAGGTGTGGACTCAACCGCCTTGGAAGACTTCTCCGGTTTGGGTGATTTGGAAGTGCCGAGGAAAGATCCATCTTCGGAGGTCGGAGGGGTTAACTTGAGCCCAAAATTAATCAACCGGTTCCCCGCCCCGAGCATGGATCTCGACCGAAAGAGGTCAATATACATCACCGCCTCGGAGGATGCCCGGGTTCTTTCTGCCCCCGTTGGAGTAGTTAGCTACCTCCGGTGCCTGGTAACCGAAGAAGACCAAGAAAAAATAAATGAGGTGGATATGCTGTGCTTGTTCAACGAAGAACAACATGTGCTGAACCGGGTAAGGCGTTATTACACTCTTTCATATTCGGTTTTAGTTTTTGATATCTCTCATGCCTTTTCTATTTTTATATTTTTGTAGGCCTCAGTACTTTATCATGAAAGTTTTCTCCGGTACTGGGCTGAGGTTAACCAGCTCGAGGCTGAGGTCAAGGAGCTTGCTGATAAGAGGGACATGTATAAGCTTCTCAACGAGCAACGTGAAGAAGAAGTCAAGAGTCTCCAGGCTGATTTGGATGTGACTCAGAAGGAGCATGCCGACCTGGTGGAATAGGTAAAGATTTTTGAAGTTAGTGATGATGAGTTAGACATGGAGATTAATGGCCAAACCTCGCAGGTCCAGCAGAAGGTTGACAAGATTGACCAACTCTGAGACGATATGGACAAGGTCATGGCCGAAGAGTGGAAAGGAAAAATGGACCGATTGGCTTCGGAGAAGGAGACTGCCAAAGCATCGGTGGAGGTCTAACTCCGAGTGGCGAGAGAGAAAGCCGAAGCACAGGCTCAATGAATCGAAGGCCTCCAGTCTCAACTGGGCTCGGCCATAGCTGAACGGGATGCCCTCGGCAAGGAGCTCAAAACAACGAGGTCTGTCTCGAAAATAACCAGGGTTGATGCTGAAGAAATGGTGGACCGGTACAGGGCTGATGCCGAGGCAGCCCAGGACTGCCTGAAAGTTACTATTGAGTACGTGAAGTGGTTGTCCCGAAGGGAGGTTCTCGAGGAGGTCCATGCCCGGGGTTTTGACCTGTCGGTCGAGATCGAAGATGCGAAAAGGCTCGAGCCTGAGGCCAAGAAGCTGGCTGACCCTGAAGGTGAGGAAGGCTCTGAGGGCTCCGGCGAACTTGAGGATGGAGAAGACCCCGACGGCTCCGGTGACGAGGCGGGTTCTAGTGAAGATCAGACTTAGGTGCCTTAGGGATTTTTATTTGTTTTTGCATTTTGTTCATTTTGTTGAGGCCGTTATTGTTGGCCTTTGTAAAAGACTTTTATTGGAATGCATATAAGGCTTTTTTCCATTTGGCAATTTTTGAGTTCGTTTCTTTTGGCTTCCCCTTTATGATTGCAAATGTTTCAAATAAAAACATAGTAATAAGGTCCTTTTTGGAGGTTCGAAACTTGTGGGGGGCCGATATGACCAGAAGATTTCCCCGTAGTGCTTGTTTAGATGTTTTTAGATTATAGTTTTGCTGTGGGTAGCCTTTGAACCTGTTTGGAACTTTTGAAGGCCTTATGTTTTGATTACGGACTTCGGACGTCTCCGAGTCGTTTCTAGGGTGGTCGTAGCCTTTTAAGTTCAAGTATTGCCTAATAAGCTTTGTACCCCCGGGCTTCGATACCCGAGCCATCAGAACTTGCCTTGGACGACAGTCCCCGAGTGGGGTCACCGTAGCCTTTTAAGTTTAAGCACCACCTAATAGACTTTTGTGCCTCCGGGCTTTGATAACCCGAACCGTCCGAGTTTGCCTTAGACGACAGTACCCAAGTGGGGGTGATCTCTTGGATCCAGATAGAGGCGGCTCTTGGGCTCGATATCCTTAAGGAACAAAATGTAATAGTCTTAAGGGGAAAAATATGCATATGCAAGGTAGAAGCTTTCTTTCATTTCTGTGTGCAATATACAATATTGTAAGTGTGTACAAGCTTCGTGTTATAGTTTAGGTGGTCTACATGGGCACGGTTCACTTGACCGTTTGGCCCTTACAATAAATCCTATCTACCGAGCCCAGACTATTCAAGAACAAAGTTTTCTTCCTTACTAAAATCATTACCCGAGGGCGATGGCCCCCAGTATTCGAGGTCGATCATCGAGAGGGCTCGGATACTGTTGATGCGACCATCGATTCCGGTTCATAACTGGTCTTTGATTCTAAGTTAGCACGATCCACTATTGCCTCGTTAAAAACCTTGCCGGAAAACCCATTTGGGACAAAACTGGTTTAAGAAAAAAAGAGTGCAACGCGTGCTTTCAGGCCTAACAACTGCACCATTCTTTGGTTGTTGCCTCCAAGTGTTAGTCTAATTTGAAATATATATGAAGAAAAGAAAGAATGGGGTCGTACCTTAGTAGTATCATCATTTTAAGTGGGTCATGTTCCAGTGTTTTTGGAAGTTATTCAATTTTCTCTGCTTCGAGTTTGTATGAACCTTTATCTGTAATCTCGATAATCCGATATGGACCTTCCCAGTACGGTCCCATCTTCCCTTTGTTCGGGTTCTGGGTGTTCAGTGTCACCTTTCTTAACAACAAGTCCCCGATATTGAAGTGTCATAGGTTGGCTCTCTGGTTGTAATACCTTTTGATTCAATGTTTTTGGGCGGCCAACTGGACGAGGGTGGCCTTGCGCCTCTCGTCCAATAGTTCCAGGCTCGTTCTCATGGCCTCACCGTTTGACTCTTCAGTTGCATATCAGAACCTGAAACTTCGTTATCCTATCTTGACCGGTATTAGCGCTTTGGCGCCATAGACCAGCGAGAATGGGATGGCCTTGGTACTAGATTTTGAGGTCGTACGGTATGCCCCCAGGACTTCGGGAAAAATTTCCTTCCATTTTCCTTTGGCGTCGATCAGTCTCTTCTTAAGGTTTTGGAGTATGGTCTTGTTTGTAGACTTCGCCTGCCTGTTCCCACTAGGGTGATAGGGTGTTGATAGGATCCTTTTGATCTTATGGTCCTCGAAATATTTTCTCACTTTACTGTCGATGAACTACTTCCCGTTGTCACATACAGGCCGGCATTTCGAACCGACATATTATGTGGTCCCAAATAAAATCAATAACTTCTTTCTCCCTGACTTTCTCAAATACTTGAGCTTCAACCCATTTAGAAAAACAGTTAGTCATAAATAATATAAATTAAGCCTTATCGGGTGCCCATGGTAGGGGACCGACGTTGTCCATTCCCCATTTCATGAATGACCAAGATGACAAGACCGAATGCAGCAGCTCCTCGGGCTGGTGGATCATCGGAGCATGCCTTTAACAGCCGTCGCATCTCTGTACGAACTCCTTAGCATCTTCTTCCATATCAATCCAGTAATAGCAGGCTCTAATTATTTTATGAACCAACGATTCGGCCCCTGAGTGGTTTCCGCGGGTGCCTTCATGAACTTCCCTTAAAATGTATTCGGTGTCTCCCGGCCCCAGACATACGGTGAGTGGGACATCGAATGTTCTTCTGAATAGGGTGTTATCTTCGGACAGGCTGGACCTGACCGCCTTTATGCGCAGAGCTCTTAATTCTTTAGGATCTATGAGTAGCTTCTGGTCTTCAGGTAATCTATATACTTGTTTCTCCAGTCCCAGGTTAATCTTGTCGAGTTTATCTCGGTGTGGCCTTCTTGCACTACCGATTTCATAAGTTATACGACTGCTCCCGATTTGAACTCATCGTCATCAACGGGCGACCCCAAGTTAACTAGAGCATCAGTTTCGCTGTTTTGATCCCAAGGTACATGTTGCAGGGTCCACTCCTTGAATCAATGTAGTGTTACCTGTTGTTTTTCTAGGTATATTCGCATGTGTTCCTCTTTCGCTTCAAACGTCCCATTGACTTGATTCACCACAAGGAGGGAATCACATTTAGCTTCGATCACTTCGGCCCCCAGGATTTTAGCTAATTCAATACCTGCAATCATGGCCTCATACTCGACCTCATTGTTAGTCAATTTCACAATTCTAATAGATTGTCTAACTACATTACCCGTGGGTGGCTTTAACACGATGCCAAGCCTGAACCCTTTTGCGTTCATGGCACTATCCGTAAAGAGGGTCCAGATCCCCGAGGACGTCCCCGAGTTCAAAAATAATTCCCTTTCGACTTTGGGTATTAGGGTCTGTATGAAGTCGTCCACGAAGTTTGGCAAAATTTGGGATTTGATGGCGGTTCGGGGTCGATATTCGATATCATACCCGATAATTTCCACGGCTCATTTGGCCAATCGTCTCGAGAGCTAGGGTTTATGCATTATGTTTCTTAACGGGTAAGTAGTTATGACACATATGGGATGGCATTGAAAATACAAATTTAACTTTCGGGAGGCGCTTAGCAAAGCGAGCGACAATTTCTCCAGGTGAGGATACCTAGTTTCGGCCTCGCCTAGAGTCCTGCTAACATAATAGATAGAAAATTTCTTATCTTTCCGGACTAGGACTTCACTTACCGCTATCTCGGATATCGCTAAGTACAGGTACAACTGCTCGCCTGCCTTCAGAATATAAATCAAAGGCGGGCTCGAAAGGTACCACTTGAGTTCTTCCAAAGCTTGTTGGCACTTCGGAGTCCACGAGAAGTTATTCTTCTTATTTAATAACAAGAAGAACCGATGGCTCTTATTGCAGGACCTTGAAATGAATCGACCCAAGGCAGTTATGCGCCCAGTTAGCCTTTGAACGGACTTTACATTGTCCACGATGGTGATGTATTCTATGGACTTGATCTTGTCGGGATTGATCTCGATTCCTCGGTTGGACACTATAAATTCGAGGAGCTTTTCGAATCCGACCCTGAATGTGCATTTCTCCGGGTTCAGCTTCATATTATATTTCTTCAATATGTTGAAGGTTTCCTGCAAATGTTCCAAATGGTCCTATGCTCGGATGGACTTTACTAACATGTCTTCAATGTAAACCTCTATATATTTTCATATTTGTTCTTCAAACATTCGGTTTACTAGGCGTTGGTATGTGGAACCGGCGTTCTTTAATCTGAACGATATTACATTATAATAATGAGTGTCGTATTTAGTGATGAAGGAAGTTTTTTCCTGATCGCCTGGGTCCATCCAGATTTGGTTGTACCTAGAATAGGCATCGAGAAAGATGAGGATCTCGTGGCCGGCCGTCGCATCAATCATGTGATCGATGTTAGGCAGAGGGAAAAAGTCCTTGGGGCATGCCTTGTTCAGGTCTTTGTAGTATACACACATTCTTAATTTATTTCCCTTTTAGGGACTACTACTACGTTTTCTAACCAATCCGAATACTTAACTTCCCAAATGGAACCTATTTTAAGGAGTTTAGATACCTCATCTTTTATGAATGCATGCTTGATTTCGGACGGAGGCCTCCTTTTCTGCTTAACCGGGTGAAAATTCGGATCCAAGCTCAGCTTGTGAGTAGTTATTTCCGGCAGGATCCTTGTCATGTCAAGGTGGGACCAAGCGAAACAATCTATGTTAGCTATAAGGAATTCAATGAGTTTTTTCCTGAGCTCGGGACTTAACCCTGTGCTCATATATACCTTCCGATCGGGTAGGTGGCCGATCAATATGACTTGCTCCAGCTCCTTGACTGTTGACTTGGTAGGCATCAGAATCATCATGGGCTATGAAAGACCTGGGAACTCTGTAGTCGTCATCCTTGCCCATCCCCTACTTTTCTGGTTCGGTCGGGGCCGCTGTAGGTAATTGCTATTTAATTTTTTCCTTGGTGACCAAACTCGGGTTCTTTGATGTCGAGAGTGCGGATATCGGGATCACCTCATCGACCGCGAACATTTCTTTTGCGGTCGGTTTCTCTCCGTAAATTATTTTAATTCCTCCCGTTGTGGGGAATTTCAATGCCTGGTGTAATGTCGAGGGTATTGCCCTCATGTTGTGAATCCATGCCCTCCCGAACAGAACATTGTATCTCATATATCCTTCGATCACATAGATTTTTATTTCCTGAATGGTTTTGGCGGTGTTTACCGGCAGGGTTATCTCCTATTTAGTGGTCTCACATGCCATGTTAAACCTGTTTAAAACTCGGACTGCAGGCATAATTTGGTCTTGTAGACCCAGCTATTCTACGACCCTCGATCTGATGATATTGGCCGAGCTACCTGGATCAATTAACAAACGCTTAACTCGAGATTTATTTATGAATACAGATATAACCAGCGCATCATTGTGTGGTTGCACGATGCCTTCAACATCCTCATCATTTAAAGATACGGTTCCCTCCGGTATGTAATCTCGAGTCCATTTTTCTCTTGTAATGGACACTTAGTGATCTTTAACATCGTCCCCCGAGGGACGTCAACCCCACCAATGATCATGTTCATGACATGCTGAGGTTCCTCTTACTCAATCTACTTGTTGGAGTCTCTATTCCTGAAGTAATTTTTGGCTCGATCACTCAGAAACTCTCAGAGGTGTCCGTTGTTGAATAACCGGACTACTTCCTCTCTCAGTTGTCAGCAGTCTTGGGTTCTGTGGCCGTGAGTGCCATGATATTTACATATTAGGTTGAGGTCCCTTTGGGCAGGATCAGATTGTAATGGCAAGGCCACTTAGTATCTTTGATGGATCCGATGGCTGATATAAGGGAGACATCGTCGACGTTGAAGTTGTACTCTGATATCCTTGGTTCTTCCTTAGACCCGATGGGTCTATCAAAACCGCTTTTGCTCATGAGTCCCCGGTTATTTTGACCTCGGTCACTCCTTCTTTCACTTCTTACAGTGTTGCGTCCGGACCCATTACCCCTTCGATCTTTATTGTATGGGTGATACCGGTCTCTATTCAATCTTTATTCATGATCAATGTCTCTCTTGGATCTGTCACCAGTTATGACGGGATAAACGGAACTGAAAGGGGCCCCGAGCTGATCGTCTTCGACCTTGATATTTGATTGGTACCGGTTATGGACGTCGGCCCAAGTTACTGCCAAATATTCTATCAGATTTTGCTTTAACTGTAGTGAAGCCAATGAGCTTCGGGGATTGAGTCCTTGGGTGAAGGCCTGAACGGCCTAATCATCTGCGACCAGAGTCAGGTCCATCCATTCCATTTGAAACCTCGATATGAATTCCCTGAGCATCTCGTTATCTGTTTGCTTTACCTTGAAAAGGTCTGATTTCCTGGTCTCGACCTTGATGTCCCCGGCGTGCGCTTTTACAAAGGTGTCTACAAGCATGGAAAATGAGTAGATAGAATTAAGGGGTAAGTTGTGATACCATATCATAGCTCCTTTCGACAAGGTCTCTCAGAACGTTTTCAACAGAAAGGATTCAATTTCATCATCTTCCAAGTCATTTCCTTTGATGGCGCACGTATAAGAGGTCACCTGTTCGTTGGGATCAGTTGTCCCATTATACTTTAAAATTTCAGGCATACGGAATTTCTTTGGGATCGTCTTCGGAGTTGCGCTCAGAGGGAAAGGCTTTTGGACAAATTTTTTGGAATCCAGGCCCTTCAGTATCGGTGGTGCTCCCTGGATTTGGTCGACCCTGGAGTTATAGGTCTCCACTTTTTTTGTCGTTGGCTTCCATTTTCTTTTCTCCCGATTCCACCCGCTTTGTCAGTTCCTCAGGCATCTTTATTATCTTGGGGTTGGTCCTGGGTTTTGCTTCACCCGGCCTTTCTATGGCATTTTTCCGGGATGATTCGGGCTCAACTCAGCTGGGGGCTCGACTTTGGTTCTGCAACTGGGCTATCGCTGTCTGTTGAGCCTGTAACATTTTGAAGATCAAGTGCAAGTTGATCCTGTCACCTTCGCCATCGTGTATACTCCGAGCTATCAACCGGACTCCCCCGCGAATGCGTTTTTCGGGGTCAGCAGATAAGTTTGCTTCGATAGCGACGCGTGAGTTAGCATAGATCGGATCAGCGGCCAGGACTCTGTTGGGGTCAGCAGGGGGTACCTCGTTGCTGGGTACCATGTTGTTGTTTTCGCCATGGTGGCCAGACTCAGCATCCACGTTCAAATGGGCAGATTGGGAGTTCGACATTTTTAATCTGACCTGAAATTAAAAGCTTAAAGAACAAGTGTAAAATAGAGTGTGTTATGGACATTTGTATCAAATTGCCACTATTATCCTTAGCCTTACATTGGGCGCCAAACTTTTTACCCTAAAAAAAGGATAACAATTAAATTTATAAGTGGTTTAAAAGATGCGTGAATTAATTGAATACAAATGATAAATTGTGTTAGATTAAACAGATAAAGGACGTGATAAATTGTCAAACCAATCAAGAGGAGTGATCCCGGACTTAGTAATAGCTTAATGAAATGCCTGCCTTCGATCCTGGACTCACGTTACTGATGATTCAATGAACAAAACTAAGAGCTTTGAATAATAGAGAAAATAAGAGTATATTGCCTTGATGTGTGTGTTACAATATGGTTAATGAATAATTAAACACCCCTTTATATATTAGGGGAATTTTACTCTAAGTACAATTCCATAAAAGGTAAAAATATTTTGTTTAACTAATCACCGGTTCTCTACCGATACGTGCCGAGATCCACGCCGTGATATCCGGGTGGTCAAGGATATCACGGCCTATTGTTGGTCGTGCTCGATTACCTGGTAGTGCTCTCCGGGGCCTTTGGGATTCAAACTGAACTCGTGGTCATGGCCGCGATACTCCCGAGGCCAGGCATTTTTCCCGGACCCCGGTTCGAGGGGCTCCTTGTCTCGATTCTGGTTCCTTGATGTCACGTCTCTTGCTCCGTTTGCTTCATCGGAAGACGAAGCGTCTCATGGGATCGGTTTCACCCGTATACATAGATAAGATTGAAGAACTATTTTTTGCAAATATAAGAGTAAAATGACATTAAATAATGATAATTTCCGATATCAGAAATGAAATAATATTAAAGAAATATTGAGATAAGAGGATGTTAGAGGAAGAACGACAATACTCTAGAATGAGACAAAATCGCCATCGCAAAGAATAAAGCTTGAGCTAGCGGAAGAACGACAATATTCAGTAGGCGTCATTCATGATTTGATATAGGTATCTTTTCAGCAGTGTCTTATTTATAATGTGCTAAAAGTGTCAAAACTGAAATGGCTAAAATACTTGGATAAGAAACTCTGTGTCAATTGTTAATGCTGCTTAGCATCTTTAGCCACAACTAATTATGGAAAAATTCACTTGACAAGATAAATTGCACTAGCTTAGTGCTGTCTAATCTTTACTAAATGAGATGTGAAGACGAAATAGAATTACTAAGTGCCCTCAAAGAAGCATACGATACAAAGAGTGTGTTTGGTACGAAGGAAAATATTTTACTTGAAAATATTTTTCTGAAAAATATTTTTTTGAATAATGAATGGTTTTATCACTTATTTTTTTATATTTGGTTGGTAAATTTTTTTGTCAAAAAATATTTTTTAGTATTTAGTTAGAGAGTAAAAAATATTTTTTTAGGAAAATAATTTTTTATGTTACTCTCCTTACCCCTCCCTCCCTCCAAATTCCCATGTTTCCTGTGCTCCTCCCCCATCCCCAAAAATAAAATACCCAAGGTTTTTAGAACTCTATTTTCGTCAAGAACTCAATTATTCTTTTAAAAGTTACCACAAATCTAAAGGAACTAATGCGTTGCTTTACTTTTTCACACAAGAACAACGTTAAAATTTGTGCTCCATAATCGACGAAAATACTCTTTTTCTTGTTGAAACAAAATAAAAGTACTCTTTCTACAACATGAAAAGAAAATACTCATTTTGTTGAAATCAAAGAAAATACTTTTTCTGCATCATGAAAAGAAATACTCATTTTGTTGAAATAAAAAAAGAAAGTACCATATTTACAACATGAAAATTAAAAAGTACCCTAGGTCATATGCCTCCACCGAAGTATCAAATTCTCTCTCCGTACATATGAATTGCGTGAATAGTAAACTGTCACGCCGGAATGCATGCAACTCCACCGTACGGTGGCGGAAAACCACCGGACCAGGCTCAAAAGAAGCGCCTCACCACTGCGCACAAACTCCAACTGGGCATCCTCTTCAACTCTTCCCCAGCAGCTACAAATTTTAAAAATGGTGGAGCGATAAATGTAGCAAAACATCGCCTGGGCGCTTCTACAAAATCTCAGCTCACTACTGATCCAAATTCTGTGATTTCAAACCGGGGAGGTTGTTCTCCAACCCAAATACCAGCAACCCACCAAAGCTCATACCAGTCCACCGCTGAAAATCGTCGTCGCCGATGATGAGAACATGACCGATGAGCAACATTTGCTCGGACAGAATGATACAGATGTCCAAATTGACCAAGACCAAGGCCAATAGATGCAAATTAAAGAGGAGATGGATATCAACATATCAAAGAACAACCTCAATGAGCCAATTGCCACATCAATGCAAAACACCAAAGTTGCACACTTACAGGTACCAGGTGTTTAATGTAATACCATTGGCAAATTATCTGTTAATTCAAACAAGCAAAGTGTTGTTCAAGCGCCCCAAAGTATTACTGAAGGTTGTCATCAAGGTCTAAACCAAGAAATACAACTCCAAGTTGATGGTCGTGTTTTTCCTCTTCCATCAGCCCCCAGGTGACCTAACAGAGTGATTCAATTGCACAGGTCAATTTAAGCCAACAAAAGGAGAAGAATCTTGCCAAAGAGATTGATTCTAACACCTCCAAGAAATCACAACAATCACAGGTATCCACAATTCCATTGCCCTCAGTTGAGCTATAGATGTTCACCATAACATGCTCGACCAACTATTGTCACTAAGGAAACTCTTTCTATTGGTAATGAACCTATTCCTTTAACTTTGAATCAACAACCCAAGTCCGCAACTCATCATCATGATAACTAAATCAATATTACTCAGAATCCCCCTCTTACTGTGCAACAGAACTGGGAAGGAAGAAACCAGTTAACCTCCACAGACCAAACAACTATTATACACTAACCAACACCTAGCAAAAGTACCCTTCCTAAGATCTCCTCCAACTTTGACAAACCATCTCACACTAAGTCTCCTTCCTCACAACCTGTTCTAAAGCAAACAACCAATAATACCACTATTAGTAATCAAGCAAATGATACAAGTGCCAATCCTAAACAACCATCCAGCTCACCTGCTCCACCTCCACCCATAATCAAACATTCATATGTTACCAAACTGAGGGCAAGACATAAAGCTGAACATGAACAAATTGAGTTTATTCCTCCTAAAATCACTACAAAGCAAGGTCAACCAACAATTATTTTCAATCGAGATGATTATATGGTCAAACTGGCTGTAAGATGCAAATTCACAGTGGTTGTGAAATTTTCCAACACTATGCCTAGGATGGAGATTATTAGGAGAAGTTTTGTGTCACAAACAGAACTTAAAGGGGGTGTCAAGATTGCTCATTTTAATGCAAGAACAGTCTACATTGATCTGGATAATGAATATGATCATTTCATTGTATGGACCAGGCAATTCATGTATATTTAAGGTCAAATGATGAAGCTGGAAGCATGGACACCCAATTTCAGTCCTGATGAAGATTCACCCATTTTTCCTATATGGGTGGTGGTTCCAGAACTTCCTTGGAACTTTTATTACATGGAGATATTGAATGTCGTACTATCTTCAGTGGGGAAAGATCTTCATTTGGATCTGGCATCATTCCAAAAGACTAGAGGAAGTGTAGCTAAGGGAAAAATGCAGATTGACTTGACTAAGCCAAGGCCACATCATGTTTGATGAAGATTAAACTGGGGATGGGAAGTGGCTAGAAGTTCAGTATGAAAACATCCCAGATTATTATCTTTATTGTAGACACCTGGACCATAATTCACACTCATGCCCAATTAGAATTAAGGATGAAGAGAACAAGAAAAGAAAAGAGAAATGAAATTTAACAACTGCAGCCCAATGAGGAACAAACATCATCACAAAACCAGAGCAATCAGCATGAGAATCAAGATAGAAGCATCAATGCTGACGTTAACCAGAAAGGGAAGGAACAGCAAAATCCAGGGGCTTCCCCTCCAAACACTGAATGGCAAACTAGAAAAGGAAACACTTCAAATGGCATCAACGGCAAAATAAGAAATAGTATCAACCAATCATTCCAAAAAAGAAAACAGAACAACAGATGCAGACTAATGAGATTACTAAAAACCAAAAGAACAAGGTGAGCCAAACAACAAGTCGAAACACTACAACCCTGAAAGATCATCCAGATGCTTTGGAGGAAGGTGATGCTCCAGAGGCTTTGGAGGAAGGTGATGCTTCTAATGATCTGAATAGTAATAAACCTCTCTAACCCCCTGATATTCATATTGTGGAAGCAAATAGAGGGTTGGAGAAGTGTCAGAGGCTACTAATGATGTGGATTATTGTGAAGTGATCTATTCTAGTGGGTAAGAACAATCTTTGAGAAGATTAATCAAAGGAGAGGGTCATGTTTCCTCAGATATCCAAATTCAACTCCCCAAAACAAAGAACAAACCTAGTCAAAAGAAGAGGAAAGTAACGAGAACGAAAAATGCAGGAATAAGCATTGTTGAACAGACACGGGAAGTAAATATTGAAACTAATCAAATGCCCCTGCAGGATACACAACTCCAAATGCCAACCTATCTCTCTCCCAACCACCGTTACCCAACAAATGTGATATCCAAGTCGAAAGAATTGAGGTAGACAATACAACAGTTAAGAAAATACCTGATGAACTGATATGGATGGTCCCGTTAACAACATTATGCCATCAAGAAAACCTATCAATGAAGAGGATGAGTACAGACACATCCAGTCAGAAGATGAGATGGGAACATTCTCAGAAGAAGAGGATTATCTGAGTGCAGGGATTGGGGAAGAGCATCATTGTGAACTCCTGATTGCAGCTGTGAATGGTGCAACTGAACAAGACAATGTTTTAGACTACCAAATTAGATTGCCAAGGATAAGACCCTTACCTAGACTCACCAGAAGTAGAGCTTCTTCCAGCAGTTCTGTCCCACCAAACCCCAAATCTCCTACCAATGTTAAATGGTCAGTACAATAACTTGGAATGTTAGAGGTATCAGGACCTATGGAGTTATTGAGAGACTCAAAACTCTAAAACGGATCCACAAATCATCCCTCATTGTTGTCTTAGAAGCATTTCTTCATAATCCAACTACTTCAGCCATCTCTTCCCATAACAACCATCTTGACTACTTCAGAATGCAGCTATCGATAAACCAGGTTGCTTCCAACAGTAATAACATAATTTGGATCTTCTGGGATCAGGAGTTCACTGGTACTCTCTTGGACCAAGATGAACAACAGATGGATATTGAACTGAAGCATGTAGAAGCTGGAGATATCTTTTATATATCAATAATCGATGCAAAATGTAAACTTTCTATGAGAATTCCTCTATGGGAGAATTTGAAACTCAAATCTACTACTTCCACGGTGTGTTGGTGTGTGATTGGAGATTTTAATGTCATTACTTTCATGGGTGAGAAAATTGGAGGGATACCATACCAGATGAAGAAAAGCATTGACTTCATCAACATGATTGAAGAATGTGTCTTGATTGATTTGGATTTTTATGGCCCAAGATACACATGGTCTAATGGAATAGGCCCTGGTTCTATAGTATATAAAAGACCGGACATGGGGATGGCTAATGATAACTGGATAATCTCCTTCCCCGATACAACTATCACACAATTGGCTTCTGCAGGCTTTGGCCATTCACCTCTCCTAATGGAAATGCATGTGATACAAGACAATGTTAGGAAATACTTCAGGTTTCTCAAGTGTTGGGTAAAGAATGAAAGCTTCATGCCACTAGTTACAGAGGTGTAGAGCATGCAGGTTATAGGAAATCCTATGTGGGTCTTTCACCAAAAACTTAAAGCCTTGTCTAGTGCTTTGAGTAAATGGTCTAGACAACAATATGGGGACATCTTTCAGAAACCAAGGAGTATGAACAGAAGATTAAGATAGAAGAGGAGAAATGGGTTACTACCAATGATCGATCTGACATGACTGCCTTACATGAACTTCAAGCTCAGTATACTAAACACCTGAAAGTTGAGGAGGAAGTGTTAAAGTAGAAGACATAACTTCAATGGTTCAAAGAAGGGAATGCCAACTCTAAGTACTTTCACAGCCTAATCAGAGGTAGAAAAAGAAAAAATTTCATCCACAAAATTAAGGATGCAGAAGGGGATTGGATTCAGGGTGATGAGGCTATTGGAGAAGCTGTTTGTGATTATTTTGAAGAGCTCTTCACTATGCCTGGAGGGCACATTAGAGAGGATCTTCTCAACTGTATACCAATCATGATCACTAATGAAGACAATATTGAACTATCCAGAGATCCTGACATGAAAGAATTTAAACAAGTTGTATTTTCCATGTGCCCATCCAGTGCTGCAGGTCTAGATGTGATGAATGGCAAATTCTTCCAATCCTGTTGGGAGGTGATTAAGGATGATCTGCTAAAGGTGGTGCTTGCTTTGTTTTTGGAGGAAGATGCCTAGATACATGACCAATCCATGCCTTGTTCTCTTACCCAAAGTGGAATCCCCTAACTCTTTGACTGAATTTAGACCCATAAGCTTAAGTAACTTCATCAACAAAATCATCTCTCAACTGATTGGTACCAGGCTTGAACCTATACTACCAAACATCATCTCAGCCAATCAGTCTGGTTTTGTCAAAGACAGAAGTATCTCAGAGAACATCATGCTTGCTCAAGAGATTGTCCAAGGAATTTAAAAGCCAAATGTAGGAGCTAATGTGGTCATTAAGCTAGATATGAAAAACGATTATGACATGGTTTCTTGAGAATTTACTTGCATTATTCTCAGGAGAATGGGATTTAGTGAAGTCATCATTGACATGATCTGGAGGATCATGTCCAACAACTAGTACTCTGTGGTTGTTAATAGCTCCAGGCATGCTTCTTTAAGTCTACTAGGGGTTTAAAGCAAGGAGACCCACTGTCTCCCTCTTTTTTCATCATTGAGGCAGAGCTACTATCCAAAATGCTTAACAAACGCACTCATGATCAATTTTTCAAGGGTTTTTACATGGAGAAGATGGTCCCAAAAGTCAATTGTAACACCCCGAAAAATTTTGAAGTACTTAAGTGTAAAGCCCGGTAAAGTTTGCAAAGAAAATAATATTTCATGGTGACGGACTAGGAGAGCTTGCGAGCCGTGGCTCGAAATTTTTGGGTTGAACAATGCACCGGAAAGTAAAGGAATTTTTTAGCGGAAAAGTGTATTTTTATGGTCCATTATGTAACCGTAGAACCACTCTATGGACCACATAATGGCCGCAGAGTGAGGTGGTTAATTTGGTCAGTTGGAAGCAACTATGCGGTCGACTATGTGACCGTATAACTGTTATGCGGTGCATTATGTGACCGCATAATAGTTATGCAGACCATATAGTGACCGCATACACATGCAGTTCTTTTGGCTATTTTGTAACCAATTATGCTACCGATATGAGGTCCACATATCGGTTATGCGATCGCATACCTTGTTCCGGAGCTCCATTTTTGGGTTTTTAAAACCCTACCCTATTTTGTTAAATACACTCTTTGGGCCATTTTTGAGACATAATCTGTTATTTTAGAGTGAGAGAGAGTGCCCTAGAGTGAGAAAGTGTTCTTCAATAATATTTTCTTCAATTCTTGCTCAAGTTTTGGAAGATTAAGAAGGGAAGCTCACTAGGTCTTCATCCTAGAGGTAAGATTCTACACCCTAAACCCTAATTTCGAAATCTTCTAAAAATGGGTAACTAGCAAGATAATATTTGGGTATGAGAGTTGATTATTTTACATGCATGTGTTATCAAAGGGTGTAGGAAGATTGTTGAGCTAAAAATGGTAAAGATTGGGTTGTGGGATGATGAAATCCTTCATAAAAAGGACATTGAAACCTTATGCACACCTAGTGTTTGATAAAATGCTCAAGTGAGCTAGAACCATGATCATTTTCCAAATTTTGATTTAATTTGTTATATTTCTACAATAGATTGAAGTTGCTAAGAATTCCGGAACGTTTTAGAGTTTAAGGAAGCTCAAGTGAAGTATGTTGGCTAAACTCTTCTCTTAGAATTAAATCCCACGATATTTATATAAATTATGTAAGTCCCGAAAGATATATATTCAACAAGCATCCTAAATGCTTTATTCATGTTATGTTACCAATTGAGGATGTGTTAAAATACAGGCTACTCATTAATAATGTTTCGACTTTAAGTCAAGTTCAAATGAAGGCTATTATGCCAAATCTTGTGAAATATCTCTATGTGCCTTAGACTCTAAATTACTCACATGTGTACTACACACCTTGATTTGAGTTGTATTTGTTTTTTATGATGATAATGATATTTGAAATTGATAAGGTGAGCATGAAATACTGAATATGTCCAACGTGCCAAGAATGACCTTATGATTATGGCCATTAGTGCCAATGAAATGAAAATATGTGAAAGTAATATGAAATGCGATAATTTATATAAAAAGGTTGATGTCTCAAATAAGAGAACCTAGTCGGTCGGGTCGTGATCAGACACCATGCCGCACACATGGTGGTGATTGTGCTGGAAATTATAATTGAAATTGTGATTGTGGTCGATGTCCCTAATGGATAGCCTAGCTAATCGGGTCGTGATTGGACTCCATGTTAAAGACGGTGGTATTGATATTGAGAGTAATTGTGGTTGATGTCTCTAATGAGATAGCCTAGCCGATCTTGTCGTGATCGGATTTCGTGCTAAGAGTATGGTGGTACTGATTTTGTGAATAATGATATTGTGAATAATGGTATTGTGGACAATGGTATATCGATACTAAAAATATCCCAATGTGAGATATTGGAATTAATTTGAACACTGTCTTGATCCTAAATTGAGGTTTGATGTTAATTAAGGCTTTCATTGATATTATGATAATCTTGTTTGTATTATTTGTCATTCTATTGAGAGACTGTTTAGTTATACATACTAGTATTATTCGACGGTACTAACGTCCCTTTTGCTGGGGGAGATGATCTTTAAATGGATGCAGGTGGTTCCACAGCAGGAGATATTGATTAGTGATAGCAGTACATCTTCTTCCTAGCTGACTTGGTGAGCCCCACTTCATTCTGGGGTCATGTATCTTTTGTACGTTGTGTATTCAGTTTGAGGTATAAGCGGGGCCTTATTGCCGGCATTATCATTGTACTCTTCTTTATCTATAGAGGCTCCGTAGACATAGTGTGAGTTGTGTATTGGTGCTGGGGAAAGACAAACTATGTTATATTGTGGTTGTATTACTTGTCCATTTGAGACTTTAAAAATGATAAAACTATTAGAAATGAATTGGTATTGTAGACATGAACACATTTTCATCTAATTAATGATAATATGTATTATCTCTATTCATGGATGAGTTTGGGTAGAATGAAATCTAACAATCTTGCTCGGTCGGGTTCACTCGGTTGAGCGCCAGTCACGCTCCTCAATTTTGGGGCGTGACATCAATCATCTGAGTTTTGCAGATGATGTGATCATATTCACATAAGGGGGAATGGCTTCATTTTTGAAAATAATGAAGATATTGGAGGACTATGAAAACACATCTGAACCGAAAATCAACAAGGCCAAGAGTCACTTTATGACTCCTTCATGTGTCTTCCACTATAATATCAACAGAATTCATCAGCTTACAGGTTTTACCATAAGGGAATCTCCTATCACTTACCTTGAATGTCCACTCTACATGGGAAGGAGGATAATCATACACTTCAATGATTTAATCTCCAAGGTAATTTGTAGAATTAGAGGATGGCATAGTAGACT
This sequence comes from Nicotiana tomentosiformis, assembly GCF_000390325.3. NCBI lineage: Eukaryota > Viridiplantae > Streptophyta > Magnoliopsida > Solanales > Solanaceae > Nicotiana > Nicotiana tomentosiformis. Next base: position 52,153,746 of record NC_090814.1, on the reverse strand, counting down.
ACTCTCCTATGGAGGAAGAGCTACTCTAATCAAACATGTGTTGCAATCGCTACCAATCCACATCCTATTAATAGTTTCACCTCCTAAAACTATTATGAAGCAAATTGAAAGAATGTTTGCTTACTTATTCTGGGGTATAGACAAATACAAAACAAATATCACTGGGCTTCATGGGATAAAATGTCCTACCCACTTGAGGAAGGAGGTACTGGCTTTAAAGCCATTGTTGATGTTTGCAAGGCCATGGAATTCAAACAATGGTGGCCCTTAAGAACTAAACAATCCTTATGGAGTAGCGTTTTGAGGGCTAAATACTGTAAGAGGTCACATCTTGTATCCAAAAAAGGAATACATGACAATCTCAAACCTGGAAAAAGATGATGATTAACAAGAAAGAAGCTGAACCCAATATCTTGTGGAGGCTTCACTCTGGCACAATCAGTTTCTGGTGGGATAATTGGTTAGGCACAGGACCCTAGACAAATTTTAGGAATGAAAGAGGTAGACCTAGCAATATGTCTGTGTGTCAATTATGGGATTTAGGGAGATGGAACATTCAGAAACTCAATGCTTGTGCCCCATCATATAAAATCTTTGAAATTCTGTAGGTTTCCATCAAATACTCACCTCATACACCTGACAAACCAACTTGAACTCTCACTTCCGCTGAGAACTTCACATGTGCTTTTGCTTGGGGGATAATTAGGAAGAGGAAACAGGTTCTCTTCACCAACAAGATGACATGGCACAAAAGGATTCCTTTCAAATTGTCATTCTGCCTATGGAGAGCACTCAGAAATAAACTCTCCACTGATGATAGAGTTTTGTCTTTTTGACATCCTACTATCACTAGATGTGTGTGTTGTATCAGGCCATATGCAGAATCAGTAGATCACATCTTCAGCAGGGGCCCCTTTGCTAAATCATTCTGGAAAGTCTTTACTAGTCTTGTTGGTTCCCCCCTACAAGACATGTCTTTACAGTTGCTCTTGATAAAATGGTAGATTCAAATAATCAAGAATGAGGTTCACAAGTTGTTGTTGGATACCCTCCCTATCATGATATGTTGGAACTTATGAAAGAATAGGTGTAGTGCCAAGCATGGAGATAAGAAATTCTCAAGGATCAGATTTTGTTAATCCATTAAATCTGACATCAACCTTCTTCTCAGAGCCAATTACCCCACCATCAACTGGTTATTTGAAAGGACTGAGTTATACTCCATTGTGCAAGACCTACAATTTCATACCACTATCCTTCAAGTAACATGGCAGAAGCATGAGGGTGGCTTTGTCAAAATTAATAGTGATGGTAGTTCCCTCAGTAATCTAGGCAAGATTGGAATTGGGGTCATTGTCAGGGATTCTGAGGGAAACTTAATACATGCATTAGCCAAGCCTTAGGTGAGGAAACTAAAAGCTTAGCAGAAACAATATCATCAGTTCTGGAACTTCAATGGTGCTTGGATAATGGTTTTAAGAAAATTCACTTGGAAGCTGATTCTGCTCTATTCATACAATGCCTCAAAAAATTAGCAGAACCTCCTTGGAGCATTGAAGCTGATCTGCAAGACCTCAGGGCTCTCTGTGGACAATGTGATTACTTCAGATGCTCACATGTTTACAACGAAGCCAATGTTCCTGCAGATTCTTTATCCAAACTCAATCATAATCTCCCTTCCATGACTCATTATCACAACATGACTTAGTTACCTTTACATATAAGGGGACATATCTATCTAGATAAGACATGCACTCATTCATTCAAACACAAAAGGAGCAGAAAAATCAAAATACCACCTCAATTGGCTTCCAACTTTTAACATGGTTATGGTTGATAGAAAAGTTACTAGGGGATCAGACCTAATTTTCCAAACTCTTACATTTATGCTCTGGAATGATGACAAGAAAAAACAACATCCTTTTTCAAATTCTTTTGGAAGAGAACAGTGGTGCAGCCCCTCATACTAACTTTGGTTTTTGTTTTGCAGGTGATATCAAGGTTTTGCAAAGTACCATGTAGAGCTGGAAAAGTGGTTAAAAATTATTATATACCCAACCCAACCCACTAAAAATGGGTTGGGTAACTGCCTTTTTAAAATCGGATCGAATATGGATAATTATCCATATTATCCATTATGAAAATGGATAATCAATGGGTAATATATGAATAATACTATTTGAAAGCTTTTCAATAGCCGTAGTGTTGTCCACTATTTTCAGTCTTCTCTCATGTCCGCTATTTTCCCCAGAAAATTCCTAAATTCCCAATTCCTCAAATCTCTCCCCTTCTTCCCCAATCAAGCATCGCGACTTCTCCGGTGAGTTCCAACTTCCAACAATCATCTGGCGCAAAAGGCTCAAATCAACTTCTAACTTCTCCGGTGAGTTCCACAGTAGCCTCAAATCTCTCTCTTTCTTCTTCGCTTTTGACAAAATTATCACAGTAGAGTACCATTATGCCTAATGAAATTCGTTTCTTTTGAAACGAGCAGTAGATTGTTTCCAAATATATACTGGTTTTTCAGCTTCAAATTTAAGTACCTTTTTATTTGTTTGTTTCTCTGTATGTGTTCTAATTCTTTTCAGCTAGATTTTAATGGAAAACAACTGCTGGAATATATAAAGAGGAATTACTATGTGCTTTTATTTTATAGCGCAAAGTCTTTCATCGTATGTATATCACTTATAATAAATTGAGTTATATCGAACCTAATTCTTACTTTTTACTTCATCTTTAGATAGAGATGTCGATGGAAGGTACTGCTGATTATTGTGAATAAAGCTCTTCAACTATGCTAAAATGATCAAAAAGATAAATTTCCACTGTTTGGGATTCGTTTGTTAAGGTAACATAGCCTGAAATTTCTAGTGATGGAAAGATTAAAGTCCAAAGTACGCTTTGTGAAAAAGACTACATATACGATCCTAAGTTTGAAACATCAAATTTGAACCGCCATTTGTTGACAAAACATCCGTTGAATCACGCAAAAGAGGGTCAAAGTGAACCAATAGATCAAAAAGTTTATCCAGAGAAAATATCATTACCCATAGTCAGGCATAACTATGCTTTTAGTTTAGTTGGAATTAGGGACCTTCATTGGTATCTAAATCCAGTAGCGAAGCACATATCAAGAAACCCGGCGAAGTTAGATATCTTGAATATGTATGCAAGCGAAAAAAAACTTTTAAAAAATGAGCTTGTTGTTATTCATAGTAGAGTGTGTTTGACATAAATATGTAGACTTCATTAGCATCTAATGGCTATATATATGTAACGGCTCATTAAGTAGATTTAAATTGGGTTCTTCATAAGAGGGTGTTGATTTTTCGTCATAGTTCCTCCTCCACATTCGGGTGCGATTTTAGGTCCCTTGTTGATTAAATTTCTTAAAGAATGGGGAATCAAAAAGAAAATCTTTACCCTTACTAAATATTGCTACTTGATATAGCAGTGTAGTGAATAGTATAAAGAATCATTTTTATTTGATGCGTTCGCTAATTTGATATGGAAAGTTTCTTCATGTCTGTTGTGGGAATCATATTTTGAACTTAATTGTTAAGACGGGCTTAGAGAAGGCTGATGCAGCGATTGCAAAAATTAGAGAAAGTTTTAAGCATATCAAGAATTCAGAAACAAGAATAATAAAATTTGTGGATTGTCTACGTAATCTTGGTCTACTATGTTCTAAGAAGCTAAGCCAAGATATGCCTATTCGGTATAGCTCCACCTACCAAATGCTTGAAAGTGCTCTTCTTTATCGACAAGCTTATATTCACTATATAACTTGCTTGACGTTGATTTTAGACATGGCCTTTCTGAAGATGAATGGAAAATGGTCGAGATTATAGCTAAGTTTTTTAAGCCATTTTATGATATTACGACCTTGTTTTCTGGATGTAAATACCCCACGGCTAATTTGTATCTTGCTAATGTATGAAAAATTGCAATATTGATAGAAGAACAAAACAGCATTGGCGATTCAGCGATGAGTGAGATGGGCACTTTTATGTTGGGAAAGTTTAAGAATTATTGGGAGTTATAGTGTCATTTTATCTATAGCTATTATCTTTGACCCTCGATATAAATTGAAGTTTGTTAAGATTTTCTTTTCAAAGCTTCATCCTTAGGAGATAGCTAATGAAAAAGTGAAGGTTATTGAAGAGAACTTACAATCATTGATCAAAGAGTACATGATAATAACTTCGACTACAACCTCGTTATCGGGGGATCATGCTTGTAGTAGTGGTAGCAATGAAATGAGGGATGCATTAGATGTGTTTGAGAGTCAGTTGGAGTCAAGTACCAGTAAAACACAACTAGACTTGTATTTAGAGGAAGCTAATATTGACCGTAAAGCAAATTCGAATCTGAATGTACTTGGCTTTGGGGAGAATAACATGCAAAGGTATCCGGAACTCTCATTAATAGCTCTTGAGTGTTCCTGTCACACCCCGACCTCGGGAAGCACGACCGACGCTCAACCGCAATAACTCGACCGAGCAAGCATGTACAATACCTTCTACCCGACCTCACTCATGAATAAAGAGAAGATCTATTTTATTAATTAGACAATGAGGAGGATCATGTGAACAACACCAATTCATTACCATTAGTTACATTGTTTATAAGTCTCAAAATACATACATTTTCATAGTTTGAAGTGTAACATGCAGTACAAATACAACCTTACAAGTTTGACTCTCCCAGCACCTATATACAACCCACACTATGTCTATGGATCCTCTAATAGATACAAAAGAGTAGTATGATAGTTCCGGCAACAAGGCCGCGGCTATACCTCAAAATATAATACATAAGGAACAAAAGATACATGACCCCGAAATGAAGTGGGGCTCACCAAGTCAGCTGGGAAGAGGGTACACCGCTATCACTGATCAAAGCTGCCTGTTGTGGAACCACCTGCATCAATTAAAGGTGCAGAGCCCCTGGCAAAAGGGAAGTTATTACATATAGAATAGTACTAGTATAAATGAATAAACACCCCCTCAATGGAACGATTAATAAAACAAGGAATAACAATCGTAGAATCAATGGAATCCTCAAACAATACCAAGACACCAAGTTGGGAGCAAGACAAGATTTCAAGTAAATTACATATTTTAGGTTGGGAGATCTTTAGCACCGATATACCACCGTGACTTTAGCAAGGAGTTCGATCACAACCCGATCGGCTAGTCCTTATCACCCAAATACATCAACCACAATCACAATAACTATCAAAATCTCAATCATTAGCTCAATCACAATCTCAAGCACAATTACCACCATGTGTACGGCATAGCGTCCGATCTCGACCCGACCGAGTAAGTCATCTCACCACAATGTCGTGGGGATAGACATCACCCTTTGCTAGCAATCATCTCATCCCATTTAAGGGGAATAATCTCATCACATCAATCTCATTCCAAACAAGGGGAATAATCACAATACACACCTACATCGGCACGTGTAGTTTCAGGGTTAGGTCATTTCAACCTACCCCTCCTCGGTGACTAATGATACTCCCTTGTTTATTATATGGATGACATTCAGTTCAGTTAATAGTCCTTTACTCATCTTTTCATTTCATTAGCACTAGTGGCCACAATTGTAATATCATTCTTGGCACAGTGGCCGTATTTCATATGTCATGATCACCCCTTTCACTTTCAAACATCATCATGGACTATCAACAATAAAGCATCTCTAATCACGACCTTTAGTACACATATGAGCAAATAAGAGTCTTAGGCACCTTGGGTTTTCTTCCACAATTTGGCATAATAACTAGCATTTGAGACATAATTGAATTTATAATATTTCGACACATGGTAACATTTGAACACAATCTCGAAGGATATCACAATATGATAAGAGCATTCGGTATATATTTTGAACATATAACTTTAGACACAGAGTTTATTCGGAATAGTCAAGTTTATAAGAAATAACTCGGAACATGAGACATAAGAGCTTGAGCCAATCATAACTACAACTTACGAGAACATCATCGATTCAATTTTACAAGAGGAGTTTAGCCAACATACCTCGCTTTGAGCTTCCCTAAGTTACTATAATATTCCAGAAATCTTAGCAACTTTGATCTATTTGGAAATATAACAAAACTGAACACAAATTAGGAAGGTATTTGAGGTTTCAGCTCATTTGAGCATTTTAACCAATATTAGGTGGACATTATGATCTCAAGGTCCTCTTATGGTGGATTCCTTTATCCCACAACCCAAAGTCTACCCATTTGAGCTAAACAACCTTCCCACAAACCTTGATAGTACATGCATGCATAAATAACACTCCCATATCCAAGAATCTCACTCCACATTAATCATTTTCTATCCCAAACTCGAAATTGAAACTAGGGTATGGAACCTTACCTTTTGGATGAAGACCATGTGAATTCTCCATATTTTGAGCAAGTATTGATGAAGAATTAGCTTAGGAATCCCCTCTCTCACTCTAGATCACTTTCCTTTCTCTAAAATATTAGTTAGGACCTGCCAAAATAAACCCAAGTTGTTTTTGTAGAAATAGGATCGGGTGAAAATTTTCCAAAACTTAAACTCTATGAAGCAGGGTCTGCAGTTGCAGACCGGACCGGACCGCAAAATAGGTATGTGGACCGCAAAGGGGATCGTAGAAAGGGTCCCAAAAATTGGGCAGGGCTGAACAGGTCTGCGACGGATCTGCGGTCACATAATTGACCGTAGAACCTCCTTCCTAAGTTTTCTCATACTGGATCTGCGATGGATTGTGCGGCTCGTAAAATGGTTATGCGGTCGCATAATGGGCCATATATTGGTCCTCAAAATTAGCTCAAGTTCTGCTTCACACTACGGCCAATCTACGGCCCACAAAGTGGTTCCGTAGTTGCATAGTAGACTGCAGAAATGCCATGGTCTACAAAATGGTTCCTTCAACTCTCCGACGTACTCTACAACTCTCAATCACATTACTCTACCTTGGCTCCACGAAATCCTCGGTTTTAGGTGAAATTTTATGGGGCCTTACATCATCCCCCGCTTAAGATTATTTGTCCTGGAATGAGGGCCAAAGTCCACCATTAGTATCCAATGTGACTCAGCTATTACTTCACACACCAGCATTTCCAAATTTTTGACTAACTCCCTAAATTTCCAAAACTTTTGCCAGTCTCCCCTGTAATTGGGCCTATCCACCTGACAGAGAATCCCAGAAACCCAACCTAATAACGTAGACATAATCCAACGACGCAACATAACATGAAAACAATGCCAATCATGGCCTCATAAGCAGTATATTACCAAAAAGGAACACCATTAACATCAACTGTACAAGTGAAACATAATTCATAGAAGGTAAACTCTTAGCATTTTCATAGAACACAACTTCATAAATATATAACTATTCAAATAAATGAGGGTACTTCTTCTTCATTTCTTCCTCGTCCTCCCAGGTTTCCTCTTCGACCTATTGGTTTCGCTATAGCACTTTCACGGAAGCAATTTCTTTATTTCTCACCTTACAGACTTGCCTATCAAGAACGATAACTGGAAATGCTTCATAAGTCAATTCCTCATTAACTTCAATAGTCTCAACTGGAACAATAAGCGACAAATCTCCAACCACCTTCTTCAACATAGATACATGAAACATCGGGTGCAATGAAGATATCTCTGGAGGTAGTTCAATCTTGTAAGCCATCCGACCAACCCTCTGAATGATTCTGTACAATCCGACATACCTTGGACTCAACTTCCCTTTCTTACCAAACTGCATTATACCCTTCATGGGGGAAACCTTCAAGAATACCCAATCATCCTCCTTGAACTCCAAATCCCTGTGATGCACATCCGAATAAGACTTTTGATGACTCTGAGCAGTTTTCAACCGTTCCATAATGATCTTAACCTTCTCCATATCATGATGCACGAAGTCTGGCCCTATCAACTCTGCTTCCCCAATCTCGAACCATCTAGAATTGTAGGCAAATTCTATGAGTGTCTAATGATCTTCTCATCTACCCATAAAGTCAAGAACACAAGCGCGCAACATATCCTTGAGCGTTTGAATAGTCCGCTATTCCTTCTTGTGGATGGAAGGTTGTATAAAGATTCACCTGAGTACCCAAACCTTGCTGAAATACTTCCAAAATTAGTCGTGAACTTCCCTTCGATCTGAGATAATATAAATTGGAGTGACATGCAACCTAACTATTTTCTTGATATACAACTGAGCATATTATTCTACTGTGTCGGTAGCCTTAACAGGTAAGAAGTGAGCTGATTTCGTGAGTCGATCCACTATCACCCAAATCGAGTCGAACTTGTGAGGCGTGCGAGGTAGACTCATCACAAAGTCCTTATTGATCATCTCCCACTTCCATATTGATATTTTGTATGTTTTGTGCCAACCCATCCGGCCGTTGGTGTTCGGCCTTTACTTGCTAACAATTTGGACATCTTGCCATAAAGTCCGCTACATTCCTCTTCATATCCTTCCACTAGTAGACTTCCTTAATATCATGATACATCATTGTAGAGTCCGGTTGAACGGAATGCCTAGAAGTGTGAGCCTCGGTCATGATTCTTTCCCGGAGACCATCTACATTTGGAACACATAATCGACCTTGGTACCTTAGTGTACCATCATCCATGCCAAGAGAAAAAGTCGTGGTCTTATGTTTATGAATCCCCTCCTTCAATTGTACCAACAATGGATCATCTATTTCTTCTCCTTGACTTCCACAACAAGGGATGATTCAATCCTATTTTGCACAAGCACCCCTCCTTCACTAGAATCTGCAAGACAAACTCCCAAACTAGCCAACCGATGAACCTCCTTGGCCAACTGCCTTTGATATGCCTCCAAGTGAGCCAAACTACCCATACATTTATGGCTAAGAGCATCCTCCACAACATTAGCCATCCCCGGATGATATAGGATATCGATGTCTTAATCCTTGAGTAACTCAAGCCATCTTATCTTCTTCATATTTAATTCCTTATGTTTGAAAATATATTGGAGGCTCTTATGGTCCATGAATATATCCATATGGACCCCATACAAATAATGACACCAAATCTTCAATGCAAATACCACCGCGGCAAGTTCTAAGTCATGTGTGGGATAGTTCTTTTCATGATTCTTGAGTTGCCTAGAAGCATAGGCTATTACCTTGCCATGTTGCATCAATACAAACTAATGACCGATCCTTTAATCATCACAATACACTACTAATCCATTCATACCCTATGGTAGGGTCATTACCGACATCGTAGTCAATCTTGATTTCCACTCTTGGAAGCTCTTTTCACAAGCATCTGACCATTGGAACTTAATTTTCTTCTGCATCAATTTATTAAACGGAGAGGCAAGAGTAGATAACCCTTCCACAAACTTTCTGTAATACCCAACTAAGCCCAAGAAACTTCGAATCTCTGTTGGAGTTGTAGGTCTAGGCCAATTCTTTACAGCTGCAATCTTCTGAAGATCCACATTAATTCCTTCTCTAGAGATGACATGACCTAAGAATGTGACATATTCAAGCCAAAATTCACATTTCGAAAAACTTCACATACAACTTGTGCTTATACAGAGTCTGCAAAACTGCCCTGAGATGATCGGCGTGGTCCCCTATACTTCTTGAATATACAAGAATATCGTCAATGAATACTATCACAATTTGCGATTCTCTGTGGATTGAGAAAATGCCACCATCTTCCCATGGTTCATATCAGAATTCAAGGCAGTTGTAGCGGCCTCATTAATAACCAAGGGGCTAAGGCCCTGCACAAACCGGCGCACTCTCGCCTCCATAGTGGGCAACAAATAAATAGCATACTTGGACAGGTGCGTGAATCTCATATAGTACTCCCACACACTCAGGCTACCTTACCTCAGGCTCTCAAACTCGGCGGCATGGGCTTCCTAAGTCTCGGAAGGCAAGAAGTGATCAATGAAGGCATCGGTGAACATACTCCACCTCGCTGGAGGGCTCCCCTCCTCACGGGACTCTTCCCAAAGTTCAAACCAAGAATATGCCACCTCTTTTAGGCGGTAGGAAGCCAACTCCATTGCTTCCGTCTAAGTAGCACGCATAACTCGGAGAGTCTTGTGCATCTCATCAATGAAGTCTTAAGGGTCCTCCTCAGGATTAGTACCTGTGAACACTGGAGGATCTAACTGAAAAAACTTGTTCACTCTGGAACTAGCGGAATCCCCTGGCTGACTGTAAGAAGTTGGTGCAACATTCAATCTCTGGATTTGGGAAGCTACTATCTGAGCCAACATTTATGTCTCCCCTAAGGTCCCCCTCATAAACACAGGGACCGAGAGGTGGAGCTGAAGGTGAAACTGGAATAATAGCTGGAGGAATCATTGCACCCTTAGTAGGAGTAGGGATTGGTGCAGTCTGACTAGGAGTAGTAGAATCAGGTAATGTAGTAGTTGGGGGAATATCATCACCCCTCGGGTGCTCACCCACATCATCAGGTATGGAATCAACTGCCACTCCTAGGGTGGCGTTGGCACCTTGTCCAGTTCTTGCTTTCTTCATAGGCGTCATATACTTAAAATTAGATCAATGCATGAGTTAGAGGAGGAACAGTCTTACAACCAGCTCTATTGCACGATCTAGAATATCAAAGAAGGGTATTATTCCTAAATGCCCAAGTAGCCTCCTAATTATAGATGTGGTCAACAACACACCGATAAGAAGGACTCTACTAGACATGACTATGTGACATTCTGGGACACTTTAAAAGTCTTAGGCTCCTTGGGTTTTCTTCCACAATTTGGCATAATAACTAGCATTTGAGACATAATTGAATTCATAATATTTCGACACATGGTCACATTTGAATACAATATCACAATATGATAAGAGCATTCGGTATACATTTTGAACATATAACTTTTGACACAGAGTTTATTCGGAACAGTTAAGTTTATAAGAAACAACTCGGAACATGAGACATAAGAGCTTGAGCCAACATAACTACAACTTACGAGGATATCATGGATCGATTGTACAAGAGGAGTTTAGCCAACATATATTGCTTTGAGCTTTCTTAAGTTACTACAATGTTCCAAAAATCATAGCAAATTTGATTTATTTGGAAATATAACAAACTTGAACAGAAATTAGGAAGGTATTCATGGTTTCAGCTCATTTGAGCATTTTCAAAAATACTAGGTGGACATTATGAGCTCAAGGTCCTCCTATGGTGGATTCCTTCATCCCACAATCCAAAGTCTACCCATTTGAGATCAACAACTTTCCCACAAACCTTGATAGTACATGTATGCATAAATAATACTCTCACACCCAAGAATCACACTCCCCATTAACCATTTTCTACCCCCCAAACTCAAAATTAAAACTAGGGTATGCAACCTTACCTCTTGGATGATTGTGAGTTTTCCTTTTGAATTTTCCAAGTCTTGAGCAAGGATTGATGATCAATTAGCTTAGGAACCCCCCTCCCCCCACTCTAAACCACTTTACTCTCTCTAAAATATCAGTTAGGACCAGCCAAAATGAACCCCAAGTTATTTTTGTATAAATGGGATCGAGTGAAATTTTTCCAAAACTTAAACTCTACGAAGTCGAGTCTGCAGTCGCAAACTGGAGCACAAAACAAGTATGCGCCCTACAAAGGGAACCGCAGAAAGGGTCCTAATAATTAGACAGGGTTGGACGGGTCTGTGACGGATTGCGATCGCATAATGGACCGCAAAACCTCCTTTCAAAATTTTCTCATGCTGGATCTGTGATGGATTGTGCGGCCCGCGAAATAATTATGTGGTCGCATAATGGTCCTCAAAATTAGCTCAAGTTCTTCTTCACTCTTCGGCCGATGTGCGCCCCACAAAGTGGTTCAACGGTCGCATAGTGGACCATAGAAACACCATGGTCTGCAAAATAATTCCTTCAACTCCCCGATGTACTATACAATCCTCAATCACATTACTCTACCTCAGTGCCAGGAAACCCCGGGTTTCAGATGAAATTTTATGGGGCCTTACATCCTACCCTGCTTAAGATCATTCGTCCTCGAATGAGGGCTAAAGTTCACCATTAGTATCCAATGTGACTTAGCTATTACTTCCCACACCAGCATTCCCAAATTTTTGACTAACTCCCTAAATTTCCAAAACTTTTGCTAGAGTCTCCCTTGTAATTGGGTCTATCCACCTGCCAGATAATCACATAAACCAAACCTAACAACATAACATAATCCAAAGATGTAACATAACATGAAAACAATGCCAATCATGGCCTCATGAGCAGTATATTACCAAAAAGGAACACCATTAACATCAACTGTACAAGTAAAACATAATTCATAGAAGGTAAACTCTTACATTTTCATAGAACACAACTTCATAAATACATATCTATTCAAACAAATTAGGGTACTTCTTCTTCATTTCTTCCTCGTCCTTCCAGGTTGCCTCTTCGACCTATTGGTTTCTCCATAGCACTTTCACGGAGGTAATATTTTTATTTCTCAGCCTACAGACTTGCATATCAAGAATGGCAACTGAAATTTCTTCATAAGTCAATTCCTCATTAACCTCAATAGTCTCAACCGAAATAATAAGCGACGGATCTCCAACCACCTTCTTCAACATCAATACATGAAACACCGGGTGCATTGAAGACATATCTGGAGGTAGTTCAAGCTTGTAAGCCACCCGACCAATCGTCTGAATGATTCTGTACGGTCTGACATACCTTTGACTCAACTTCCCTTTCTTACCAAAACGCATTATACCCTTCATGGGAAAACCTTCAAGAATACCCAATCATCCTCCTTGAACTCTAAATCCCTGCGACGTACATCTGAATAAGACTTCTGACAACTCTGAGTAGTTTTTAACCGTTCTATAATGATATTAGCCTTCTCCATAGCCTGATGCACGAGGTCTGGCCCTATCAACTCTTCTTCCGCAATCTCAAACTATCCAATGGGAGATCTACATCTCCTACCATATAAAGCCTCTCATGGTGACATCTGAATACTAGCATGATAACTGTTGTTGTAGGCAAATTCTATGAGCGGAAAATGATCATCCCAGCTACCCTTGAAGTCAAGAACACAAGCACACAACATATCCTCGAGCATCTGAATAGTCCGCTCTGCCTGCGCATCGGTTTGTGGATGGAAAGTTGTACTGAAATTCACCTGAATACTCTACAACCCTCAATCACATTATTCTACCCCGGCGCCATGCAACTCCGGGTTTTAGGTACTATTTAACTAGGCCTTACAGTTGCAATCACCACAGTTGCCTCTTAATCTGCATTTAGCATATGTGGTCGTGTCATTAGAAAGTTTTGAAATTCTATCCTTCCCGCAAATGCCGAGTTAAATCTATGTACTAGGGATTCGATTTGTGGAAGAGAAGGTAAATTAATCTTATCTAGGTTGGATTATTTTATTTTCTGAATAACTAATAAACTGTAATATTTTATACTTTTTCTTTTTAAATTGTATAAGATCTTGATGATAGATCTGACTCTGATGAAGAAGATGAGATTGTTATTGTTCTTCAACCTTATCTTGCAAAACTTAGAGGTAAGAGTACCCTTTGTTGTTCTCTTTCTAATTTCTTATACTTTTGGGATTCTATTGAACCACTACTCTAATATTCTAAGAAAAGTATTGTATCTGATGATAGCCACTTTTGATTGTTGGCCATACTATTTTACTTGGTAATTGGATGTGGTATTTGGATCAAATGTTTTGCTTACAAGTGCTAGTTTAATATTTCTGGTGTTTAATTCAGAGATCAGAGTTGAATCTTATTCATCAGTCAACAGATGGAAATTAAAATTTATCCAAGACTTCTAGATGCTGCAATTTTTGAGGAACATGATTAGCTCTACTTGATCTGTAAGGTAGCTTTAAAGGCATATTAAGGAACCAAAATCCTAATAGAAACAACTTTTGGTTTAATGATTCCTAGTCCAGCAAGATATTTACATGGAAAAATATTTGGAAACATATCTATGAAGCGTTACCTAATAGACAACTAGCTAAAATAAAGGTGCTAAGACGGAAAAAACTCAGGTTCAGATTTTTATGTCCATCTTAAATGTACCCAGGAAATAATGCGTCATAGTAAGTTCTAAGCATTATATTTTGATATTTGCAACTTGTCTCTATGACTTCACAACGAAAAAGAGATTCATATTTTCTGAGTCACATATATTTTTCATATACGTGAAGCTTTCACAAGTAGATTTAGTTATGTGATCTAATTCACTAAGATGCCTTGTTGCATACTACTGACAATATGAAACATTCCTGCTCAAGAAAGTCATTTTTTGGTTATTCCAAAAAGATATCATTTTGGCAACCTTTGAATTAGTTACACAGCTAAGCACACATGCGTTAAATGCAAAATGAAGATAGACATTAGCATGCAATTTTCCTTGTCTTTCTGCAATGCTTTCTGCTCTCTTTGTATTTTGCTGGTGCATTTCAGTGTATGATACCGGTGAGTTCAATGTATTTTGTTATCTGGTTTAAAGCGTACCATTCTTGATTCTTGCTGGTACATTTCGACGTATTTTGCTGGTGTATTTTAGTATATATTGCTCGTGTATTCAATGTATTTTATTTTCTTGATACTTACTATTTTGTTGTATGCTGTGGGAGTTTGAAGATGTGGTTTGAGCGAGCTCCTTTTAGTTTTCACTGTTCAACTTTTAGATTAAACCTTCAATTAATAGAAGAACTAAAGAAAAATAATATGATACATTTCTTTTATCTTTTTTCTCTTGGTTGCAGTGGTGTAAATAAAAAGGAACTACAATGTAAACTTGCCGATGACAAAATGGATGACGGAACGTGAAGATAAAGAGAATGGATGAGAGAATTTGTTGATGAAGAACTAGTCAACCCCCTCACTACTTGAATTGAAGATGAAGAATTTTAGAGAAATTTATATATTTTTTATATTTAATCATAGTAATCAGTTAGAAAAATTAAAGTCACATGTTTTGATACTGTTAAACCGTGTAGCTAGGAACTCATTGCAAATTATTGGAAAATCATTTCAGTAATGTTCTTATGTTGCAAGTGGTAGCAAATTCATATTAGAGCTTGAGGCTAATGTGAATCCATTGATGGATAATATGGTAACTCATTTTATCCGCTGGTTAATCCATTTTTTATTCGTATTAAATATGGGCCGGGTCGAATAATTTATCCGTTTTTTGCATTACCTATTTTTTACCCGTCCATATCAGATCCGACCCGCCTGTTTTTCACCCCTAGTACTATGATTCTACTTCTGTGTGTGGTATTAGAAATATGTTTCTCAAACTACGGAAGGAGAATTAGAGTACTACTACAAACCTTTACACCCAAGAACCCTCACACCAGACCAACAGTTCATTTTTTCACCACCCCCCATGGATAATCAGCTCATGAAAACACCAACACACATCCTCCAATGAAAACAAGACTAAACCAATATCGCACAACAAACCTTCCACTCAACCTTTTAACAACAACAGACAACCACCCAACCAACCTCATTATCCCAGTTTAACACACCTTGCCTGTAGTTTCAGAAGCAGTCAACCAAATGCTCATGAATCCGGCAGCTTAATCCTTTCCATCAGTCCACACATATCTCTCATAGCCCACAAGAACGTGAGAGCTAATCTATCTTCAGAGTGTGGTTTAGCATTTCCAATGCTCAATCTACTGAGGGTACATCAGTGGTCAAAAGCATGCCATAATTTTCTAACACTAAGGTGCAGGTTCATCTCTTGAACTGCAATTGGAACAGAAGTGCTCTACCATGCATTTCAGAGCAGGGAAATAGTCAAGTTAGACAACTCCACAAAGATAACTTAATAGTGAACCTCCGGATACCATTCACCCATTCTTCTCACAAAAGCAACAGGGTAACAACTAGAGGTTTAGCTACACATTACAGGTCCCTCAACAGGGAGTCACCCAGTCAAAATTATGCATTCCACTACTGCAGACTCCAGTTCATCACCTCCTGTAGCAGGCCATCCACAACACACCATCAACCACTGAGTTCATCAACATAACTGCAACACCTCACAGACTTTATTAGTTGCATATGCCCATACATGAAAGAGAACCACTATTCCAACCATTTACTACTAATCTGTTTATTTCTTTTTGCAGGTACAAATAGGTTTGATGTGTTTATACCATTGAAGTTTTCTCAGCGTGTGGTATTAGTACTTCCAATACCCATCTTACTGAAAGCACATCAAAGTCCCAAGACACACTTCTTTTTATTGTTTACAGGTATTGGTACATACCAAATGAGAAACCATCTGGACACATCTAAGGGATCAAACCTAGCTGTCCAAGTCATTTACCCAGGCAAGCACCATACAAAGCCAATAGAACCAAGTAACACACACATGCTCCCAAGGCAAGACAGATTAGAACACACTTAGGGGTTCAAACCTAACTGCCCAATATGTCACTCTTGCTATCAGTTTTAAGATGCTGAACCCTACATATTGCAGTTGTTTCTTCATGAAGAATGTTGAGTATGGAAGCTCCTACACCATATCAAAAATGCCATCACCTCAACATGTATGCTTCAATGCTTCCTGGACGAAAGCAATAGGCCAAGGCTCAGTCTCTTCTGTTAGTTGCACCATACAGAGTAGCAAGTTCACTCATTTACATGGGTCCTTTTGATAACTATCTTTAACTTGACTTTCTATGTTCTCATTGTTAAAGCAAAGTTGAAGATAGTTCAGAACATTCTCACTTATTTTTTGCCATGATCCATAGGAAGAATCTTCATATTTTCTAGATGTAGATCTTGTTGTATATGGAAGATTTCTTCTCAACTTACATGCATAGTTGATTTAGGTTCACTTGTACATTTTTGTATAGTTGAAATAGGCTCACATCACCTTGTTTTTGTATACCCAAATGTCTATCAGTTATGGATAGACAATTGGCACCACACTATAGGTCTAACTACACATAGCTTTAAGGATTCATTTGGTTGTCATGTTTGGATAACCAAGTGTGTATCCACCATTGCCTTGGAGGTAAGGTTTATGTCCACCTCCTTTATTGTACTTTATTCTTCATATATGAAAACCAACCCTATGCATAATGCCTATTGGATTTGATTTAAAAAAAATTAAAAAGTACTCTAAATAATATATCTATTTAGGTTGGATGGTCGGGGGTAAGGGTGGGGGTTAGGGGTAGTTGGGGTCGTGGGGGGGTTGGGTGTGTGTGTGGAAGGGGAGAAGGGGCTGGGGAAGGTGGGGGGATGGGGTGGCGGCAGGGGTTAGTTTTGAGGGGTGGGTTGGGCAGTGGGGGTTGGAGGGGATAGGGAATAGGGTGAGGTAGGTTGAAAAAGAGTTTTGAAAAAGGTTTTCCCTTCTCCCGATAGGGAAAATATTTTTTTGCAATTGGAGAAAAATGAGGTGACGGGGAAAATATTTTTTAAAATATTTAAGGCAACCAAATATGTTTCATTCATACCAAACAGACCCTAAGTAATGTAGTTCTGGCACATCCAGATCGAGGAAAATGTAATATTTTTGTAAAAGTATTGCTAGTAATATTTGATTAAGCAATGTAGTTTGGACACCAATAATTTTATCTGAACATCTTTTATATCTTTTGAGAAACATATGATCACGTGGCAAACTATATGTATACGGTCAGAATCAAGCTTGCCTAATTTCATACGACTAACCGAAATCGGGACGGATGATCAATGCTCGACCCCAGTTATATCGGAACATGGTATGAAGATGGATTGGCAAGCTCGTGGATCACTAGCCGACCAGGATCGAGGTCAATTCGAGACCGAAGCGAGAAAGAGATTGAGCAAGATCGAAGGAGGCCTGCTACGCCGAATAACGGAAAGCCGAGATATTCGTGATCGAGCGAGGATCGTGGCGGGAATCTTAGCACATATCGAGTTAGGATCGGATATTTAGCCTATCATGGGATTTACTTATGTAATTAGAAATATACCATAAATAGGGTTCCTCTGCTATATAAAGAGGGTCTTAATCATTTTGTAAAAAATATACATTCACGCACAACAAGGAAATATATCATATTTTCTCTTGCAAGTTGTGTTGTAAAAGTCCATACTTTTTAATAGCATACTTAGCTGGTTCGAGAGCGGTCTAGCTCGAGGGTCGTGGTTGTTCATCATATTGGTTTGCTTTATTTACAATTAATCCCTAGCATTAATTCTGACATTTATCAGTTTGTGCCAAGTGAAATCACATATCCTTAAAACCACTTATATGTTTAATTGTTGTCCGATTTTAAGGCAAAACAGTTTGGCACCCACCGTTGAGCTAAGGATAATAGTGATTGTTTGGTATAATTTTTCGTAACACACATAATTTTACGCTTGTTTTTTGAAGTGTCTTTGATTCCACGATCAATATGTCAAACTCTCAAGTAGCACCCATACACACAGACTATGGCATTGGTCTCTATGGCGAGAATGACAACATAGCCGCCCCAGGAAATGGAGTACCTCAAGTAAACCCCAATGGAGCTCTGGCCGTGGATCCAATCGACGTCAGCTCCCATATTGCTATTAAAGGGAATTTGGGCGCCGATCCTGAAAATAGTGTCCGCAGAGATGTTCGAACAGCTGATCAGAACGCACAGGGCGGTGGAGAAGGCGGGATTAGCCTTCGAATGATATTCGAAATGTTGCAGACTCAACAAGATACAATAGCAGAATCAGAATCGTGCACCAAGAAGGATCGAGATCGAGCCATCGCATGAAATTGGTCACAGAGCCGAATCGGTATCAAAGAAATTGAATGGAGGAGAACTGGAGACCAATCCTCCTATCATAAAGATGTTTGAGGATCTAACGAATCGAATCAAAAATGGAGAAAAAAGGATCGAGGAAAATGATAAGAAAGTGGAAACTTATAATTCCAGGGTCGACCAAATCCCGGGGGCACCACCGGTGTTGAAAGGACTTGATTCCAAAACGTTTGTCCAAAAACCTTTTCCCCCGAGTGAGGCTTCGAAGCCAATCCCCAAGAAATTTCGTATGCCCGAGATCCCAAAATATAACGGGATAACAGATCCAAACAAGCACGTTACCTCATACACGTGCACCATTAAGGGAAATGACTTGGAAAATGACGAGATTGAATCTGTGTTGCTGAAGAAGTTCGGGGAAACTCTATCGAAAGAAACTATGATATGGTACCATAATTTACACCTAATTCTATTGATTCAGTCGCTATGCTTGCATATGTTTTTGTAAAGGCACACGCCGGAGCTATCAAGGTAGCCACAAGAAAATTGGGCCTTTTCAAGGTAAGGCAAAAAGACAACGAGATGCTCAGGGAATTTGTGTCTCGATTCCAAATGGAACGGATGGATTTGCCATCGGTCACCGATGATTGGGTCGTTCAAACCTTTACTCAAGGCCTCAATGCTCGAAGTTTCGTAGCTTCACAATAGTTGAAACAGAATTTGATCGAGTATCCAACTGTCACTTGGGCCGATGTGCATAATCGGTATCAATCAAAGATCAGGGTCTAAGATGATCAATTTGGGGGCCCAACCGGTTCAGTTTATCCTAACAGGCCCGTGGAAAGAGTTAAAAGGGACTTCGACCGGGAACCGCGGTCGAAAAGAGATCGATATAATCCATACGGTGGAGATCGGAGAGATAATAGCCCTATACGAAACCCCGTTCGGAATGATAGAAGGAATGATCGAGGACAGAGCTCCCGAGGACTCATGAGCAAGAATTGTTTCGATAATAATGCCGGATCTAAAGAAGCACCTCGATTATCAGAATATAACTTCAACATACATGCTTCAGCCATAGTGTCGGCCATTGGGTATATCAAAGATACTAGATGGCCTCAACCTCTACACACCGATCTGACCCAGAGAAATCCCAACCAAATATCCAAGTATCATGGTTCCCATGGCCATAAAACAGAAGATTGCAGACAGCTAAGGGATAGCCCGATTGTTCAACGAGGGGCACCTTCAGGAATTCTTAAGTGATCGAGCCAAGAATCACTTTAAAAATAGAGATTCAAATAGGCAGAACGAACAAGAAGAGCCACAACACGTGATTCATATGATCGTAGAATGGGTCGATATTCCACAAAGACCCGTGTTTAAACGCACCAAAGTGACGATCACAAGAGAAAAGCGAGCACGGGATTACTTACCAGAAGAGACTTTATCTTTCAACGACGAGGATACGGAAGGGATCGAATGACCTCATAACGATGCATTGATAATATCTGTCCTTATGAATAAAATTCAAGTTAAACGTGTTTTGATTGATCCAGGTAGCTCGGCCAATATTATTCAATCGAGGGTCGTAGAATAGCTCGAGCACTTAACGACTTCAATATGGCGAGCTAAACCACCAAAGGTGAGATTATCTTGCCAGTGAACGTGGTCGGGACCATCCAAGAAATAAAGTTTCATGTAATCAAGGGCGACATGAGGTACAACGCCCTGCTCAGAAGGCCTTGAATCCTTAACATGAGGGCAGTGCCTACGACCCTTCACCAAGTTCTGAAGTTCCCGACATCGGAGGGAGTAAACACAGTGTATGGGGAGCAACCCACCGCCAAGGAGATGTTTGCGATCGATGAGGTGACACCGGTATCGGCACTTTTATCAGCAAAGGGATCGAATTCAAAGGGAAAGCTGGAAGTCAAATAGCAACCACAATCGCCAGCCTCGGCCCCACCGAAGGAACGGGAAATTTATGAGGATGATGACTATATGATCCCTCGATCCTTCATAATCCCCGATGATTCTGACGCCACAAAATCAACGGTCTAAGAGCTGGAACAAATCATACTGATCGAGCATCTGCCCGATCGAAAGGTGTACCTGGGCACGGGATTAACTCCCGAGCTTAGGAAAAAACTTATTCATTTCCTTAAAGCTAATATGGATTGTTTTTCCTGGTCCCACCTCAATATGACATGGATCCCACTGGAAATTACCGCTCACAAGTTGAGTTTGGATCCAAAATTCCGCCCGATGAAGCAAAAAAGAAGGCCCTAGTCCGAGATCAAACATGCCTTCATCAAGGACGAGGTAACCTAATTTCTAAAAATAGGATCCATTCGGGAAATAAAGTATCTCGAATGGCTAGCAAACGTAGTGGTAGTACCAAATAAGGGAAATAAACTTAGAATGTGCGTAGACTATAAGGACTTGAACAAGGCCTGCCCTAAGGATTCTTTGCCTTTGCCGAATATCGATGCCACAGTCGGCCACGAGATTCTAAGTTTTCTTGATGCCTACTCCGGGTACAATCAAATACAGATGAACTCGGAGGATCAGGAAAAGACTTTGTTCATCACTAAATACGGAACCTATTGTTATAACGTAATGTCGTTCGGACTAAAAAATGTTGTTGCAACTTATCAACGCCTAGTGAATCTAATGTTCGAAGAACAAATAGGTAAATCTATAGAAGTTTATATTGATGACATTCTAGTTAAGTCCCTGCGAGTAGAGGACCATTTAAAGCATTTGCAGGAAACCTTCGATATATTGAGGAAGTACAATATGAAGCTCAACCCAGAAAACTGTGCATTCGGGGTTGGCTCGGGCACGTTTCTCAGCTTTATGGTGTCCAATCTGGGAATCGAGATTAACCGCAATAAAATAAAAGCTATCAATAATATCAAGGTCATAGATAATGTAAAGGTCGTGCAAAGGCTAACCGGCCACATAGTCGCCCTTGGGCAATTCATTTCGAGGTCCTCAGACCAGAGTCACCGATTCTTCTCGTTGCTTAGGAAGAAGAAAAGTTTTGCATGGACCACAGAATGTCAGCAGGCCTTGGAAGAATTAAAACGATGCATGTCGAGCCCACCACTGCTTCACACCCCGAAAGCGGACGAGCAACTCTACCTATACTTAGTAGTCTCGGAAATAACAGTAAGTGGGGTCCTAGTTTGAAAAACGCAAGGTACGCAATTCCCTGTTTACTATGTTAGTCGAACCTTAGGTGAGGCCGAGATCCGGTACCCACACTTAGAAAAATTAGCGTTTGCTTTAATAAGCACCTCTACGAAATTAAAACCATATTTTCAATGTCACCTGATTTGTGTTGTAACTACCTATCCTATTTGCAATATCTTGCACAAACCGAACTTTTCGGTTGACAAGCCAAATGGGCCGTCGATATCAGCGGGTATGATATCTAGTATCAACCCCGAACCAAGTGGAAATTTGACTCTAAAAGAAATGCAAGAGAAGGAGTACTCGTTCTGGATTCTGATGTGCCAGCAATTTTTGAAGAACCCCTCAAGTTAAATCTCATTAAGCTTCCGAAGATGAAGCGGTCAATTAAGGTGGTAAAATAAATGACCCAAATAACTGCAAATACCATCGACTCGTGAGCTACCCTCTGGAGAAGTGCTTTGTATTCAAGGACAAAGTTATGGACTTGCCCCATGAAAAGAAGATCATGCTTGAAGATGAGAAGGCAAGTGCGAACCAAGTCTCTATCACCTTTGGCTCATTCAGTCTAGATGAGCTATGCAGTTTAAAAGAAATTAAAGATGAAGAATTACTGGAGAATAACAAAGTCGAAGTAGATGACCATGATGATGATGATGAGGGTTGGACATTGGTGACTCGCCGTAGGCGCCACAAAAGGATCCCACGAAAAGAATCAATAGAACAACCAACAAGGAAAATAATGGTGAAAAGATCAAGGAGATGGAATCTAATTAAGCATTTGAAGAATGTAAAAGTGGAGGTGCACCATACTCAAAAGCCACGACATCTAGTGACTTTGGAGGAGTTCTTACCAAGTTGGTTCCGCACGAAGATTTGCCATGAGGGTATTGATGCCTCTTGTTGCCATGCTGACAAAGGGAAGAAAAGAGTGATGACCTACCATCGGCACCATCTTTGGAAAATCTCATCGAGTCCATTCCTCAAGAAGTTAATGCTTGTGACAAAAATGTTACGTTCACAAATGATGATCTTCTACTAGGAGACACTTCTCATAACCGCCCGTTGTACCTGGTTGGCTATATGTGCAATGAAAGGGTAAATCAAATTTTGGTTAATGGAGGATCCTCAGTGAACATCTTGCCAATTCGCACTGTGAAAGAACCTAGTATTCCCATGAACGAACTCTCGGAAAGTCATGTGATGATTCAAGGATTCAACCAAGGGGGCAAAGAGCCATATGTGCTATCAGGTTGGGAATCATCATTGAAGATATACAATCAAGTGCATGGTTGCATGTGATCGATGAAAAGACTTCATACAATGTCTTTATTGGAAGGCCTTGGATACATGAGAATAAAGTAGTTCCATCTACCTACCATCAATTTTTAAAATACTACGAGGGTGAAGTCGAGAAGAAGATAGTTGTTGATGACAAGCCATTCATCGAGGCTGAGTCACACTTCGCCGATGCAAAGTTCTACTTGAAGAACCACATTGTGAAGGAGCTAAAAGCTGATGATTTCATGAAAATCAAGAATGACGAGCCCACAACTAAAAGAGCTGAGGTGATTCTTGGTAAAGCCAAAGTTGTTACTGAGGAGGTACAACCTAACTCGAATAAATCCTATAGAGGGGATATTGCGTCTTATGGAAAGAAAGTAACTCCCACGCTCCAATATGTCCCTAAAAGGAAGAACGATGAAGGTGAATCATCTAATCTTCAAACTAACATGCTAAAAGAGTTAACTCTTCCGGTAAAATGAATTGAGGTAGTAAAGTTGTCCTCAAAGCCACTTGCAAGATTTGTGTCCCAAAATCATTTGCAGAATGTGGCACTCCCTACAAAGCGAACAGATGAAGGTTTTGATCCTAATGCTTACAGGCTATTTGCAAAAGTTGGATACAATCGCAATGAGCCGTCAAATTTAGGAAAAGTTAACTCTAAAAGAAATGCAAAAGAAGGAGTACTCATTCTTGGATTATGATGTGCTAGCAATTTTTGAAGAACTCCTCGAGTTAAATTTTATTGAGCTTCCGGAGATGAAGCGGCCAAGTAAAGCTGGTAAAACGAATGACCCAAATTACTGCAAATACCATCGACTCGTGAGCCACCCTCTAGAGAAGTGTTTTCTCTTCAAGCACAAAGTTATGGACTTGGCCCGTGAAAAGAAGATCGTGCTTGAAGATGAGAAGGAAAGTGTGAACCAAGTCTCTATCACCTTTGGCTCATTCAGTCTAGATGAGCTATCTAGTATAAAATAAATCAAAGATGACAAATTACAAGAGAATAACAAAGTCGAAGTAGACGACCATGATGATGATGAGGGTTGGACATTGGTGACTCGCCATAGGTGCCACAAAAAGAGCCTACGAAAAGAATCAATAGAACAACCAACATAGAAAATAATGGTGAAAAGACCAAGGAGATGGAATCCAGTTAAGCATTTGAAGAAAGTAAAAGTGGAGGTGCACCATTCTCAAAAGCCACGACATCTAGTGACCTTGGAGGAGTTCTTACCAAGTTGGTTCCGTATGAAATTTTCCCATGAGGGTATTGATGCCTCTTGTTGCCATGCTGACAAAGGGGAAGAAAAGAGTGATGGCCTACCATCGGCATAATCTTCGAAAAATAAAATCGAGTCCATTCCTCAAGAAGTTAATGCTTGTGAGGAAAACGTTACGTTCACAAATGACGATCTTCTACTAGGCAACACTTCTCATAACCGCCTGTTGTACCTGGTTGGCTATATGTGCGATGAAAGGGTAAATCAAATTTTGGTTAATGGAGGATCCTCAGTGAACATCTCGCCAATTCACACTGTGAAAGAACTTGGTATTCCCATGAACAAACTCTCGAAAAGTCGTGTGATGATTCAAGGATTCAACCAAGGGGGGCAAAGAGCCATAGGTGCTATCAGGTTGGGAATCACCATTGAAGATATGCAATCAAGTTCATGGCTGCAGGTGATCGATGCAAAGACTTCATACAATGTATTGCTTGGAAGGCCTTAGATACATGAGAATAAAGTAGTTCCATCTACCTACCATCAATGTTTAAAATACTACGAGGGTGAAGTCGAGAAGAAGATAGTTCTTGATGATGAGCCATTCACCGAGGCTGAGTCACACTTCGCCGATGCAAATTTCTACTTGAAGAACCACATTGTGAAGGAGTTAAAAGTTGATGATGTCATGAAAATCAAGAATGACTAGCCCACAACTAAAAGAGCTAAGGTGATTGCTGGTAAAGCCAAAGCTGTTACTGAGAAGGTACAACCTAACTCGAATAAATCCTATAGAGGGGATATTGCGTCTTATGGCAAGAAAGTAACTCCCACGCTCCAATATGTTCCTAAAAGGAATAAAGATGAAGGTGAATCATCTAATATCCAAACTAACATGCTAAAAGAGTTAATTCTTCCGATAAAACGAATTGAGGTAGTAAAGTTGTCCTCAAAGCCACTTTCACGGTTTGCAGAATGTGGCACTCCCTACAAAACGAACAGGTGAAGGTTTTGATCCTAATGCTTACAGGCTATTTACAAAAGCTGGATACAATCCCAATGAGCCGTCGAAGGTAGGGAAGCTCCCATCAGAAGCTACTATGAGGCAATCACGTGAAGGTTTAGGATACAAGCAATTGTTACCAGTGCGCATCTCCTTAAGAAGTGCGAGCATCAATTATATCACTTTAGAAGATGAATCTGTTGCTTCTAACAAGCCTTTTGTATTTGATCGACTTGGAAAATCAACTGTGAGGACTTCTGTGTTTCAAATATTGGGTCCATTAAAGAAAGGGAATAAGTTCCATAGAAATTGTCAAAATACAAGAACACTCATTTCGCCCAAAATTCAGAAGATCTCTAAGGATTTCCAAAGTCTGGTCCCTTATAGAATGAAGCGACAAACAAAAGTCAGGGCTTCATGTGAGGAGGTACTAAAGGTGAAGACATACAATATGGTCTACACTAAATAATGTGATGAAGACGAATAAAGTGTGGGTTCTTCGTATCATGTTACTGCACAAGGCGAGCATGGTGTTTCATCTCTAATGGAGAATGACGAGAAATTGGAGGATATTTCACCGTGTTATCACATATCCTTCAATGATTGGGACCCTCAAGAAGATAAAGAAGCGAAAGATGCTCCCCCGGAACTTGAAGAAGGGGTGAAGGCAATGATTGATGCCTTAAAAGAAGTTAACCTTGACATAGATGAAGAACCAAGGCCCACATACCTAAGTGCTTTACTAGCAATCGATGAAGAAAGCACTTATATCGAGTTAGTTAAGGAGTTCAAGGATGTCTTTGCTTGGAGTTACAAAGAGATGCCTGGCTTGGACCCTAAAGTAGTAGTTCATCACCTTACAGTTAAGAATGGTGCTCGTCCTATTAAGTAAGTCCAAATGCGCTTTAGGCCATACTTGGTTCCCGTGATCGAAAGTGAAGTTAACAAACTCATTGAAGCTGGCTTTATTTGTGAAGTTAAATACCCAACATGGGTCTCAAGTATTGTCCCTGTAAGGAAGAAGAATGGCCATATTCGGGTGTGCGTTGACTTCAGAGATCTCAACAATGTGTGTCCGAAAGATGAATTCTCACTTCCTATTCCAGAGCTGATGATCGCTGCTACTACTGGGTATGAGGCAATGTCATTTATGGACGGTTCATCGGGCTATAACCAAATTTGTATGGCGCCAAAAGATGAAGAGCTTACTGCATTCCGTACCCCTAAGGGTATTTATTGCTACAAGGTAATGCCTTTTGGATTGAAAAATGCTGGCGCTACTTATCAAAGGGATATACAAAATATTTTTTATGATCTTTTCCACAAGAATGTCGAATGTTATGTTGACGACTTGGTGGTAAAATCAAGAGAGAAGAGCGACCAATTGAAATACTTCAGAATGGTGTTTGAGCTGCTCCAGAGGTACCAACTTAGGGTGAATCCATTGAAATGTGCCTTTAGAGTTACTTCTGGAAAGTTCTTTGGTTTCATTGTCCGACATCGATGGATAAAAATTGATCAAGCCAAAGTGGATGCCATTTTGAAGATGCCTGAGCCTCGCGATATTCATGAATTGAAAAGTTTGCAAGGAAAGCTAGCATACCTTAGGAGATTCATCTCAAACCTAGCTGGGAGGTGCCAACCATCCAGTCTCCTCATGAAGATAGGCGTTCCTTTCAAGTGGGACCAAGCTTGTAGCAATGCCTTTGAAAGCATCAAAACTTACTTGATGAAGCCTCCGGTTTTGGAAGCCCCTATACCTGTAAAGCCATTAATACTATATATTTCAGCACAAGAAAGGTATGTTGGAGCGTTGTTGGCCCAAGAAAATAGTGAAAGAAAGAAAACTCCATTTACTACTTGAGCAGGATGATGACACCAAATGAGCTGAATTATTTGCCAATCGAAAATTTATGTTTGGCACTAGTCTTCTCAATCCAAAAGTTGAAGCACTACTTTAAAGCTCATGTCGTTCGTCTTATTTCTAGAGAAAATCCCATCAAGTTTGTGATGTCAAAACCTATCCTTAGTGATCGACTAGCAAGGTGGTACCTCTAATTTCAACAATCTAAAATTGTGTACATCCCTCAAAAGGCTATAAAAGGACAAGCGTTAGCATACTTCTTGGCAGATCACCCTATACCTAATGATTGGGAGCTAACTGACGAACTACTTGATGAGGACGCAATGGTCATTGAAGTTCAACCTCCATGGAAGATGTACTTTAATGGTGCTGCACATCACGAAGGGCTGGTGCTAGCATAGTATTTGTCACCTCTCAAGGCGAAGTTCTGCCCTACTCTTTTACGTTGACACAACTCTGCTCTAACAACGTTGCTAAGTATCAAGCATTAATACTTAGGCTTGAAATGGTTGTCTAAATGAAGCGATTGTAGTTGCAAGTATTTGGTGACTCTCAGTTAGTGATCAACTAGCTTTTAGGTAGTTATGAGGTCAAGAAACCTGAACTACTCCCATATCATGATTACGCTAAAATATTAATGGGGTGGCTAGGTGACGTAACTATTCAACATGTGCCTAGTAAAGAAAACAAGAAGGTTGATGCTTTAGCTGCCCTAGCTTCATCGTTAACCTTATCAGATCAAGCGCAAGTTACTATCTGCCAAAAATGGGTAGTACCACCACCAAATGAGGGTGAAAGTGAAGAAAATGAACTTGAGCATCTTGTTGCTATTTCTGAAATTGAGAAGGAAGAATGGAGACAACCCATCATCGACTACTTAAGTTATGGGATACTTCCAGAAAATCCGAGGAGAAGGACTGAAATCCGTCGCCATGCACCTCGCTTCCTTTACTACAAAGATACTCTATACAAAAGGTCATTTGAGGTAGTAATCTTGCGATGCTTAGTGGAAGATGAAGCAGTCCAAGCTTTGCAAGAAGCACATTCTGGGGTATGTGGGTCACACCAGTATGGACCAAAGCTCCACTTTCATATAAAAAGGATGGGATATTATTGGCCAACGATGGTAAAAGATTGCTTGGACTACACTCGAATATACAAGGCTTGTCAATTCCATGTGAATTTTATCCATCAACCTCCTGAAGTGTTGCACCCGACTATTGCATCCTGGCCGTTTGACGCTTGGGGATTGGATGTTGTTGGACCACTGCCAATGTCCTTTGGTGGGCACCTATACATCTTGGATGCAACTGACTACTTCTCAAAATGGGCTGAAGTTGTTGCTCTTAAGGAAGTAAAGAAGGAAAATGTTGCAAGTTTCATCCAAGTAAACATTATCTATCCCTTTGGCATTCCTCGTTACATAATAACGGATAATGGCAAGTCGTTCGACAATAGGTTGATGAACAAGATTTGTGAATTCTTTGGTTTCAAGCAATGTGACTCTTCTATGTACAATGTTGCCGTCAATGGTCTAGCCAGGGTATTCAACAAGACTCTATGCAACTTGTTAAAGAAAGTCGTCTCCAAATCCAAACGGGATTGGCATGACCGTATAGAAGAGGCTATGTGGGCATATAGGACAACTCACCGCACGCCAACATAAGTGACCCCATATGCACTCGTTTATGGAGTCAAAGTCGTCTTGCCACTCGAGCATCAAATACCTTCATTACGATTAGCTATTCAAGAAGGGATCACTGATGAAAAAAATGCCCGACTTCGATTAGCAGAATTGGAGGCTCTTGATGAGAAGAGGTTGGAAGCTCAACAGAGTCTTGAATGTTATCAAGCTTGATTGTCTCGCGCCTTCAATAAAAGAGTTCGCCCGAGATCCTTTCAAGTAGGAGATCAAGTCCTTGCCGTACGAAGACCTATTATTACTTCCCATAAACCTGTAGGGAAGTTCACTTCAAAATGGGATAGGCTATATGTCGTACAAGAAGCTTACTCAAGTGGGGCTTACAAGTTTTTTAAGAAGTATTATCCTTGAAGTTGCAATGCTCCTTGAAGCATGAGCCTAAACTGCATGCTCCTACACTCCTGGCCCGCATGAGTCTAAATTGTGTGCGGCCCACCACCAAAAACAAAGACTACGCTAGGCTGAAAACCTCGAAAGAGGCGGCCTAGAAAAAAGTTAGGACATAAAAAAATAAAACAAAGAGTTCGCATAACTTTCAAGTTTGTTGGTCTTCATATCCGCTCACTTCCCTAAAAAAGGAAAAAAAAGAAAAGAAAAGAGAGACGTCAGAAGGGAACACAAGTATAAGAAGGAAGATTACCTGGCACGGCATTTCAAAATTCAGTGAGACTTGAACCTAAGATATTTGGTGAGAATAAAGATCTTGAATTTCAATTTCTGGAAATTAAAAAAGTCTTGCGATCTCGAGGTTTCCACACCAAGATACAAAAATTTTGGTGAAGTCGCGCTAATTTGGAACCGTCGGCATATTAGAAACCAAAGTCGACCTCGAATATCATCCGAAACTATCCTTAAGGCATTAAATTTTATATTTTGTATATTTTTATATTTTTAAGTTTAGTTTCCAAGAAATCAAAAAGTTCATAATTTCGACGTTCCTACATTAAGATACAAAAGTTTTGGTGAAGTTGCGCAAATCTAAAATCGACGTCGTATCAGCATTTAATATTGATTTCGAACTATAATCTGAAACTATCCTTAAGGCATTAACTTTTGCATTTTGAATATGTTATATATTTATAAGTTAAGTTTCCAAAAAATCAAACGGTTCATGATTTTGGCTTTTCTACACCAAGATATGATCTTTTTGGTGAGACTGTACATATCTGAAATTTTCAACGTGGTGGAATCTAAAGTTGGTTTTAAAATATTATCTGGGGCTATTCTGAAGATGTTTGATTCTAAGTTTTGGATATATTTTAGATATTGAAGTCTAATTTTCGATAAATCAAACGGTTCATTATTTGGACTCTCCCACGACAAGATATGAATCTTTTGAGCGCGTAAAGCTGAAAATTATGCGACTAAGATAAAAGTCGGACAATATAAAGCAAAAGGGAAGCAATCTTAGCAATCTTATTTAAGATGAAATAAATATCCACTAGGTCAATCTAACATAAAGATAAAAGGGGAGATAATGCCGATAGTCTAATCTAAACAGAACTTGTAGTTGATCAATTCTTGACATCTAATTTCCAGGTTCTTCTTCTTCTCCTCCAGATTGGCCGAATCATCAACAGTCAGCAAATCTACGTTGTCATATGAAGAGACCTCAGTCTCGGCAGCTGAAACTTTTGCTTGAATCTCTTCAATCTCCTTTTGAGTCGCTTCTATACCACCTTCGAGATTCTCCCTCTCTTGTTGTAATGTCTGCAACTTCTTCACAACTCTCTTCAGTTTCTTTTCACTAGAGGAAACTTTTTTGAATTTCTCACTTGCTTCAAGTTTGAACAATTCGAGATGCTCCTTAGCTTTGGAAATCAGCTCTTGCTTCTTATCTGCACTCGTCTTATCAGCCAAATTAGATTGCTCTAGGTCATATAAAGCAGCAAGATCCAAAATATTCGCCTTTTTCATATCCTCAAAAATCTCATTGATTTGCTCCCTATAAGATGAGAGCAATTCTGCACGAGTTTTGGAGAGTCTATTGCAAGTATCCTTCCAAAGTCTAAAGATGAATTCCTTTTTGCGATTAAAGACAATGCTCTTTCTTTCAAAAATAGATACTGTTGCATTTGTCATTGGTGGAACGCGAGTTATCCCATTTGGAGTTTGTCTTTTTAGGGCTTTTTCATGAGGAAGAGATGATGCCTTTGAAAACGTCTTCACCTTAGACGTAGGCCCTCTAATAGATTCATCATCACTTGTAGCTTGTCATGTGGGGACACCATCGGATGACCAACGGCATTTAACTGCATAAGGAAAAGGCAAAGAAAGTAAGTAATGTTTAGTGAAGCTATTTGTTCAAAACAAAAGAAGGGGAAAAGGTGAGGTGACTGTATTTTACCTCTTTGTTACAAGTTGTATGCGTTCTTGAGGGACTATCAACACTTGGAACCTCTACGATCTCTACTGGGTTAGGCCGTTTCCTTTTCCAATTTTGATCTTCATTGGTACTCTGGCTTGTATCGTGAGGAACTCGTGTGCTAAATGGAAGAACTGTTTCTCTATATCTGTTGAAGTGCACACCACCTCTTTCAAAGCTGTCTTTGAGGATTTAAGCTTCCTTTTCTTATGTTGGGTAACTACTTTTGGGATTGGAGTAGGTAGCTCTTTGACTTTTGAGAGCAGCTTTCCAACACCTTGATCTTCATCTACTAAAGGAGTAGTAAATTTTAGCCCAACATTGTCTACCAGAGCTTGTAAATTATCCTCGAGAAACTTCCCATGCGCTTTCTCCCATCAAGACATATAATTGGTGGAGAAAAGCTTCTCCACAGGATCTCCCGTTGGGAAAAATGCCGCACATAACATAGACTGATACAGTGTGTAAATCCTCCAAAATCCGAGTCCTTCATCTAGAGAGGCGCTACGGATATCATTCTCCAAAAAAATGGAGACGTTCTGGTAAAACCCAAATTGACGACCAAATCTATGTGGGCTATATGGCTCGATGATGAATGAGTTATCATACCTCAAAGGAAGGTAGTTAAAACGTAAGCTCATGAAGTAATTTGACTCCAACTCTTGAGGGGCCTCGTTATCCACATAATAATAAGGATGAGAATTAGTTAACATTGTTGGTGTCCAAACTATATCCTCTCCATTGTGGATGCGCTTTCTTGCATCCTTCTTGTCAAAGTACCTCGCGGCTCCCTCTCCTGAGTATGCCACCACCAAAGGGACAGACAGACCCTTAGCAAGTGGATAATGGGTTTTGAGATAATGTGCAAGCCAGCCATAAACATAATGGATGGAAAAATAAACTTTAACCTGATCAAGTTGGGAAGAACAAGAAATCTTATTCAAACCATGATAAATACTCGCCAAAACTGGGACCGCAAGGCTAGTCTTTCGCCCGCTTGCCATCATGCTTGCCATCTTAAAAGTCTCGGGACGAATGAAGTTCTCTGCCTTATAGGAAGCACATAGCCAACATGATAAGAATGTTGCTATATATGTTTCATCTTTCTTGTCAAACCTCACTCTAAGCTTGGAGAATATAGCTTCTTGATCACTCGACCACCTAGTTATCTCGAGAATAACTCCGTTAGGATTATGTGTCAAATTTAGGCACGCGGATTTCTTTTCCTTTTGCAGTGGGGAAGGTTTATATATTAAATCTTTCTTATACCAAAAATTTGTCCACTTGCTCAAGGAGACCTTTTGGTTAACACTCGTACCTTCCTTAAGGTGATGGAAGGCAGCTAATAAATAATCGCAAGATCGAGGAATAAATCTCATCTGTTTTTCGTCAAAACCGATGAGTTCTCTTGTCTCAGGTACTACTCCTTCGTACAGAAAACCCATAATGGGCAGAACTCCAAGGATATGTAAGTTCCAAAGAGAGATAGATAGTTCCCCAACTGATGTAAGAAGAGTGTTCGTCTTGGGGTACCAAGCCTCACAAAATGCTTGCAAAATGTTCGAGTTTCGATCATAAGTGAAAAGTGAGGCATAGACAGCATCATAAATCTTTGTTGTACTCAAGGTTTGTTGGCTTCCACCAAGTATATCTTCAGCCCATTCCCAATATCCTGGAATATAACGATACTCACCCTCGATTGTTGCTGTGTTTCCCCAACAACTTCTCCTTGAATTATGCGACGCCCTAAGTTTGGAAGGGTGCTAGCAATGTTTACGTGGTGATAGATTGGAGCTTGGAGAGACCACATCTTGGACAATGGATTAGAAGTAGACTTGTGCTCCAAGGTCTAGTTTTCTACATGAAGCGAGTTCCTCAAAGAAGGCCATGAGGCTGCATACCGGCCAGCTTATGGGGTGTGAACCAAAAGCTTGGTTTGTTCTATGCCATCTTCAGTCTCGATTATGAGATATCTAAGTTTGGAGGAAGGTGAGATATAGTCTCTGAAATTTGACATCTCTTCGGGCTACAAAGGATAAAAAAAAAGTCATCAAACTCCAAATCGAGAATATTAGAATGGGCACAAAGGTCTAAATGGATGAAATGGCCTCCGGTTTTCGGACGGGAATGAATATTAGATAGTCGAGTCATCTTGAAAGTAATCTCTCCGATAGTCGGGCCACATTGAGAATAATCTCTCTGATAGTTAGGCCAACTTGAGAGTAATCTCTCCGATAGTTGGGTCATCTTGAGAGTAATCTTTCCAATAGTCAGGTCACATTGAGAATAATCTCTCCGATATTTGAGCGAGGATGAGTACCCATCCTTTCACGCCCTAAGGTCACCATCTTCATGCAAGAACTTGTCCTATTATTCTTGACCTACAAAAACAGAAACAAAGAACGAAAAAAAAGAAGCAAAAGGAAGCGCAGAACAAAAGAAAGAATTTACCTGAGAAGTTAGCGCTTCCTAATGGTAGCTTGAGAATGATTCAACTGGTGCCGATTGAAGGGGAAGCATGTCCTATTTATAGAGCTCCCAAGGAAACTAACTGGAGGATTAATCACGATGTGGAACACGCTTAGTACTCTTGTTGTAAGTAGGTTACTGTAAGGCGGTTGACATTGGCCTTCTCCGAATTGAATTCAATTTGGACGGTATGACAAGTCACTGTAAGGATATGATTCTTTTCCATATCTTTCGCATGTAGTATTTGTCTCCTTATTGGAAATGACAAAGGTGTAAGTTTGTACCACATTGTTAATTCATGTGAGTCATCATGTGAATATTCTTTACCTTGGAAAAAGGTCCTGATCATAGTCATGGCAATTAAGGCTCAATTGCTACGTAAGCAAATTTCATTTGAATTTGATATTGGAAGCTGTTTAATTTAAGGAATTTGTAAATCTTTATAAAGTAAATGAAAGATTTTCTTAAGTCTGGTAGGTTTGGCATATCTAAGAAACAAATTACGTGTCAAACTCAAGGGCTTAAATTATTTAATGTTTGCTTCAAGACTGTCTTTGAGGTTCTAACAATCCAGCACTCCAGCAAGTCTTGAAGTGGGGAGCATTTATAGGCATGCAAAATTTATTGAATTTAAATTTAATAAAATAATTTGGACTATATTTAAATCTATTAGTCCAAATAAATATTATGGGCTAAATATAATTGAATTAATTATTTAAGTCCAATAAAGATTAATATGGTGGCCTATTTAATTGGGCTACAAGTAATGAGCCCAATTCATTAGGTCCAAGATGTCATCTTCCTAGAGGCCCAATATACCGTCTTCCTATAGGCCCAGTTTGGTGCCACGTGTCAAATGACGTGGCACGCCAAGTCAAACGGAAGAGCCAATAGGATTATTCTATGTATCAAAATGACAAGGCATGCCAAGTCAAATTAAAAGGCTAATGAAATCGTGCCACATGTGCAAGTGACATGTTCTGGCCAATCAAATGCGGCCTTGTCACACTTCGATTTGATTGGTCGGAAAGAGTTTGTTCTTATCATAACTCTTTCCTCCCACAACTATTAATATGGATCTTCATAACCCAGAAAATGGACCAGAAATTATAACAAGAAGCAAGAAAGAGCTTGTGGATCAAACGCTGTAAATTTCTCCATAAGTTTCAAGATTCAAGCAATCAAGTTCAAGTTCAACAATCAAGTTCAAGCTCAAGAACGAAGAACAAACCAAGTTCAAGCTCAAGAACGAATTACAAATCAAGTTCAAGCTCAAGAACGAAGAACAAACCAAGTTCAAGCTCAAGAACAAAGTATAAATCAAGTTCAAGCTCAAGAACGAAGAACAAATCAAGATTTAAGGAGTACGAGTTCAAACCAAAGTTCGTACTAGTTGAATCCAAGATCATCGTCCGTGGCAACAAATATAGATTATTTAAGATCAAACTCGAAGGCCCTTGAATTTATATTGGAAAAGTAGAATCAGAGGAACCATAGAGATTGTAACACTCAAATATTTGAAATAAAATACTACGATTGTTGCAATATTTTCGGTCTTGATTTTATTTTCTCGACGCAAATTTATTGTCTACAATATGTATGTACTATATACATATAATATACATATTTTTATATTTTTTGGCTAGCGAATGCAATTAGTTTCGGCCGACCGATCTATTTTATATTTTCTCTTAAAATAGGAATGACTCAATCCAACCTAACCCAATACCCATATATATAAATTAAAATAATTCTAAAAGTGAAATCATTTCCCCGCAAAAAAACTTAGTTGGAATGCATCTCATAAAAAAATAAAATAAAAGATATAATTAGAGAGCACCTAAAACGAAAATGCTATCAATTTGAATGGAAATCTTGAAAAGAAAAATAAAAGATAGAAGTATCGTATTTTGAAGGATTCGCTTTTAGTATTAATTTAATTTAGATATGTGGCTATTGGATCGGGTTGATCAGGTCCGGTTGGGTCATTTCTATTTTAATTAGATTATTATTTATTAGACTAAAAATAAAAAATACAAAACTGTGGAATAAGAAAATACTACTGAAAAGTTATATTTTCCTGTCATTATGATTTTTGTGTGAGTCAGTAAAAATTTCATAATTTTTGTATAAGAAAATATAATTATATGTCTTTGATGAAAAAAATCATAATTATATAACCATACGTCAAAATCTACCCTAGAATTTGACAAACTAGTGATGTAGAGTTTGTAGATAGTTGTGAATACTCGCAATATTTTCAAAAGTCTTAGATACCATACGATAGATAAGTTGTGGTTGTGGTCCATTTAACAAATGTTTTCCTTCAGATTCTTTTCTTCTTCTTTATTTTTCATTTTTTTCCTTTTTTTTAAAAGTTTAACTTCTATCCAATACTGAATTTATTTTTAAAATAATAATATTATCATGTCACCTAAAAGATAATTTTTAATACATTAACAAAAAAAGATAATTATAATTGTAAAAATAACACGTGCATAAGAAGATCGGGATTAATAACCTAAAAAGTAAAGCATATTACAATTACAACACATTAATATATATTACGAATATAATTTTTTTTTACATTGTTAATTAATGTATATAAATTACGTTTCTTTTTAAGAAGATACTATAAAACTAGAGGCACACACTTATTTGTCGGACCCAACAATTCAAAGTTGATTTTCCTTACCAAATGATAATATCATAGTCGTTGCGAATGAGACCCAAAATCCACATTTTTAATCCATAAATTTCGGTAGCATATCCCAAATTTAAGCAATTATTCCAATATCTAAATAATCATTGCTGACTTGGCACACACTATATATTCATTCACTCTTCCCTCCATCAAACCACAATTTCATTCAAAGACATCCATTTTCTTTTATTTTCATATGTTTTTTTTTTCTTTTCTCTATTTATCTTAGATTCTAATTGATCATTACAAGAAACATGGATGTTCAAAATGAAAATCCAAATATGGTAGAAGAAAATAAGATCCTATGCAGTTTCTTTCACGGAAATATCTTTATACTTACAAATGAAGAAGAACACTGCAATTACAATTATAATAATAATGAAAATAACACCTCTAGTTATATATTAGGTTGTGAGGATTATGATGAAAGAGGAAGAGGTGGAAACAATGAATCAGAAAGAGCTATCTATTGGGAATCACAACAAGCCTTGCTGCAGGTATATATTTTTATGAAGTTTTTTTATTCATCTTATTATATGAAATTGAGGCTTATTTTCTTAAAAGTTTGGAGGAAGATCTTAAAAGATGAAACAATTCTTTCTTTTAAATATGTTCAAGATGGTGTTTTTCATTTCCATTAGTTTGATTCATTGATCCTTTATTACAAATTTTTGATCATTAAGGGGTTTTTGTTTTCTTATTAGGCCATTTTGTAAATAAATTTTTCTCTTTATTCATTTTATTTTTGCTCACAATAATAAGATGAAATTGATAGACCTGACCTCTGATATGATTTGTTCATTTCCCACTTTTTCGGGATATTCACCACAAATTTGCTTTGGGGTATAAACAAATAGACTTTTGAATAATATTTTTGAAATGGAAAGGTAATAGGATTTTCACTTTTACTGAAGGGTACTTATACGGTATATTCTTTTCTGCAAACGCATACAAACACTTTTCATACTAACAGGGTGTTTTAGAGTTTATATTGCTGTTTAATTACCCAGTATCTACAACTTTATTTGCTCGATTAATTCTGATTCGTGCCGAAATGGAGGGATACTTCTATGGTATATCCTTTTCTGCAAATGCATACAAACACTTTTCATATCAGTAGAATGTTCTAGAGTTTATACTTCCGTTTGATCACCCGATATTTGAACTTTATTTACTCGATTAATTCTAATTCTTGCCGAATAAATTTACGAAGGAGCTAAATTTCTTCGTCTACAAAGAAATTTTCCATCCTCAAGTTTCGAATCCAAGACTTTTAGTTTAGCTCTTAGTAGTGGGTCTCATTTTCATTACGCAAAGAGGTTCTTTTCTTTTAAAATTTTGGCTTATTGCGGGGAGAAAAGGAAAGGTAAAATGTTTATTTTTTTCTCTTTTCAGAAGAAAAAATTTTATAAAGTACTTTCGAGTTGAAAACAATAACCACTTCACCTTTTAATTGTTACAAAGATAAGTTGAATATTTTCAGAAACCTTAAAAATTTCAAAAACCGATAAATATTTAAAAACAATTATTTTGTTAAGTTTTTATCAATGAATTTATTTTCAAAAGATTAATATTTTATATATTAATAAAAATATGTTGGGTAGGTAGAAAGCAGAGTGTCTGGTTTACCTTTAATTTCTTTTTTCAGTTGACGTTTATATTTAGTTATTGACATGAGATATCTGGAAGTCGTTTTCTAGATTTGGCGAAACTACAAACGTGCTTTGTTCAGGCCAAACATCTGATGGAATTTTTAATGTGAGGCTGCAGTTAATCATATAAACAAAAATCACTCTTTTGTTTGGCTTTTAGCATTTTCCTATCATCGTAAAATACTAAAATATAACAACATTAAAGCATGTGCTACGATTTTTAAAAAATATACATCTTACATTCTCAGAATAGAAATTTTCAGTGGAATATATTGCAATTAGCTTGACACAATGGTTTTTTGTAAGGACATATAAAAATCTTTTATGGAGGGCAAGATTTTTTAATATTGATCACTCAATATTTTTAGTGTGACCACAATTGAATGGTTAAGGATTTGGTCCTTTATTACAAGGATTTGGCCACTACAAATCCCACTACTTTTTAGGGCTCACTTGATGTCACACATTTTTTTTTATTTCCCATTAATTGGATAATTAAAAAGAAGTTTATATAAAAATCAGAGCTTGCTAGTTAAACTTCAAAGGGGTCTTTTCGAAAAATCTATTTTAACATTTTCAAAGATTCATCTAAGATACAAAAAATCTTAAAGCAAAATAAAGATTCCTGTAATTATAAATGTCATGGATCTTTTCAAGGTTTTTTTTTTTTATATAACGTATATATAATTTGCAAAATGTTTCAGGAAATCTTGGAGCAATATAGCTTGATTGGATCAAAACTACGAGAAGGGATTACAAGAAATGTTGATAGAGTTAAAGAGGGAAATAATGTTTGTGAATGTTCAAATCCAAAAGTAGAAGGATGTGCCAAATGCTTAAGGAGAAGAGTGGTACATCAGCTTTGTGAAAAGGGATTCAATGCAAGTCTTTGTACTTCCAAATGGAAACACACCTCAAAGATGCCAGGAGGTACCATAGTATATATGTAGCTGTTAGTATTAATAGTTGAAATTAAAAGACAAGCAATCTATACTAATTTAATTAATAGCATTAATAGTTTATTCTAATTAGTATCAGTGTATAATTAGGTAAATTTAGTGGAGTTGGTCTCAAGATGCAGGTAGACATGAATACATAGAAGTGATAGCAAGCACACAAGGAAGAAAGAAGAAAATCCCATTCTTGATAGAATTGGAATTTCAAGATGAATTCAAGATGGCAAAAGCATGCAAAGAATACACAAAACTAATAAGCCAATTGCCAGAGGTTTTCATAGGCAAACCCGAGCACTTAAACGCTATTATTCGACTGATGTGTGATGCAGCTAAGAAATCAACGGAACAGCAACGAATCCATTTAGGTCCATGGAGAAAGAGGAATTTCATGCAGATGAAATGGTCAGCTAATAATTCTACTACAGAAAGGAGACTAGTTAATATTAATATTGATCAACAAACGTTGAGTAAACTAAGGTTGAATATTTCGCCAATGCAAGAAGTAGATGTTAGGCCTGGTTTGGAGTTTGCTGCTGCAACTGCTGTCAAAGTTGCATAAATAATTACACGATCGAGTTGCATTTTCCCAGGTCTATTGGGAAGATATATTTTTATGGTTTTGAGATTATGAGTTAGCTTTTTGGTGGAACATGTGAAGAGTTATGTACTACGGCACGTCTAGCTATGAAATCCAGTTCTATTATATTTGTGCATGGAAGTCATAACTTCATTATACATATATATCACAAAAAATTAAAAACATAGGAAGATACAAAATCTAATCCAAAGACACAAGCAGACCGTTATTATATAATATTCACGTGACACTATTTAATGAAAACAAAAAATTCATTTTCACACCAAATCCCCGGCCCATTTCAGACCATTTTACTTGACCAAAACCTCAAACTTCTACCCGGTCAAAACGTCAAGTTTAATCACAAAATCATCTCCATTGGTTAACCGTACATTAGGAAACGTTAAGTCTTTAGTGGATTAGCGTCAAGCTTTTCTTTGTTCTATTTCTGCATTCCTGCATGACCTAAATTTCAGGTATGTCTGGGTGTCATACTAGAGTCTGTCCGGGTGAGCTCAAGCTAAAGCAGGAGAAGAAAGTTAGCTTTCTGCTGAGTGAGCCCGATAACCTCACTGCAGTGGTTTGTAGACTTGCTTTACTGCGGAAAGCTCAAGTGAAAACTTATTAGAACTGTGATTCTCACCTGTCTACTACTCGACCTTAAATCTTTTAATCTATTTTAGTTCCTGTGTCTGTCGTTATCGCTCCTAACCCGATTCCAAGACCTGACCGGGTTTGAAAGTTCCTCTCATGGATTTCTTCCCGTTCAAGCCAGAAAAGCCCCGTAGCTATAGCTATCCAAGAGTGAAAGTGAAATTCAAGCGGGCGTGAATGCCATCGAATAGGCTCTTTGCCT
Source organism: Nicotiana tomentosiformis (assembly GCF_000390325.3). NCBI lineage: Eukaryota > Viridiplantae > Streptophyta > Magnoliopsida > Solanales > Solanaceae > Nicotiana > Nicotiana tomentosiformis. The sequence continues at coordinate 52,113,105 of NC_090814.1, read as the reverse complement.
CTATAAAATAGTACTACCGTGAAGGTTTCCAAACATTAACACATTTGTTCAAAAAATTCTAAAGTAGGCAAAAATATATGAACAGGAAACGACAAACCCCAATTGAAGTGGGTAACGGTAAGGTATTGATCGGATAGCCTTGAGGTTCGGTCGGATAAAATGGTCTGAAATTAGTTGTGTATTAGGGTAGAATGATAAACTAGTATGATCCATATCAAACAGCTCTATAACAAGCACTATTTTTTTTTTTTTTTACTAACACATTAAAACCTCTATCTATTTATCTTGAAGCTTTATTTTTCACATAAATTTTCTGAAAGATTTATTACACATTCGATTCTTGTTCAAACTGTATCTACCATCACCCTAAAGCATTATAGTGGCATAGATAGTGTATTCCTAAAACGCGTGAGGTTAGACAAATATTAAAAATTTATATTTTGCATTATATCTTTCATTAAAAACCTTTTCCTACTTTTTATTTGCATTATACTTTTTCTTTTATCTTCTTTTCTGTTTCTCTTCTCTTCCTTTCTTTTCTTCTTTTCCTGCCCATTACTCCGCTCCACTAAAAAATGTTAAATTTCTGAATTGAATTGAATATTGATTAAGTATTACAGTTGTGAGCAGAGATGAAACGGAATGGAGAGCAATCCCGCTAGGAGAGATTCAAATTTAATTTAAAGAACAAGCTAAGCTAATACAATAGTATATATCATCTAGAGGCTTATCCTCAGTTGTCCTACATGAGAATCAATTCAGTGCTTGTCAACTTTAAGCTCAGCTCCATAGGAGAAGCTACATGTTTAGATTTTGATAGCCCCAAAATAGCAATTAGCTCCGGGGAATATTTTCTCTTATGCATTGATATCCCTTCAGGACTCCTTACAAATTCTATCCCCAAGAAATACATGAGTTCCCTAAGTCCTTGTTCTTGAATTTATTGAAGAACATCTTTAGTGGCTTGAATCAACTGCATATAATCACCAGTAATAAGTAATTCATCTTACACCAAGACAATCACTATCTTCCTAGTCACCTTTTTGATAAATAAAGAGTAATCCAAAAGACTCTATTGAAAGTTAGAATCAATATGAACAGATGTCAATTTAATGTTTCATTGTTTGGAGGGTTGCTTGAGCCCACAAAAGGGCTTATGCAGCCTGCAAATTAGTGATTTGTCCCATGATCAACTGAAACCTTGTGGTATGCTCATGTACACCTCCTCAATCAAGTCTCCTTTCAAAAATGCATTGTGGCATTCATTTGGCGGATTTTCCACTACCTTAAAGCTGCCAAAGAGGTAACACTTCTAATAATCACCATTTTACCATAAGTAAAAATGTCTCGTGGTAATCCAAGCGTTCCTTTTGAGTAAACTCCTTAGCTACAAGTCTTGCTTTGAATCCCTTCACTTCTCCTGTAGCTTTATATGTAATTTTTAAAACTATTTGTAATTGATAGCTTTATTTTCCTTGGGCAGTGGAACAAGTTTCCAAGTTTTATTATCATCTAATGCCTTAATCTCTGTCTTCATATCTTCTATCTAATTTTTATCTTTGGTTGTATCTTGATAGTTATCTGGTTCCACTTTTTTAAAAAATGGAAAGAAAACTCTGATATTTGGTAAATATGATGCCATACCTGTTACATCAGAAATGGGGTAGTTATAACAGTTGGATTGTTTCCTTATTAGGTCTAACATAATCTTTAAGCCATATGTGTGGCTTTTGATACTCTTGTGGATTTCCTGACATCTTCAGGTTGAGAAACTGGTGTAGCCAAGCTCTATGCCTTCAATATGAACTGGAGCAAATTTCGAAGTGTAGTTTGTATCCTTTCTAATTCACAGCATATCTAAGCAAGGAACATTTTAGTGCTCCGGGCCAAGCTTATCACAACTAGGTAAGGTAGTGGCAAAACATAGGCAACTAGTGACTTTGATATGTGATAGGTAAGGCTGTTTGCTATATAACAATTCATATGGAGATTTGAAGCCTAAAACAGTGGAGGAAATTGTACTAATTATGTAAACAACTGAACAAATTCACTCTCCCCAGTATCTAGCAGGCAGATATTCCTAAAATCTAATGGCTCTAGCTGTTTTCAAAATGTGTTTGTGCTTTCGCTCAAGCGCCTCATTTTGTTGCGGGTATAAGGACAGGAATTTTGGTGTAAAATATCATGCAACTGACATAGCTCTGTACATGTAGTATTGAATTCACCATCATTGCCTGATCTGAATATTTTAATAGTCTTGCCAAATTGAGTTTGAACCATTCCAATAAGGTTTTTAAGCAGAACAATAACATCAGATTTGTTATAAGAGAAATCAAATTATGTTGCATGTCTACTCTTCCTCCGTGATCTTCTCAAATGTTTAATGACATATTCAATGACATATTTTTATTCACTTTTTATGCCTATATAAAGGCCTTGTAATAGATAGGAAAGACACACAATTGAAGAAGAAATAAGAATCTCTCTTCCTCTCTTTCTCTCTATATCTCTTAGCTTGTTTTTTCTTGTTCGATATTGTTATTTTGAGTTATATTTATAACACGTTATCAGCACGATTGTCACCTTCATTTTCTCAATCACATCCTAGTTGTGTTCGATTCTCCTTCAGAATATGAAAATTTTCCGGTCTTCAGTTGGACTCAAGATTAATAAAGATGATATATGTCTTCTGGATAGTGCTACAACACACACTATTTTAAAAGATAAGAGATATTTCTCTTATTTGGTAATGAAAGAAGCCAATGTTAATACAATATCCGGTAGTACAAAATTAATTAAAGGTTCTGGAAGAGCCAATTTATTACTACCAGGAAGAACAAATTTGGCTATTGATGAAGCATTATATTGTAGTAAATCTCAAAGAAACTTATTAAGTTTCAAAGATATTCGCCAAAATGGCTACCAGACTACAAATGATGAAAAGATTGAATATCTTTATATTACTACAATAATGTCTGGTAAGAAATATGTGCTTGAAATGTTACCTGCTCTTTCCTCCGGCTTATACTACACAAGTATTAGCAAGATTGAAACGCATGCCATAGTAAATGAAAAGTTTACTAATCAAGATAATTTTATTATTTGGCATGACCGGTTGGGTCATCCTGGTTCTACTATGATACGTAAAATAATTGAGAATTCACATGGACATTCAATGAAGAACCATAAGATTCTTCAATTTAAAGAATTCTTTTGTGCTGCATGTTCTCAAGGCAAATTAATTATTAGACCATCAGCTATTAAAGTTAGGATGGAATCCCCTATATTTCTGGAACGTATACAGGGTGATATATGTGAGCTCATTCACCCTCCATGTGGACCATTCAGATATTATATGGTTTTGGTAGATACATCTACAAGATGGTTACATGTGTGCTTACTATCAACTCGCAATATGGCACTTGCGAGATTGTTGGCTCAAATAATAAAGCTAAGAGCACAATTTCCAGATTATGCAATTAAGACAATTCGTCTTGATAATGCTGGTGAGTTTACATCCCAAGCCTTTAATGATTATTGTATATCAACTGGGATAACAATTGAGCATCCGGTTGCTCATGTTCATACACAAAATGGTCTAGCGGAATCATTGATCAAACGCCTCCAATTAATTGCTAGACCAATGCTTATGAGAACAAAACTTCCCATTTCAATATGGGGTCATGCTATTTTACATGCAGCAGCACTTGTGCGGATAAGGCCCACAAGTTATCATAAAGTATCCCCATTGCAATTGGCTTTTGGTCAGGAGCCAAATATTTCTCATCTTAGAATATTTGGTTGTGCGATATATGTTCCAATTGCTCTACCACAACGCACAAAGATGGGTCCCCAAAGAAGATTGGGAGTATATGTTGGGTATGAATCTCCTTCTATTATAAAATATCTGGAGCCTATGACTGGAGATTTATTTACAGCAAGATTTTCTGATTGTCATTTTGATGAATCAGTATACCCAATATTAGGGGGAGAAAATAAGCAGCTAAGAAAGGAGATAGATTGGAATGTATTATCACTATCTCATTTAGATCCTCGAACAAATCAATGTGAACAAAAGGTTCAAAAGATAATTCATTTACAAAATATTACAAATCAACTGTCAGATGCATTCACTGACCTACCAAGGGTAACTAAGTCACATATTCCAGCTGCTAATACTCCAATTCGAGTGGATATCCCGGTAGGACAATTAATTAAAGTAAATAATTTTAAACCACGCTTGAAACGTGATAGACCTATCGGTTCTAAGGATAAAAATCCTCGAAAAAGAAAATGAGCAAATGATCAAAGTGATCATAATACATAGGTAGTGACTCAAGTAGAGCACAAAGACATAACAAATGATAAAACCTCAAGAGAGGTTCAGGTACTTGAAAATGATAAGAATGGAGAAATCTCAATAAGTTATGTCTTAACAGGAAAAAGATAGAACCGAAATAATATTGTTATCGATAACGTTTTTGCTTATAATGTCGCTATTGAAATAATGCAACAAGATGAGGATCTTGAACCAAAATCTGTTGATGAATGTAAACAGAGAAATGATTGGCCAAAATGGGAAGATGCTATCCAGGCAGAATTAACTTCACTTGTGAAACGTGAAGTTTTTGGGTCTGTAGTCCAAACACCAAATGGTGTTAAGCCTGTTGGCTATAAATGGGTTTTTGTACGTAAAAGGAATGAGAAAAATGAGGTACAAAGATATAAGGCACGCCTTGTTGCACAAGGATTTTCACAAAGGCATGGTATCGATTATGAAGAGACGTATTCTCATATTATGGATGCTATAACGTTCCGTTATCTCATTAGTTTTGCTGTCCATGAAAAGCTTGACATGCATTTAATGGATGTGGTTACATCCTACCTTTATGGCTCACTTGATAATGAGATATACATGAAAATTCCCCAGGGATTTAAAATGCATGACGCACATAATTCAGAGTCCCGGAAAATATTTTCAATCAAATTGCAAAGATCTTTGTATGGTCTAAAGCAATCAGGTAGAATGTGGTATAACCGCCTTAATGAGTATTTATTAAAGGAAGGTTATATAAATGATACCATTTGTCCATGTGTTTTTATAAAGAAAACAACATCAGAGTTTGTTGTACTTGCTGTATATGTTTATGACATAAACCTTATTGGAACTCCTACAGAACTCCAAAAGGCAATTGATTATTTAAAGAAGAAATTTGAGATGAAAGATTTCGGAAAAACAAAATTATGTCTTGGTTTGCAAATTGAACATTTGGCAAACGGGACTTTTGTTCATCAATCTGCCTACATAGAAAAGGTATTGAAACAGTTTTACATGGATAGAGAACATCCATTAAGTACTCTGATGATTGTTCGATCACTTGATGTGAATAAGGACCCGTTCCGACCTCAAGAAAAGAATGAAGAACTTCTTGGTCCTGAAGTACCATATCTTAGTGCAATTGGTGCACTTATGTATCTTGCTAACACTACAAGGCCTGACATAACATTTTCAGTTAATGTCTTAGCAAGATATAGCTTTGCTCCTACAATGAGATATTAGAATGGAATCAAACACATATTGCGGTATCTAAAAGGGACTATCGATATGGGGTTATTTTATGGCAATGATTGCAGTCCCGATCTTGTTAGTTATGCCGATGCTGGTTATTTATCTGACCCACACAAGGCTCGATCTCAAACAGTCTATGTGTTTACATATGGAGGCACTGTCATATCTTGGCAATCGACTAAGCAATCAATAGTGGCTACTTCATCTAATCATGCTGAGATAATTGTTATTCATGAAGCAAGTCGAGAATGTGTATGGTTGAGGTCTATAATACACCTTATTCGAGACAAGTATGGTTTGAAGTGTGATAAATTACCCACAATTTTGTATGAAGACAGTGTTGCATGCATAGCCCAATTGAAAGGAGGATTCATAAAAGGGGATAGGACAAAACACATTTCACCAAAGTTATTTTTCACACATGATCTTCAAAAGAATGGTGATATCAATGTGTAACAGATCTATTTAAGTGATAATATGGCTGATTTATTCACCAAATCTCTACCGACATCAACCTTCAAGAAACTAGTGTACAAGATTGGGATGCGAAAGCTTAAGGATGTGAATTGATGCTCTCATCAGGGGGAGTTAATATGCGTTGTACTCTTTTTTTCTTACAAGGTTTTGTCCCACTGGGTTTTTCTTGCAAGGTTTTTAACGAGGCAACCAAAAGGCGTATTTCTAAACATGTGTACTCTTTTTCCTTCACTATTATTTTTTTTTTCAATAGAATTTTTTCCTAATAAGGTTTTAGCGAGGCACATTATCTATGGACATCCAAGGGAGAGTGTTATAAGAGAAATCAAATTATGTTGGATGTCTACTCTTCCTCCATGATCTTCTCAAATGCTTAATAACATATTCAATGACATATTTTTATTCACTTTTTATGCCTATATAAAGGCCTTGTAATAGATAGGAAAAACACACAATTGAAGAAGAAATAAGAATCTCTCTTCCTCTCTTTCTCTCTATATCTCTTAGCTTGTTTTTTCTTGTTCGATATTGTTATTTTGAGTAATATTTATAACAAGATTTAAGTTTTTTAAGGAATAACCATGTCCATTCGGTACAATTATCAATTAAGCAAGGAAAAAATCTCATTCCACTGTGAGTGCCTACCCTGTAAGGGCCCTAACGATGGCATGTGGGCCGGGCCAGGTCCTAAGTGGGTTTTGTGGGCCCGGTCCTAAGCGGGGCGGTCCTAAATGGTCCCGGACTTCACGGGCTTCTTGTTGGAACCGGTCCGGGACCACGAACTAACGGTCTCGGGTTAAGTGGGCCGGTCCCGGGTTAAGCGGGCCCAACGGATACTTTTTATTTTTTTAAAAAAATTTATAGAAGTTAGAGAAAAAAAATGGTAATAAAAATATCTAAGGCAATTTCTTGTAAATTATATTATAGAATTGTGACCTAAATTTTTTAATTCAAATTTAAAGACAAAAATACTGTAAAGAGATATTCAAAGCAATGCGTTATAATATATATATATATATATATATATATATATATATATATATATATATATATATATATATATATATATATATATATACAGTATTACAGTATAGTTTATTTATATATACATCTTAAGATATATAAGTTATATTCGATATATATTAAGATATTCTTAACATGTATATATAGCTATAGTATATCTTAACATGTATATATCTTAACATGTATATATAGCTATAAAAACTTTGGGGTTAAAATAAAGTTTGGAGGGGAGAGGGGGGGTTAAATGGCTATTTTATAAATAGCCAACGGCTATTTTGGCAGGTAAAACGACCATATTTTAAATGCCATAACGGCTATAATGTGGCAGTTTTTTTATAAAAAAAAATTAGTCGTTGGGCCCGAATAGGCTCGTTTAGGACTGCTTGAACCGGCCCACTTCCCAGCCGGTCCCGGTCCCAACCGGTCCCGTTCTCGCGGGCCTCGCCTATGAGACCGTGCTACTACCCAGCCCACCTCCCCACGGTCCCGGTCCTATTCGGTTAGGACCGTTTAGGCCCACCGCCCATTTGGGCTTGCAGTCCTGGGCCAGGCCCGGTCCTGAGCCGGGCCCGGTCCTAACCGGCCCACATGCCACCCTTAAAGGGCCCTAAATATCCATGTGAATCAACTAAAAACTATTCAAACTCCTATTGTGCCTAACTAGAAATGGCACTCTAGTTTGCGTAGCTAAAGGACAAACTTTACACTTATTTAATAACATATTATTACTGAAACTAGACATCTTCCTCAGGGTTTGCATAGACACATATCCCATCCTTTTATGCCAAATGTCTTCAGACTCCTTTGTTACTGCAATAAAGGTATGATAGATCTTATTCTCACTTTTTCTTTCCGCAGAAATTATGGTATACAATACATCTTCCTCCCTACCAGTCTCCTTCACTTTTCCAGATAAGAGATCCTGAAAAACATAAAATGTGAGAAAGAAAGAGATAAAGAAATTCAGATCTTTTGTCATTTTAGATACAGACAAAAGATTAAATTTAAATGCGAGTATTCTTAATGATGCCACCTCATGTAAGCTGATAGCCCCCCAATATGAGTCACTTTAGTTGAGTCCCTTATAGGCATTTGCACGTTTCTTTCATTCCCTATTAACATGCCATTTTTCAGTAAATCTTTATTCCCTATCATATGATTTGTAGCACTTGTATCTATAACCCACTTAGGAATATGTATGTTGCAACAAAGTATTTACCTGTCGTCGCTGCTATATTAGTATTATTCTATCCAATGGAAGTCTTGTTCAACATCTGCAAGATCCGAGCATATTGCTCCGAGTAAACATATGCGTTGGTGCTGTTTTGTTTCTCATTTTTATGACATTTTCCTTCTATCTATGCTACAATAGCTTTTCCCTTGGACTTGAAATCTGAAGGATAACCAACTGTCTTGTAATAGTTCTCATTCAAGTGTCATGTCTTGTTACAAAATACATTTGGTTAGCTTGTAATAACCTTTTCTTGTATGTCCCTTCTGTATACGGTCAAAATAGATTTCGGCCTTCCTACGTTCGATCGAGTTCGAGTGTTAAAAAGTCAGAATGAGATTTTGGGAGTGAGCTCCGAAGTCGGTACTAACGAGCCTCGAGCCCAAAGGTCGCTCGAGGAGTCGGCTCGATAACCCTATCGAGCCCGTGACCGAATCGATCCGCAAGGCACTGCTTCGAGGTCGTAAATGCGCGACGCCCATCTCGAAGGTCGAACTCGAGCCAAGACCGAAGGGCCCGACCGAGTAACGAGTTTGAGCCAGTATCGAGCTCACACACAAGAGCCGTTGTGACCGCACCAAGAGAGAGAATCTTGGCGGGAATCAAGGAAGAGACAAGTCATCATGGGCCTTCCACTATATGTTTTATTTTATTGTTTTTTGTAATGACCCTCTTCTATAAAAGGGAAAATCCTTGTAAGCTAAAGGAGGGGGGACAAAAAAAAATTACTTCTCAAATTGAAAGATATCCCTTTGTGTTTGCTTTACTTTATCTCATTCATTCTTATTGCCCATTATTTGCATTCTCATAGTCAAGAATATACGTATCTCTATTTCTCTACACGATTTATATCGAATTGTATCGCATATCCTTAGAACCATACACAAAATCTAACATTATCCGATTTTTTCGGTAAACAGTTTGGCGCCCACCGTGGGGCTAAGGCTAACAGTGATCGTTTGATACAAATCTAAAGTACACGCCAGCTTACAACTTCAAATCAGCAATGGCTTTACTTATTGACCACGAAGTTGGCCTTCAAGATAAAACCAACAACTTGGCACCCGGTGCCGGAAGGCCAATTAACGATGGCACCAAGGCTCGAATCGAAGTACCCGAAATTCGAGCCGAAATGCCATTGGATGTCAATTCACAAATAGCTTTGTTGGTGAATCAGCGTTCCGAGCCGGAAAGAAGCATTCAGGGCGGTACTCGATCCATATCCTGAGACACCCAAAACGCGGGGGAAATCGGGGCCAGCTTACGTATGATCTTCGAGATGCTACAAGCCCAACAAGTAACGATAGCTCAGTTACAGAGCCAAACTCACGCACAAAGCAGGCCGGATTCCAATCCACTTCGAGAAGTCACCCCCAGAACAGAGCCTGCCATAGTGAATTCAAACGAGCAAGAATCGGGGACTACTCCCGGAATTACTAAATTGCTCGAGGAACTCACAAAACGAGTCGAAGCCAACGACAAGAGAGTGGAAACATACAATGCCAGGGTCGATCAAATTCCGGGGGCTCCACCAATGATAAAAGGGCTTGATTCGAAAAAATTCATACAAAAGCCTTTTCCGTCGAGTGCGGCACCGAAACCAATCCCCAAAAATTCCATATGCCCGAAATTCCCAAATATAACGGTATGACCTATCCTAACGAACATGTCACCTCTTACACATGTGCCATCAAAGGTAACAATTTGGAGGACGATGAGATCGAATCCGTGTTGTTGAAAAAGTTCGGGGAGACCTTCTCGAAGGGAGCGATGATCTGGTATCACAATTTACCACCAAATTCCATCGATTCTTTTGTCATGTTAGTAGATTCGTTCGTAAAGGCACATGATGGTGCCATAAAGGTTGCAACAAGGAAATCAGACCTCTTCAAAGTAAAGCAAAGGGAGAATGAAATGCTGAGGGAATTCGTATCCCGATTTCAAATAGAACGCATGGAATTACCACCGGTCACAGACGATTGGGCCGTACAAGCTTTCACCCAAGGGTTGAACGAGCTAAGTTCGACAGCATCACATCGGCTAAAACAAAATTTGATCGAGTATCCCGCGATAACTTGGGAAGATGTACACAACCGATACCAATCGAAAATTAGGGTCGAGGGTGATCAGTTGGGAGCTCCGTATGGACCCGTGCATCAGAACAGGACAGCTACTAAAAACCAAAAGGAGATCGACAGAGAACAAAGGTCGAACAGAGACCGATATCGACCGTACATCACAGATCGGGTGAACAATGGTTCAGCACACAATACAGTTCGGAACAATCGAAGGATTGATCGAAGGCAAAATTCTCGTGGACTTATGAGTAAGAGAGGCTTCGATAAATATGCCGATCCTATAGAAACACCTCGATTATCATAATATAACTTCAGCGTTGGTGCATCCGCTATCGTGTCGGCCATCGGACGCATCAAAGACACTAAATGGCCTCGACCCATACAGACCGATCCTACCCAAAGAAATCCCAATCAAACGTGCGAATATCATGGTACCCACGGGCACAAAACGGAAGATTGCAAGCAACTAAGAGAGGAAATAGCCCGCTTATTTAACAAAGGGCACCTTCAGGAATTTCTGAGTGATAGGGCGAAGAACCATTTTAAAAACAGGGATTTCAGCAAGCAAAACAAGTAAGAAGAACCACAGCACGTCATTCACATGATCATCGGCGGCATCGATACCCCTCAGGGACCAGTGATTAAACGCACTAAAACATCGATTGTAAGGGAAAAGCGATCTCGGACTCAAGATTACGCACCCATGGGGACTTTGTCCTTCGATGATGAAGATGCAGAAGGGGTCATCCAACCTTATAACGACGCATTGGTAATATCCGTACTCATGAATAAAACTAAAATTAAGCGTGTGTTAATCGATCCAGGTAGCTCGGCCAACATCATCCGATTAAAGGTAGTAGAGCAGCTCGGCCTACAGGATCAGATCTTACCCGCAACTCTGGTTCTAAACGGGTTCAATATGGCATGTGAAACCACCAAAGGCGAGATAATCCTACCAATAAACGTGGCCGGAACCATCCAGGAAATAAAGTTTCACGTGATCGAAGGCGATATGAGATACAACGCCCTTTTCGGAAGGCCATGGATCCACAACATAAGAGCTATACCTTCGACCCTACACCAGGCCCTCAAATTCCCAGCATCGAGAGGTGTCAAAACAGTGTACGGAGAACAACCAGCCGCAAAGGAAATGTTCACCGTCGAGGAAGCTAAACCAATTTCCTCACCTTCCCCGATAAAAGGATCGGGCTCGGAAGGAGAATGGGACACCAAATAGCAATCACAGACATCGGCTTCAACCCAGCCAGATAACCAGAAGATCGAAGAGGATGATGATCAAAGGGTCCCTCGATCTTTCGTGATTCCCGATGACTCCGACGCCACAAAATCAACAATCGAGGAACTAGAGCAAGTCATATTAATCAAGCACTGGCCCGAGCGAAAGGTATACTAGGGAACGGGGTTGAGCCCCGAACTCAGGAAGAAACTCGTTCAATTTCTTATCGATAATATCGATTGTTTTTTCTGGTCCCATTTAGATATAACAGGGATCCGGCCGGACATAACGATGCATTGGCTAAGTTTGGACCCCAGGTTCAGACCAGTGAAGCAAAAGAGAAGACCCCAGTCCGAGGGAAAGCACACATTCATAAAGGACGAGGTAACCAAGCTTCTCAAAGTAGGGTCCATTCGGGAGGTGAAATATCCTGAATGGTTAGCCAACGTAGTTGTAGTGCCTAAAAAAGGGAACAAACTTAGAATGTGTGAACTATAAGGATTTGAACAAAGCATGCCCCAAAGATTCCTTTCCGCTGCCTAACATCGATCGCATGATCGATGCCACGGCCGGCCACGAGATCCTTACTTTTCTCGATGCCTATTCCGGGTATAATCAAATCCAGATGAACCCGGAGGACCAGGAAAAGACTTCATTTGTCACCAAATATGGAACGTTTTGTTATAATGTGATGCCCTTATGGCTAAAGAATGCAGGGGCTACTTACCAACGCCTAGTAAATAAAATGTTCGAAGAATAAATAGGAAAATCAATAGAAGTTTATATTGATGAAATGCTAGTTAAATCCCTGCGCGCAGAGGACCATTTGACCCATTTGCAGGAAATGTTCAAAATTTTAAGGAAATATAACATGAAGCTCAAGCCCAAAAAATGTGCTTTCGGGGTCGGTTCGGGCAAGTTCCTCGGCTTCATGGTGTCATATTAGGGAATAGAGATTTATCACGATAAAATCAAGGCCATCGAAGACATCGTCGTTGTGGACAGCGTGAAGGCCGTACAAAGGCTAACGGGTCAGATTGCAGCCTTAGGCCGGTTCATTTCAAGATCATCTGATCGAAGTCACAATTTTTTCTCTCTACTCAAAAAGAAGAACTATTTTGCTTGGACCCCGGGGTGCCAACAAGCATTAGAGGAACTAAAACGATATCTATCAAGCCCACCACTACTTCACACTCCAAAAACAGACAAAAAACTTTGTTTGTACTTGGCAGTATCGGAAGTCGCCGTAAGCGGTGTCCTAGTTCGAGAAGAGCAAGGTACGCAATTCCCCGTTTATTATATGAGTCGAACCTTAGGAGAAGCGGAAACTAGATATCCGCTCCTAGAAAAATTGGCACTTGCACTGATAAGCGCCTCTAGAAAGTTAAGGTCGTACTTTCAATGTCATCTCATATGCGTATTAACCACTTACCCGCTTCGTAATATTTTGCACAAACCCGAGTTATCAGGCCGACTGGCCAAATGGGCCGTCGAACTCAGTGGGTACGATATCGAATATCAATCCCGTATGGCTATCAAGTCTCAAATTTTAGCAGACTTCGTGGCTGATTTCACGCCAACCCTCGTACCCGAAGTCGAAAAAGAACTCCTGTTGAAATCAGGTACATCATCGGGGGTATGGATCCTTTTTACGGACGGGGCTTCGAACGTGAAAGGGTCCGGGTTGGGAATAGTTTTGAAACCACCCACGGGTAACACTATTAGGCAATCTATTAAAACTATCAGGTTGACTAACAACGAGGCCGAGTATGAAGCCATGATTGCAGGTCTCGAGCTAGCTAGAAACTTGGGAGCAGAAGTCATTGAAGCCAATTGCGACTCTTTGCTGGTGGTGGGTCAAGTAAACAAAACCTTCGAAGTTCGAGAAGGTAGAATGCAAAGGTATTTAGATAAACTGCTTGTCATTTTGCACCATTTCAAACAATGGACTTTACGACATGTTCCACGAGAACAGAATAATGAGGCCGATGCGCTTGCGAATTTGGGATCGTCGATCGAGGTAGATGACTTGGGCTCGAGAAATGTTGTTCAACTTTCGAGATCGGTAATCGAAGAAGGTCACGCCGAGATAAATTCTACAAGCTTAACCTGGGATTGGAGAAACAAGTATATTGAATACTTAAAGAGCGAAAAGCTCCCATCGGACCCTACGTACTAAAGCTGCTCGATTCACGTTGGCTTCGGATGGAACGTTGTACCGAAGAACATTCGATGGACCGTTGGCAGTATGCTTGGGTCCGGGAGATACCGATTACATCCTACGGGAAGTGCACAAGGGTACTTGCGAGAATCACTCCGGAGCCGATACATTAGTTCGAAAAATAATCAGAGCAGGGTATTATTGGATCGATATGGGCAAAGATGCGAAGGAATTTGTTCGTAAATGTGACAAATGTCAAAGGTTTGCACCAATGATCCATCAACCCAGAGAGCAACTCACTCAGTCTTATCCCCATGGCCGTTCATAAAATGGGGAATGGATATCGTCGGCACTCTACCATCGACCCCAAGTAAAGCCAAATTCATTTTATTTATGACTGACTATTTTTTTAAATGGGTTGAAGCGCAGGCGTTCGAGAAAATAAGAGAGAAAGAAGTTATAGACTTTATTTGGGATCATATCATATGCCGATTCGGGATACCCGCCGAAATAGTGTGTGACAATGGAAAACAATTTATTGGCAGCAAAGTAACAAGATTCCTCGAAGACCACAAAATAAGAAGGATACTATCAACGCCATACCACCCCAGTGGGAAAGGACAGGCCGAATCAACAAACAAAACTGTCATTCAAAACTTAAAGAAGAGATTGAACGACGCTAAAGGAAAATGGAGAGAAATCCTGCCCGAAGTCCTTGGGCATATCGGACGACGTCAAAATCCAGTACGGGGGCAACCCCATTCTCCTTAGTATATGGGTCTGAAGCATTGATACCAGTCAAAGTTGATGAACCCAGTGCCAGATTTCGATTCGCGATGGAAGAATCAAATAACAAGGCTATGAATACCAGCCTCGAACTATCGGACGAAAGACGAGAAGATGCTCTCGTCCAATTGGCCGCCCAAAAGCAGTGAATCGAAAGATATTATAATCGGAGAACCAAGCTCCGCAATTTCAAGCCCGGGGACTTAGTGTTAAGAAAAGTTACCATCAATACCCAAAATCCGAACAAAGGAAAATTAGGACCGAATTGGGAAAGACCATATCAGGTGCTCGAGAACATCGGAAAGGGATCGTACATGCTCGGCATTATAAATGGCAAACAGCTATCAAGCAGCTGGAATGTATCACATCTAAAACGGTACTACTGCTAAGGTACGACCTTTCCATATTCATTTATATTTCAAATTGACCCCTGCAGAAGTCCGAACAAGGGCTAAGATGGATCTTTCGCTTGAAAGCACGCGTTGCACTCTTTTTCCCTCAGACCGGTTTTATCCCAAATGGGTTTTTCGGCAAGGTTTTTAACGAGGCAACCATTGATCGTGCTACACTTACAACAATATCCGAGGCCTCTTTACAATCGACCTCGAATACTGAGGGGGCATTAGTCCCTCAAACACATCGAGTTCATATGCAAGAGAGTTATTTCACAACAACAGGGTTCCAATAGGAAAAATTGTAAGAGCCAAATGGTCGAAACGAACCATGCTCATGTAGATTGGCCCGAACCCAGGCGCGGAACATGAACACGTGTAATAACGTGCGAAGAAAGTTCTCTTCTTTATCGGCATCTTATATCCAAGGAAAATTCCTCTATTTTGAGATTTATTATGCAAACAGAATCAAGTTAAATTCGACCAATTATGCCTACGGGTTACATTACATCGAGATCGAATCATTTACTTCGACTGCTAAGCCTACAGGTTACTTTTAATTTCGAGTTCGAGCAAGCACTCACTCGACCACTAAGCCTACGGGCTACTTCGACCATTATGCCTACGGGCTGCATTGCATCGAGTTCGAATCATTCACTCGATGACTAAAGCCTATGGGCTACTTTTATTTCGAGTTCGAGCAATCACTCACTCGACCATCATGCCCACGGGCTACATTACCTCGAGTTCGAATCATTCACTCGACGACTAAAGCCTACGGGCTACTTTTATTTCGAGTTCGAGCAATCACTCACTCGACCATCACGCCCACGGGCTACATTACCTCGAGTTCGAATCATTCACTCGACTACTAAAGCCTACGGGCTACTTTTATTTTGAGTTCGAGCAATCACTCTCTCGACCATCACGTCCACGGGCTACATTACCTCGAGTTCAAATCATTTACTCGACGACTAAAGCCTACGGGCTACTTTTATTTCTAGTTCGAGCAATCACTCTCTCGACCATCACGCCCACGGGCTACATTACCTCGAGTTCGAATCATTCACTCGATGACTAAAGCCTACGGGCTATTTTTATTTCGAGTTCGAGCAATCACTCTCTCGACCATCACGTCCACGGGCTACATTACTTCGAGTTCGAATCATTCACTTGACGATTAAAGCCTACGGTCTACTTTCACTTCGAGTTCAAGCAAATCACTCACTCAACTATTACGCCTACGGATTATATTTCTTCAAGATCGAATCACTAACTCAACTAGTATGCCCAAGGGCTACGTCACTTCGAACAAATCAATAATAGAGACTACAAAGTCCAAATTTGATTGAATTGTTAAGATCATTATGAAAACATTTGTAAAGGCACGCATAAAGTCTGCACAAATCGGCCAAAGTTGTCTATATACAAAAATTTCTACATGATTACAAACATAACTATGAATTAATCTTCCTGATCACCCTCGGATCCGCTTTTGCTACCGTCATCGTCATCATCATCGCCATCGGAAGCCAAGGCTTCAGCTTCGAGCTCTTTAGCCTTTTTTATTTCTTCAGTAAGGTCGAAACCCCGAACATGTATCTCCTCAAGGGTCTCCCTCCGAGACCTACATTTGGCAAGTTCAGCAATCCAATGTGCTCGGGTGTCGGCAGTATCTGCTGCCTCTCGTGCCTCCATCTGAGCAGCCTCGGCATCAGCCCGATACACGGCAATGGACTTATCTGCCAAGATTTTTGGCAACTCAACCTCGGCTTTGGCCTCAGCAAGTTGGGCTTCAAGCTCCTCGTTCTCTTAGCTTGAGCCGAACTCTTTTGCTTAATGTTTCGAAGATGGACATCGGCCGATAATAAGTTGGTCAAAATGGTCTCTTTTTCCTCAGCCAGGCGATCGATAGTCTCCTTCCACCGATTACATTTGGCTTTGATTTGATCGACTTCTTCCCGAAGTGACCCGATCATTTCAACCTTTTGATGCAGCTGAGACAACGAAGGGTTAACTTCCACAGTCGAGTCAAACCTATACTTTAACAGAACGAGGCTCACCTGCTTGTCAAGTTCGGCCTCTTCTTCATGAGCCTTAGCCAAATCCGCTTGGAGGTCCTTTATAGCCTCGTCCTTTTGGCTGCAAAGAAGCAGCAAGGCATCTCTCTCCCCCGAGACCTTCTAAAGCTCGACCTCACACTGACTAAGGTCGACCCGAAATCTACTAATGGCATGTACAGTAGGGAAAGAACACGAGTCAAATTCGGAAAAGAACAAAGAAACCAAGTAGAGTAAAATCATTACCCGAGTAATGAAACGTTGGGCCTCTTCCAGTAGAAGAGAAGCATCCCCGATATCGGAAGCATCACCAACTCCGGTAAAGCAATCCCGAAAGGGATCCCCTGCACTAGAGCCTCCGCCTATATCGGGGGTCTTCAATTCCCGAGATTCCTTTAACGCTTCCTCAGAAAAGGTGGGAAGAGAAGGCGAATAACCCACTGTCATAGTTCCAAGTGAATCACTCGGGGCGTTCCGATCAAGACTCGGGATCCCGGAGCCAACCCCGACCAGTACAGCTGCCATCGGTTCAGGAGCTTCGGTGACCTCGATAAATCTGGCAGATCGGGACACCAAGACCGAGGCACCTCCTTTTTTCTTTTTCTTCTTATTCTTCTCTCGGTCGTTGGACCGAGTCAATCGAAAGGGCAATTGCCTTCCTCCTCACCCTTCGAGTTTCGGGCTTGGGGCCCTCTGATCGAGAGGCAGCTTTGCGCTTCTTATCTTTCCCCGGTTTCGGGACCGGGGACTTGGTTCCTTCTTCACCGCTCAAAGGCCTTAAAACGGCATCCTTGGTTACGCCTGCATGAAAGGAAATCGGTAACGAATGGAGCACAAAGAGCGCTTCAAAGGAAACGAAAAGTAAAACCTTACCATGATTCTTGGCTTCCCATCTGCCTTTAGCCAAATCACGCCAAGCGCGTTCGGCATAAGAGGAAGTCGAGGCTAACTTCCGAACCCAATCCTCGAGGTCGGGCACCTCTTGTGGCATCCAAGGGGCAGTTGTATATCGGGAAGAAACATCAAAAAAAAATTAATTTTTTTCAAGAAAGGATACAAAAGGCAACGTCTTATGAGAACAACTTACGGTCGAAATTCCATTCCTCGGGGAACGACATCTTCTCTTCCTAAATAAGGTCACGGGTCCTCACCCGAATGTAACACCCCATCCAACCCTGATCCTTGTCTTCGTCGATGCTCGAATTCAAAGCCTTCGATGCCTGACGATGAAGTCTGATTAATCCTCGAAAGATTTGAGGCCGATATAACCGTATGAGGTGATTCAGGGAAAAATCCAGCCCCCCGGCTTTGGTGGAGAAGAAGCGAAGTAGGATTACTCTACGCCACATAGAGGGATGAATCTGACCAAGGGTGACCTGATATTTCTTGCAAAGATCGATGATCACCGGGTCGACCGGACCCAATGTGAAGGGATAAGTGTAAACACTTAAAAACCCCTCCACATGGGTGACGGCACTCTCTTCGGGGAACGGAATTTGCAACACAACCTCGAAACCCCAGTTGCAGTCTTTTCTAACGGCCTCGAGATGACCCTCCGTTATAGAGCACATATACATCGACACGTGCTCGCATCGACCTGGGACAGATGAAGGATTCTCAACCTTAAAATTGATCTTTAGAGTACACGTGCCGGGAATGTAGTCATAGGTGGACGGCTCCACCGGCGCCTTGTCGCCGGACGACCGTGAAGAAGAAGCTTTCTCCTTCTGAGGCACAGTTTTCGAAGTCTTGGCCATTGATGTGGGAGGAAGAAAGACAAAGGAAAGTGAAAAATTGACGACACCAAAACTCTGGTAGCAACAAGAAAGGAAGAAAAGATGAGAAAATTTGGAGGAGTGAACGCGTGAAAGAAGTAAATGATAGATGGAAGAGCTATTTATAGGCTCGCATCGTGACGGTTCAATATCACAGGTGGCCGACCGCCATCTGACAAGCATTAAATACCTTAAAAGGCTAAATCAATAGGACAGCTATCACATACGTCATAATCGATCCCTGTGAAAATGTCAGCTTATGACCCGATCGAACCACCAAAAATCACATCGATTCTCACCGCATCCTTCGTGAGAAACGAGGGGACTATCTGTATACGGTCGAAATAAATTTCGGCCTTCCTACGTTCGATCGAGTTCGAGTATTAAAAAGTCGGAATGAGATTTTGGGAGTGAGTTCCAAAGTCGGTACTAACGAGCCTCGAACCCGAAGGTCGCTCGAGGAGTGGACTCGATAACCCTATCGAGGTCGTGACCGAATCGATCCGCAAGGCACTGCTTCAAGGTCGAAAATACGCGACGCCCATCTTTAAGGTCGAACTCGAGCCAAGACCGAAGGGCCCGACCCAGTAATGAGTTCGAGCCAATATCGAGCTCACAGACAAGAGCCGTTGCGACCGCACCAAGAGAGAGAATCTTGGCGGGAATCAAAGAAGAGACAAGTCATCATGGGCCTTCCACTATATGTTTTATTTTATTATTTTTTTGTAATGACCCTCTTCTATAAAAGGAGGAATCCTTGTAAGCTAAAGGAGGGGGGACAAAAAAAAATTACTTCTCAGATTGAAAGATATCTCTTTGTGTTTGCTTTACTTTATCTCATTCATTCTTATTGCCCATTATTTGTATTCTCATAGTCAAGAATATACGTATCTCTATTTCTTTACACGATTTATATCGAATTGTATCGCATATCCTTAGAACCATATACAAAATCTAACGTTATCCGATTTTTCCGATAAACACCTTCAAATGAAAAAAACCACACTCCAAATTATAATTCCTTCTTTGCTTGTTTCCTGACTAAGTAACATTACAGTATGTTCAGTGCGCCCGCTCTAAAGTTATTTTATGTGATCAGTTGTCTACTCTCATATTGAATTACCGCATATGCTTGATTAATAGTTGGTACATTAGGCATCATAAGTATCTGCTTTTAGCTTGTTCAAAGTTATCATTCAATCCCATTACAATTACAGAAAATGTTGAAGTTTTAACTGCTCAACGTAATCCTTAGTAGGTAGAGATGAATATACTCAGTGCCGGCCCAAGGGTAAGGCTACTAAAGCAACTGCTTTGGGCCTCATAATTTTTGGGGCCCCAAATTTTTCTAGTAGGTTATATATTAATTTATTTTTAGAAGAATTTTTAGTGTTTTAAATGAAAAAGTACAAATTTTCATAGTAAAAAAGTAGGATTAAATTGTTGATCATAAATTGAGAAAAAATATCTTTTTGGAAATTACTCTCTAGACCATAAATTGAGAAAGGATTCGATTATTAATTCATAACTCAATAAAGGTTAAAACCTTAATACAGTCTCACAACGTGTATATCTCAAGAGAAATTAAATGGATTAGATAAAATTGTTAATAACTTTGAAAACTAGAAATACAGAATTTAAATAAAATTATATATGAATTTTTCCTTTTATATAAAAAAGGCCTCTCATTAAAAAATTTGCTTTAGGCCTCCATATTTATTGAGTCGTCCCTGATTATACTCAGTCCATAAATTTGTCAATTTAGTAAAATAAACAGATACAAATGATACACTTTGAATAGATGTGAAAATTTTCTTCTGCAAATAGTAAAGGCTAGACGCATTTATCGCTTCTTAAGTTGCACCCAAACAGTCTGGGCATCTCATAGAAAAGAACCCTAGTCAAAAGATGTTAACTCACATCCTTATTAACCATGAAGTTATAATTGCATTGTAGTGGTCCCATTGATGTGCTAATGTTGACCCAAAGTCTGCATTAGTCGTGGATCCATCAACTAAATAAAGCTTGTTCTTTTCCAACAAAGCTACTTTAATTGCCTGATTCCAAAGAGTGTAAGTTTTCATGCCAGTCAACAACAAACCCACCAACATTGATTCTGGTCTATCTGATGGATGAAGATACAAATGATGATTATGTTCTAGAACAATTGCCTCGTCGTCGGTTACAGTTGTTCCGATAGTCGTGCCACTCGATTCGTCACTAATATCCATGAATTATGCAAATAAAACACAAAATTAGGGTTACAAAGCAAAAACAAAGTAAATTCCCTCTATTTACTCTTCAATTGCACAAAGAAATCCTTTAGAATTACTCGATAATAGGCTCTGATACCTTGTTAAATTTCTGAATTGAATTGTATATTAAAGTATTGCAATTGTGAGCAAAGATAAAATGGAACAGATAAGATGAAGAGAGATTTTCATTTAGCTTAATGAACAAGATAAGCTAATACAATAATATATATATATATATATATATATAGTTTGACCAACATCACTAACCGCCTAATGGATATCTATACAAGTTATTAACCAATAGCTAACTATTGTTACAACTGATTGGTTCACTAATTATAGTTAACTTAATAGCTGGTAACTAAGACTAAGTGATATCACACGTGGACATATATTTTACAAAAAAAAGTGTGAAGACCAAAAATTATATTTCACAATTGAAAAATCAAAAAGAAAAGGTTCTTTTTTCCTTTCTATTTATTTCTCTTCATTTCTTTTCTTCTTCCCTTCCTGTCATTTTTATCCGACGAACAAGTATGCAGATTATGGCAATGAAAAAACCATTATCATGCATTCTCTTCCGATCGAACCATTTTTTTCCTCACTCTATACCCTTCTCTTTCTATCAAAACCGATCCACCTCTCAACAAACACAATAATTTCTTCCCAAAAACTTTTTGTTATCCTAAAAATTAAGGAGAGGAGTGGGAGAGCGATATTGATATTTTTTTGTCTTATTATTTTCCTAATACTAACTAACCTCATACTGTGTCTGTCGTATAAGCTATTCAAGTACATTTTGAATGAGAACAAAGGGTAATAGAACTCCCACAAAATTTAAGTGTGTATTAGGTATTATTACTGTGTTTATATTTTTCTCTTCGTGAGCATATATATATATATATATATATTAAGTATCTTTTTTCAAAAAGAAAAGGAGAAACTCAGACTTGCAATAAAAGATATTCCTAGGTTCAAAGGACAAAAGCTGTCAAAAGTCAAAACCCCATTCTCTAAACCCCTAAAGAAGGTATTTTTTTTTCCTCAGTTCGTCTCCTCCTCCAATCTCTACAGCTACCATTTTCCCTTTCTCCTTACCGGCGACCCCTGTGGCCGTTGGCCTCCAGACTTGGTACGTATATTCTCTCACTATCTTTGTTAATCTTCCCATTTAGCTGCTTGAGGTTATTTAGGACCAATTCTTGGGTCAATTTGTGTATTGTTAACCTGTTTTTGAATATTGGATTAACTTCTCCAGAAACTTCAGAGTGCACTCTGAATGATTATAGAAATATTAAAAAGTGAAATTTTTAAGTGAGTCTTCTTCTGTCTCTGTTTATTTTGAGGTTTGTTGGTCAATTGCTGATAAAGTGAACAATTTTGAGTGATTTAATTGAAATTATGACAATTTATTTTGGGTTTTCCTTTCTTATTTGTTTTTAGAAACACACCAAAATGCTGTAACTAACTAGGTACTTAAATGCAAGAGAACTACCAATCCTACTTAGCTCCTGTTTTTGCTTATTTGATATTACTGCCTCTGTCTCAATTTATATGATCATATTTGACTGGACATGAAGTTTAAGTTATTAATTTAAGTCATATATTGGAAGAAAATATCAAAAGGGATTGTTGAAAAGTTAGTTTGATAGTAAAAACATCACATGAAAGTTTAAAATTTGAATAGTTTAATTAAATCGAATTCTTGGAAGTCTTGAAGGTTGTATAGAAATATAATGGTGTTAAATGTTTTTGGATGTTCCAAAATAGAAGAGTGTCATATAAGTTGGGACTGAAGGAGTATATTTCTTGTTTGTCCTTAGAAATTCATTTTTATATGTTTCTGTGTATGATTTTCAGGTTCATATTAATGTGTCAGAAAGCTGAATAATTATTTTCGTTTTTGGTTTCATCATAACCGCACTGGATTATATAGATTATTTGCTATTGTTGTATGTCTTACACAATGTGATTCTTTTTGCAGGGATAGATTCAGTAAAAAATCAATCTTTTTAAGCCGTTACAGACTGTTGCTAGTGTTGCAAATGCGGAGGCAGTCATGCATACGATACCCATCTGCTATCTTCTTATTATTCATTGTAGTTTCAGCATTTGTAGTTTATGCCCTCCCGATTCAGTGTGCTTCCAAGAAACCTTCCTTTGTCCCAAATTCAGAAGTTCATACCTAAAAAGTGGAGGAGCGTTACAGAATCAGACCCCCGAAACAGTGTCCAGTCCTTGCTGTGTAGTTCTCGTGAATCTGTTTCAGGGTCTTGTGAAGCAACTAATGAGTCTATGGTGGATTGCCTATTGACAACCTTGAAGGACTTTGCAAGCCAAGGCCACATATGCAAAGCCTTTAGAACTTTTTCACTTATTCGGACCCATGTCTCCTCTCAAACCCCTTGTGATCTTGTTATACAGTCCTTATCGTCTCTTTTGTTATGTTGTACTAACAGTAAGTCACTTCCCGAAGGGAAACAAATTCATGCCTGCATTATTAACTCAGGCATTGCGCATAGTTGGAATTTGGTGCCAAGGATAATCACCTTCTATACGACCTTCAGTTTACTTGATAATGCTCATGCAATTGCTGAAACTTCAAATATTTTGCACCCTCTCCCTTGGAATCTCCTTATTTCTTCCTATGTCAGAAGGGGGCAAAATGAAAAGGCGTTCTCTGCCTATAGACAGATGGTGAATAGAGGTATAAGACCCGATGAGTTCACTTATCCATCTGTTCTGAAGGCCTGCGGTGAACAATTAAATCTTGCTTTTGGCCGGGATATTCACAAATCTATAGATGCTAGTTTCCTAGAGGGTAGCTTGTTTGTCCAGAATGCTTTAGTTTCCATGTACGCGAAATGCGGGGAAGTGGATGTTGCACATGACATATTTGAAAGGATGCCAGTTAAGGATGCAGTCTCATGGAATTCAATGATCTCTGGTTATGCTTCCAAAGGTATGTGGAGTAAAGCTTTTGAGCTTTTTGATAGAATGAGGGCTACTGGTGCTGAAATGGATATTATTACTTGGAACACCATAGCTGGAGGTTGCTTGAAGACAGGTAACTTTATTGGGGCTCTTAAATTGTTCTCTCAAATGAGAACTTGTGGAATTCAGCTAGAACCTGTGGCAACACTGATTGGTTTGGGTGCATGTTCTCATACTGGTTTGTTAAAAAATGGAAAAGAAATTCATGGTTTAGTGATTCGAAGTCACCTTGACGATTTCGATAATGTAAGCAATGCTTTAATCAATATGTATGCCAGATGCAAGGCGCTTAAGCAGGCACATATTTTATTTCAGTTGGTTGACTCTAAAACTGTAATTACCTGGAATACGATCATATCTGGCTTTGCACATTGGGACAGGTCTGAGGAAACCTCCTTTCTTTTCCGAGAAATGCTGTTTTCTGGTGTTGAGCCAAATTATATAACTATAGCAAGCATTCTCCCCCTTTGTGCTAGGGTGGCAAATTTACAACATGGTAAAGAATTTCACTGCTATCTTACAAGGCGGGAAGGGTTTGAGGAACATTTGCTATTGTGGAATTCCCTTGTGGATATGTATGCGAGATCCGGAAAGGTAGTAGTAGCCAGAAAACTATTTAATTTGATGAGCAAGAAAGATGCAGTTACCTACACTTCGCTGATAGCAGGATATGGTATTCAAGGTGAAGGAAGAGAAGCAATTGAACTTTTTAATGAGATGATAAGGCACCATATAAAACCAGACCATGTGACCATGGTTGCTGCTTTGTCAGCATGTAGTCATTCAGGCCATGTGACGCAGGGTCAGAAGCTATTCGAACAGATGCAAAGTACTTATGATATAAGTCCTCGTTTGGAGCACTTTTCTTGCATGGTTGACCTCTTTGGTAGGGCTGGTCTACTTAAAAAAGCAGAGGAAATCATTATAAAGATGCCTTATGAACCAACACCTGAAATGTGGGCAACTCTCCTTGGAGCATGTAAGATTCATAGGAATACTGAGATAGGAGAATGGGCAGCTGAGAAACTGCTGGAGCTGAGGCCCGATAATCCTGGATATTATGTGTTGATTGCTAATATGTATGCGGATGCTGGACGTTGGAATAAACTGGCAAAAGTGAGAACCGTCATGCGGGATTTTGGTGTAAGAAAGGCTCCAGGATGTGCTTGGGTTGATACGGGTTCTGGCTTCTCTCCCTTTTTGGTTTCAGATACCTCCAGTGGCCAAACAAATGAAATTTACTGTCTTTTGGGAGGACTGAATAGGCAAATGAAAGACACTGATTATGTGACTACAGAGGATTCTTCTTCCGAAGAAGAACTTTGTGAAGGACTCCTTTTGTGAAAAGGAAGCAGGACTCAGATCCAGACCTTTGACTATTTCCATAAGAACTTTGCTCATCTTTCCTGTTGCAAGGTATTTCTCATCACTCGAGCAGAATATGTGCCAGCTTGATCAAGCGTTCTGCTTTGGTAGATGACTCTTGCATTATATGCCCGGTCTTATGCATATCAACACTTTCTTTTAACCATGTATAGAGATAAAGTTAGCAAGTACTTTGGCTTGTGTTTCTTGCATGCCATAGTTGTCCACTACTACACTTCCCTGTCTGAAGCTCGTACGATTTTCTTGATCTTTTCGACGGCTGATGATTTTTTCTCTTTATAGGTTGCAGGTTTTGAAGAGTAGCGGAACACTTAAGAGAATCTATATCAGTCTTCAAGGTAGAGGACATAGACTAATTAATCAAAATACTGATGATATTAGTTGTGCAAGTCTTTGGTTATTTTCTCATTCATTTGCAGGTTTATGATCAGAAATCAGTTAGGATGCCCAGGTTGCTTTCTCTACAGCATATGTTTCATTTCTCGCAAGATAAATCCCTCGGTGCAGACTCATTCTATTCCAAATACTAGTACTGTTCATTTTATTACTGATGCATTTCTTAAAGATGTTTTCATCTTTGTTTAATTTCTCTCTTACTACATGATGTGCTTGACTGGAACTGTTAATATTTCAGAAATCATAGAGAATTAACAAGACATGGCTTGTGTTATTGTAGTTGAGACCCAAACTGAAAATGGTACATGGCTTCTGCTGCAAATCCATTTCTTTTGTTGATTTTTTCCGAGTTTAGTCATCATATTTACAGCTCTTAATTAGGTTGAACTTAGGCAAAACCTCAAGGTTTTTTATGCAGTTTAAGCTACTTGTGCAAAACATTAGGTTGTTCATGAAGTTTAAGCAGCATTTGTAGGTAATTTCTTTTGATGTATTCCATGAGGTATTTATATCAAGGGCTGCTTTGAATAGATCTTGAAAGAAGGATTTCTTTGTTTTCTAGTATTCAGATTCCTTGAAGTTGGAGCGTTGTTAAGCCGGAATGTATGGAGTCATGCCAATACATCGAGAGCTTTTATTTGCCCATAGAATCCTATTCTAATGCAGTTGATTATTAACTTTTGCATACTTCTTTTCAATGTGCGGTTAATCCAAGTTACCTGTATTGTATTACAAGCTTCAAATTGTTTGTTAGCATAACATCACATCCCTTTCATCCTTGTCCTTCAACATCTGGAAAAAAAGTCATAGGCAAATGGTCATGGATTGGATCTTCACGACATACTCGTGTCTAGAGCTAGCAAGAATTAGTACTCTCTTTTCTAGTCATGTAGGTGGAAGCTCATACCCTCAAACAAAGACACTATACTTATCACCTTTAACAGAATTTTGTATTTTTAGTAAAAAAAACATAGTTTTATATCAAAGTAGAGAACTCTGAAGGTGAGCATGGCGCACACGTTTACACCTCTCCGGCCAGTTGCTTCTCTTCTCTAATTTGTTACTTAAAACATACCACAATTAATCAGTGAGTTCAGTATTCGTCTTAAACTACGAATATTTTCAACTACTTTCTTTCTTAATAGTTGTATCTGGAATAGAATATTTCTTCTTTCCTTTATGGATGTAGTTGGATGCCTTACTCTAAGGCAGTGAAACATCTTGTCTTGGTGATATAAGTATGCAAAACTCTTATTTCCCTTAGTAGTTGTCTTTATTTATTTTAGTTTTTGTTTTTTTACAAGTATAATTGTTGTTGTTTATCATTTCTTGTTGATTGATCTGGCTAGGTGCAGGATGTGTTGATTAATCGCAATAATACAGACATTGTAGTGGAGCTACTTTGGAGTGTGGATACACCACTGCTAAAACATCCGAGATTAGGTGCCTGGTCTCTTGGTTGGTTTTCAATCTTGAGGTAGTGCAAGTAAATGGCGGTCTTACAACATAGCTCGCCATAGAGAGATCGTTTCTTGCAGTTGAAAAACACAGAGATCATTATTCGCCAGGTATGCTGCAGAACTCTGCCTGTCCTCCGAGTCGATACCATTTCTGTTACTACTATTCTTGCATTAAGCCTTCTTCAGAAATCAAACAATGATTTCCTTATATTACAGCCAGGTTCACAGTGGTATTCTAACAGAAGCAATTCAAAGGGGAAGGTAATACCTTTTTGCTGGTGTATTTGTCACCTTTTATTATGAAAACAAGCAAGTGAGATGAAGTTAAAATTGTCACAGTTAGAGAGTCGTATACCCAAATATTAGTCTTGCTGATTGTAAATTTATTCTTGGATTCCTCACTTCCCACAAAAATATTGCATTGAGGTGGAAATTGCCCCTTAAATTCTTAGGACTATTCTTCTTTTGATTTGAATTGGTTTTACCTAAAAGGTCAAACCAATTACTATCGTTCTGATGATTTATAGACACAACCAAACATAAAACCAGCTTATTCATTCTCGGTTTTGTTTGGTTATTTTGGGTTTAATTATGAGTCACATGTAATATGAATTCAATATATTAGTGCTGCAGTTAAAATTTCTTATATTCACATATGTTTGCAAGAATTGAACAAATATATGATCGATTTTAGTGTCTTTACGTGAGAAATAGGATGTACAGGAGCTCCCTGTTTTTTCGTATTGCATTTTCATCCTCTGGATGCCAATTAATGAAATTTTACTATTGCCTGATCAAAAGAAAGTGTCTTTACGTGATAAATTTTATTGAGACATAATCATTATTTAAATTCCGATGTTTTACAAAATGAAAAGACGGAAAGTTTCGATTTTTCTTGTACACAATGAAAATTCAGATGAACCAACGATAAAGTGGAACATGACATGGTAAAGGTAAAGACATATGCTATCAGTATTAGCAGTAGTCTCCAAAATAATTGCCTAGTCCCATTTCCTGATGTGAATTACAAAATACAGCAAGGTAAATCCAAAATCTGGAGGCGAAAACAAGAAAATGATGAAAAAGATACTGTAAAGTTTTCTAAAAAATATTTATGACATTGTTGGTTTTGTGCCTTTTGTTTTTGCATAACTTTAAACCTAACAAAATATAATCGGTCATTTTTAATTAATTACCTGTTCATCAATCTTTCAAAGCTCTCGATAGATTCCAACTAAGGGTGGCAAATGACCGGTCCCGGGCCAAGTGGGCCGGTCCAAATGATCCCGGGCCGGTCCTAAATTAAACGGACTAAACGGTCCCGGTTCGCGGGCTAAGTGGGCCCAATGATTTTTTTTAAATTAAATAGAAATTAGAGACAAAAAGATATTAAAAAAAATATCTAAGGCAATGCATTGTAAATTTTATTATTGAATTGTGACCTAAATTTTTTAATTCAAATTTAAAGTCTAAAGACAAAAATATTATAAAGAGATATTTAAAGCAATGCCTTGTAATTTTATTATAGCATTAAAAAAATATGGCAATATCTTTCTTAGTCTTCCTTCCCCCTATGGAATGAGCACAACAAGGTGCTAATACCACCATTGAGAAGAAAAAGAAACTAATCAAGATGTGTCAAAATATAAGTTACATAATACATACTAATTTTTGTTCATACAAGTTACATGGTATCTCTTACAAACTTCATAAATCCATCAAGGTGCAGAGGAATTTCCGTTGGTGGTGGCGGAAAAGTAGCTTGGTCATCGCCGCTTCCGGGCGAAGCAGCATCCTCCGCAAGTTCAGCTAGCATTTCTTTGTAAGTTTCGTCTTCCTCTGGTTGTGATTCAGCAAGTCCAAAATTTCTTCTTTATGACCGGATCTAATCTCTGAAAAGTACTGATTTTTCCAAGCTCTCCTTTATAGACGCTCTATAATCACCGAGTTGAAGTCTTGCTTGACTGAAAGCGCTCTCCGATGCTACTGTTGAAGCTTGAATAGCTAAAATGTCTCGGGCCATCCTTGAAAGAACCGAAAAGTATTTTTCTTTATCCTTCCACCATTCCAAAAGATTAAAGGAGCCGTCGGGATTCACTTCCTCAATTCTCTGTGACAAATAAACTTCAAGCTCATTTAGTTGTGAAAAATTACTACCACTTGAACCTTGAGAACCATTAAATCCCGCCAAAGCACTAAGTGCTCTTACTCCCGCAGTTCTTTTAGATGATTGAAAATCAGAAGAAGGAGTTGGAACATTTGGTCTAGCATGATTTAATGCAACTTGATAAGCATTAAAAATAGTTTGAGCATTTATTCTAATTGAGGCTATTGCTTCCGGAAGTTGAGACAACTCCTCATCTTCAAGTGCTAAACTATTATAAAGATTTTCATACCAAAATTGAGGACCTCCTAATTTCATACAAGGATTTAACAAAACAACAACACCATAAATAGGGGGAATAGGGAAAAAATATTTTTTAAACTTTTTTCTCATAGAATCAATAGCAAGTTTATAAATTTTTCCACCCTCTGAAAAATGAGCAAATAAATTTGCAAGTTCTGCAATATAAACTAAACAGTTAGAAATAGTAAGATAATATTGCCAGAAAATTTATTTGTAGCAATATAAAATTTTTCTAAAAAATCTACAAGCATTTTAACATTAGCACAATCCCCATTCGTAAGGTGCTCATCATCATCTCTTACATGTAATTCCATCTAGTTGGACAAGGTTTAGGAACCTTTCTTTCTCTTAGGTCAAATTCATCGCATCTTTTAAAATATTCTCTAAGTCTACTTCTACGGTTTGAATAAAAAAGCTAGTTAAGAGCCATTTTAACCTTTTCAATTTCAATATTTAAAATTCTCATACCATCACCCACAATTAAATGGTAAATATGACAAATACATCTAACATGAAAAATGTCACTAAATGTAGGATTTAGCGTATTGGTAAGCAAGGCTATAGCATTTGTGTTACTAGTAGCATTATCCACTGAAATTGACATTATTTTATCACTAATGCAAAAATATCTACAAATATTCGTAACTGTGCTAGCAATAAACTGCCATGTGTGACGTGAATTAATTATTCTATAAGCAATAATGCACTTTTGCATTATCCAATCCTCATCAATCCAATGACTGGTAACATTAAGGTAATCACAATCGTTACCAGTTCTACCAATATCAGTTGTAATAGCAACACGACAATTTATATGAGTAAATAAATAGCACAAATATTGTTCATATTCATGTTTATATTTATAAATATCGCTCTTTATGGTTGTGCGAGAAAAATCTTTATAAGTAGGATTAAAATAATTTCTAATGTAATGCACAAAGTTAGGGTCAGAAGGAAAACTATAGGGTAAGCACATAACAGTTACCATTTTTGCCAATTCTTCCCAATCTTTCTTTGGATCATAATATAAAATACCACCGGCAATAGTGTTAATTTCCGGTTGAAATTGATTTGAACCGGTACTAGGGTCAGCCTGACTAGGAGTAGGTATACTTTTTCCCTCGGCCAAAGCTTTCAGGCGAATATATCTCACTATATCTTGAGGGTGTTTCAATATGTGTCTAGCCAAAGTTTCCGTCTCCCCCCATCCGCAATCCAAAATATTTAAAAGCTAACTCTGTGCCACAAGTTTTACACTTAGTCTTATTTTCTGGAATCAGTTGAGTAAAAAATGGCCAAACATGAGATGTTTCCTTCCGTTTGATAGGTTGTCCAGAAAAAGTAGGGGTAGTAACAGGAGTATTAGATGTCATCATTTGGATTAGCAGGGTTATCACTAGTTGGGTTAACATCAAGAGCAGGACTAGTGAGTGTATCATCATCCGATTAGTTTCATCAAAATCTATTTCCTCATCATCATTTTCATCAATAGTTGGATTAGAATAAAGAGCATTCATTAATTCATGGTCTAATTGTTTATCATCTCTAATATTATGGCAAAATTGACTCTCAATAAATTGTAATAAACTATTATCGCTATCAAGAATAACAAGTGTATGACGGATATGGAGTTTGGTTCGGGGAGCCCGGGGCAGTGGAGGAGGAACAGATTGAGCACTAGATTCGCCACTCTTGGATTTTCCCTTATTTTTATTAAAAAAATTTTTTAAGGAAGCCATCTTAATTAATCAAGTAATAGAAAATAAATAAAACAAACAAAAATATAATATTAAAACTTAAGAGTTGGAACGAGTTTACCGAATTTGACGAACAACTTGTTGAAAATTGATTATCGTTGAAGACTTTAATTCACCAACTTCACAATTTTTTCACAAATTGTAACAATAAAGTAAGTAATAGTAGCAATTATAGAAGAAAATTAGAGAGAGATTGTGATAGATTGATGATTTTATAAGAAAAATGAAAGAATGAGGGAGTATTATAGTTGAAAATAGGGAAAAAGTGTAATTATAAAATATTTAGGGTTAAAATAAAGTTGGGGGAGTTAAAAGGCTATTTTATAAATAGCCAACGACTATTTTTGACAGCCCCCAACGACTGTTTTTTAAACTTTTCAATTTTTTTTTAAAATTGTAGCCGTTGGGACCGTTTGGCCTTCCAAATCTCGAATCGGCCCAAAAGTCCGGACCAGGCCCACGAATACCGGTCCTGACCCATTTGGCCAACGGTCCCGGGCCCGAACCGGCCCACTTGCCACCCTTAATTCCAACTATGACAACAGTGCGTGATATCAATTGGTAGTTCTTTTATCTTCTTCTCGTATACTTAGGATAGGTAAGGTTGTGTAATAAACAGTTCTCTCTTGCCAAAACTTAGATATTTACCTAGTTATATTATATTAGAAATTTCTTTACCTCCAATCAAAAAAATTTAACTTAACTACAATTTGATATATAATTTACCGGTTATATACAATAAACTTCCCCTTCGCTAGACCCAAGTACCTTTGTTATTTGATCAAATGACAGATTGAGACACCGAAGAAAGCGAGCTCTTGGATGTTCATTTCAGATAATGAAAGCATATTACGAAGAGTTAATACCCTAAAATCCCCTTAAACTATTATATTTTTGTTAGTTTCTTATTTAAATTATTTGGTGTCATCAAAAAACCCTGAACTATATTACCCTTCATATTAAAGCCCCGCATTGCATTCTTAGAGGTGCGTCCAGTACTCGCACCTAATTGTCTAAACAACATGCCATGTAACACTACACGTGGCTATTTAACTCCGCCTAAAACCCGCCTAAACTGTCACTTTTTTGTCACTTACTTATTTAAACTATCCGGTGTCCCCAAAATCCCTCTGAGCTATATTTTTCTATATATTAAAATCTCATGTTGGACTTTTAAAGGTACGTCAGTCTAACTATATAACTTATGGTTTGTACAAAGTTTTTTATATAGTTTACTCATGATATATTACTCTCGAATGATTGATTAATTCTAGGAGTTTTGGCCAAAATAATATCTAATGTACTGTATTAATTTTAGGTTTAATTGCGATTGTGCTTTATGCTAGACTCCAATTGATAAGTCCTTATTTATATTCACTTTGTAGCACAGTAAAAATATAAATAAAGGCATATAGTGTTGCATTTCTTAAAAGTCATATTATATTACTTAAAAAAGATTACACAAAATAAAATTTCGCAAATAAAAAATTAATTGGCCATCAATTACATTCTTTAATTCCATATTACATAAAGAAGGTTCAAGAGATTCAATTTTATTCTCTATAAGGTGTTGAGTTTAATAAGAAGATCTAAATTGGTATTCTTTTAACAATATGTGTAAGACATGAGAAAAAACTAAAACAAGAAAGAGAATAAATCATTTCAGAGGAAATAAAAGAGGGAGAAATTTTTTTAGAGGAAACTCGTATGGAGAACTGAAGAAAAAGGGTTAAAAAATGAAGAAGGTGAAATATAAAGAAGAAAGGTGAAAAAATAAGGAAGAATGGTGAAAACAATGAGGAAGAAAGATGCATTTAACTGAAATAAGGAGAATATTTATTTAAAAAAATAAATTTGAAAGAGGGTTAAGCTAATTAGCCATTATTTTTTGTCAGGTAGGCCATTTTGATGGGTTTTTTCAGCTGTCACGCAATCTCAAGCGAGTATTTACACAGATCAGCAATGAGGGGTTTTTAATATGAATGGCAATATAATTCTGGGGGGTTTTAGGGACACATAATAGTTTAAATAAAAAACTGACAAAAATATGATAGTTTAAGAGAGTTTTAGGGTATTAACTATATTATGAATATGCTCAAGTTGGTCGATCAATTCCTCTACCTCCCCTCCTCCGAAAGCCGGAGACCTTAGAATAGACTTAATTGGAAGGAGGATGAGGATCAGTGGGAGGGAACCTATGTCTCTATCAAACGTTAGAGGAAATTGGAGATAGCATTCTGCCAATAGACCAAACAAATACCTTTCTTAGGCTGATTCCCTGACATTCCCAACCGAAAATGTAATTCAACTTATCTGTTTCTTTTGACCAATCCAACAGGCCAACAAGTGGGATTTCTCATTACCATGACTATTATTAAAATTCACCCACTAAGTTAAAAAATAAAAAGAGAAACGATATTGATAGAAGTTCTCATGATAGGAAAACAAAATGAGACTATCCTCAACAGGTGTACGCGGGTCGTGGGTTTATAATTATATTATAACTACACGAACAACGCCTCAATCTCAAGCTAGCTTGGTCGACTAGAGATTCAAAACCTCAAGATCGGCCGCATAAAAGCTCATTTTTGCAGCAGAAGGGTAGCTCAAGAGGATAGTTAGCACGATTTGGAGCACTTCAAAGGCAATCTGCATTATTAAAACTCTCAAAAACATTGCTTATCTATCCTCTTCCTCTTGGATACAAAATATAGTTATATCAAGCTAATTATGTTACAAATGTGTGTGAGAAAGCAACTCTCTAACATCAAAAATAGACAAAGCATCCTAAAACTCAGAATATTCTGGGGGACAAATTTTGTATACTCAGTGCCATAAGTAAACAATGGCTCCAAATAGAAAATTGTGTGATTGATACCAAATCCTTTGACATCCTAGTGTTAGCACCATAACAGTTCAACGCTTGACCCATTGGAAGCTCTTTCTTGCTTTTGCTTTACCAGGCTTTTTCCTCTCCACAACTCTCGAGTCTCTTGTCAAGTAGCCACCTGCAAAGACAAGGATAAGCAGCTCCGTTCATAAAAACCCAATTCACATAGGCTCGTGATGCAATATAAGTGTGAGCTCAATTACAACTAAGTGGCGTTACAACATAAAACCAACCTTTACATCTTCCAAACTAAACATGACAAGAAAGAAATAGTCATAGGGTTGACAAGACAAGAGCCCTACAAAAAATATTTAGCTGAGATACTCCATGCAGCAGCAAGTATTACCTTCTCTGAGGGGAGGCCGCAACTCTGGGTCCCAACTCTGCAATGCCCTGCTGATGCCTAGCTGAATCGCACCAACTTGTCCTGATTTGAGCATATTAGTTATCCAAAACCACGTGTAGAGCAATTTAAGACAACTAGCTGAGGGCTTAAAATACATCAACTGAATGATAAAATAAGGAACACCACTTCACACACATGGAGAGAAGAAAAAAAGCACCAGCCCCTACCTAACACTGGAAATATATAGTAATCCAGTTCTTTTTTCCCTTTTTCTTCCCCTCCCCCCTCCCCGTTATTTTCTTTTTTTCTTTTTGGACTGACGGAGGAGGGAGCATGGTAAAATCACAAAGGCAAAGATAGACTTAAACCCAATCACAGAATGCAGAAGATCAACTTGTGGTTCCTGCTAAACTTCTCTCTGAAATATATTTGATCAATATGAGAGCAAGCGATAATCAGCATCCGCAAAACTAGAAGTCTTCGTAATACTTAATACAATCAAGTCTTTCAACAGCTTAAAGGAGGGCACACGATACCCCCTCTTGTGTAGATGACTGAATGGAGTCTCTAGAAACTAGAAAGGAAAACCTATCTGTGAAGTTTTCATATACCTATAAACTAGGCATTTACTGACAATAAAATACTCAAAAAAAGTTACTAGACAGCTTGATTACTAAGATCCATTACAATTTTACATCACAAGGAAACAGTATGAGTTTAGAATGTAAAGCTTGACTAGTGAAAACAAAGCTTATGTAATTTAATATTGACAGACAGAATTCACCAGATACATTATGCAGGTTTCAATGCAAAGACAAAGAAGTGCAGCAAACCCATAGTCAACACACTATCTTTATAGTTTATACTAGAAGTATAACACAATTACACGAACTAGGACTACCAAAGAATGGTATCTGATAAGCACTTCACTTGGCATAGAGAGAGATTAAAGAATAAACGAACACATTCACGGTCTATCTTAAAGAACTCAGCAAAGGAAGAGCAAATTGGGAAGGATTAAGTCAAGGGACAGCTCTTCAGCAGAAAGAATTGAGGAATTCAGGTCACTGACTATGATCTGAATTGATTAAGCTCATCGAGTTAAGGATTGACGCATTAATGCTCCATTGTTGGTCCCTCAATTTTTGATAGAAATAAAAGTGCCACAATTACTTTGTTTTAAACTTTTTCTCATCATCATAAATGGAGGTTCAATATAAAAAGTAACAATAGCACTTTTTATGGTATCAAATAGCTTTACCTTTGTTTTTTTGGAGATAACATACCAAAAAGCCTTATCAATATGGAGAAGATCACTTCCTCACGAATATATGAGGCAAAATCCTATTCCAATTCCCTCTAAATCCAACACCAAAACAAAACCTTTCTCTCCCTTCTTCAATCTGGTCCACCTAAATGTAGTCATACACTTCTTTAATGCAAACAAGTATCACGTCTCCTTAAGCCTATTGAGAGAACCAGTCTAAAAAATAAATCGTCATTGGAAAGAAGGGAAGAAAGAGAAAGAGAAAGGATCAGAGACCCAAGATTCTCTGTCTTGTCATTTTTTCATTTCTTTTTTTATGGCAAAGATTTTTTTTCTCTCTTGTTTGGTTTACAAAGGAGAAAAGGAAAACAAATATAGCACATTAAAAAGTAACAATTCTTGACCCCACGTCTTCCATAGACAAAAGTTGGAAGATAAATTTATTTTTACTTCTCCAGTCCACTATTACCCTTCTACTTTCCCTTCCTTCCCCTGAGCTTCCCTTCTTCCCAAACTAACTTTTAGCTTATGGCCAAACACAAAAATTTTTTGAGATGTGCTGTATAAGGTTTCAACTTTCAACCATCCTAGCAATAAATAAAAGTAAAACAACCAACCAACCATTCCATTGCAACTCAGGATATATATCAAAGCAGCTTTTAGAAAGATAGGACTTAGAAACGACATGCTAAAAAGAACATTAAACATAATTTGTGCTATAGTCGAAGATATTTCTGTTCAGAGCGTACTTTTTAATTTCCTAAATTTTCCCTAAATAGTATACTGAAATTTATGCCAATAAAAAATATGGGCTCCAACTCCCACGTAAAAACAGGTGGTTTCAATGCAGTTGTCAAAACTATGCATTTTCCAAAACTTCCTATCACATCTCCTTGTTTGATTGTTGTTCCAGAATGCACCCAGCAAGACATACAAGCAGCAAAATTCTTAAAGGGAATGAGAAAGATGTCATGTTCTTACAGATAAATTGGCAGCTACTGTATCAGATCAGAGGGAAAAAAGAAATTATTGGTAAAAGGTACCGATGATTGCAACTCATTAGCATGCTTACTGCTGCTTACCTGACACACCCCCTCCTTTTACCGTACATCTCACGTCCCACATGCCCAATGTCTTAGTTTCAGTAAAAGGTCGAAGGAGAACAGCCCGGTGATCAAGCATTGGGAAGTATACATCAAACTCTTTGTCATTCACCGTAAATTTACCCGCACCTGGTTCAACCCAAACACGGGCTATACTACACTTCCTTCTTCCTGTCCCATAAGCCCTTCCCTTTTCATCTACTTGTTTGACTCGCGCCTTGGCTACTTCCTCCTGTTTTTGGCGCTCTATGTCAGCTCTGCTTGATTTCCTAGTATTCTTTTCATAACGCATATCTTCGATTTCTCTTAAAGGAGGAAGCCCTTTAATGTCATCCAGGTCTCTCAAAGCAATCAAACTGTCTAGCATTTCATCTGTGATTCCAGATGCCGCTATTAGATCACCAAATGCACGATTAGGACCTGGAACCAAAGGCACCTCGTTAAAAAAACTCCCAGAACAGGATTAAGGAATAATTGCAGGAAATCAGATAAAAGAGGTGCATTATCCAGTTCGCATAACTAGTAGGAGAGCATGAACCACTACCCATCCCTGACCTCCCCGCAACCTGATATTCTTTCTCAAAATCTCTAACCCACAGAAATTAAATGTACTTGCTGGAGTTAAATTTTTATTATCAAGTTAACACAGACTAACCTGTAATCAGTAAGTAGCTAAAAAGGTTGTAACATGCCTCAAGAAATATTAGACTTTCTGAACATTAAAACACACATGGATCAAAAGTTATCCAAATCAAAAGGAAATTGGATCAAACTCACTGGATTATGCGACTAAAACTCACATTAGGACAGGAAATATAATCAAGCCAGCAATACATTGAGTGACATTTGGTTTGGGCTAATCTTGTCAAGTTTTAAAGTTAAAGATGTTTCCTGTTAGCATGACTATTTAAGAATGTACCTTAAGTCTGGTAAAACATAAGGGATAATTCAATAAAAAATTATGTTGAACACCAATAAGTCTATAGCCTGCTTAGGTAACACTCTCGATCCTTGAAAATGCCAGACAGCAATTTGCACCCATGGACGACTAAGAGTTTTCTAGCTAATCTCCTACCTTATCCCAAATCCTATACTTCAGAAGCATGACAATTTAGCCTAGTCATATGCTACTCAATTAAAGATGCCACCTAATGCAAACAAATCAAAATAAACACAAAACTTTACAACCAAACCATAAGAGTACCGCTGAACAAGTTTACGCCTTCTCAAGGAAAAGCATCTGAAAGAAGCTAAAATTACCTTCAGAGAGCATGACAATTTAGGCTAGTCATATGCTACAGAACAAATGATATTAGACATAAGACCTTACAACCAAACCATAAAGCACAAATCTTTTCCATTTTTTCAAGGAAAAAACAATTTGAAACAAGCTACTAAAAAAAGAATTACCTTTAAGAACCTCAGTAAGAGCTTTCTCTTCCAATTCAAGAAGCTTTTTCTCCTCTGCATTCTCAACTTTGCCCTCCTCTTCAAAACCCTTCATTTCAGTTTCTACTTTAACCTCTTCTTCTCCAACTTCAAACACTTTCTCTCCTTCACCTTCCACATCAAAAGTCCAAGCTTTATTATACCCTTCAGCGGTTGCCCAAATCTCATCCTCCCCACTTCCACCAACACCCTTATTTTCTTTAAACACATCACCACTCTCTTCTTGTTCTTGTTTAGCCCAAGACCCATCATCAAGAACCTGCGTTTCTATACCCTCAACACTTTCTATGTCTTCATTGAACAGTGATTGATCAGTTTCAGAAGAAAGTTTCCACAAATCAGAAGATGATGGCTCTGAATCTTTTCCATTGTTGTTGTTACCTGTGGAGAAGAAATGGGAGTTGTT
Organism: Nicotiana tomentosiformis; assembly: GCF_000390325.3. Classification (NCBI taxonomy): domain Eukaryota; kingdom Viridiplantae; phylum Streptophyta; class Magnoliopsida; order Solanales; family Solanaceae; genus Nicotiana; species Nicotiana tomentosiformis. The sequence continues at coordinate 52,074,200 of NC_090814.1, read as the reverse complement.
GGGGAAGAAATATGGCTTGGGAATGGGAAAAGAGGGTATAGGGGAAATGGGTTTAGGGTTTAAGAAGTGGGTTTTGGAAGGAAGCAGGGTTAAGAGTCGGAGGTGTGACGATTTGGAGATGAAACGAGAGAGCATTGTGGAGACTTAACAAACAGAAACAGAGGAAGACGAGAAGAACAATAAGAAGAAAAGAAATGGAGAAGCTATTGCTATTGTAAAAGCCCTTGATTCATATTTCATACTTCAAAGGCCCAGTCTTTGTTTTAAGAAAGCAGCCCGAGAAATTAAAAAATAGTCCTATTTACAAGTGTCATTCAAAAGTAGCCACAATTTCGAAAGTAATCGAAATTTAGCCACTTTTCATATAAAGATAAATTTGAACGAAAACACTATTCAAAATCCAAAAAATACTCCAGCACAATAAACTGAAATTCCCGCATAAGTATACTGGAACTCCAGCATATTATACTGAAGTTCCAGCATAAGTATACTGGAACTCTATCATAATATACTGGAGTTCCAGCATAAGTATAATGGATTTCTAGCATAATATACAGGAGTTCGAGTATAATATACCGGTCCAGCATAATATATTGGAAGTTCATACACAGGTGCACCGATCTCCAGTATATTATGCTGGAACTTTCCGTGTTGCAATAAAATAGTCGCTATTTTTCAATGACTTTGCAAACACTGGCTATTTTTGAATGACCAGTTCGAAAACTGGCTAGCCCGTGCTATTTTTACCTATTCTATTGTTCAATATATTCTCACCCTTTTTTTTCCTTTTTACTTTTCTTAATTCATACGCTACATCCTATTATCTAGTTTTAATTTAAATTCCAAAAAATTATTACTCTAATTTTTAGATTTACAGTATTACTAAAATTTGTAAAAGTTTAAAATGTAAAAATTTTGTGAAAGGAAAAAAATTAGTCGACTCCCCGAGTCAATGTAAAATGTGAGAAAGGTTGTATTTCTTCTTTACTGAATTGAGTATATATTTAGAATATTTACGCAATATCTCATGGATAGTGAGGACATCAAAAAAATTCAGTCGCTAAAGAGGTTCACCACTTAAAACCAGAAGCTAAATTGCTCGTAGTGTCTGTATACGGTCAAAACCGGTTTCGACCTTCGAATGATTAGTTAGGATTGGACTATAATGGACCAAATGTCGTCTTCATAATATCAAAATGAGATCTGAAGCCAGGTTGCCAAGCTCAAGTTTCGGGGACCGATTAATTACTGAGCTCGAAGTCAATACCGAGCTCGATTCCAAATCGAACTATGATGTAAGGCGGTGTTATCGAGCTTAAGAGCCATAAACCGACCAATACCGAGCCAAAGTCAACACCGAGCCCCGAGTCAATATCGAGTTCGATCCAATATCGAGCTCTAAACCTGGAAATCGACCAATACCAAGTCCGATCAAGATCGAGCCAAGAAATAAGAGCCGTTACAACCGTACTAAGGGAGAGAATCTCGGCAGGAATTAGGAAAAAGTTAATCTATTATGGGATCCCTACTATATATTTTTAATTATATCTAAAGTAGGATACCTCCACTATAAGAGGGATAACCATTATTTCTGTACAAGGAGGACATTAAGGTATTCTTACACTTTCATATTATTCACACAAAAAAACATACTGATATTCATATAAAGATTATCCTTTTTTGGGTTTTGTATATTGATTCGTCTTGCTTGTTCATAAATCGTTTTTCACTCAGTTTGGTTTGTATTTCATTCTTTATACAGTCAATATTCAATATATTTCTACTTACTTTCTGATTTGTGCCAAGTTATACCACGTATCCTTAGAACCACGTATAAATTCAACTCTATCCGTTTTTCGGGTAAACAGTTTGGCGCCCACCGTGGGGCTAAGGATAACAGTGATTAATTGGTACGAATCTTTGCAAAACACATCATTTTTATACTTGCTCTTGGAAGTATCTTTGATTTCAGGTTGAAAAATTAATCCTCAATTAATGGTCCTACCTATCGATAACGAAATTGGCCTTCAAGATAAGAACAACGACTTAACCCTCGGGGGTGGAAGGCCATTTGTCGATCCCGTTGGAGCTCGGGACGAAGAGCCAATTGACGTTAATTCACATGCGGCCATCGAGGCGAACCAACGTTCCGACCCTGAAAATAGCATTCATGATGGAACTCGGTTTGCAGCTCAAAATACCCAAAATGCTGAGGAAAACTGAATCAGCTTGCGTGTGATTTTTGAGATGTTGCAAGCTCAACAAGTAGAAATAGCCCAGTCACAGAGCCAAACCCAGGCACCGACCAAACTCGAGCCTAGTCCACCCAAAGAAGTCACCCACAAAATGGGACCAACTATAGTAAGGTCAAATGAGCGAGAATCGGGGACTAATCCCAAAATTGTTAAGATGCTCGAAGAACTGACAAAACGAATAGAGTCAGGAGAAAGGAGGATCGAGGCAAACGAAAAAAAAATGGAAACATATAATTCCAGGATTGATCAGATCCCGGGAGAACCACCAATATTGAAGGGCTTAGATTCCAAAAAAATCATACAAAAGCCTTTACCCCCGAGCGCGGCTCCTAAACCGATCCCAAAGAAGTTTCGCATGTCTGAGATTCCTAAATATAATGGAACGACCGATCCCAACGAACATGTTACCTCTTACACATGTGCCATCAAAGGGAACTATCTAGAGGACGATGAGATCGAATCTGTATTATTGAAAAAATTCGGTGAAACCCTGTCAAAGGGAGCAATGATATGGTATCATAATTTACCGTCTAACTCAATCGATTCTTTTGCTATGCTTGCAGATTCTTTCGTAAAAGCACATGTTGGGGCCATAGAGGTCGAGACCAGGAAGTCGTACCTATTCAAGGTAAGGCAAAAGGATAACGAGATGCTAAGAGAATTCGTATCTCGTTTCCAAATGGAACGAATGGATACACCACCAGTCACAGACGATTGGGTTGTTCAAGCTTTCACTCAAGGTCTAAACGAACGAAGCTCGATGGCTTCACGGCGGCTGAAGCATAACCTGATCGAGTGCCCAGCTATTACTTAGGCCGATGTGCACAATCGGTATCAATCCAAAATAAGAGCCGAAGATAACCAGTTGGGTTCTGGGTCCATTATTAAAAGGAATACCAACCAAGAACAAAGGCCGATCAGGGACCGATACCGGCCGTATAGTGGAAATCCTACAAGCTCGGTGTGATAAACGACAATCAACTACCAGGCAACTGGAACGTGTCATACCTAAAACGATACTACTGCTAAGGTACGATCCTCCCATGTTCAATTATATTTCGAAACTAACCCTTGCAGGTGTTCGATCAAAGACAGGGATGGATTATTCAACTCGAAGCCTTTAGGCCTGAAAGCACGCGTTGCACTCTTTTTTCCTTAGACTGATTTTTGTCCCAAATGGGTTTTTCGGCAAGGTTTTTTAATGAGGCAACCATTGGTCATGCTAACTTAGAACAATTTAACAGTATCCGAGGCCTCCTTACAATCAACCTCGAATACTAGGGGGCATTGTCATTGAATATATCAACGATGATTATCAAGTTCGGTGCAAAGGAAGTTACTTCATGGCAACATGGTCTCGACAGGAAAAATTATAAGGGCAAAATGGTCAAACGAGCCATGCCCATATAACTAGCCCAAGCCCTGACACAAAACATGAACACATGTATAATGACTTATAAAGAAAAATTTCTTCTTTACCGATATCTTATACCCTAGAAAAATTCCTCTATTTCGCGATCTATTATGCAAACATGCTTAAGGTCCGACCGTTACCCCATAAATCGGGGACTGCCAACCTAAAAATCAACGAGATTGAGCACCACAAAGCCTATGGGCTATATTACTTCGAGTTCGAGCAATCACTCACTCGACTACTAAGCCTACGGGCTATATTACATCGAGTTCGAGTAAACACTCACTTGACCAAAAAGCCCACGGGCTACATTACTTCGAGTTCGAGCAAGCACTCACTCGACTACTACTAAGCCTATGGGCTACATTACTTCGAGTTCGAGCAATCACTCACTCGACTACTAAGCATACGGGCTACATTACTTCGAGTTCGAGCAATCACTCACTTGACCAAAAAGCGTATGGGCTACATTACTTCAAGTTCGAGCAATCACTCACTCGACCAAAAAGCCTACGGGCTACATTACTTCGAGTTCGAGCAATCACTCACTCAACTACTAAGCCTACGGGCTACATTACTTCGAGTTTAAGCAAGCTCTCACTTGACCAAAAGGCCTATGGGCTACATCACTTCGAGTTCGAGCAAAACTCTCACTCGACTACTAAGCCTAAGGGCTAATCTTATTTCGAGTTCGAGCAATCACTCACTTGACCATAAAACCTAAAGGCTACTCTTACTTCGAGTTCGAGCAAACACATTTGACTATTAAGCCTAAGGGCTACTCGTCGAGTTTGAGCAAGTACTCACTCGACCATAAAGCCTACGAGCTACATTACTTCGAGTTCGAGCAATCACTCACTCAACTATTAAGCCTACGGGCTACGTTACTTCGAGTTCGAGCAAGCACTTACTCGACTATTAAGCCTAAGGGCTACTATTACTTTGAGTTCGAGCAATCACTCACTCGATCATTAAGCCTAAGGGCTACTCTTACTTTGAGTTCGAGCAAGCACTCACTCTACTGTTAAGCCTAAGGGATACTATTACTTCGAGTTCGAGCAAACACTCACTCGACTATTAAGCCTAAGGGATACTATTACTTTGAGTTCGAGCAAACACTTACTCGACTATTAAGCCTAAGGGCTACTATTACTTCGAGTTCGAGCAATCACTCACTCGACTATTAATCCTAAGGGCTACTCGTCGAGTTCGAGCAAGCACTCACTCGACCATAAAGCCTACGGGCTACATTACTTCGAGTTCGAGCAATCACTCACTCGACTATTAAACCTACAGGCTACATCACTTCGAGTTCGAGCAAAATAAACACTCACTTGACTATTAAGCCTAAGGGATGCTATTACTTCGAGTTCGAGCAATCACTCACTCGACCATTAAGCCTAAGGGCTACTCTTACTTCAAGTTCGAGCAAGCACTCACTCGACTGTTAAGCCTAAGGGCTACTATTACTTCGAGTTCGAGCAATCACTCACTCGACCAGTAAGCCTAAGGGCTACTATTACTTCGATTTCGAGCAATCACTCACTCGATTATTAAGCCTACAGGCTACATCACTTCGAGTTCTAGCAAACACTCACTCGACTATTAAGCCTACGGTCTACATCACTTCGAGTTCAAGCAAACTCTCACTCGACTACTAAGCCTAAGGGCTAACCTTACTTCAAGTTCGAGCAATCACTCACTCGACTACTAAGCCTACGGGCTATATCACTTCGAGTTCGAGCAATCACTCACTCGACTACTAAGCCTACGGACTACATTACTTCGAGTCTGAGCAAACGCTCACTCGACTATTAAGCCTAAGGGCTATTTTTAATTCAAGTTCTAGCAAACGTTCGCTTGGTTATAAAGGCTACAAGGTCCGAGTTCGATCAAATTGCCTAAGGCATCGAACTTATGAAAACTTTCATAAGGCATGAATGAAACAAAATCTTCACAAGGCAGAGAATAAAACAGAGACAAGTCGGGAAAGGAAAAGATCTTTATATATATATATATATAAGAGTATTTACAACATTCGATCAGGACCCTACACAAAAAAATCAAAATGGAAAAAACCCTAAGTTTCCTGGTTATCTCTGGGGGCGGTCTCTTTTCCATCGGGCTCCTCCCCACTCTCAGACCCACTCTTGCTCCCATCATCATCACCATCATCATCATCGGAAGCCAAGGCTCCGGCATCGGCTTCAAACTCTTTAGCCTTTTTTATCTCTTCGGTAAGATCGAAACCTCGAGCATGGATCTCCTCTAGGGTTTTCCTCCGAGATTGGCCAGCAACCCAATATGCTCGAGTTTGAGTGGTCCCGGCTGCCTTTTTTACTTGTACTTGAGCGGCTTCAACATTGGCCCGATAGACGGCCACGAATACATCTGCCTCGGCCTTTGCCTTTTCAGCTTCAAATTTGGCCTTGACAAAGTTCGGAAGCCAACTGAGCCTCGAGCTCCTTTATTTTTCTTGCTTGAACTGAGCTCTTCTCCTTCATGCATTGAAATTGACTTTCGGCCGATGATAATTTGGCTCGAGCAGTCTCTTTTTCTGCAGCGAGGCGGTCCATGCCTTTTTTCCACCCCAAGGTCTCTGCCCTTATCGTATCGACCTCCTCACGAAGCAGCCCGATCACCTCAAGCTTTTGCTGCAACTGTGAGATCGAAATATTATCCACCATTCCCGAATCGAGCCCATGAGTTTTTAAGAAAATCATTACCTGCTCGGTCAGGTCGGTCTGATCTTGGTATGTCTTGGACAATTCGGCTCGGAGATCTTTGATCTCTTCCTCTTTATGCCCATTAAGAAGTTTGAGGACATTTCTCTCTTCCGAAATCCCTCGGAAGTCGGCCTCACAACCGGCTTAGTTCCGTTCGAGACTTGGAAAACTCCTCTTGATGAAGAGCTAAAGCCTATACGAAAAAGAGAAAAAGTTAGGCAAAAAATGGAAAAATATGACATCAATAAAGGGAATCGAGACTTACCTGATTCAGGGTTCGTTAAACCTCGAAGAAAAGACCTGACGCGTCACTCGGGTCGGCAGCATCCTCAATATCGGTAAACAAATCACGAAAGGGAACTAAGAAGATTTGGAGATATAAAAGTAAAAAGTTGTAAAAAGAGGGGTTATTTATAGGATTGGCAATGACAGTTCAATGTCAACGATGGCCGACCATCGTCTAACACGCATTTAATGCCTTGGTAACTGAACTGACGGGACATCTATCATGTACGTCATGGTCGGGCTCGATGCAAATGTTAGTATATATCTAGTCATACCGTTGGAAAATTATGTCGTTTCTCGCCACATTCTTTCTGGGAAACGAGGGGACTATCTATATACGATCAAAATCGGTTTCGACCTTTGAATGATTAGTCAAGATTGGAACATAATGGATTGAAGGTTGTCTTCATAATATCAAAATGAGATCTGAAGCCAGGTTACCAAGCTAAAGTTTCGGGGACCGATTAAGTACCGAGCTCGATTCCAAATCGAACGTGAGACGATGTTATCGAGCTTAAGAGCCATAGACCGATCAATACTGAGCCAAAGTCAACTCCGGGCCCCGAGTCAATATCGAGCTCGAGCCAATATCGAGCTCTAAACCTGAAAATCGACCAATACCAAGTCCGATCAAGATCGAGCCAAGAGACAAGAGCCGTTACAGCCGCACTAAGGGAGAGAATCTCGGCGGGAATTAGGGAAAAACTAATCTATCATGGGATCCCCACTATGTATTTTTAATTATATCTAAAGTAGGATACCTCCACTATAAGAGGGATAACCATTATTTCTGTACAAGGGAGGACATTAAGGCATTCTTACACTTTCATATTATTCACAGAGAAAAACATACTGATATTCATATAGAGATTATCCCTTTTTGGGTTTTGTATATTGATTCGTCTTACTTGTTCATAAATTATTTTTCACTCAATTTGGTTTGTATTTCATTCTTTATACAGTCAATACTCAATATATTTCTACTTACTTTCCGATTTGTGCCAAGTTATACCACGTATAAATTTAACTCTATCCGTTTTTCGGATAAACAATGTCCCATGTACAAAAGCTCGAGGTTAAGGGAGATCGTCTAGAATAAGAAGCTAATGGCAGCTGTATAGTACAAGCCTAGCATGTAAACTCTTTTTGGAATTTTATCTAAGCTCTCCTATATTATAAACTTATTTACTCCTATTAAATATATTACCACTTAATTATATTTTGATATACAAATTTATCAATTAATGATAAATTGATAATTGAATATTCCTTAATAATAGAGCATTTAATTGGTATTAACCGATACACACGACTAAGTTATATATCCACCCTACCTATGTTGCTCATCTAACTCACTCGCTTGCTTAAACATCTACTAAAGTTGCTTAAATAACTTAAACAACTATTAAAGTTATTTAAACAAAGCAATCATTTGTTTAAGCAGCAATCCTAAGTTGTTTAAGTAACTCAATCAGTTGTTAAAAAACTATTGCAGTTGCTTAAACAACTCAATTACTTTTTGACCTTATTTTTATGTAATATGTGTGTATCTTTTCTTTTTTTTTAAAAAAAAACAGAAAATATTATGGATGCACGTTGATCCCGAATTTTAAGATGTAACAAACAGTTGGAAGGAGACTCCTTCGCGGAATGTATATAATTTATGGAAAAATATAATTAATTTTGGTAATTAGCAATATATAGTAGGGTGGCATCTCTGATTGTTAATAATAATACCCAATGAGCCAATCTATCCAGTGTGCTAAGGTAAGCCTTTCTTGTAAAGCCAAATTAAAGATGAATAACCACTTTTTTGTTACTCCATATGTAACCATTTAACAAAGAATGATGGCATCTGACATAAATTAGTAAACTGCACTCCAGCATCCTCTTTACCTTTTTGGACTTCAACAACATTTATGTAGCCTGTTTTGGTTCAATTTCCCAGATATTTCTATTTTTCCATATATATATATATGTATTTCAAGTATGAATATCTAGAACATTGAAACTACCTGCAGATTTTGGATTGCACACTTTATTCCAAGCTAACAGCCTTTTTGGGTAATGTAGGAAGCTGCCTCTATAAGGTTTACTATATATCTTCTTGGGCAAGATAAATACTACTATTTGAGATCAGTATGTTTGAATTAAAAAAAGTAGAGTCTTTATCAGTTGAAGCCTGCCAGCAGGACAAAAGTTTTGACGTATCTTTCCAATCATTTTCTCCACCAAGGTACCACTGCATAATTGTCAACCTCTTAGTACTAAGTGGTACGTCTAAGGCGTCGTTTGTTAGGATGCATTAGATAAAATAATGTATGTATAGATTTGTGTATTAATTATATTTTGTTTGGTATATTTTTTGAACTTATGTATTAGTTATACAAGTATTAGTTATACACCTTATTTAGTATTATCCTATACATAACTAATGCATATAAATTCATGGTATTAAGAATGCAATGAGTTTTAATATATGCATTATCTTAGTTAAAGACAAAATTATCCTTTACAATTTATGCTTGATTAAAATATACTATTATATTAATGCAAGTTTAAAATAATCCAAATAGTGAGAAATAAAATTATATCCCTAGTAAATAAATAAATACTTAGTATATTTTTTTTTTATAAATAAATATTTAGTTCTATACTACAATATAGGTAGACAAATCAAATAATTTTTTTAAAACTTTTTCTTATAAAAACATTTCCCAACATATGTTTCTTTTAAAAAGATAAAGTGATGGATTGGTTTTGAGGGTATTTTTATAAGCAAACAATTCTTTTAGAAATTGTGCAATACTTTAATACATCAAATTAAACAATAGATAAGAAATATGTCAGCATAACTAATATCAACATTACTAATACACCGTATTCAACATTATCTTATGCACCCTACCAAACGACCACTAAGTATTTATAGGTATATCACCATTTATAAAGCCCAAAACGTTCATAATCTCATCATCTCTATACAATATTAATCACTCCACCAGAAAATTAAGCTTTTATCACTTTTTGCAATAAGCCTAATAACCATTGAAAATTTACTGAAATACTAATCATAAAGTAGCTTCACCGATATCACATCATCTCTACAAAATAATAAGAGCGAAAAAATGACATCTCATGACAACACATAATAGGAATTGGCAATTCTTTTAGTCTTATATAAAGTTTTGACAAAGGCAGCCCCAAACAATTCGCATTATATAGCCAAATCCTAAAAACCCTATTTTATCATTTATTCTCCTCACCGTTTGCTGCCCTGTTCGTTGCTTTCCCCCTCCGTTCGTTCGTTGTTCCCCCAACCCCCTTCCTGGTTTGCTATGCTTTACGGGATTGGATTCCAAATGAGATTAAAATGGTGGATTGGCTCTACGATTGGTTTACTCAGTAGTATTACCCATCACGTACAAAGGAGCGAATCTCTAATATAGAGCGACAAATTAATATGTGCATACAATTCCTCGAGGTCCTAATATATATATATATATATATATATATATATATATATATATATATATATATATATATATGTGTGTGTGTGTGTGTGTGTGTGTGTGTGTGTGTATTCATAAGAAATTATATATTATACACTGAGATATACATGAAGGAAAGCAAATTTTTTATATACATTTTATTATATACAAAGAAGGGTAATAACTTTGTGATATACATTTTGCTATGCACGTTTTATTATGTGTTATACATTGTGATATACAAAAAATATAATTAGTTTTATGTTATACACTTGGATATAAAGACAATAATAAATTATAGACAACTACATTTATAATTTTATATTTTAAATATACAAAGAAGGAAAATAAAGTTGTGATATACATTTTGATATATACAAAAAATAAAATAAAGTTGTGATATATATTTTGATATACACATTATCATTATGATATACATTTATTGGCTATCTCATGCCAATATCTATAATTAGTGCTTTTTCTGCTAATTATGTGAGTAAGTTGTCACACCATACCAATATGAGATCATTTACAAAGCCCAACTGTATGATTCCCAGCTTAGCACATTTAGCATGGTAGTTAAAATCTGAATCATACATAAGGCATTTTAGCATTCTGTTGAGGTATTCCATGGCTAGGGAAAGAAGAAAAAAGGATAGGAATCCCCTTGTCTTAATCCTTTCTTATCTAGAAAATGAGGGGTAGGCTTACCATTAATGATGATAGAGTAAAATATATTTTTCACACATATCATCACCTAGTACAAAATGGTAGGAATATTGAGGCTAGTCTGCTCTTAGTTTTAAAAAAAGGCCATTCTACTAAATCATACACTTTTTGCATATCCGCCTTTAACATATACACGAGGGACACTCCTTTCCTTCTATTACCCTTTACAAGTTCATGACTTAGGATTATATTATCAGAGATGACTCCGTCAGGTACAAAAGCTAATTGATTACTATTTAGTACATCCATTGCACATAATAGTCTCTTTGCCAAGATTTTGGAGATAATTTTGCAGAGGATATTGCAACAAGAAATAGGCCTAAACTGTTTGATTGTAGAAGGATTCTACACTTAAGGGATTAGGGTAAGTGAAGTGCAATTTATGGACATATACACAACTTATTGGTTCTAAAGAAATTCAAAATAATTTCAGTTACATCAGTGCCAAATATAAGTCAAGACTTCTTGTAGAAGACAACATTGAGATCATCATTCCCACGGGCCCTTAAATCATTAGTTTCAGATAAGGTAGTAAACACTTCTTGCTTTGTGACAAGTTATCACGGGACCGTTTTTCTGAGAGTTTCGTGAGGACAACGAAGTTAGCTTCACTGCTACTTAGCTTCAGTCCTAAACAATGAATAACACAAATTGTGCTGAAGCGATGGCAATCACACGAAACAAGCAAGAAAGCTAGAAAAGAAAGAGAACAAGATTTGGGAGGCAAGTGCCATTTTCTGTTGTATTATCAATTATCTGCTGATTACAAAGAATGAGCCTAATGACTATTTATAGAAATCAAAATGGCTATACAAAGGAGGTGGTTGGTAGGGCTGGCAAAGCTGTCCAGCAGCCTGATACATTCTAGCCTGGCAAAGCTGGCAAGCTGCCTGGTGCATTCCAGCATGGCAAAGTTAGAAAGGCAGCCTAGAGGGATCCTGCTGTCAACCATGGCCCAGAATGTCAAAGATGCTCTCCCACTTTCGGCTGCTTGTCCCTTGGTCTGCTGACTTTCTGCCAAAGGTGCCTTTTGATGGCATCTCATGATTTCTGTGAGGCCCCAAGTATTTTCCCACTGATGGTTGTCCGAGATTTGAGCTCGGATAAGCCTCGCCATCGCTAGAATTGCGGAAAATTAATAGGTGTGATGGCGGGGCGGTGCACTCTCCCCCACTTGAAATGGCGACGACCCCGGCGCCGCACAATTGAAGATAATTGTGGACCTGTTCCCTGAACTGCCACAAATCTTCGTACTTCTCCTATGATGCCTCCTCTGGCGAAGTTCCTTTCCAGTGAACAAGGAATTGTGCACTCAAATTACCCCATCCTTTTCCACATACCAACTGATAATCTATGATGGCCTCCATTTGCTTGTCTGTTGCTGGTGGAGTAATAAAAACCTAACTTCGGTTGGACTGCGCCCGATCCTTATCTTACATGTCTTCGAAATATGGTTTCAGTTGGCTAGCATGGAAGACAGGGTAGATTTTCAGATAACACGGAAGGTCCAGTCAGTAAGAGATTATACCTACCTTGGCAATGATCTCAAACGGGCCTTCGTATCGACGAATCGGGCTATGACTGATGCCTCGCAGTGATTTGAACTGCCGTGGAATTAATTTCACCATGACCTTGTCTCTAATCCTATAGTTGACTGGATGATGTTTCCGATCCGCAAAGTTTTTCATTTTGCGGGCGGCTTTGTTAAGATACGACCTTGCTAGGTCGGCTTGTTCCTCCCAAGTTTTGGCCATGTGATAAGTGCCTGGATTCTTCAATCCGACATTGACGGGAAATGATTGAGGAGTGTTGGGCTGTTGCCCAGTTGCAAGCTCAAAGGGACTCTTTCCGGTCGCTTCCCTGCGTTGCAAATTGTAAGAGAATTGGGCTATATCAAGTAGCTTAGCCCAGTCTCTTTGATTGGCACTGACATAATGCCTCAGATAACACTCAAGAAAGGCATTAATCCTTTCCGTCTGTCCATCGGTTTGCGGATGAAAACTTGTTGAGAAGTGCAGTTCAGTTCCCAATAAGCTGAATAGTTCCTTCCAGAATGCGTCGGTAAATCGAGGGTCTCGATCGCTAATGATGTGCTTCGGTGTACCCCAATGTTTTACGACGTCCCTCAAGAATATACGTGTTGCCTCTTTAGCTTTGTAACCGGTTGTGGTGGCCGAAAAGGTTGCATACTTGATGAATCTGTCGACAACCACCATGATGGTGCCGAATCCTTCTGAATTTGGCAGACACGTAATGAAGTCCATGGTGATGCTATCCCATGGATTCTCTGCAACAGGCATCGACTCAAGTAAATCCCCAGGGAGTTTGGATTCTACCTTGTCTTGTTGACAAACTAGACAGGTGCGCACATATACCTCAATGTTGTCCCACATCCGATGCCAGTAATAAAAAGACTCAATTAGAGCCAATGTGCGTTTTGCCCTTGACGACCTGCCCAGGCAGTGTCATGACCCTCTTTCAGCAGTGTACGCCTGAGATTTGCCCATTTAGGTACATACACTCTTTTACCAGTGGTATATAGGAGACCATCTTCTTCCCAAAATCTCTGAGTCTTGCCTTGACTGGCCAAGGCAAGAAGTTGCTTTGCCACGGGGTCATGTTGCATGCCCTCTTTGATGGTCTTGATGATGCCACTTCTTGCTGAGTTAACAATGGTTGCCAGTACTGTTTTGTGACTTAAAGCATCGGCTACCACGTTAGCTTTCCCCGGTTCGTATTCCAGGGTGTAGTCGAACTCGGCCAGGAAATCTTGCCAACAGGCCTGCTTGGCGGACAACTTCTTCTGGGTCTGGAAGTAGCTAGTTGCGATCTTTTCTGTCTTAACAACAAAATGAGCCCCCAACAAGTAATGACGCTATGTCCTTAGGCAGTGGACTACAACCGTCATTTCCTTTTCCCGGACAGTGTAACGCCTCTCGGCGTCGTTTAGCTTTCGACTCTCAAAGGCTATAGGATGACCCTCTTGCATCAGTACGCCCCTATAGCAAAGTCAGACGCATCGGTCTGAACTTTAAAAAACTTTAAAGAAATCAGGCAGTGCCAATACAGGTTCCTTGGTGATTGCTGCCTTGAGTTTCTCAAATACCTCCTGGCATATGTCGCTCCATTTCCACTCCCTGTCCTTCTTCAGCAAGTTGGTGAGTGGGGATGCAATAGTCGAGTAACCGAAGATGAATCTTCGATAATAGTTGACTAAGCCTAGGAAGGACCAAAGTTCTGGTACCTTTGTTGGAGCTTCCCAGTTCTGGATAGCTTCTACCTTGTCCCTATCCATCCGGATTTCCCCATGACTGATTGTATGCCCGAGGAACTGTACTATGGGCTGTGTGAAGCTGTATTTTTCATGTTTTACGCACATATCATTCTCCCTTAGTACCTTGAATACCTTGCGAAGGTGCTCTGCATGGTCATCCATGTTGTTGCTGTAAACCACAATGTCATCCAAATAGATGACAACAAACTTATCCAAAAAGGGATGGAACAATTTTTTCATCAACATGCAGAATGTTGCAGGAGCGTTGGTCAATCCAAATGGCATGACCAACCACTCAAAAGCCCCATAGCGTGTAACACAAGTTGTTTTGGGCTCGTCTCCGTCGGCAATCCGCACTTGATAGTAGCATTTTCTCAGGTCCATCTTGGTGATCAGAGGGATTGGGTACTTGTTCTTTGCAGTGACCTTGTTAAGGGCTCGATAATCAATACATAAGCGCATGGTACCCTCCTTCTTCTTTTAAAATAAGACAGGGGTTCCGTAAGGTGCTTTGGATGGACGGATGTGGTCAACCTCTAGCAACTCCTTGAGTTGCTTCCTCAATTCCTCTAATTCTGGGGGTGCCATGTGATAAGGCGACATGGCAAGTGGCTTTGCCCCTAGAACAAGCTCGATATGATGATCAACTTCCCTTCGTGGTGGAAATTATTTGGAAAGTTCTTCCGGCATCATGTCCTTATTATCTCCAAGGACTTGCTTCACAATGCACGAGCCTCCGGTATCGCTTATATGAAGCTGGTTGAGATGCGGATAGATAAGCGCGTTGATCTCGTACCAGAAATCCAACCCCAATATGATATCAAAGACATCCATGGGGGCAACGGTGAAGTCCGTCAATCCCTGCCAGCCTCCTAAAGCAATGTGCACGTTAGGAGCGAAGCCATGAACGGTAGTTGGAAGGGCATTGGCGGCCTTCAACAGCGTGTTGCTGGATACAAAGACAATTCCAAGATCCCTAGCTCGTTCCTCTATCACGAAATTATGTGTCGCACCTGTGACCACCATGATGCACACGTCTTTGTCGTTTAACTTGGCATCGACAAATAATGATTCACGGGGCCTCACACGAGGCGGTTTGGCAGCAATAGCGGCACGGGTCATGTGGTTGAATAAGGCCATATGATTGAACAAGCCCACTGCTTTGTTCTTTCCTTGTCTCGCACCATCAGCCAGTGCTCCACGCTCCTCGGGTTGCTTGCCAGTTGGCGCAACTGTTTTTCCTTGCTGCTAGTGGGCTGCGACTATTGCTCCTAGTTTGCTCAGTGTAGGGCAAGATCGAGCAACATGAGAAGGGTCTCCACAAAGGTAGCAAACATCCTGTTGAGCGCCTCATTTCCTCTTCTCATCATAATTCTTGCAGAAGTGAGAAGAGTGGTTGTGGTTGCCTCTGTTCTCGTTGTTCCACTTGGGAACAAATTTGCCTTTACCTTGGTGGGTGTCCGTCTTTGGAGCAGCAACAGCTTGGCTCCGGTTGTTATTTTCTTTAGACGCCCCGGTCCAGAAATCTGACAATGATTCGGCTATTATGATAGCATCATCGACGATACCGATCTGTCGCCTTTGCAACTTTTATTTGGCCCAATTTTGCAAGCCATCCAAGAAATAGAACAATAGATCCTCACTGGTCAAGTTGGGGATCTGAAGGGTGAGTTTTGTGAACTCCTTCACGTACTCACGGATGGAGGATGTTTGCCTAAGCTCCCTCAACAGTCGGCGAGCCTCGTGCACAACGTTTTGAGGGTAAAACTGTCATTTTAGCTCCTTTTTGAACTGCTTCCATGTGTCAATGGAGCATGTTCCTTTTGTCCATATCTGCCTTCTTCCTGCGCCACCCAAGTATGGCGGTTTCAGTCAAATACATGGCTACCGTTCGGATCTTGGCAGCATCATTGGCTATGCCCATATGTTCGAAATAAACATCTAATTACCATAAGAAGTTTTCCACGTCTTGAGCACTTCTTTCACCCCGAAAGTCTTTGGGTTTAGGAGTCTCAATACGAGATTCTCGGACAGTGACGGGACCAAGCCTGCTGGCTCCTGCGGTCTCCTCTAGGCGCAGTTTTAATGCCTCAACTTCTGTCTGCAGGGCAGACAAAGCCTCAGTGAGATTGAGTTCAAGGTTGGTTAGCCCTTCGTCTTGCTCCTGAATATTCCCTTGGATTTCGCCAAGTCCATCAAGGGAAACTGATTCAAGGGAACAAATATTATTTTCGGCGGCGACAATACGACGGTTCAAGGACATTAGACCAGTTTCTACCATAACTACTCTCTCATCGAGAGTTCTGGTTTCGGAAGTTTCAAGTTCCTCGTAGGGTAACAACTTGCTATTAGGCAGTGGAGATGCATTTCTGGCCCTACCTTTGTCGCACTTTTGACCCATGCCTCTTTGTAATTCCGGATTCTCTTCAACGTCGATTTATTCTACGGTGCGATGTGAGTTCTTAGCCATGCGAGAACCTAGGATCTGATACTAATTGTCACATGACTATTTTTCTGAGGGTTCCGTAAGGGCAGCGAAGTTAGCTTGATTGCTACTTAGCTTCAGTCCTAAATAATGAACAACACAAATTATGCTGAAGTGATGGCAATCACACGAAACAAGCAAGAAAGCTATGAAAGAAAGAGCACAAGATTTGGGAGGCAAGTGCCCTTTTCTATTGTATTATCAATTATTTGTTTATTACAAAGAATGAGCCTAATGACTATTTATAGAAATCAAAATGGCTATACAAAGGGGGTGATTGGCAGGGTTGTCCAGTAGCCTGGTACATTCCAGCCTCGCAAAGCTGGCAAGTTGCATGGTGCATTCCAGCATGGCAAAGCTGGAAAGGCAGCCTAGAGGGATCCTGCTGTCAACCATGGCCCAGAATATCAAAGATGCTCTCTCACTTTCGGCTGCTTGTCCCTTGGTATGCTGACTTTCTGCCAAAGGTGCCTTTTGATGGCATCTCATGATTTCTGTGAGGTTCCAAGTGTTTTCCCACTGATGGCTATCCGAGATTTGAGTTCGGGTAAGCCTCGTTGTCGCTGGAATTGCGGAAAATTAATAGGTGTGACGGCGGGGCAGTGCACAAGTGCTATCATCTGAAGTTGGAGCTCCTACTCACCTTCGACCATCATTCATGTTTCCAGGATGGATAGCAGGCAATTGCTAAATTGTACTCCTAAATAATGTTTTTGTAAAAATTTGTTACCTTAACAATGATTGACTTATCGATTTGGGCCACTTCCCCAATATTAGTGACCAAACTCCTTATGCTAATTTGTGCTAACCTACTCTTAACATATACATAAATATAAGTGTAACGACCTGACCGATTGTTTTGAGTATTACATCCCCGTTCCCCCATTTACTACTCAATTTATGCTTTATATTTGTATTAGACACCGATTATGCGACCGATATGCGGTCCGCATAACCATTATGCAGTCGCATATGTGACCGCAGAACCTGTGCCGGGGCTTCAGTTTTTTGATTTTATAAACCCAACCCCATTCTTATAAAACACTATTGGGGTCATTTTGAAGGGTTTCATCTGATATTTTAGAGAGAGGTGAGAGCATTTTAGAGAGATAAAGTGAAGACTCAGTCATTTATCCATCAATTCTTGTTCAAGGTTTGAAGATTTCACAAGGATCTTGTTAGGGCTTCAAAGAGGTAAGAATTTCTTTCCTCAATTCTTCAATTTCGGGTTTGGAGTAAAAATGGGTGATTAATCGTATGATTCTTGGGTGTAAGAGTATTATGTATACATACCAATAAGGTTGTGAAAAGATTGTTAAGTTCAAATGGGTAAGGATTGGGTTAAAAATGGTAGAAATCTTCATAGACTTTAATTGAAGATTTGAGGGTCAAGTTGGTGTCGGATTTTGGTAAAATTTATATGGTTGGACTCGTGGTTGGATGGGCATCCATATTCTGTAACTTTTGTCGGGTTCCGATACGTGGGTCCCACAGATGATTTTTGAGTTAATTTTGGATTTTATTGGAAATTAATATTTCCTTATGGAATTAATTACAATAATTCGTATTGACTGAATCGAATTAATTGTGGCTAGATACGAGACTTTCAGACACCAATTCTCGTGGCAAGGGCATAGCGGAATAAAGAATTACACGGGTTGAGGTAAGTAACAATTTTAAATCTGGTCCTGAGGGTATGAAACCCCGGATTATTGTATCATGTGATTATTTTGAAGGTGACGCACATGCTAGGTGACGGGCGTGTGGGCGTGCACCGAGGGGATTGTGATTTGGTCCGTCCCGGGAAATTGTAAAGTTGAATAATTTGTTGTTAGCTATATGCTCTCTATGGGTTGATAAAATTTGACTGTAAATCATGTTAGAAATCATGCTTAGGCTATGTGATAATACTGTTGGGACCCACAGAGGTCGCGTACTTATTGAATTGCCTGCTAAATGCTATATGTACCCAGTCTCAGTTTTTACTTGCATATTTTATCTCAGTCTCTGTTATTATTATTGATACATCATATCATTGTTGTTTGGGCTGATTTCATGATTATTGAAAGCCTGAGAGACTGGAGAGATTTATGACTGAGTGAGACCGAGGGCCTGATTGTGAGATATTGATACTATAGCACGTGAGTTGTCCGTGCAGCACGTGAGTTGGCCGTGCAGATCCTTATATTATACTATAGCACGTGAGTTGGCCGTGTAACACGTGAGTTGGCCGTGTAACACGTGAGTTGGCCGTGCAGATCCTTATATTATACTATAGCACGTGAGTTGGCCATACAATACGTGAGTTGGCCGTGTGGATCCAGATATTTATATTATGGCACGTGAGTTGTCCATGCAGATTATAACGCTTGGGCTGTAGGATCCCCTCCGGAGTCTGTACACCCCTAGTGAGCGCGGGTACCCATTGAGAGTGAGTGATGAGGGCTAGGAGCCCAGTGAGTGATGAGGGTTGGGAGCCCAGTGAGTGATCGTTGTCCTGAGAGGTTATACTTGATTTCCATTTGTTGTTGCACTTAGTTGTTATCTGTCATTGTTGCGAAATCTCTGAAAGATTTTTTTATATATGGATTACATGAACAGGAACTGTATAAAAATTGATTTGACATTAAACTGCCAGATTTGATAGCAGGTCTATTCTTTGCTGGAATTACTGGGAATGAACCATAACTGTGTAGCTCGTTTCTATCTTCAGTTCCTTATTTATTATTGTTACTTGCTGAGTTGGTTGTACTCATACTACACCATGCACTTCGTATGCAGATCCAGGTATTTTCGGACATAGCGGGTGTTGATTCTGTCATTCAACTGATCTTCCGGAGATTCTGAGGTAGCTGCCGTGTTTCGCAGACCTTGCCTCTCCTTCCCTATCTCATTATTTACTGTATTTGTTCTCAGAATTTTACAGACCATATTTTTTAGACTTGTATTCATAATTAGATGCTCATGTACTCAGTGACACCGATTTTTGGGAATGGTTGTATCAGTAATTGTAAGATTCGTGGATTTTATTGAAATATTATATTTTCAAACTTAAGAGAAATTGTGGTTTATTGAGATTTTCGGCTTGCCTAGTATTGAGATAGGTGCCATCACGACGGGTGAGATTTTGGGTCGTGACAATAAGCAATATGTTTGAGTCATTTTACTTGAGCCATTGATTTCTTGACTTCTGTTTCGCAATACTTTTCTCAATAAGTGACCACCTTTCTAGTTCAATCTTTAAATCTTTCTCCTTGTTAAATAATTCCTGGTGTTGGTTAATGGTTATCATCATCTCCTGAATTTCCTTTAGCTGATGTCTTAGTGATTTCACTCTGATTTCTACATTATTTACTTGATCTAAGTTGGTTTTCTCTATCTTCTATTAAACCTTCTTCATTTTGGCATATATTCTGTCGAAGTGTGTTCGGTCACTGGTATTTTTCACCAAGTTTTTGCCACTGTCAAAAACTCCGAATGATCAGCTAAGTAGTTAAAGAATCTGAAGGGTTAAGGACCTTTTTCAAATATCTCTTGATTCTCTTTCACATTTAAGCATAAATGGGAATAATTAAAAACAAGGATCCATAACTAGCACATCCAAATATGGGAACTTCATCATCCATTCGGCAATCACCACTGCCATATATGTGTGTGTGTGTGTATATATATATATATAATATATATATATATATATATAATCCATGTATACAATCTTTCTATATTCTTATTCTCAGTCATGCCCGTGTTAGACAATGGCCCCCTGAAATCTCCAAGTCTCTAACTTTAGTTTCCTGCACTAGATTTTTATTAATTATATCTTCCATATATAGCATGCTTTTAATAAATTACAGTAAATTTGAACTCCACACATACACTCCCATAGATAAACTGAGAATGAGTGACTCTTGGCCTAAATTTTATATTATTTGGATCCCATATTATCCAAATTCTTCCTCTTCCATTACTATCATAGTTCCTGCACCACCTCTATCTAGGAGCAACGTTACTAATCTGTCAAGCACTTTTTCATTCATTATATGCTCTACTACTGCAATTAAAACAACTTTATTTTTCCTAATAAAATCCCTCAATAACTTTTGCTTATAGAGTTTATTTAAGCCCCTTAAATTCCAATTTATCATATTCATCAGGATACGATAGGATTAGGAGGATCTTTAGCACCCCTACTACATTAACCCTCTTCACGCTCGCTGTTATAGTGAGTTAGAGTCCCAAATTGGTTGGGAAATGGGTTGGTGGTCTCCTTATATGCACTTAAGCAATCCTCCCCTCATGAGCTAGCTTTTGGGGTTGAGTTAGGTCAAAGTATCATAACTTTACATAGTATCATAGCCAAATCCGTTCCCGTGTAGATCCCTATGATATATTGTCCACGCTCTAGTTATGGGCATGCGAGGGGGTGTTAGAATGGATTAGAGGTCCCACATTGGTTGGGGAATGGGCTGGTGATCTTCTTATATGGACTTGGACAATCATCATCTCATGAGCTAACTTTTGGGATTGAGTTAGGCCTAATTAAGTGTCATATCTTTACCCTCAAGAAACCTAAATTTTTGTGCCTCACCATCACCAACCAATGGCTTAAATCCATGTATAGTGTTTATCCTCTTCGTTACATTATTCTTCCCATAGTCTTTCATGCAGAATTTTCTTTCACAATTTTTAATTCTATCTCTCTTAGCTATTGTATCCCCTGTAGTTGTGGTAGACTGTGTTGTGCTTGAGCCTGGCCTTGTACTAGTTGTCCAACATTTAGTGTTTTCTGAGTAGGGCCCCTAGCCTACCCATCCTTTCCAGTTACCTGGGTAAACCTCTGGGACTCATGTATTCATTCCATGTTGGCCGAATAGGTTCGCTGGATTTCTACTCTTGCTTATACCTTGGTTCTTGTTGTCGAGCTTATTGTTTTATTATTTGCTTTAGTTAAGTATGGTTTTTGACAGGAATGTCCCATCTGCAAACACATATTGCAATACATAGGCCTCCATTCATATTCAACTACAATTCTATTTCATTAGGATCCTAAACCAGAACACTAGTCATTGACAAACCTAGAATATTATACAAGCGGCTTGAGTCACAACATTAGGCGACACTATATAAGTGTATAGGGGTGAAACCGGGCTCATGGGATGCCTCGGTTTCTAACAAGGTAAACAGAGCAAGAGGCGTGATGACAAGGGACTGGAATCGGGGCAAGGATCCCCTCGAATCGAGATTCGGGCAAAGCGCCCGGATTCAGGAGTATCGGGGCCATGACCCCGGGTTTGATTCGAATCCCAAAGGCCTCGGAGAGCACTACTATACAATGGAGCATAACCAACAATAGGCTGTGATAGCTGTGACCAGCCGAATATCACGGCGTGGATCTCGGCACATATCGGCAGGAATCTGGTGATTGGTTAAACGGAAGATTTTTACCTTTTATGGAATTGTAATTAGACTAGGACTCCCCTACTATATAAAGAGGGTCAGATTATTCATTAATGATACTGTAACATGCATATCAAGGCAATATACCATTATTTTTTCTGTTATTCAAAGTTCTCACTTTTATTCATCAGTGCTTAGTTGTTGTGAGTCCGGGATCGAGGGCAGATATTCCATTAAGGTTTTTGTTGAGTCCGGAATCCCCCTCCCCCCTCCCCTAAGCGGTTTGACAATTTATTACGTCCTCTATCTGTTTAATCTAACGCAATTTATTGTTCTTATTGAATTAATCCACGTATCCTTAAAACTACTTACAAATTTAATTGCTATCTATTTTTAGGGTAAATAGTTTGGCGCCTACCGTGGGGCTAAGGATAATAGTAGCAATTTGATACAAATTTTCATAACACACCCTATTTTACACTTGTTTTTTGAGCTTTTAATTTCAGCTCAAAATTTAGAATGTCGAACTCCCAATCTTGCCCTTTGAACGTGGATGCTGAGTCTGGCCACCATAGTGAGAACAACAATGTGGTACCCAGTAACGAAGTGCCTCTTATCGACCCCAATGGATTTACGGCCGCGGACTCGATCGTCGCTAATTCATATATGACCATCAATGAAAACTTGCCTACCGATCCTGATAACAACATCCATGGGGGAGTCCGATCGGTGGCCCAAAATACACACGACGACGAAGGTGATGTGATCAACTTGCAAGTAATCTTTGAAATGTTGCAGGTTCAGCAAGCAACGATAGCCTAGTTGCAGAACCAAAGTCGCGCCCCCAGTAGAGTCGAGCCTGAACCATCCCGGGAAAGCGCTCGCAGAAATAAACCAATCATAGAAAGGCTGAGTGAAGCTGAACCCAGGACTAACCCCGAGATCATAAAGATGCTTGAGAAACTGACAAAACGGGTGGAATCGGGAGAAAACAAAATCGAAGCCAATGACAAAAAAGTAAAAGCCTACAACTCCAGGGTCGACCAAATCCCAGGAGCACCACCGATATTGAAGGGCCTGGATTCCAAGAAGTTTATTCAAAAACCTTTCCCTCCGAGCGCAGCTCTGAAACTGATTCCAAAGAAGTTACGCATGCCCGAAATTCCTTAGTACAACGGAAAAATTGATCCAAATGAATATGTGACCTCCTACACGTGTGCCATCGAGGGGAACGATTTGGAAGATGATGAGATCGAGTCTGTCCTGCTGAAAAAGTTCGAAGAGACCTTATCAAAAGGAGTTATGATATGGTATCACAACTTACCCCCTAATTCTATTGACTCATTTGCTACGCTTGCAGATGCCTTCGTGAAAGCACACGCCGGGGCCATCAAGGTCGAGACCAGGAAGTCATACCTTTTCAAAGTGAAGCAAAGAGATAACGAGATGATCAGGGAATTCGTGTCCCGGTTTCAAATGTAATGAATGGACCTGCCTCATATCTCGGACGATTGGGCCATTCAGGCCTTCACCCAAGGACTCAATACTCGAAGCTCATTGACTTCATAGTAGTTAAAGCAAAATATGTTAGAATACTCGGCGGTAACTTGGGTCGACGTCCATTACCTGTACCAATCAAAGATCAGGGTCGAAGATGATCAGCTCGGGGCCCCTTCAGGGTCCATTTATCCCGTCAGAGTTAGTGACAGGTCCAAAAGAGACGTTGATCGTGAACCAAGATCGAATAGAGACCGATATCAACCATACAATGGAGATCGAAGGGGTAATAGGTCTGGAAGAAACCCTGTGAGAAGTGAAAGAAGAAGAGAACGAGGTCAAAATAACTGGGGGCTCATGAGCAAAAACGGCTTTGACCGACCCATCGAGCTTAAGGAAGCACCGAGGTTATCGGAGTACAACTTCAACATCGACATTGCTGCCATCCTATCTGTCATCGGATGCATCAAAGACACAAAGTGGCCTTAATCTTTACAGTCTGACCCTGCCCAAAGGGAACCCAACCTAATGTGTAAATATCATGGCACTCACAGCCATAGAACTGAAGACTGCCAACAACTGAGAGAGGAAGTAGCCCGGTTATTCAACAACGGACACCTTCGAGAGTTCCTAAGCGATTGAGCCAAAAATCACTTCAGGAATAGGGACTCCTATAAGCAGATCGAGCTAAAGGAACCTCAGTACGTCATTAACATGATCATTGGTGGGGTTGACGTCCCCCAGGGGCCGATGTTAAAGCTCACCAAAGTGTCCATCACAAGGGGAAAATGGACTCAAGATTACGTGTCAAAAAGAACCGTATCTTTCAACGACGAGGATGCTGAAGGCATCGTGCAACCACACAATGATGCACTGGTAATATCTATACTTATAAATAAATCTCGAGTTAAGCGTGTGTTAATTGATCTAGGTAGCTCGGCCAATATCATCATATCAAGGGCCGTAGAGCAGCTGGGTCTACAAGACCAAATTGTGCATGCAGTCCGAATTCTAAAAGGATTCAATATCGCATGTGAGACAACTAAAAGAGAGATAACCCTACCGGTGAACACCGCCAGAACCGTTCAGGAAATAAATTTCTACGTGATCAAAGGAGATATGAGATACAATTCTCTGTTCGGGAGGCCGTGGATTCACAACATGAGGACCGTACCCTCGACACTTCACCAGGTGTTGCAATTCCCAACACCGGGAGGGATTAAAACAGTTTATGGAAAGCAATCGGCCGCAAAAGAGATGTTCGCGGTCGATGAAGTGGTCCTGATATCCGCACTCTCAACATCAAAGAACCCGAGTTTAGTCACCAAGGAAGAAACCAAGTAGCAATCACCGATACTAGTCCCGACCGAGCCAGAAAAGCAGGGGACGGGCGAGGATGACGACTACGGAGTTCCCAGGTCTTTCATAACCCCTGACAATTCCGATGCCACCAAGTCAACGGTCGAGGAGCTGGAGCAAGTCATATTGATTGAGCACCTGCCTGATCGGAAGGTATACCTGGGCACGGGGTTAAGTCTCGAGCTAAGGACAAAGCTCACCAGATTTCTTATAAGTAACATAGATTGTTTAGCCTGGTCCCACCTTGACATGATAGGGATCCCGCCGGAAATAACTACTCAGAAGCTGAGCCTGGATCCGAAGTTTCACCAGGTCAAACAGAAAAAGAGGCATCAGTCCGAAGTCAAGCATGCATTCATCAAAGACGAGGTATCTAAACTACTTAAAATAGGCTCCATTCGGGAAGTTAAGTACCCGGATTGGTTAGCAAACATAGTAGTAATCCCTAAAAAAGGAAGTAAATTAAGAATGCGTGTATATTACAAAGACTTGAACAAGGCATCTCTGCCTAAGATCGATCGCATGATCGATGCGACGGCTGGCCACGAGATCCTCAGCTTTCTCAATGCCTATTCAGGGTAAAACCAAATATGGATTTGGTTGTACCCGGGCGACCAAGAGAAAACTTTTTTCATCACTAAATACAGCACCTATTGTTATAACGTAATGCCATTCGGACTAAAAAACGCCGGTGCCACTTACCAACACCTAATAAATTGGATGTTCGAAGAGCAAATAGGAAAATAAATGGAGGTTTACAATAACGACATGTTAGTTAAGTCCTTGCAAGCAGAGGACCATTTGAAACATTTGCAGGAAACCTTCAACATATTGAACAAATACAATATGAAGCTGAACCCGGAGAAATGTGCATTCGAAGTTGAGTTCGGGGAAATTTCTCGGACTCATGGTGTCCAACCGGGGAATCGAGATTAATCCCGATAAGATCAAGGCCATAGAGGACATCACTGGGCGCATAACCACCTTGGGCCGATTCATATCGAGGTCCCTTGACAAGAGCCATCGGTTCTTCTCATTATTGAAGAAGAAGAATAACTTCTCATGGACTCTGGAGTGCCAACAAGCCTTGGAAGAACTCAAGCGATACCTTTCGAGCCCGCCTTTGCTTCATACTCCGAAGGCAGACGAGCTATTGTACCTGTACTTAGCGATATCTGAGATAGAGGTAAGTGGAATCCTGGTCCGGGAAAAGGAAAGTACACAATTTCCTATCTATTATGTTAGCAAGACACTAGGCGAGGTCGAAACTAGGTATCCTCACCTGAAAAAATTGACTCTCGCTTTGCTAAGCGCCTCTAGGAAGTTAAAACCGTATTTTTAATGCCATCCCATCTGTGTCGTGACTACTTACCTGTTGAAAAACAAAATGCATAAACCTGAGCTCTCGGGACAATTGGACAAATGGGCCGTGGAAATTAGCGGGTACGATATAGAATATCGACCCCGAACCGCCATCAAATCCCAAACTTTGGCAGACTTTGTGGCCGACTTCACGCTGGCCCTAATACCCGAGGTCGAAAAGGAATTGTTATTGAACTCGGGGACTTTCTCAGGGATTTGGACCCTCTTTATGGACAGTACCTCGAACGCAAAAGGGTCCTGACTTGGCATCATATTAAAGGCACCAATAGGTAATGCAGTTAGGCAATCTATTAGAACTGTACAAATGACTAACAATGAGGCCGAGTATGAGGCCATGATTGCAGGTCTCGAACTGGCTAAAAGCCTGAGGGCCGAGGTGATCGAAGCTAAGTGCGATTCTCTCATCGTGGTAAATCAAGTCAATGGGACGTTCGAAGTAAAAGAGGAACGAATGTGAAGATACCTAGATAAACTATAGGCAACACTACATCGATTCAAGGAATGGACCCTGAAACATGTACCCCGGGATCAAAACAGCGAAGCCGATGCTCTAGCTAACTTGGGATCATCAGTTGATGACAACGAATTCAGCTTAGGAATGGTCGTACAACTCATGAAATTGGTAGTGGAAGAAGGCCACACCGAGATAATATTGACAAGCTTAACCTAGGACTAGAGAAATAAGTATATAGATTACCTGAAGACCGGGAAGCTACCCTCGGACCCTAAAGATTCGAGAGCTCTGCGCAGAAGGCGGCAGGTTCAACTTGTCTGAAGATAACAGCTTATTCAAGAGAACGTTCGATGGCCCACTCGCCATATGTCTGGGACAGAGAGATACCAAATATGTCTTGAGGGAAGTTTATGAAGGCACCTGCGGGAACCATTTGGGTGCCGAATCACTGGTTCATAAGATAATCAGAGTCGGCTACTACTGGATCGACATGGAGAAAGATGCGAAGGAGTTCGTACGAAAATGCGACGGATGTCAGAGGCATGCATCGATGATCCACCAGCCCGGGGAGCTAGTGCATTCAGTCTTGTCACCTTGGCCATTCATGAAATGGGGGATGGACATCGTTGGTCCCCTACCATGGGCACTCAGTAAGGCTCAATTTATATTATTTATGACTGACTATTTTTCTAAATAGGTTGAAGCCCTAGCATTTGAGAAAGTCAGGGAGCAAGAAGTTATTAATTTTATTTGGTACCACATAATATGCCGGTTCGGAATGTTGGTCGAGATCGTATGTGACAACATAAAGCAGTTCATCGGGCAGTAAGGTAAGCAATTTTTTTAAGGACCATAAGATCAATATGATCCTATCAACACCCTATCACCCTAGTGGGAACGGTCAAGCGGAGTCTACAAACAAGACCATACTCCAAAACCTTAAGAAGAGATTGACCGACGCCAAAGAAAAATGGAAGGAAATTTGCCCGAAGTCTTGTGGGCATATCGTACGACCTCAAAATCTAGTACTGTAGCCACCCCGTTCTCGTTGGTCTACGGTGCCGAAGTGTTATTACCGGTCGAAGTAGGAGAACTGAGTTTCAGGTTCCGATATACGTCCCAAGAGTCAAATGGTGAGGCCATGAGCACGAGCTTGGAATTATTGGACGAGAGGCCCAAGGCCACCCTCGTCCGGTTGGCCGCCCAAAAACAACGGATCGAAAGGTATTACAATTGGAGGGCCAACCTCTGACACTTCAATATCGGATACTTGGTGTTAAGAAAGGTGACACTAAACACTCTAAATCCGAACGAAGGAAAGCTGGGATCAAATTGGGAAGGTCCATATCGAATTATCTAAATTATCGACAAAGGATCATACAAATTCAAAGCAGGGAATAGTGAGCGACTACCGAACAACTGAAACGTAACTCACTTAAAATAATATTACTACTAAGATACGACCCCATTCATTATTTTCTTTACATATGTTGCCAATTGGACTAACACTTGCAGGCAACAACCAAAGAATGATGCAGCTATTAGGCATGAAAGCACGTGTTGCACTCTTTTTTCCTTGAACCGGTTTTGTCCCAAATGGGTTTTTTGGTAAGGTTTTTAACGAGGCAACAATAGATTGTGCTAACTTAGAATTGAAGACCGGTTATGAACCGAAATCGAGGGTTACATCAATAGTATCCGAGCCCTCTCGACCTCGAATACTGGGGGCCATCACCCTCGGATAACGATTTTAGCAAGAAAGGAAAATTTATGCTTAAACACTCTAGGCTCGGTGGATAGGATTTATTATAAGGGCCAAATGGTCAAATGAACTGTAGCCACATAGACCACTTAAGCCATAACACGAAGCTTGTACACATTTATAATTTTCTATATTGCGCAGAGAAATGAAAGAAAGTTTTCACCTTGCAGATACATATTTTGTCCCTTAAAACTATTACATTTTGTTCCTTAAAGAATATTGTGCCCAAGAGTCACCTCTATCCGGATCCAAGAGATCACCCCCACTCGGAGATTGTCATCCAAGACAAACTCGAACGGCTCGGGCTATCGAAGCCCGGGGGCACAGAAGCCTATTAGGCAGTGCCTAAACTTAAAAGGCTACGACCACCCTAGAAACGGCTTGAAAACGTCCGAAACCCGTAATCAAAACATAAGGCCTTCAAAAATTCCAAACTAGTTTAAAGGCTACCCTAGGAAAAATTATAATCTAAAAACATCGAAACAAGCACTTCGGGGAAAGCTTCCGGTCATACCGAGACCCCACGAGTCTTGTTAGAACCTCCAAACAAGACCTTAGTACTATGATTTATTCCGTGCTAAGGCATTTGAGATCTTTGCAATCATAAAAAGGAAAACAAAAGAAACGAATTCGAAAATTGCCAAAGGGAAAAAACCCTTATATAAATTCCAATAAAAGACTTTACAAAGGCCAACGATAACGACCTCAACAAAATGAACAAAATACAAAAATAAAGAAAAATTCCTAAGGCGCCTAAGTCTGTTCTTCACGGGAACCCGCCTCGTCACCGAGGCCATTAGGGTCTTCTCCATCCTCGGGTTCATCGGAGCACTCAGAGCCGTCATCATCATCGGGGTCAGCCAGCTTCTTGGCCTCAAACTCGAGCCTTTTCGCATTTTCAAAACTAAGAAAATAAATAAGAAACAATCAAGAAAACAACAAGAAAAATAGACAAAGATGGGAAAACTAATTACACAAACATTCACAAGTTTGGATCAAAGCACGCACGCTTACTTCTCAAACAACCGCCGCATGCAATATAATTTTGTATATGGACACGGCCCGGCAGTGGCGCCAATTTTGATGACGTCCAAATCCACTACTAAAAGGTAAATGGACACGGCTGCATGCAATATAATTTACCCAATTATAAGTCAGGGTCGAATCCCACAGAGAACAATATGTAGGCGATTAGGCGTGTAAGAGAATTATCACTTATTATGCAAAGCCAAACACTAAAAAGGGTTTTGAGAAAATATTTATGTCTAAATGCAAAAAATTATAAACTAACCAAAAAAGCAAGTAAAATGATCAATGGCTACAAACATGGATGCATTGGGAATTACACTCAAGTAACGATCCAATCTATTTCACGATTTTACAAATATAAGCGAGTTTATGTTAATTAGCCTCGGGTAATAATTCTATATTAGCTTCTTCTGAAGACTAACAAGACTTCCTAATTAGATTATCCCTAAAACAATTAAGAGATTACGCATACCTGAATATGGCTACAAGTAGTTCAATCATATCCCTGGGTAGAATCTATAAAGTGAGGGTTAACGCCTCAAGTTCTTGTTAATTAATCTTTCCCAACCCCAAATTATTTTTCTCTAAATTAATTCGAAGTGAATGGGCGAGTCCTAGGGTTGGCTAATCCCTTTGAAAATATTAAATAATAAGAATAATTAAAGAAATAATAACTCACTTCATTAATAAATAAAAATCGTTCAATACATAAGCACAACAAGATATTTAATCCACACTTTAAATATGAATATTTCCATAAACAATATTTAAGTGCTGGAAAAAATACTACACACTTAGATATTCAATGCAAAGCAAGGAAATGAAGAAATAAACATAAATGGGTAAGAAATTCTCAACCAAAACCTCCAAATCTTCAAGAACCAAGTGTGTGTGCAAGAACCCTAGCTCCAAAACTTGTGTTCTCTAGTCAAGAGACTAAAATAAGCCAAAGATACATTTTTCCTACGCTAGGTAGTGTATTTGTGGGTTTTGGAATGGAGAGAATGTGAATTTCTAAGTCTGCCCAGGTCTAAAGCAAGTTGGCCGCATTGCGGAAGATTCAACGCAGATGCGGCTCCGCAGATGTGAAATTGAGTAGAAGGTTGAATCTCCGCAGAAACGGTCCATGAATCACAAAAGCGCATACGCAGGAGCGAACTTATTCCGCAGAAATGCCTCCGCAAATGCGGATGGCCCAGCGCAGATGCAATATTTGGTGAAAATAGTTATTCCACAGAAGCGGACATGTTACCGCAGAAGCGGCTTTACAAATGCGGACCTCAACCGCAGAAGCGGTTCCGTAAAAGCGGATTAGTGGTCACATAAGCGATTTCTATCTTGCAAGTCGTATTCTGCAGATGCGGACAATTTCTCGCAGATGCGGATGTGGCTACACAGATGCGATTGCACTGGAGATTTTTGCACTTCTTTCGAATCCACTTCATTTAATTTCAATTATCTTCGAGACTTTATTTACTTGAAAATCTAGCAATGCACACCATAAATCAACTCTTTTTATAATTAAAGGTCACAAAAACTAAGGAAAAAAGACTAAGATGAGTGGTAAAATCACCACTCATCATGCTTCCTCGGCGTCAGCCCTATACTGGGCCACCATCTCCTCGGCATCAGCCCTGGTTATTTTCGACACGGACCTCGCTATCTCGAGCTCCTTGCCAAGAGTATCCCGTTTAGCAGCGGTCGAGCTCAGCTGAGATTGGAGGTCTTCGATTTGTTGAGCTCATGCTTCGGCCTTTTCTCTCGCCACTCGGAGTTGGAACTCCGCCGCCGTCAGCTGCTCCTGTGCAGTCTCCTTCTCCAAGGCCAATCGGTTCATTTTTCCTTTCCACCCTTCAGCCATGGCCTCGACCTCATTCATCTCGGCTCAAAGTTGGTCGATCTTGTCAACCTTCTGCTAGACTTGCAAGTTTTGGCCATTAGTCGCCACGTTTAACTCGTCATCACTAACTTCAAAGATCTTTAAATGTTCCACCAGGTCGGCATGTTCCTTTTGAGTCGGTTCCAACTCAGCCCGGAGACTCTTGACTGATTCTTCCCATTGCTCACTGAGAAGCTTATAAATGTCCCTCTTCTTAGCAAGCTCCTTGACCTCGGCCTCGAGCTGGTTAACCTCAGCCCGGTACCGGAGAAAATCCTCATGATGAAGTACCGAGGCTTGCAAAAATATAAAAGAGAAGAGGCATGAGAGATATAAAAAACTAAGTCTGGAGATGGAAAAGTGTAATGACACCTTACCCGGTTTAGCGACTGTTGCGCTTCGTTGAACAAGCACGGCACATCCACCTCGTTCATTTTTGCCAGGTCTTCTTCATTTACCAGGCACCGGAGGTAGCTAGCTACTCCGACGAGGGTGAAAAAAACCCGGGCATCCTTTGGGACGGTGATGATAACTGACCGCTTTTGGTCGGGGTCCATGCTCGGAGCGGGGAACTAGTTGATTAATTTTGGTGCTCAAGTTCGGTCCGCCGACCTCCAAGGATGAGTATTTCCTCGGCACCTCTAAATCACCCTTCGTTTGATCGCTCCTTCGCCGCTTGGGCATCGTCGAACATAGACTCTATGAATGAAGGCGACCCCGAAATTTCTATGACATCGGGCGGAGCGGAACCGGCATCTCGAGAGGTCTTGGCCCTCGCCTCTGCACCAGCCTCTTGAGCCGAAAAAGCGAGTTAGAGTCGGGTGCTTGGGAGCTTGAGCTCTCCTTTGACTTGTGGACCAACCGTCTCCTCGCTTTTTTCTTCTCTGAGCTCGGGGAACTCGGAGCCCTCCTTCTATTCTTCTCTCCTGATGTAGCCCCGGGCTATCCCAGAGCCGAGGGATCTACGAACAGGTCTTCGCCCCCTACTTAAGGCCTAAGCTCAACGGTCTTAGGCAAGCCTGCAAAAAGGAAAGAGAGGGAATGAGAACATGATGCTGGAAAGGGGAGCCTAGTGTTACTTGTTCGGGAAAGAAATCTTACCTTGGGAACGGGCCTCCCAACGGCCCTTCGAGAGTTCGTACCACGAGCTCTAAGAATAAGGAACATGCGAGCAAATGCCCTCGATCCACTCCTTGAGCCGAGGAATGGCATTTGGGACTCGAGCAAGGGCTGCATCACTATAAATACTGATGAGGAAAAGGGAGACAAAATGTAAAAACGACATTTAAAGGAAAGTATACTTACGTGATCGATTCCACTTCTCGGGGAATGGCCTAACTTTGGCAGGGATCAGGTCTGCAGTCGTCACCCGGACAAAGCGTCCCTGCCAGCCCCGATCTCGGTCCTCATTGATGCTCGAAAATAGGGCTTTGCTTGCCTGGTGTATGAGCTTTATCAGCCCCCCGGAAGATTCGGGGACTGTACATGTGGAGTAGATGATCGATGGTGAACAAACAGGAGTCGACTTTATTCACAAAGAATCATAGGAGTATTACGATCCTCCGCAGTGATGGATTGATCTAACCTAGGCATACGTCATACCTTCTGTAGTACTCCAGTATGACTGGGTCCACCGGGTCCAGTGTGAAGGAGTAAGTGTAAACACTCAAATAGCCCTCCACATGGGTAGTAATTTCATCGTCGGGCCCGGGGATTACTATGTCCTTACACGCCCAGCCGCAGTCCTTTCGAATCACATGAAGGAAGGACTCGGTGATCGAGTAAATGTACCTCGATACCGCCTCGCATCGGCCTTGTATCGACGAGGGCTTTTCAACCTTAAAGTCATCCGCGACCGAACACCCCCAGGGGATGAATATTTTCAAGGAAGGCTCGGCTATCGGTTAATCGGCAGCCCTGCCCGGAGCGGGTCTCTCGGGAACAACTACGTCGGAAGTGGTCTCCTCGACTTCGGTGGTCGGTCGTAAAGAAGAAGAAGAAGAAGAAGAAGAAGAAGAAGAAGAAGAAGAAGAAGAAGAAGAAGAAGCACCTTTTTGGGGAACAATCTAGGAAGTCTTCATCATTGATATGTCGAAAAAAGTTTGAAAGTGTGAAGGAAGATTGGGAGATGAAGGGTAAAAATTGCTAGGAAAATCAAGCACAATGGCTCTGGTAGAAGATAAATAAAATCTTGCAACTTGTTGAAAACTTTTGAAGAACGAAGGTAAAAATGTTGGGATATGAAGAAAGGCAGTGGTATCCTGAAGGTTCGAAGGTAGAAGCTTGGTCAAAAGTGAAAAATGAATGAATGAGGGAGTATTTATAGAGGCTTTGCGCCATTTCGCATCTAGGGACGACCTGCCGATGGCACACACGCGTTTGAAGTAAAGGTGACAAACTGGTGGGCCGGGTCGGGCCAGGTCGAGAAAAAAAGCGACCGGCCGGTTACCAATCCGGGCTGGGTTTCGTGTTCGACAAACCAGGCTTAACGGGTCCGGCCCTATCCGGTCAAAAATGGAACCGGAACGGTTCCGGGCCTACTGGTCCGGGCCGGGCCGGTTTTGTTGATAATTTTTTTATATATAGATTTTGTATAACTAAAGAAAAAATATAAAACAAAAAAAAACAATCCTATCACCACCCTGCCACCAACTCCAACTCCAACATGATTAAAGAAATCTGCGATTCCTTACTGTGTTAGAAAACTTTTTTCTAAATTCTCTTGTAATTAGGGAGATTCTAATTCAGTAGCCATAATTCTAAATTCTCATTAAAGAGTTTTTGCACTTTCAAGGAAACAAATAGCTTAAAATACAAAGATAAGCGTGCTCTGTCTTGGATTGGACATATCTTTATGACTTGATGGGGACATGCACCTTTAAAAAAGCTAAGCTTACTAAAGTTTGAACATTATTTTAGTAATATAGACACTACTTCTTGGACAGGACTATTGAGTTTTAAATTATTTTACAAAAATATAATAATATAATACAATATAGTAATTATGGCGTGGTCGATGCTTAAATGGTTAAAATAATTAAACAGCCAAATCGATATGGGCCGGTCTGGACCAGTCCGGTTAACCGATATTCATATGACTAAACCATAACGGGTCGTACCTGTCCGGTTAACCGGTACCAAATATTTACCCGGCAAAGTTCGGTCCCCGTCCCTGCCCAGCCCCTTACTACCTGGTCGGTCCGGTCCGGTCCCCGTCCCTGCCCAGCCCCTTACTACCGGGTCAGTCCGGTTCGGTCCATAACCGGTCTGGACCGGTCCGGAACCGGGTCAAACTGGCCCGTTTAACACCTTTAGTTTGAAGTCATTATGGCGCGATTGACGGGACGTTTCGGGTTCTTTGTTATTTCTGTCACGGCGTATTGAAGAAGGAATCGAAGGGCTCATGTCGTTTCCCGTCGTTTCCGTAAACTTACCCTCTAAGAAACGCGGGGACTATCTATATACGGGTGAAACCGGGCTCATGGGACGCCTCGTTTTCCAACAAGGTAAACAAAGCAAGAGGCATGATGACAAAGGACCGAAATCGAGGCAAGGATCCCCTCGAACCGAGATTCGGGCAAAGCGCCCGGATTCGGGAGTATCGAGGCTATGACCCTGGGTTCGATTCGAATCCCAAAGGCCTCGGAGAGCACTACCAGGCAATCGAGCACGACCAACAATAGGCTGTGATAGCTGTGACCAGCCGAATATCACGGCGTGGATCTCGGCACATATCGGCAGGAATCCGGTGATTGGTTAAACGGAAGATTTTTACCTTTTATGGAATGGTATTTAGACTAGGACTCCCCTACTATATAAAGAGGGTCTGATTATTCATTAATGACACTGTAACACGCATATCAAGGTAATATACTATTATTTTCTCTCTTATTCAAAGTTCTCACTTTTGTTCATGAGTGCTTAGTTGTTGTGAGTCAGGGATCGAGGGCAAATATTCCATTAAGGTTGTTGTTGAGTCCGGAATCCCCCTCCCCTAAGCGGTTTGACAATTTATTACGTTCTCTATCTATTTAATCTAACGCAATTTATCGTTTGTATTGAATTAATCCACGTATCCTTAAAACACTTACAAATTTAATTGTTATCCATTTTTTAGGGTAAACAATAAAAATGAACGAAAGACACTCAACACACCAAGTGGAATTTCTTTACTCTTTTTTTAGGTTGATTACGCTATTATAAAATGAACAATTTAAAAAGTTAGGTCCGCTCCTTTTGCTTTCCAAATAGTTGGGCAAGAAATTTAAAGTATTAAATATGTTTAACTAAAAATGCTAATAACTTATCTCTTTAATTTAACAAATTTTCTTCCGACAAATATAACTATTTTTAAAACTTTAATAAAAAAATCTATTTAACCAATGTAGAAATTTGTTAAACTATAAGAAATTTAACAATAGGGGTGGCATCGATCGGTTCACTTCGGTTATTCAAAAGTTCGGTTCGATTTAATCAGTTTTCAATTTTTCATTTGGTGCACCAATAACCGAACCAATACTAGTTTGGTTTTATCGGTTTTTCTTAGTTCAGTTCGGTCGATATTCGGTTTAGTTCAGTCGGTTTGAGGGATTTTTGTTTGAGCTTTTTCTACCAATAAAAGGCCTTTAAATTCAATTTTTTTTAATTAACTTTTTCTAAAAGTTAATTGGACATTTTCTCCTGTTAACTAGTTAAATACTAATAGAAAAGGGATTTGGTAAATTGAAATCATAGTTTAAACTATACGTATATATTAACAAAAGGGCTTGGTTTTGAAAAATGGGTTTTTGAACTTCAATTTTTAGAGTGTGGGTAAGCAAATTGGGCTAGAGATTAATAGCTGAAGAAGAGTACACCAAAACCTATACACTAAAATTTTGGTTTTTCGGTTTAACCGAAAATTGGAGCACCAAAACCGAAAACCGAACCGATCACTGAACTTTTTAAAAATATAAACCGCAAACCGATCGAAAAACCGAAAAAATCGAACCGAAAAAACCGAAATTATCGGTTCGACCGGTATTATGCCCACCCCTATTTAACAAGGTTGTCAGCAATTGCAGTGGTGTGGTTCCAAACTCATGACCTCTATGAAACATTGAAGCCGCTGGACCATCTTTCCACAGGATTTTATTTGGTTTAGTGGGTTCAATCAAAAGCATATATTCGTTTTCACAAAATTTAACTTATAGGAAATACTAAAAAATTTCAACGAAGCGGGTTCATATAACTCTCATGAACCTATATGGTTCCGTCCCTGTTGATAGTTCACATACATTCATCTCCATCAGAACCCTAGCATAAGAAATTCTCTCTAGTCGTGTGGTACAATTATTTGCATATAGCGGTAATCCTAATTTATTACCGATTCTGCTCTGTGATTTTGTGCCGCAACAATTAGGAGGAATCTTCACAAACTTAATTAATCCATAGAGGGATATATAGTTAATGAGTATTTGTTTCAATTGTGTATTTCCTCTTTTCCATACCAAATTTATAATTAAAAATATTTAGTTGAAACTTTATCATTTTTGACAAATAGAAAAATTTTTAACCAAAAATTATGGAGTTTAAATGGAGTATTTTCTTTCTTTAGATACATTGGCTATTTTTTCTAATTGCACATTTCTTCTTTTTTCGGGTCAAATTTATTTTAAAAACTTAGTTGGAATTTTATTTAGCCAAATAAGATTTTTTTATAGCTAAAATAGTGAAAATTTAACTATGTCTCTATTTGTATTTACTCTTTAGATACAATAATTAGGAAACCTAAGTAGGGGAGCTGGAATGTAATGCTGTGCCATTATGGGGTTGTCCAGGTTGCCTTTTTTTTTTTTTTTTTTCTTATTAAGCTATGATTTCTTAAGTCTGGTAATAAAAATATTTATTTACCAGAAAAAATAATTATTTGTTCCAAAAAGGTGTGTCTCATCTTTTTCGGGTAATTTTAAAAAAATAATATGTTTAAATTCCTATTAGTCGAATAAAAAAGTTTTAGCAAAATAATAGAGTTCCAACTGTGCATTTCTTTAGATACAATAATTATTTGTTCTAATTGTATCTTTCTTTTCTTTTTTGGTCAAATCTATAATATAAATTGATTAGAGTTTTTTTATTTTTAGTCAAATAAAAAACCTTAGTCATATGACGTTTATCCAACCATTTTTAACAAATGTAGCCCAAAAAGATGATCAAATAATTTGTGAATTTTAAAAAGGTAGTAGTAACTTCTTTTTTTTTAATTCTTAGAAATACCACACGAGCGGAAAATTCACATGGCAGCACATGTGTCACATTGAGATTGTTTAGAGGGTCGAAGTTATGAAGATGTCAAGTTCAGAAGAGTAATTAGGACAAAAAATAGTTTAAGTGTATTTCTCCTTAATCATTCAGTTCATAAAGCCATATGCCTTCTTTTTTTTTGCAAGTTTTCATGGGTTAGACATGCTTCGTTGATGACAAGCCAAATAAAACACATAACTTTGGTAAGGTCTTTCGAATTCCAGAAGTGGATTGATTCAGAGTACTTAATAAGGTTTTATAGCAAGATTTAACAGGGAAAAAAAAAGGAGATTAGCTTTACCTTTTCACACTAGCTAATCTTCATTGGTATGACTCGGGTTTTCCCTTCCAATGCCCTACCATATGACTCGGTCTTTTCTTTTTTTTAAAATGTCGTTGTTATTAAAATATTATACCAATATCAAATCTAATTAAATTTATAATATAAAGCAAAAAATATAAATAGAAAAATTATTTGTCAATAAAGTACACTTCGATGTGTAATTTGAGCCATGAACATAGAAATCACCACAATCCCTCATTTTTAAAATTTGTTGTGAAATTGGCTCTTTAGTACGATTGTATGAACTATGAACGTAATCAAATTAGATAGAATACAAAATCAAGCATACGAAGGACGACTGAGCGAATGGAACAATTTTTAAAGGTGAGAAAGTAAAAGAAAAACCTTGCAAATAAAGACAACAAAATTTTAGACCTTCTATATTATAATATATAACAACAACAAGAAGAAGATACCCAGTATTATCCCACACCGTCGGGTTTGGGAAGGTAGTGTGTACACAGACCTTACCTCTACCTTGTGAGGATAGACATATTGTTTCCAATAGACCCTCGACTCCCAAAAGTATAAGAACCATATTAATAAAAATATAGGCAAGAAGGGACAGTACCAAAAAGCCATATAAAAGCAGGATAAAACAACAAGATAGTAAGGTGGTCAACAATGAAAGAAAATAACAGAAACCTACTACCAACAAAAAGCGAGACTGCGTGCCCATACTATTGTTATGAACACTCTAGACTACCTACTCTACTACCCTAAACTTCGACCTCCATACCTTCCTATCAAGGGTCATGTCCTCGGCCAGCTGAAGTTGCTCCATGTCTTGCCTAATCACTTCTCCCCACCTCTTCTTTGGCCTACCTCTACCTCTCCGTAGGCCCTCCAATGTCAACCTATAGATAATGGAAGGTGAGTCCAAGGAACGATAAATTGACAAGAATGTCTACCTTGAGTCTCTAATAAAGCTGTTATATAGTTATGTGTAAATAATCCTAGTCCCATATGTAGTAGGAGTAGAATATGTCCTAGTCTCATATGTAGTAGGAGTAGAATATATATTATATATAGGGCTCATTGTATCATTTTTTTAAAATAGACTTTTCTCCCATATATTCTCATATGGTATCAGAGCTTCAGGGAGAAAATTATCATTGTGTATCATTCAAACGACATCCAGGAAGAAAGATCTTTTCACCGTAAAATTTTCCGGCAACTTCATCTTTTTCCCAGAATTCAGCACTGCTACAGTGGTACTGTGCGTATACCAGTATCACCATCAGATCCAAAACTCTTATGCAACCAAACCCCAGAATTTCAAGTCCCATCAGAACAGAAAAGCCAGTCAACGTGTGTCTTTTCGATTGACGACTCGAGATTGATTTGCGTTATCTCCTCATTCGTAAGTGTTGTAACAAAACCAACACTA
This sequence comes from Nicotiana tomentosiformis, assembly GCF_000390325.3. Lineage (NCBI taxonomy): Eukaryota > Viridiplantae > Streptophyta > Magnoliopsida > Solanales > Solanaceae > Nicotiana > Nicotiana tomentosiformis. The sequence goes on along the minus strand of NC_090814.1, from coordinate 52,034,766 downwards.
CCATCCTTTTTGGGAAAGTCACACAACAAAATCCCAGTCAATCCTCACTGGGGCGTCTGTGCTTCTCCACCTCACATGACCAAACCACCTAAGCCGCGCTTCCTGCATCTTGTCCTCAATAGGGGCCACACCCACTTTGTCGCGAATAACCTCATTTCTGATCATATCTAACCTGGTGTGCCCGCGCATTCATCTCAACATCCTCATCTCTGCTACCTTCATCTTCTGGATATGAGCGATCTTGACTGGCCAACACTCAGCCCCATATAACATCGTTGGTCTGACCACCACTCTGTAGAACTTACCCTTAAGTTTTGATGGCACCTTCTTGTCACACAAAACACCGGAAGCGAGTCTCCATTTCATCCATCTCGCCCCAATACGATGTGTGAAATCTTCATCAATCTACCCATCCCCCTGAATAATAGACCCAAGGTACTTAAAACTCCCTCTCCTAGGGATGACTTGCGAGTCCAGCCTCACCTCTCCTTCCCCTCCTTGAGTCTCACCACTGAACTTACACTCCAAGTATTCTGTCTTAGTCTTGCTCAACTTGAAACCTTTAGATTCCAAGGTCTAACTCCATACCTCTAATTTCGCGTTCACACCGTCTCGCATCTCGTCAATCAATACAATATCATCGGCAAATAACATGCACCATAATACTTTCCCTTGGATGTGGCGCGTCAGTACATCCATCACCAGAGCAAACAAAAAAGGGCTAAGTGCTGACCCCTGATGCAACCCCATCATAACCGAAAAATGGTCTGAGTCCCCACCCACCATCCTCACTCGGGTCTTTACTCCATCATACATGTACTTAATCAACCTAACGTAGGCAACAGGTACACCTCTAGCTTCCAGACATCTCCACAAAACCTCCCTCGGAACTTTATCGTATGCCTTTTCTAAGTCGATGAACACCATATGCAAGTCCTTCTTTCTCTCCCTATACTGCTCCATCAATCTCCTAACAAGGTGGATGGCTTCTGCAGTCGAACGCCCTAGCATAAACCCAAACTAGTTCTCAAAAATAGACACACCCCTCCTCATCATTAGCTCTACCACTCTCTCCCAGACTTTCATAGTATGGCTAAGCAACTTGATACCCCGATAGTTATTGCAATTTTGGATATCACCCTTGTCCTTGTATACAGGAATCATCGTGCTCTACCTCCACTCTTCGGGCATCTTCTTTATTCTAAAAATGACATTAAATATCCTGGTGAGCCACTCCAAGCCTGCCTTACCCGCACTCTTCAAAAACTCCATCGGGATTTCATTTGGCCTGGTCGCTTTGCCCTTGCTCATCTTACGCATAGCCCCCTCAACTTCATCAACTCTAATCCGCCTACAATACCCAAAGTCACAACGACTCCCGAATAGTTCCAAATCACCCAGTACAATGCTCTTGTACCCCTCCTCGTTCAAGAGACTATGGAAGTTGGTCTGCCATCTCCGACGGATAAGCCCCTCGTCCAACAAAACTCTACCTTCTTCGTCCTTGATGCACTTTACTTGGTCCAAGTCACGCGCCTTCATTTTTCGTGCCTTGGCTAACCTGAACAACCTCTTATCCCCACCTTGGCCCTCGAGTTCCTCATACAAATGACTAAAAGCTACAGTTTTGGCCGCCGTAACTGCTAGCTTTGCCTCTTTCTTAGCCAACTTATAATGCTCCCTATTCGTTCTCTTCTCCTCCCCGTCTACACTTTCCACTAGCTTCAGATATGCTGATTTTTTGGTTTTTACTTTTTCTTGAACCTCTTCATTCCACCACCAGTCTCCTTTGTGACCACCAGAGTAACCCTTTGAGACACCTAATACCTCGCTCGCAGCTTCCCTAATGCATTGCGCAGTCATGGTCTACATAGTGCTTGCATCCCCACTACTCCTCCAAGCCCCCATAGTCACCAGCTTGACCCCTAATTCCTGCGCTTTAGCTTCCGCCAAGGCTCCCCACTTGATCCTATGTTGACTATATATTGCCCTCTTCCTTCTCTTCCTCGTGATCTCAAGGTCCATGACCAAGAGCCTATGAAGGGTCGAGAGATTCTAACTTGGGATAACCTTGCAATACATGCAAAGTCCTCTATCAGACTTCTTGTAGAGTAAATAATCAATCTGAGTCTCGGCCACTGAACTCCGAAAGGTGACCAAGTGCTCCCTCTTTTTCGGAAAACTCGAGTTTGCTATCACCAAATCAAATGCTCTAGCAAAGTCCAGCAGAGACGTTCCTCCTCCGTTTCTATCTCCAAAACCAAAGCCACCATGCACATCATTATACCCCCCAGACGTCGCTTCAATGTGGCCATTGAAATCTCCTCCTATAAAAAGCTTCTCGGTATGCGGGATACCACGCGCCATCTCATCCAAACCCTCCCATTACCGCCTCTTGACTTCCTCATCCAAGCCTGCTTAGGGTGCGTACACACTGATTATGTTCAATGTAAAACCTCTAACAACTAGCTTAATAGTCATCATCCTGTCATTCACCCTCCTAACCTCCACCACTAGTTCACGGAGGTCTTTATCAACCAAGATACCTACCCTGTTCCTGTCCCCCACCCTCCCAGAATATCAAAGTTTGAAACTGCCCACATCCCGCGCCTTATCTCCTACCCACCTAGTCTCTTGTACACAATCTATATTAATCTTCCTTTTCTTGAGAATCTTCGCTAACTTTACAGATTTTTCAGTCAAAGTTCCTATGTTCCAAGACCCCACTCTCAGCCTATTAGCTCCCTTAGCCCTCTTACCCTCCTTACCCCCGCACCTCCTCTCCTACGCTGACCACCCCGAGGACAAGACCTTACCCTACCATCGTTCACTAAAGCCACTATAATCTAGGAGTCATTACGCAAGCACTATCTCGAAATCAAGAGAAAAAAATAAAATAAACTATTAAAATATAATCTACCACTAAAGGTCGCAAAACAGGTGAAGAAATAAAATAAAGGAACTAAAGGAAACTATAATCTACAACTAAAGGTCAGAAAAGCAGGTAAAAAAATAAAACAAAGGCACTAGAGGAACTATAATCTCCAACTAAGGGATAGAAAGACAGATGATGAAATAAAATAAAGGAACTATAATCTACACTAAAGGATAGAAAAATAGGTGAAGATATACAATACAAGAACTAAAGGTGGCTATAATCTACAACTAAAGGTCACAAAGAAAATGTGCAGAACTAGAACATAACTACTAAGGGATATTTGAAATAAAGATTCAAAATAAATATGTAAACAGATAGATAACAATATAAACAAGTAGGCAAAGCTATCACTAATGCAATTAATTTTGACAATGTTAGAGAAAATACTAACTAAAGATTCAAGAAAAAAATAGGCAGGCAAGGATATACAATTACGCTAAAATATCAAACTATTAAAATATCGAGACAAGAGCGGAACAATAGAACCTGGATTGCAGCCCTTGAAGTTAACGGAACTCTGGCCAGTGGTGATGGGTTGCGACGAGCTGGAGCAATACTCTATGTATTCCTTGTTCAAATAGGAAGGAGAAACTTCGAATATTTTGGTGCTTTCTCTAGAATTTAGACCAACCAAGAAATCTTTTCCCAATGTGATTGAAAAAGTTACTGAGACGTATTGAAACCGATTTCTATGAATCAGAGGAACCCCACGTCTTCGATTCTGAGCGAGTTGCAGTGCTTTGTTGTATTGTACCTTCTATACCGGTAGCAGCGCCGACGGGAAAGTATTTGTTATAATTAGACCAAAGACGTTGATACGATTTGGCAATACTTGCAACTTTACCACTGACAATGGAACAACTGGATTTCGCCGGAGAAAGGAATGGATGGCGATTGGTTCACCGGAGAAAGAGAAGGAAAGAAGCAAGATCACGCCTTTCGCCGTCAAAGAAAAGCCGAATTAGCGACTCTATTTCTGGTTCAAAATTATCATAATTTCCAAGATCAAGAAGCTTAATTATGATTTAGCGTTTGAGATATTTCACAATTTGTCGAAAAAACATGTGGTGTGGCAGAACTCAATTACGCTGGAGAAAAACCGCCGATGAAAAAGGGGCAGCAAGTAGTATCAACTTTGCCGGAGAAGACGAACGGAATTTGTAATGAATATGTCAAAACCTTTTTATATTATAATATAAAATATAATTTAGTTTGTATATTTTATAATAACTAGTTTTAATATACGTGCGTTGCACGTGTGCCTAGCATCAATGAATAGGGTTTTGTCTTTTGTTTAAATGAATACCAAAAGAAATAAAAATAATTAACGTGTAACGACCCGACCGATTGTTTTGAGAATTTACACTTTGCTCGGTTGTTTGAGGGCATGAGTAGCTCCGTATGATGTAATATGACTTATGTGAATTGTCAGTTTTGGTTTTTCAGGTTATTCAGAATTGATTTGAAAGAATGATTCTCAGCTAGAAACTTTAAATTTGAAAGAGCCCACCAAGTTTGACTTTTTGTGAATTTGAACTCGGAATGGAGTTCTGATTGTTTCATTAGCTCCGTTGGGTGATTTCGGACTTAGAAGCGCATCCGGATTATGATTCGGAGGTCCGTAGTTGAATTTGGCTCGAAATGGCGAAAGTTAAAATTTTGGAAAGTTTGATCGGGAGTGGACTTTTTGATATCGGATTCGGATTGTGATTCCGGGAATTGGACTAGCTTCGTTATGTTATTTGGGACTTGTGCGCAAAATTTAAAGTCATTCCGGATTAATTTGCTATGTTTCGATATGAGTTATTGAATTTGAAAGTTCAAAGTTCATAGATTTTGATTTGAGGTGTGGTTCATCGATTTGATGCTGTTATGTGTGTTTTGAGGCCTTGAGTAGGTCTGTATTGTATTATGGAACTTGTTGGTATATTCAGACGGGGTCCCGAGAGGCTCAAGTGTGTTTCAGATTGATTTCAAATCATTTTCTTCAATGTTGCTATTGCTGGTTCTGGTGTGACCGCACCTGCGGCTGGTTTGCGCAAGTGCGAGGGTCGCAAGAGCGGAAATATTACTGGGAGCAGGGTTTCGCAGAAGCGGATATTGCTTCGCATCTGCAAAAGTGCAGATGCGGTGAGTTGAGCGTAGAAGCGGATTGGAAGCGCAGAAGTGACAAGTGGGCGCGCACCTGCGAGTGCGCAAATGCGGGTATTTTACCGCAGGTGCGAAGGCAGACCTCCAGTGCTTCTCCGCAAAAGCATGTTTTTGGTCGAAATGCGACGCCGCAGAAGCGGCTAATGTGCCGCAGGTGCGAAAGTGCTGGGCAGAATGATAAATATAAGGGCTCGCGATTTTGGCTTCATTTTAACATTTCCAAGCTCGGATTGAGGTGATTCTTGGAGCAATTTTCATCTTGTGGACTATGGTAAGTGTTCTCTACTCATTTTTGATCTTATATCACGAATCTACCTTCGTTTTTGGTAATTGGATTGTGAATTTTATAGAGGAAATTGGGGGTTTTGGCCTAAAATTTCATAATATGAATTTTTGAGTTTTGAACATCGATTTGGAGTTGGATTTGAGTGAAACTAGTATGGTTGAACTCGTAATTGAATGAGTTGTTGGATTTTGTCAATTTTGTCGGGTTTTGAGGTGCGGGCCCGGGATGAGCTTTTGGCCGATTTTGGGCAATTGATTCAAGATTTGATCCTTTCGATCAGGATTGGTTCCTTCTGCATTGTTTGATGTATTTGAGTTATTTTTGGTTAGTTTTTTGAGCCGTTCGGAGGTCGGAACACGAGGGATGGCATTTTGGAGCATCGCTTGGCTTGCTCGTTATTGGAATTGGCTTGTTCGAGGTAAGTGACTCTTCTAATCTTAGTGCTGAGGGTATGAAACCCTGAAATACGTGTTATGTGATTGGTATTTAGGTGATGCAGATGCTAAGTGACGGGCGTGTGGGCGTGCACCATGCGAATTGGGACTCTGTTGTTTCCATGGCACTGTATAGTGGTCCTACTTCATTGATATCCATGTTTTCATCATGTGACAAAGTAGTTAAGGTGTCAATCATGCCAAATATCATGTTTAGGTATTATGCCAATATTGTTTGGACCCATAGTGGTCATTTCTTACTGCCATCTCACTGATTTTATTGATATTTCGTACTTAGTCATATTCATGCATTCATATCATATCTCAGTCTTAATTATTTATTGATACATCATATCATTATTGTCGGGCTAATTTCATGACATTATGAGCCCGTGAGTGAGATTGGAGAGATTGATGACTAAGTGAGGTCCGGGGCCTATTTGTGTGGATGTTGTCACTATAGCACGTAAGTTATTCGTGCAGCACGTGAGTTTTCCGTGCGATTCCAGATGTTGATATTACAGCATGTGAGTTGTCCGTGCGGTTTATAGCGCTTGGGCTGAAGGAGCCCCTCCGGAGTCTACACACCCCCAGTGAGCGCGGTTGTTATTATTGAGGGATGGATCTTCCCTAGACGTGGATCTTGTCCGAAGCATTATATACCTGGAGATGGATCTTCTATACGGTCTGGATTGGCCCTAATCGGTACTGAGTGATTAATGATCAGTTGATATGTATATTCCGGGATGGATCTTCCCTGGGCCGTATTGGCCATATACAATACCGAATGATTGAGCATGATGAGTGGAATGTGTGAGAAAGTAAGATTGAGTACTCTAAGAGAGTGAGTACATGAGTTCATCTATGAGATACATTGTATTGACATGCACACATGACATACATGCATCGAGATGCATTTTCCTCATGTTGTATGGTATTACATCATTCATGATTTCTCACACATGTTGACAAATAGGCATAGTGATGCATTTTTTTTACACTGGTTATCCGGAAAGAAAATGAAACATCTTATTTATTATTATTGAAAGGATTTTTGGGAAAATTATTGTTTTCAAACTTATTCATATTGTTGGCAACTTCGGTAAACGATTTGGGTTTTCACTTATGTACTTGAAAGGCAGAACTATTTTCGAAAATCATGATTTTGCTGAGCATCTTATCTCTGAGTTACTTCTTGTATTATTTGCTTTACGTTGTTATGAACTGTTATTGGTAATTGGTGGTGGACCCGACCTTGGTACAAGCTCGTCACTACTTTCAACCTAAGGTTAGGTTTGTTACTTATTAAGTACATGGGGTGGTAGTACTCATACTATACTTCTGCACCTTACATGCAGATGTTGGCTGTTGATGTTGCTGTGTTCGATAGGAGCTGGATTTGAAGATGTACCTGCATCCCCGTTGTAGCTGCCTCTTGTTCGTGGTAGCCTTAGATCTATAAAACTATATTTATGTACTTTTCAAATAGATGATGTATTTATTTCATTTCCGCTTTGTAAACTCTATTCTTAGAAGCTCATGATTTGTACTACCAGTTCTTGGGGAATGTATTAGATTCAGATAATTTCTTTACTTAATTGCTTTATTAATTATTATTGGAATTGGTTAGTGGTTAACTGGCTTACCTAGCAGGTTGGGTTAGGTGTCATCATGACTAGTTATATTTTGGGTCGTGACAAGGTGGTATCAGAGCTCTAGGTTCATTGGTTCTACAAGTCATGAGCAAGTGTCTAGTAGAGTTTTGCGGATCGGTATGATGACGTCCATACCTATCTTCGAGAGCTACAAGACATTTAGGATATACTTCCTATCTTTCTTTCTTTATCGTGCGGCATTGATTCAGCTCGAAGCGTAACTCTTTGAATTCCTTCCACACATTCGTATGCACACATGAGCGCTCTGTATCTGCTGTGTATCGCCGGCTTGTGATTCTATGAACGAGGTTCGAGATGTGTATTCTGTGTTTTGGTGATTGGCCAGTCTGGAGGACTTGAGGCCATGGTTAGACTGCAACTTAAGCTCGGTAGCTTCAGTTGTAACTTTTATATTTGGATTCATATGTCTGGTAATGTCCCTACGAGTGGAATTTGTGGCTTGATAAGCAGTGGAATGGCTTTGTGATGAGTATGATGTGATTACGGAATGTGTTAAGACGATTTGAATGCGATGAGAAGTGTTTCCTTGAAATGTAAATGAGGGGCCTTTGGGTGCTTGATTTTCATTTTGATGTGACGTACAGTCTCGAGTATGAGTGCATTGGAGGATCCTTTCTGTTGCTTAATGCCGGAACGAAATAGGTTCTCATGTCTTATTGTCGAGATCAGACTCAGGGAGATTAAGTGATTGCTTAGTAGTTGTGGCTGTGAAAGGGTATAAATAGATGTCAGTTTGAGGCTAAGCAGGTAGGTTATAACCTGCGAGGTAATCTACGGATGTGTGGTTTTTTTATAACATTGTGTGGGGGCTTTCTTTTCTACCAGTAGGGTATATTTGTGCGATTTGAGTTTGGATCGGTTGTAATAGTTGACCTGACTATCACGAGGATGAATGCGAGATTTGCAGATGATTTGAGGTATTATATGGTTTGTGTTACATGAGCTTACGAAGGATTTAGTTGAATTTCAGTGCATGATTCTGGCAGTAATAGAATATGGGTATCGTGATGTTATCGAGTGTTTTGTTTTGTGGCTTTGATCCAAGTAGGGGAGTCTGCTATCGACGAATTGATTGCACGGTTATGTGTTGTATTGGTTTCGGTTCGGGGTATACTGGTGAATCAGTTATGACTTACAGAGGTCGAGATCGAGGATGACTCAGGTAAAGAAAATTCGGGATACAGGTTGTATTACACTCTATAGGTATATGGGAAACATAAAATAATTGAGTGGTTATTCATGAAGGGTGTAGTGTACATGGAGTAGGAATCTGCTCAGTTGCTTAGGAGTGTGGGTTACTCCCTTGGGTGTTGGTGTGCTAATGGGGCACAGGTCGTTCGGTCCGTTTGGTCGGTTTAATTGAGATTTGAGTAGAGTGGATGACTCTCGAGAATGGTTCTGATGGATTCAAGATTTATATGTAGCGATTTGGAATTTTCAAGATTTGTATATGGCTAGAAACTGAGAGTTATATTGGATGATGTCGAGACTTGTGACATTTTTATACCATTGTGGATTATGCATTTCAGCATCAAGAAGGTGAAGGAAACAATTTTAGGTTCACATAAGGTCTCCTTAGGGTGGGTGTCGCTGTTGGGGTGCTTTGGGGTGCTTAAGAGGGAAGTCAGTGGCTTATGGGCCTTAGGGCATTGTGGTTTTATACTAGGGTCTCTTGTGTAGTGAATTTTGGTTAAGGATCGTGGTTAGTAAGGAGAACTATCAATTTGAAGGCAATTTGGAAGGGACTTGGAGAAATAGGACAGCGTGGTAGTAGGTTGGATCAGCACAGTAATGGATATAATCGGTTCTTTAGGTACCTAATATGGCTAGTCTCCACATGTGTTTCGTGGCAATGCTCTTGGGTTTTGGCGACCTGCGTGACTGAGTTGAGTTAGAGAGATTCGGTTCTGATAGCTTGGTTATGTGCAAATAGATTTCAAAGAGTTCTCAATGGTTTTTACCACGGTTCGAGGAGTATATTTCCTACCAGTGTGAGGAATATATTGCGTATTGGGATTTTCTCCGGGATGAGATCAAATAGAAGGTTTCTGACTGATCGGGTATGTATTCTGCTTGGGACTCAGAGTTGATTATGAGATTCTTATACTCTTCATAGGATGGCATGGTAGATACGGTGTTGTGTGGGATTGAGATTTGCTTGTGCAAGGTCACAGTTCAGTTTTGAAGGGAAGGACATAAATTCGTAGGCAACATAGACGGATTCAGATGACTAGGTGAATGATATTACTACTCGGTATTTCCTGAGAAGGGTCTGTATTTCAAAAGGGGCAATGTGTTTTGATTTATGGATACTTCGTTGGTATTGCGACACTCTCTTGGTTGATCGACTGCTGATATTCAAATTTTGCTATATGGCACGGAAGAATTTTAGAAGTATTTCTCGTGAGGTGATCATGTATGGGAGATGTGTTAGACATTCTGGCGGTGGAGACGGAATCGGATATGGTGATTTGTGTATTTTATGGATTTGGAGGCTGGGAGTTCTCAGGAGCAGATTGTTTCATGGTTGTAGACTATGAGGTTGTGGCCAAAGCTAGCCAGATAGTAGTATGTGTTATGATTCAATCATTGTGGATTTTCGGAGGGTTATTTATCTATTTGTGGGTGACTAGAGTCGATTTGGGGGTCCATTGGTAGGCCTAATTAGGATGTGTATTCTACACCGAGCCGGATTGGTTGGCTCCATACTGCTATTGTTGAGGGATGTGCCATTCGGTTGTTGTTGAGCTTATTCATGTTCTGAGATGATCTGTGAGTTACTCATATATGCTACGAGGAGTTGTGATTCGTTGGTTATATGCACATATGGTGCGGTTCTATTGGGGCTTTATAGCGTAATTTGAGCGAGAAGAGTATTGGGTATTGCATGATTGATCGCGTATGGCTTATGTTCTTTCGGGTTTTGCGTGGCATTGTGTCATCTGCTTCTCTGTGGTTATGGTAATGCACTTTGAGTACTTGATGTCGGATTGCGCGTGGTTATTGATTTTGAGCATGGTGGCTGAGGTATTTCATATGGACAAGTATTTGGATGGGGTTGCGCATTGCGGCTGAGTTATATTGAGATATGATCCTTGGTATTAGATTTGTGTGTTATGGTTCTACGGTGTGTGATGGGTTCTTAGCATTGCATCGGGGTGGTACCCGTCGAGCTTGCGGGACGGTTCTCTTGTTTGAGTCATTTTCGCGATTGAGTACATCTGGAATGTTGCTTATTAGTGCACGGATTGCACGGGTTATGGCTTTAGATAGTATTGGTGTGGCATGTCAATAGAGTAGCTGGTATTTGATAAGGTGAGGTCATTGTACCTAGAATGGATACTATCGGAATAGATTATAGCATGGTTGGAAGGATAATATCGAAAGTCGGCTTAGAAATTTGCTATAGTTCTTGTCGAAGGAGAGGGAGTTCCATGACTGGTTGATCTGATGAATGGTTATGAGTTTCTGCGTGTTCCTTTCATCATCGGTAGTGTACGAAGGTTTCAAAATGGAGCTTGTTTGATATGAGGTTTCTTACCGACATTGGGTTATTTTGAGCAGCTACTGTGATTAGAAATCATTGCTTCGAGTATCTGTATTATATGATATATCATGCGATTGTATCTTGGGTTATAATTGCAGCTTGGTACAACTTGTTCAGACTTATACAGGGTGTAGGTTGCGAGATTCATATCTTATAAGAAATTTCGGATGTTAGAAGTTAGATTCTAAGGCTTGTGGGCTAGGTTAAATTGAGAAATATCAGTTATGTTGTGTTATCGGACCTGTATGGGATAGGGTGATGTGGGATCACCCCCAGGTATGTGCATGGTAAGGTTATACGGCAGTTTGATGGCTTTGAGAACAACTCTGGACACGTTCGATGACAAACGCATGTTTAAGTGGGGGAGGATGTAATGACCCGACCGGTCGTTTTGAGCATTTATACTTCGCTCGGTTGTTTGAGGTCATGAGTAGCTCTGTATGATGTAATATGACTTATGTGAATTGTCGATTTTGATTTTCAGGTTATTCAGAATTGATTTAAAAGAATGATTCTCAGCTAGAAGCTTTAAATTTGAAAGAGTCGACCAAGTTTGACTTTTCGTGAATTTGAACTCGGAACGGAGTTCTGATTGTTCCATTAGCTCCGTTGAGTGATTTCAGACATTGAAGCGCATCCGAATTGTGATTCGGAGGTCCGTAGTTGAATTTGGCTCGAAATGGAGAAAGTTAAAATTTTGAAAAGTTTGGCCGGGAGTGGACTTTTTGATATCGGATTCGGGTTGTGATACCGGGAATTGGAATAGCTTCGTTATGTTATTTGGGACTTGTGCGCAAAATTTGAAGTCATTCCGGATTGATTTGCTATGTTTCGGCACGAGTTATTGAATTTGAAAGTTCAAAGTTCATAGATTTCGATTTGAGATGTGGTTCATCGATTTGATAGTGTTATGTGTGTTTTGAGGCCTCGAGTAGGTCTGTATTGTCATGGAACTTGTTGGTATATTTAGACGGGGTCCCGAGAGGTTCAGGTGTATTTCAGATTATTTTCTTCAATGTTGCTATTGCTGGTTCTGGTGTGACCGCACCTGCAGCTGGTTTGCGTAGGTACGAGAGTCGCAGAAGTGACGAAGGGGTCACAGGAGCGGAAATATTTCTGGGAGCAGGGTTCCGTAGAAGCAGAGATTGCTTCGCATCTGCGAAGGCGCAAATGCGGTGAGTTGAGCGCAGAAGCGGATTCGAAGCGCAGAAGCGACAAGTAGGCGCGCACCTGCGAGTGTGCAGATGCGGGTTTACCGTAGGTGCGAAGGCAGTCCTCTAGTGCTTCTCCGCAGAAGCGTGTTTTTGGTCGCAAATGCGACACCGCAGAAGCGGCTAATGTACTGCAGGTGCAAAAGTGCTGGGCAGAATGATAAATACAAGGGTTCGCAATTTTGGCTTCATTTTTACATTTCCAAGCTAGGATTGAGGCGATTCTTGGAGCAATTTTCATCTTGTGGACTGGGGTAAGTGTTCTCTACTCATTTTTGATCTTATATCACAAATCTACCTTCGTTTTTGGTAATTAAATTGTGAATTTTATAGAGGAAATTGGGGTTTTTGGCCTAAAGTTTCATAATATAAATTTTTGAGTTTTGAACATCGAATTGGAGTCAGATTTGAGTGAAACTAATATGGTTGGGCTCGTAATTGAATGGGTTGTTGGATTTTGTAAATTTTGTCGGGTTTTAAGGCGCGGGCCTGGGATGGGCTTTTGGCTGATTTTGGGCTTTTGATTCTAAGATTTGATCCTTTCAATCGGGATTGGGTCCTTCTGCATTGTTTGATGTATTTGAGTTATTTTTGGTTAGTTTTTTGAGCCTTTCGGATGTCGGAATGCGTGAGATGGTATTTTGGAGCATCGCTTGGCTTGCTCGGTGTTGGAATTGGCTTGTTCGAGGTAAGTAACTTTTCTAATCTTAGTGCTGAGGGTATAAAACCTTGAAATACGTATTATGTGATTGGTATTGAGGTGACGCACATGCTAGGTGACGAGCGTGTGAGCGTGCACCATGTGAATTGGGACTCTATTGATTTCATGGCACTGTATAGTGGTCCTACTTTATTGATATTCGTGCTTTCACCATGTGATAAAGTAGTTAAGCTGTCAATCATGCTAAATATCATGTTTAGGCATTATGCCGATATTGTTTGGACCCATAGTGGTCGTTTCTTATTGCTATCTCACTAATTTCATTGATATTTCGTACTCAGTCATATTCATGCATTCATATCATATCTCTGTCTCAGTTATTTATTGATATATCATATCATTATTGTCGGGCTAATTTCATGATATTGTGAGCCCGTAAGTGAGACTGGAGAGATTGATGATTGAGTGAGGCCGGGGGCCTGTTTGTGAGGATGTTGTCACTATAGCACGTGAGTTGTCCGTGCGATTCCAGATGTTGATATTACAGCATGTGAGTTGTCCGTGCGATTTATAGTGCTTGGGATGAAGGAGCCCCTACGGAGTCTGCACACCCCCAGTGAGCGCGGTTGTTATTATTGAGGGATGGATCTTCCCTGGACATGGATCTTATCCGAAGCATTATATACCTGGAGATGGATCTTCTCCGCGGGCTAGATTGGCCCTACTCGGTACTGAGTGACTAATCATCAGTTGATATGTATATTCCGGGATGGATCTTCCCTAGGCCGGATTGGCCATATACAGTACCGAGTGATTGAGCATGATGAGTGGAATGTGTGAGAAAGTGAGATTGAGTATTCTGAGAGTGTGAGTACATGAGTTCATCTCTGAGATATATTGCATTGACATGCACATATGGCATACATGCATCAAAATGTATTTTGTCCATATTGTACGGTATTACATCATTCATGATTTCTCACACATGTTGACAGATAGGCATAGTGATGCATTACTTTTACACTGATTATCTGGAAAGAAAATGAAACATCTTATTTATTATTATTGAAAGGATTTTTAGGAAAATTATTGTTTTCAAACTTATTCATATTTTTGGCAACTTCGGTAAATGATTTGGTTTTTCACTGATGTACTTGAAAGGCAAAACTATTTTCGGAAATCATGATTTTGCTGAGCATCTTATCTCTGAGTTACTTCTTGTATTATTTGCTTTACGTTGTTATGAACTGTTGTTGGTAGTTGGTGGTGGACCCGACCTTGGTACAAGCTCGTCACTACTTTTATCTAAGGTTAAGTTTGTTACTTATTGAGTATATGGGGTCGGTTGTACTCATACTACACTTCTGCACCTTACGTGTAGATGTTGGTTGTTGATATTGCTGTGTTCGATGGGAGCTGGATTTGAAGATGTACCTGCGTCCCGGTTGTAGTTGCCTCTTGTTCGTGGTAGCCTTAGATCTATAAAACTCTGTTTATGTACTTTTCAAACAGACGATGTATTTATTTCATTTTCGCTTTGTAAATTCTATTCTTAGAAACTCATGATTTGTACTACCAATTCTTGGGGAATGTATCGGATTCAGATTGAGATAATTTCTTTACTTAATTACTTTATTAATCGTTATTGAAATTGGTTAGTGGTTAACTGGCTTACCTAGCGGGTTGAGTTGGGTGCCATCACGACTAGTTAGATTTTGGGTCGTGACATAATGACAACTCACTTAGAATATATTTTATCTTCTAATATTTCATCCTTGTTGTTTAATGTTTGTACTTTTAACAATTTGATTCTTAATACTATACTACAACTGATTTATATGATGAATTTTGAAAAGAATGACTTGAAGTTTTTGCAAATTAGTTAATTTAAAGACTTTCTTTGGTTAATTAATTTAAGGACTTAATTATTTCTTCTTAACATTGAAGATAATACTTTATTTTTGTTGATTCAAATCCTAATATTAGCTCATCCTAAGTTTTACATAGTTAAATGTAATTATAATTTTTATCCAATAAGAACTCTATGTTAAGAGTAATAAAAAAATCGCTATGACATACCACTTTTAGATTTTTGTATTATTATAACCATTAGTGTTACTGAATCTTACCAACACTTCTCTTTCTTTTATATTCTTAAAATTAAAATATTTTTTTAGTTAAGCTTGATACTCAAATTATAAAAAAAAAAATGATAAACTTTTGAGATTACTATGTCTGTGATTGCTAGATATTTATTTTTACTCCCAAGCATGATTTAATAACATAAAATTTAATTAATATCAAAATTTAAATATAAAAAAATAATAATTGAATGACTATTTTATTATTTAAAAAAAATACACGTAAACCTTTAAAAAGACTCTTAAACCTGAAAAAAAAAATAAGGACTCCAAATCATGAAAAGGAAAGTAAGGAAATTTTATAACAAAAAAGATACTTGTAAACCTAATATTAAAACCAATACTACTAAACTTTTATAACAAAAAGGATACTCGTAAACCTAATATTAAAAAAAAAATACTCCTCAAGTGATTAGAATTCGATACTGTAAATCTAAATGTAGTTTATATGAAGGACTCCAATTAAATAACATAATTTTCTAGATCAAAGTCTTAAGTATTAGAAAAATAATTAAGTGATTATTTCTAAATATTAAAAAAATAATTAAATGACTCTTCCTACAGTTTAGAAAAATGACTTAAATTATTATTTTATCAAATATAAAAGCTAGTAAAGAATTTAAATTATAAATTAATAGTAAAATTTAAATACTAAGAGCTCTTAGAATATTTTTAACATTATTCTTTTATTAATGAATAAAGTTGACAAAGGTGAATATACATACAAGAAACTAAATAACTTAAATTACTATTTTGTCAAATATAAAAGCTAGTTAAGATTTTACCTTATAAACTAATAGTAAAAATTAAATACTAAGAGCTCTTAGAATATTTTTAACATTATTCTTTTATTAATGAAGAAGGTAGACAAAGGTAAATAAAGGTAAATATACATACAAGAAACTTCCTTTTATAGATGTGCTTTTGTGACTCAAGTATAATTATCATTGTTTTTGCATGTTTATATCAGGAAAAGGAGACTGAAAGTCAAATGCTTAGGACGAATAACAATAATTGATATTTAGTATGTAGTAAAATTCATATATTTGTTGTTCATTATTGTGTTATTTTTTAACTAACAAAATTTATTCCTAATATAATATATTCTGAAATGATTAAATTACTAACAAAATAAATAAAGGAAATAAACAAAAACTTAAGAAGAAGCAATACTTCTCACTACATTCCGTGTTCTTTAAAGTCTCCTATAAGAAATAGTACAAATTAAATAAGTTATATTAGTAGTTCAAATAAGGAAGGATATAATACACAAAACCTAATTGATTTTGAAATCATAAATATTTGAAAAATAATTAAATGCATATTCCTATATATTAGATAAATAATTTAAATGACTATTTTGTCTTGTGCGAAAATAACATTTTAAGGGTAAAAAAGGCGAACGATATTTCGCTAAAAGCCTTTGTGCTTTTAATATAGTATAGATATATACATATAATCATGGTCAAATACCTAGACGACCCCTTAAAGTTGACTCCAAATTCTATTTTGACACCTCAACCAAGCTCAATACCTATTGAACACTTCAACTTCAATAAAAATGTACCGATTAAATACAAATTTAATAATTCTACATTGTGTTTAGAGTGTGAATATCACTTGATATCTACTTGGCAAACAAGACCAATGAGAAAATGACATGTCAGCAAGACAAAAAAATCAAATTTGAAGAGAGAAAAAAAAAAGAAGAAAAAAGGCCCACCACAACCCCTTCGTTGCCCCCTACCTACCATCATCCCCAATTCCTCACCGACCTGATTCCCTAGCTACTGCAGTTCCTCGCTGAACCCCTTCCTCGTCTTCTCCAAATAACAAGTAGAACCACACACAATCACTAATCTGAGCAAACAACAACCAATTGAAATAAGCATATTTGTAAATTCGAATATAAATAAGTAATTAAATTCAAAAAATAGGTATGAATTCAAGGAAGCCAAGTCGTCTTTCTCGCAATGAAGGCTCCGAAAAATTTGAACCAAAACCCAATTCAAACCAGCTTAAAATGCACTCAAACATTAGATTCGGATTTTCAAAAATATTTCCAACAAGAATCTATAACACCCAATTGATTTTTAGTCAAAGTTTTCATATCCTTTTTCTTTTAATTCAAGCTTGAAACTCCTTTCATGGAGGTCAAATTTTCTCCTCAAATTAATTCTCATGCAGCAAACGGTCTCAACCAACAAATTCTAACTCAAATGAAATTAGAACTCCAAATTTATTCCCTAAATCTCAAAATTGAGATAGACAGTAATAGTCTATGGTTGACCCCACGAAGTTAGAGTTCAAAACTGTGATTAAACTTAGATTGGAATATTACTACATTGGAGTAAGATTTTTCAAAAATGGAGAGGCTTCTGAGTTTAGGCGGTTTGGCAGTGATGGACCGGTAGGGATGAAATTTTGTGTCAAAGGCCATGGCTATGGTGGAGTTGTGCTAGAGATGATGGTGGCAAAAAAAATAAGATTAAGGAGAGAAGAGAAAAAAAAAATTAAAATTAAGGAGTATTTCCTTTACTTTTTTTTTCCACGCTCTCAAAAGAGCGTGTAATTATAGACACTATGTCATGTCAGCATATGCGCTCAATAGGTACATTTTTATTGAAGCTAAAGTGTTCAATATGTATTGAGCTTAGTTAAAGTATCAAAATAGAAACTGGAGCCAACTTTAAGGGGTCGCTTAGGTATTTGGCCTATAATCATTGAGTATTGATATTCGATACTTTTTTTAAAATATTGACTACCGTATGGAGTACGCTTTTTTTCTTTCTACAACCTAATTTATTGATTAGGAATTCGAGTCTGTTTGAAAAGCCACCAGGTAATTGGAATTGGTGTAATCACTAGGGTAGAAATTATACAGCCTAGTAATTACATAATATTATAATTACGATGACCTGTTTGTTTGTCATAGTGTAATTACAAGTTTACTGTTTGATTGCACAAGTGTAATTACACAGTTAAATTAAATTTTAAATGAGGTAATTATCAAAACTTAAAAGTTAATATAATAAATATATGCATATAAATAATTTTTTGTAAGTATAAATGATATTAGATTTGGTATTTACGATGTATATTTTTTCGTGAATATACATTAATTAGTAATCATATATATATATATATATATATATATATATATATATATATATATATATATATATATATATATATATATGTATGTATATATCAAATTAATAATAGTTGGTTTAGTTACTTATAAAAGCTAAATATAATGTCATAACATTATTTAAATATGTGACAAAACTAATCTATCAATTCTAACTAAAAATGAACAACATGCAATGTGAGCCAATGCAACTAAAACAAGTAAATTGGAACCAAGAATATAATATAATACAATTCCACTCCCCCCCCCCCCAAAAGTTTAAATATGACAAATTCCAACATAACTTAAGATTAGGAAATATAATAAGTTTATAACCACATTCAACAGTGAAATTCTACTTTAATTGCATAACTCATTATGTGCCAAGTTTATTAATGACTCATTATTTCTAATATTAGTAGGTGTAGTTTCAAAAACTAGAATAATAAAATAAATAAGAAATAAAATATAATCAATGACATGGAATCACAAGAAGTAAAGGTAGAGAAATAAAAGATAAATAATGTACAAAAAAAATATTTTAAAATTTCAAAAGAAATTAAAAAGTAAAAAAATTATAATAATAAAAATAAAAAGTTATAAAGAAAATAAATTAAAATAAAAACAAAAAGGAAAGTAATTTAAAAGCAACATTGTAATTACACAGTGCAATTATCACAAATTCTTACCTCCCCTTGAGACTAGGACTATTCAAAACCGAACCGAAACTGTTAACCGAACCGAATCGATGGCTTATTGGCTTATTGATATCGGATTATCGGGGTAATAGATGGTGAACGGATTGAGATTTTATAATTAACGGCTTAACGGTTTGGGGGCGGATTACATAATTTTCTTATCGGGTAAATCGTTAACCCGTTAAGAATTTTTATATCTACACTTTTACCCCTATGTATATAAAGTACTATTGAAAGTAATTTGTTGAATTGTCCGTTATCCGTAATAGCTGGAGTGTCTGGTTTTATGTCTTTTTTGCATGCATCTAACAAATTAAAGTGTGATTTTCTGGATTTTTGGTTTTACCATCTGAATTTCTTGTGAAGAACGAATGTTACTCAAAGTTTGATTTCATACATGTATGAGTATATGAACTAGATTGGAACTTGGAAGAAGACTCTTCAAAATTTAAAAATACTGTTATATCTTATATGATATTAAAAATTTGGTATTGATTTGAAACTGTTTAGCATTGATTTATGATTCTTCAAAATTTTTTTTATTTGATTTAGCCGATAAACCGCCCGATAGTCGTTAATCCGATACCAATCCGCATCGTTGTTATTGGATGGCTAGCGGATTACTACATTTATAATCCGATAACCGATAAGCCGAACCGTTAAGCGTAATTATTCGTTCGATCCGTCCAATAAGCACCATTAAATTACACCCAATTTTATACTGACCAAATAATTATTTGACCAGATAAATATGTCAAACCGTGTAATTCTAAGCTCTTCAATCTTCATGATATTAAACTATCACTTGTGCTTAGCGAATGTTCCTAAAATCGTTGAGACAAGTGATCTTTTCGTGACCTGGGAAAAAAAGGGGAGAGCTTGTTCTTCTTAATCCACTTTTACCCCTCCCTCTATTCCTCTTTCTCTTTCCTCTGTAGTCTGCAATGCTCTATCGCTTCATCTCAAAATCTTCACACCTCCTATTGCTAACCCTAGTTTCCTCCAAAACCCACTTCTTAAACCCTAAACCCTTTCCCCCTAAATCCTCATTTTCCATTCCCAAGCCTAATTTCTTTCCTAGGAACTCCTTTTTCTTCTCCACAGGTAACAACAACAACAATGGCAAAGTTTCAGACCCTTTATATACTTGGAAGCTCTCTTCTGAAACGGATGAATCAGTGTTCAATGAAGATTCAGCAAGTGTTGAGGGAACAGAAAGACAGTTTCTTGATGGTGGGTTTTGGTCTATAAAACTTGGTGGCGGTCAAGAGGGAAAAGGTACAGACTTTTTCAGTGAGAACTCTAGATTTCATCTCAAAACACTGTAAAAATGCATGCTTTATGTGTTGTTTGTAGGGCTTATGTTTATTTTGCTTAAGGTCTTACACTCTTCTTATCTATTGAGTAGCGTATTATTAGAACTACATTGTCATGCTTTCTGAAAATAAGTTCGGAGTGTAAAGATAGTGGGGAAATAAACACTGTTATCTGTAGCTGCAAATTTGCTGTCTGGTTATTTTGAATGCTTAAATGTGTTCTTGATAAAAAAAAAGAGAAGGCTGGAAAGTGTTACCAAAGTAGGCTGCTGGCCTATTACGTTCTTAACACGCTATTATTATGTATTCTGTTTAGCTTAACCAAGAAGATTTCTTGTCCCTAAGTTAAAGAGTTTGAGAAAGCATATTTATGGGTAAGTTAAACTCGATATCATTCGGCATGATCTTCTAAACCATTAGCTAAAACAAAACAGAAAAAAAGATATCATTCTGCATGATCTGGCCTTTCATAGTCGAAACAACAGTACATGTGAAGTCAAATTGTAGCTGCAAAGAGGGCTAAATTTCAAAGAGTAATGCTATTGGCTCAAACCTTATTGTCTAACTGAAAATAATACGTTCTGCAGTTTTTGTGTGACTAACCCCGTGTTTATCTCCACTGTGGCTATTCAAGCTTCTCCTAGCAGCAGTAGGATGAAGGAATAAAAGAAAGATTTTTGAGTAAAAGGTTCTAACCTTCCTGAGATTACTCAAGTCCCAAACTTTTCTGCCTCAGCTTCTCATTAGCTATAAGTCTAAACTCTTCTCATAACCTCTTTCGTTCAAGGTGTATTCTCCAGTCACATTCAATTCTCATTATCCCTTCTCAGTCGCTTCCAATTTTGTTTAGTAGTAGAAGAGTGCTGTTTCTTTTAGAACCACCTAACGGTTTTCTTTTTCTAATTCCACTGGATCTCCTTCTAAATGGAATCTTGATCCAGCCCTTATTCAAAAAACCTTCTTTTATAGTATCCCACATGGATATTATCCAAGTTGCCAAGTTAATTAATACCCAATTTGTAGAAATGAATCTTTGAGATCAGTGCACATATGTATGCAGTATTCGAGATGAAGGTGCTTAGCTTCTTGTTGTTTTTTCATTTGTTTAGGCCATAATTGTGGATCCCTCATTAGAGGTGTTCGTGTACAACCTTCCGACTCAACTATGTTTTTCGTGATAATGAAAAGTTTGAGAATGTGGCAGGTTCTTGTACTGATGAATTGACAATTGAAAAGAGTAGACTTAGTAAGCCTTCGGTAAGTGTGTATTCAGAAGAAACTTTGGAAATAATTGAGATTCTCAAGGGTGGTAGGGAAGACTTGATGCACAGGTTAAGATTGGTGGCTCCAAAACTATCATTAAAGCTCATCATTGAGATTTTTGAGCTTTTGAAAGAACAAAGAATATCTGGATTAAAGTTCTTTAATTGGCTTCGAGACTCGTATCCTGAATTTTATCGCAGTGCTTATGTCAATAGTCTGATTATATGTAATTGTGGATGGTTAGATGACTATAAAACAATGTTCTCTTTGTTGGTAGAGTTTAAGACAGAAGAAATTTGTTTAACTGACAAGGCTTTTGGGTTCTTAACTCTATGTGGATCGAGTAAGGATTCATTGATGAATTCTACAAGGAAAGTGGTTGATATGCTAAATGAGGTTGGAGGATCCTGTCGTGGTTCTGGTGTTTATGGATTAATCGAGATGTTCTGTTGCTTGGACATGTTCGAAATGGCAACATTTGTAATAGAGATCACTGAAAGAACAGCTTCTCACTACAATATTTTGATCCGTAAAAGGTGTAAGGCAGGCCACATTGAAGAAGCGCGAGCTATTATCAACGAGATGTTTGAACTTGGTTGTTCTCCTAACACCAATTCATATAACTACCTGCTTGGCACATTGTGTAAGAATGATAAGATGGAAGATGTGTCTATTGTGCTCGAAGAAATGAGAAATAAGGGTCTCAATCCAGATGCAATAACTTATGAAACTCTAGTATATCATTCATCTAGCCGTGGTCAGGTTGACATTGCCTCCGAATTTTTGAAGTTGATGGTAAATGAGAATGTGGAACCTCGTTCTACTACTCATGCTGCCTATCTTAAGGTTTTGCTTGAGGCGGGTGAGCGTGAGAAAGCATATAAGTATGTGATTGGCATGAGCGCCAAATATAACCACTGTGGCAATGTACTATACAGCTTGCTGGTGAGGCTTCATCAGAAGAAAGGAGACCTTATGACTGCTCAAAACATTCTTAATGAAATGATTGACAAGGGTCTCAAGCCGGACTTTGGAGTTTTCATTGAAGTTGTAAAGCAGCTCCAGAAGACGGACAGGAAATCTTTATCTCGAGATCTTAGGACCAAATACTTAGTTTTCTATTGTAGTGACATACAAAAAGCTAGCAATTCTTTATCTAATTCTTTTGTCCCATGCCAAGGTTGAATGCATCTCTCTAGCTGTTTTGTCTATGGAAGAAAGGGTAGGAGTGTGCATTATACGGTTTTAACCAAAAAAAACTGTCAAAGAAAATTTTCAGTTGTCTCAGCTTTCAACTTAGATCCTCTCAGCCTTCCAGTTTGCTGTCACCTTCAACTTCCATTGCAGTTGCTGCTGACATTGCCTCGCCTCTCCTCAGCCTCCACAAACGGCACCTATGTTACACCTCCCAAGGTTTGATTTTCTGTTTATCCTCTGCTTCAGGTCCCTGGTCTTTATTTTTGTTATTTTCACTTTACTATCTACATTGTGCAATCTGTGTTACTAAAGTATTTTTCTTCACCTTCATGGCTGTGTGGTTTCCACATTCCACTCTCTTACTCACTGGGTATATGCAGATACGTGCATCGATGATCATCTAAAGCCAAAAAGCCAATCAATCACATACAAATACAGAGGAAAGAGGAATGCCTCATGTTTAGCAATACTGCTGGTCAGGTCATTTCTTGCAAAAGTGAATTCTTTGTCCTAGACTTTTGTAAAATTGATCTATGTTCTGCCTCTTCTTGGTTAGCTTATTATTATACGAATTCTTTATTCTCATTTTTCTGTATTTTCTTAAATTATCCTGATCATGATCGTATGTAAGAAATTGGTTAAGTTTGACTGGTCATTTGCAACTATTTCCGACATGGAATACTTTTCTCTTATCTCGATTTCTTTATTGTTTTTGGCAAGCTTGATTCTTAAATTGTGCGGTTTATAACTTATATTAAGAGGTGTAATTTTTATAATTCTTTAATGTAGCTTATTAAAAGAAATACTTAACTCTTTAATGTCTTTTCTTTAATTTTCATTCTCAGAAGGTGGATTAGTTATTGGGGAGAGGTGATTAGGCAGGGTATGGCATATCTTCAGCTTGCCGAGGACGTGACCCTTGATAGGAGGGGGTGGAGGTCGATGATTAGGGTAGTGAGGAAGTAAGCAGTCGTGCGTAATTCCTTTTCATACTTGTATTGCTTTTCTATACTTGAAGTACTAGTGTATTCTCAGATTTCCTATTCTTAGATTTCTAATACTACGTGCTATTTTTTTGCTTTGGTTGTCTTATTTTCTGGCTATGGTTACTGCTTCTCTTTACATGGATTCTTCTCTGCTATATTTCCTTTTCTAAACTGCTATGATTATGCTTTTCTTGAGGCGAGGATCTATCGGAAATAGCCTCTCTACCTTCACAAGGTAGGGGTAAGGTTTGCATACACACTACCCTATCCAGACCCCACTTATGGGACTACATTGAGTATGTTGTTGACCAAATCATAACTCTTTTTTGAATGGAGGGAGTTGGTCATTGTCATTCTACATGGTAGAAATCTATGATATTTGCATGCTTGGCTTTTGGAAAATGATTTTGAGCACATGGGTTTGACTCTCTTTTTCTGAATCAGTTTTACATTGACACTTGG
The DNA here is from genome assembly GCF_000390325.3 of Nicotiana tomentosiformis. NCBI lineage: Eukaryota > Viridiplantae > Streptophyta > Magnoliopsida > Solanales > Solanaceae > Nicotiana > Nicotiana tomentosiformis. The sequence goes on along the minus strand of NC_090814.1, from coordinate 52,010,669 downwards.
TTTCATTGTTTTCCATTTTCATTTACTAGGTTGAGTAAATCTTGGGTGAACTTGAATTACATGCTGCAGCTGTGGTTGCATGGGAGCCAGGAACCCATGGTTAATTCAAGAAGTAGAGGTTGCACCTCCACAGAAAATGGAGGTTCACCTGAAGATTCTGTTCGCCTCCCTGTGCCACACTGTTATTTCTGGAAAGCAAAAGGTAAAGACAGTCCTGTTGTAGGCTTATTCCTCTAACTCTATGTAAGGATATATAATTCAAATCCTTGTTCATATTGTGGCTTTGTCTTCTTGCAAGTAGCGTCTGCTGTTGTAAATTGTTAAGTGGATGAATAATCAAATTAAAATAGGCAACATTGATTCTCCAATGCTCTCATTATAAGAGTTAAATCATTCTCTTGAGTGTTTCAACTTTCATGCATTTCTAGTTGTACTTTATTTACTAGCATAATTTTATTTGATGGCCTAGAAAACTGTATGGTGTAATTGTATAATATGTTGAGATAATCAATACCTCTATGGAATCTAACCGTTGTGTTGAATTATATATGTTCATTACTAGTAGTATTGATTGAATGAGTAGGTCTCTCCTTTCTTTTCTTTGGTGCACTACTGAAACCCATGTTCATAATCTTTATGGCTCCCTCAATTAATTACACCGGCGTGTCTTATTGAATCCTTTTACCTTATTCCTTTTCTATACCAGGCGATCTGTGTGTGGGATATTTCCCTTGTATCTCTCAGCTGTTATCACCTCATTTCCTCTACTTTTTTGGAAATGAAGCTGAAAGGTATAAATATATGTAGATCAAACTGTGATGATACTGTTCCTTTTATGGGGTAGTATTTGCAAAAGTTGTCATCATTCTGCACTTGAATTGTGATTTGTGGTTTATTATTTTGGCATGCTTGGACTTGTACTAACATAGTTCAAGTTCATGATTATAAAATTAGCTTATTGCATGTTTTTGCAAGGAAAATACGTGTTTAGATTGTCTATGCTGAGATATAATTTCAGATTTCCCATCCTATGCGTCAATGGTTACTGCGGGTCCTTCTCCAGCCGATTCTTATGAATTCTGATCTTTTGTGTTGTCTTAACCGTTTGTTTCCATGGAGGTGAATTGTATCCAGTATTAACATGCTGAAATGTTTGCTGTGACATTATTTATTAAGAGCTTTGCAAGTAAAAGTTTATTCACTTCGCACAGACTTAACTACAGAACGTAGTTATAATGCTTGGTGACATTATCTGGGAAGCTTTCGAAGTCTACTAAATGATAGACTCGCTAAATCTATCTGGACACGGCTGAAAAAAGGGAAATTACCTGTGAACTCTGGCCATAAGCAAGGATGGCTAGTCTCAAGCCATGGAAGAAAATCTGGAAAAGGAAACCTCTTTTATAAGGTAGCATGTTTCTGTAGGAGAGTGCTCAGTAGTTGTCACTTAACATTGATTTACATAAAAGGAGATGTCACGTGCACAAGATGTTGTTATCACCTCTCCTTTCTTTGTGTTTTGGCCTCACAGATATTACTGTGTTTTCCTCATCTTTAATATGAGGTGGACTTTGCCCAAGACAATTAAGGACCGGCATTTGGTGATTTTTTTTGTGGAAAGAAAAGAAGCAAGTTTTTTTTCTTTTTTTTAAGCGCAAAATAGCAATATACATGGACTGAAATATAGGTGTCTTTATCTTTTGGCTTTTTGGTGTATAATGGGAGTATAATACAATCTCTCGAGTGTTCTGTTTTATTCAATTTCCTAAAAATAAACGACATTCGATCCAAACATAAGATGTCAAGATTTGTTTAATCCTTTTAGTTTTTAAAATCCTCAATTTAAGTCTAGCTCCTTACCAAATAGAAAAGTAAAAAGTAACATACAAACTACAGAACAACTAGAAAAACAATGCCTCAAAATGCCCCATATTCGTGAGGTCAAGGTTAAAATCTTGATTGTTACATTTTTCTCCTAAATCTTTGGGAAACCAAGTTTATATTTGGGGCGTAGGTGTTTATTGTTTGAAATTAAAGACTTTTGCATTTAGTGTTTAATATGCAACATAAAATATTCAGCATTTCAGGCTCATGCATTAAAAAATTGCAGGGCTTTCACTATTACATTCAAAGTTTACACCGTCTGCCTTGTAGGAGGAGCCATTATTATAAATTTAGGGGTTGAGTTTGAGTGTTTTCTCTTTTATTTCCTTAATTTTCAAATTTTGAGGTTCTTTTCTAGGATCCCCTGAAATTAGGACGTCGAGGTCGCTAATTAACACGTTCTGTGTTAAATTAAGATATTTTGTTTTTTAATTTACTTGAACACTTCTAAAATTCCACTAACTGCTCTATGCAATGCAACAACTATGACTAAACATAAAGTTAAGTAAAGAGTTTCGCTAACCTACTACGCTCAGGTAGCAGGTTAGCATATTACCAATGTATGCATTTTTAATTTTCCTTAAATGTCCTTGAGACCAAAGTAGATGCAACTCGGATACGGGTTCGTTTGAATAAGTATTTTTGACGCGGAGTATAAATTTATATATAAAAATTTATTAAAATTGCACTAAATTATAAATATGAATGCATAATTTTAAAAATACAATATGTTTAATAAACATTCTTTTCTAGTATAAAAATAACTTAACGCTGCTCAGATATAGAAATTAAAGATAACATGCTCAATTAATGGAGCCGGGACTCCTAACTAGCATATAAGGATGTCAAGTAACAATTAACAATTAAATGAATACTTCTAAATAAGTCAATAATTTGAATGTATGCTCAAACCAGTACAAGATCCATGTACCCCGATACACAATTCATGTATCAACATAACCTAATACAAAATTCATGTATCAATCCGGTACAAAATTCATGTACCGACCATGCACAGATGGCCCAAGGTAACATGGGTAATCACCTGATACAAAATTCATGTATCAATCCGGTACAAAATTGTAACGACCCGACCGGTCGTTTTGAGTATTAGCATTCCGTTAAGTGGCTTAAGGTCTCGAGCAACTCCGTATTATGTGTTATGACATGCGTGTGTAGTCGAGTTCGGACTTCGGATGATTCGGGATTGATGTAGAAGAAGGATTCGTGTTTTAGAAGCTTAAGCGATAAAAGTTGACCGGAATTTGACTTTTGGGTAGATGACTCCAGAATGGAATTTTTATAGTTCCAATAGTCTCGTATGGTGATTTCAGACTTAGGCGTGCGTCCAAATTTGGATTTGGAGGTTAGGAGGGTAATTTGAAGGACTAATTGAGGTCGAAAATTGATAATTTTGGTATGGTTGAAATCAATGTCGAATGAGTATTCAGTTTTTATAATTTTAGTCGGGTTTTGAGATGCGGGTCTGGTCGACTTTTTGGAGCGATTTTTTAATTCTTAGCTAAGATCATTATTTCATTATTTAAATTAGTTTCCTATAGCTATAATTATAGTATGCAATTGTTTTGGCTAGATTCAAGTCGTTCGGAGTTGGAAATTGAGGGAAAAGGCCTACTAATTGATTGATTGAGTGTGGTTTGAGGTAAGTATCTTGCCTAACTTTGTATGGGAGAATTACCCCTTAGGTATTGAGTCTTTGATGCTAATTGTGTCATGTGAAGTTTGTGTATGCGAGGTGACGAGTACGTGCTCGGGCTTATTTGTGGAAAGTTGATCTTTTAGGGCTCTTAGGTCCTTATGTTCATTAGATATGAAGTTGTTTTATTATGTTAAGTTCCCCATTTACTAGTTTCACTCTACGTGTATTATTTGAAATTAATTGCTTCATGTTCAACCTTTATTGCCTATTTAACTATTGTGTCCCTTAACTAAAGTTGTTGCCTCTTCGATTGCCATGCTATCCTTTCCGTTGCTTATCCTTAATTGAATTTGTTGCATCTTTTCATAAATGATTAACCCTAAATGAAGTTTAGTTATTATTTGTCGTAGTTGCCTCATCCTTATTTAGAATAATTTATCACATATTATTTCTCCCCTGTTGAGCCATTATTATGAGCTAGTATTGCCTATCGTGTTTATTCTTTGTGAGCTCGTTCTACCGCTTCTTTGTGATCCAAAGCTCTTGAGTTGATTTACTTGTTGTATTCTCGTGCTATTGTTGTTGTTGTTGCTTTTGTACTCAGTTTGTTGAGCCGAGGGCTATGCGCGGTTGTGGTATTGACACTATTTAGATGAAATATTGTGGAATATGGGCACATGTTGTGAAAGTCATTCTATTGTGATGTTGTGTGTTTGGCACATGATATTGTTGGAAGGTTTTGTTCGGGTGTTTGCACGAGATTTCTGGCGTGCAGTCATTACTATTGATATATGCATATGCGATATGACAAGGCGGGCTATATATGTGGGTATGCGCATGTGGCGAGACAAGGTGGGAATATTATTATGTGCGTGCGACGAGACAAGGCAGGTATTTACTTTATTATTGCGCATGTGGCGAGACAAAGTGGGTTATATCGGGGATTGATTTGTGATGACTTGATATGGCCTGGGGGCATTGTTGTTGTTGTTGTTGTTGTTGTTGTTGTTGTTGTTGTTGTTGTTGTTGTTGTTGTTGTTGTTGTTGTTGTTGTTGTTGTTGTTGTTGATATTTGTGTAGTGGCGTGCCTAACTTGTGTGAGTTTTACTTTGTGCAAATTGTGGGGATCGTTCCTTATGTTCCATTCATATTTCTCTACTCTTATTCGTTGGTCCGAACTGTGATAGAACACTTGCACAAACATACACGTACTTTGTCACCCTATCGGTTTAAGAAGATGAACACTGATACTACCGATCATTTGTACGAACTCCGTCTACTTGTCTTATATGTGAGATTGGATTTATTGGCATGTGAGTCGTCCGTGCAGTTATCCGTTATAATGAGGGAAAAAGATGTCAAGTGATTAGGGTTCATGATTTGGGACCCGTGAATTGTGTGAGTTTTGAGGTTTGGTACCTCGTGGGGATTATTGAATAAACCTGGTGCGAAAGCGGTTATTCTTATCAAGTTGCTACTTGTCTTTCTTTTATTTGTTTTTCACCTGATCTAAACTGTGACCAACTTACTCTACTGTGTTATTATTGGCGGTGTCCCGCTGTAAATTGTTGCTTCTATTTCCTATTGCAAGCACCGTATCATTTTTGTCATTATGCGTAGTTCTGTAGAGATATCATACTCTGTTAGTTCTATACCTATACTTGTTCAGGTATCTAGTCCAGTAGGTGTCTTGACTGTCCCTCATTACTACTTCACTGAGGTTAGTCTTGATACTTACTGGGTACCGTTGTGGTGCACTCATACTACACTTCTGCATATTTTTGTGCATATCCAGGTAATTCGGAGTCAGTCGATCACTAGCTAGCTATACGGATCTTGCTGTGGAGACTCAAGGTAAACCTACTGCTGCGTTCACAGGCCTCAGAGTCACTTTCTGTTATTGTACTTGCACTGTTTTATCTCTATTTCGAAACAGTTGTATTTAGAGTTTTTTGTAGCAAACTCAGTAGAGCTTATGACTTGTACTACCGGTTTTAGGAATTGTAAGTTGTGTAATAAGGTGCTATTTTAAATTTTTTAGTTGTTGGTCACATTCTTCCATTAATTCAGTAAGTATTAGGCTCACCTAGTCTTAGAGACTAGGTGCCGTCATGACATCCTACGGAGGAAAATTTGGGTCGTGACAAAAATTCATGTACCGACCATGCACACATGACCCAAGGTAACATGGGTAATCACATGACTCCGGAGAGATAGATCCACATCCAAGCGCAAAGAGGAACATAATAGCAACACTCGTAAATCAATATCCAATCATCATTTCCTGTGTGCCATAACGGTATCTCATCCGCACGGTTTATCTTTCATGAAAAAATTCTCAGTCCAAATCAAGTATCCTTATTCAACATGTATGCATATGCTAAAGAATTAAAGATAAAAGGTACACAAGGACTTAATAAAAACCATACAGATATGTGCTCATGAAATCTTTATGGGACTAAGGACAATATAAGCAATTCAACATATCAAGGATAATTTATCATGCCTTCGTAATTGATCATAAACCTATGCATGATTTTTAACATGAATAGGAAAGCAAACGTAGTCACATAAATCAAATAAATCATGAATCAAATGAGTACATATGCAAAACGAGGCATACAATATTTCAATTTTACCTCGGTCATGTTATAAACTCGGTAAATGCATATACGCTCGCTACCACATATATACACCACCCCAATAGCTTAAACACACAGAAAACAAGTCAAATTCTAGGGGTATCCCTCTTAAAAAGATTAGCCAAGAGATTTACCTCCACCCGGTAGCCTAAATATCACCAAAAATGCCAAATCCTCAAAAATCCAACTCCAAATGACTCAAATATAGTCAAATACAACCCAATAACATCAAAGAAAGGCATATAAATCGAACCCAAATAATACATTTTAAATCTTTAATCAAATAGACAAAGTCAATACGAGCTCGCCTTCCGAAATTCCGACAAAACTCATAAATTCCAAACGCTCATTCTGATACATGAAATTCAAATATACAAGTTTCATCTAAAATCGATCCCAAATCGGGGTTCAAATCTCAATTATTCACTTTGCAAAAGTTTTGCCAAAAACCAACAAATTTCTTTAAAATCCAAGCTTTTAAGTGTAAAAATCCATGGAATATCATAATATAAAGTCAAATCCAAATGTAAATTGCTTACCTCCAAAGATGTAGTGAATTTGCTTTTCAAAATCTCCCAATCTCGAAGTCTAGGGCTCAAAGTATGATAAAGTGGGTAAAAGTCCCGAAATTTCCATTTAAGTAGTCTGCCGAGGCCTATGCATCGCGATCACGAAGGCCAAAAGTTGCCCAGCTAAAGACTCTCCTTCGCGAACGCGACCACTGCACCGGCTACGCCTACAGAACGTGGCACCACACCCGCGATCGCGAAGGCACCCCGCGAATGCGACCACTGCACCGGCTAAGCCTACGCCAACGTGGCACCACACCCGCGATCGTGAAGGCAAACCTCTTGCCCAACCACAAGCCACCACGAACGTGTCTCCTGAACGCGAATGCGAAACATCAAACCCCAGCCCTCCACGAACGCGAAGAAGCAGATCCTAGCCCTCCGCGAACGCGACCCTTCTCCCGCGATGGGTAAATCTTCGCTTGCCAAATCCTCCATTCCGCGATCGCGAGCCTCTCTCTGCGATCGGGAAGAAGCCCCTTTGCCAACTTTTGGCAAATAACACCAAAATATCCTAGGAACCTCCAAATCCAGTTCCAAATATACGCCTAAGTCCAAAATCACTATACAAACCTACTTTAACCATCTAAACACCAATTTGAGGTCGTTTACACAATAGTCAAACTTTAGTGAACTCTTGTAACTTAAACTTATAAAAATGACACTAAGTGTTCCTAGTCACTCTCAAACATTCCCGAAGCCAAACCAACCACCCCGCAAGTTACAAAACCACAAATACACATACAAAAAGTATCAAATAGAAGAACGTGGCTCAAATACATAAAACACCGGCCGAATCGTTACAGTAAATTATACTACATTAATAGCCTGTTTGGCCAAGCTTCTCAAGAGGCCAAAAGTGTTTTTTTTTTCTTCTCAAAAGCACTTTTTTTCCTAACTTGAGATGTTTGACCAAGTTTTTTTTGGGGGAAAAATTGCTTTTGGGAAGAAGTAGAAGCAGTTTTTCAGAAGCAGAAAAAAGTAGCTTCTTCCCAAAAGCAGAAACAGAAGCAGTTTTGACTTTTTTCCTTACCAAAAATACCCTTAACAAAATATAGTATATACCAAAATAAACGTTAAACCTAATACTTAGGATATTAATGTATAAATATTTCTTATTATTTTTAGGATATCTTTCTAATATATAGTGACTTTAGGGGTGAATGCTTTTATATTTGTTGAATGATTTTTAATATATTTAACTTATATTAAAAGAATTAAGTACTTTTAAATTTTATTTTCAAGTTTTACTTAAATAAAATAAAAATATTTAATTATTGTCTGTAATAATAAATTTTTAAGATTATTTATTTACTTATAATATTAACTATTAAGTAAATCTATTCATGTCCTTATTCGTAATTTGATATTTAAAAGCACTTTCTGAAAAGCTTGGCCAAACATAAATTATTGCTCAAAAATGCTTTTCAGAGTGATTAGCCAAATACAAACTGCTTATCTCCAAAAAAATACTTTTTTCAAAAGCACTTTTCAAAATAAGCTGATTTCTCCATCTTGGCCAAACAGGATTCCTAATTAATCTTTTTGTTTTTTTTGTTTTTTCGTGCTTCTTTAAGTTTCTTTTAATTTACACGCGATGGCGTGCGAGCAATATAATTATTGTGCGCAACTATTCTAAACGCAAAAGTTTGTGTAATTATTATGTTAGGTGTAACCAGAATGATGATGATGACTTTCCAATAAATAAAAGATTCTTTGACCTTTTAACATACATATATAGAAGTATGTATAGCCAATAAAACACGTACTACTTCAAAACAAGATCAAAACTTAACCTCATTTAATTTGCTCTCTAAAACAAAAAGGAAAACAATGCCTCCACACGCTGAAGAGCAGGAAAAGGAGAAGGTAGTAGTGGCATCATATGTATGCAATGATCTAGAGAAACCAATAGTTTCCAATGTATCCTTGTTGTCTCAAGTCCCAGTTATTGATATGGAAAAGTTGCTTTCTAATTATGGAGATGATGATACAGAGCTTAAGAAGCTGCATCTTGCTTGCAAAGATTGGGGATTCTTTCAGGTATTCAATAATTATCAGAAAGTGTGCATCCAAGTCTATAGCATATGTTATTATATATTTGTACCCTTTGCATTTAGCTAAACTTTCAAAAATTGTAGCACACTAGCAGAAAATATATTTTTTAATTACTTAATTATATTATTTTCAGATGATAAATCATGGAGTGAGTAGTTCACTATTGGAGAAAGTGAGGTCAGAAATTCAAGGATTTTTTAATCTATCGATTGAAGAGAAGAAGCAATTTGAGAGACAAGTAGGGAATCTGGAAGGATATGGGGAGATGTTAGTCTCATATGAGCAAAAAATAGAGAGTTTGGTTGGCATGTTTTACCTCATTACTCATCCTACCCATTTGAGACAACCTCATTTGCTTCCCAAGTTTCCCCTCTCATTAAGGTATAGTATATCACATATCTCTCTCTTTACTTTTATATATACACTTGACAATGCAATGTTTCAATCTTTAAATCATATACTCCCTTCATTATCCAAATTCATCACGTCTGAACAGTGACAACTTTGTTTATTGGAAATTGTGATTAATAATGTACCCATGTGGCCAAGCTTCTTGGGTTTTTTTCTAAAATGTCCTTGTCTGATTGCAATCTTACGTTAGCTTTTATAATCATGGGGTTCCCTCTTTTTTTTTCGGGGTTAATTACACCCCAATATTATAACTTAGTTTCAGATAAATTATGGTGGTGTTTAGTGTAATTACCCTTTTTCCTTTTTTTCTCTAGAGAACTTTGACATCGGACCTCTAAGTTTTTGCAAAAATAGTCCCTTCTCTCTATTTATTATGTCCAACTTAGAAAATATCTCTTATGAGTTATATTCCATTTATTTCATTGTATGAACCTTTCTACATTTTTGAAACTATATAAATCTAGCATCTTAATGTGTAGATGTTATATATGACATGCTTATAACCACAAAATTTTAGGAGCATTTTTAGCATGTTATACATATTTAGCTTATTTGTCAAAAGTCAATCTTTCTTTCCTTTTTAAACATCATGTCTAGTCAAACACGTTTTTTAGAATGAAACATATGAAGTATGATATTTCTACTAACCCTTGCCATCTGTAAGAAAAATGAGTAGATAATATTGACCAAGAACAATAAGGAAAAATATTGTGTCGTGGCAAGCCACTGCGTTGAAAATTAAATTGTGGTAAAGTTTTCGTAGCACAAAATATAGAATTTGTTACTGAGTCTCATGAGTGCTCTAGAAAGACATCCCAAGTCTTTCCATCAAGTCTATCTACACATAGACCACCTTAAGGATATGGAATCATTAAGAGCAAAATAAGTTCAACCTTATAAAGCACTACCACACGCCATAGAGATATGAAATATAATGTATATTGAGGTCTCATATGGCTCCGTTTGACCATAAACGGGTATCCACCGTACTTCCTCAATCCAAACCCTTGGTTAAAGGATCCGCCAAATTTCTTTCGGATCTTACATATTCCAAGAAAATAACACCATATTTCAATAATTATTTTACCGCACCATGTCTAATGCGGATATGTCTTCTTTTTTCATTGTACACACTATTTTTGACAATTCCAATTGCCGCCTGTGAGTCACAATGTAGAGAAACTGGTGAAGCTTGTCTTCCCCACAAAGGCACGTCTGCCAATAAGTTTCTCAACCACTAGGCTTCTTTCCCTGCCAACTCAAGAGCAATGAATTCAGACTCTATAGTAGATCGTGCTATACAAGTTTGTTTTGAAGACTTCCATGAAATAACACCTGCATCCAAAGTAAATACATAGCCACTAGTGGAGCTAACTTCATCATTGTCAGTAACTAGTTTGCATCACAAAATCCTTCTAAAACAGTAGGAAATTCATTAAAATGCAAACACCAATCCATAGTACCTCTCAAATACCTTAACAAACGATGAAGAGCATTCCAATATTCACTATTGGGGTTGTGAGTATATCTACTCAATCTACTAACAACATAAGAAATATCAGGTCGTGTGTAATTCGTGAGAAATATTACACTACCAATTATCTTAACATATTCAGTTTGAGAAATACTGGATTCCTTATTCTTTCTCAAGTGTATGCTAGGATCATAAGGAGTTCTCACAGGTGCTACATCAAAACAATTAAACCTTTCAAATGAAAAACCATTAGAAGTTCTTTTGATTTTAATCCCTATAATCACATCTGCTACTCCAAGATTTTTCATTTCAAATTTAGAAAACAAAAAAATCTTAGTCTTATTAACAACATTCACATTAGGCTAAAAGATTAACTTGTCATCCACATACACACTTATAATCACACAATCTGATCCTATCATCTTGAAATAAACACAAGTATCAGATACATTAACAACAAAACTATTGCCCACTAATGTGCTATTAAACTTTTCATACCATTGCCTAGTGCCTACTTTAGACCATACAAAGACTTTCTCAATTTGAATGCTTTATTCTCATGTCCTTGGATCACAAATCCCTCAGGTTGAGACATATATATCTCTTCCTCTAAATCACCATTTAAGAAAGCCATTTTAACATCCATTTGATATATCATTAAATTATGAATAGCGGCTAAAGCAAAAAGAGTTCTAATAGTCACTATCTTAGTCACAAGAGATTAAGTGTTAAAGTAATCAATGCCTTTCTTTTGGTTAAAACCCCTAATAATAAGTCTAGCCTTATATTTCTCAATTGTACTCAGGTCTCAATTTCTTCTTAAATATCCACTTGCTATTTATGGGTTTACAACCTTTAGGCAAATCAGACAAGTCCCAAGTGTAATTAGAAACTATAGAGTCTAATTCACTTTTAGTGGCCTTTTTCCAAAAACTAGCATCTATTGATCTCATTGCTTCATTATAAGTCTTAGGGTCTTGTTCTATTAAATAGATTGACACTAATTCATCACTCAAAACATCAATATCAATATTTTCAGTCAAGTATAAATAATACCAACACCCTCTTAATTAGTTCAAAGAAAGTTCATACATCCTCCATATTTCTAAAATTTCTGTGCCATTGACATTATTCATTCTCTTCTAATTTCATGAAGGGATGCCCTAGAAGAATATTCAACACACCTGAAGGAACTTGCCATGAAAATGTTCAACATAATGGGCAAAGCATTAGGAATGAAGGCAGAAGAAGATCTGAGTGCTCTTTTTGATGGAGGAAAGCAATCAATGAGAATGAATTACTATCCAAAATGTCCCCAACCAGGTGTTGTTATGGGACTAAACCCCCACAGTGATGGTGCTGGCTTGACCATACTTCTTCAACTCAATGAAGTGGAAGGTCTCCACATTAAGAAAGATGGTGCTTGGATTCCAATTACACCTCTCCCTAATGCCTTTGTTGTCAACATTGCAGACATGTTAGAGGTAATTTTACAAAAGTATATTAACATGGGGATCATTATGCAAACAACCGTCCGAAGTTATTGTTTATTTTTTTTAACAGGTATACATAGATTATACATTAATTATACATATATTATATATGATTTATCTATATATTATACATTCATCGGCTATTTTTAGTTTAAGCGGTTGGGTGGACAACTATTTAATTAGTTTAATTCTTTTTGAAAAATTTAGCATTATTTTCAATTGGATTTAACGTTTATACATTGAGAGTAGCAGAATTTTTTTGTATGACCAATGTATTTTCTAGATTATCATATAAGATTTTACTATAATTACTTACATTACATGTGTTACAAGTAACTTAATTTGATAGTGTAAATTAATTGTACAGTGTTAGTGCACAAAAGCTAAACACTTTCCAATTGGATTTAGTATTTACACGTTGACAATGCAATTATTTTTTACATTATTAGTGTATTCTAACATATTATAACCATTTAATATATTATCATATTAGAGTGACAATGCTATTTATTATTTTAACCCATTATTGTTATTAACTTAGTAACCTAACAGTGTACAACAACTGTACACTGTCAGTGATAAGTCAAAACTCCTTTTAATTGGATTTAACTTTTATAGACAGTGTTTACCCTTAAAAACGGATAACAATTGAATTTATACACAGTTTTAAGAGTACGTGGATTAATTCAATACAAATGAATAATGACGTTTGATTAAGCAAATGAAAGACGTAATAAATAGCCAAACCAATGATAAGAGTAATCCCGGTCTCGGTTAATGGCTCGATGAGGAACCTGCCCTCGATTCCGAGCTTGCACCTATGAAGAACTTATGAACAAAAATAAGAACTTTGAATAACAGAGAGAATAGAAGTAAATTGCTTTGGTATGCGTGTTACAAATGTATTCTATGAATAATAAACTTCCCCCTTTATATAGTAGGGGAGTTTTACCCTAAGTACAATCCTAAAAAAAGGTAAAAATCTTTCATTTCGTTAATCACTGATTTTATGCCGATATGGGCTGAGATTCATGCCGTGATATCCGGTTGGGCACGAAAATCACGGTCCTTTGTTAATCATGTGCAGCCGTTTGGTAACGCTCTCCAAAGTCTTGAGGCTCGAACTGGACCCGGAGGACGTGGTCCCGATGCTCCCAAGGGCGGGTGTTTTGCTCGAGCCCCGATATGAGGGGCTCATCGCTCTGACTCTGATTCCTTACGGTCACGTTCCTGCTCCGTCTGCCTCATCGGGAAATCAGGATGCTTAGTGAGGTCGGTTTTACCCGTATACAGATAGTCCCCTCGTTTCTCAGAGAGTAGGCTTACCGAAACGATGAGAAACGACAGATGACTCCGATTCCTTCCTTCGTACGTTACGACGAGGGAGCTAACATGTCCCATAAGTCGCATCGTTCTGACTTCGGACACGTGTCGCTAATCGACACCGAATGTGAAGCGTCGGCTGTTTCCCTATAAAAGCTTCCTCCCTTTGTTCTTTTTCTACTTTTTTGACTAAATTACTACCTTCGAGCTTTCCAACCATCATCAAACCCTCTTCAAATCTTCATATTTTCGTATCTTCATCCTTCTTCAATTTCCGTAGTAATCTCCAGACTATTGCCCAAATTTTTTTCAAATCTTCATACTCTGTTCTTCATCTTCAAAACCTGTTTTTCTAAAACTTTGCATTCTTTCCTCAAAATTTCAAACACTTCCCTAGATGACAATGGACAAAACATCGAAAACCGTTCCTCAATAAGTTGCCTCTTCATCTTCTCAACCGGCCGCTAGTACTGAAGCGGTTTCCCATAAAGTGGTCACCCTCGAAATGGCTTCCCCCGTTGTGGTTTCTAACGAACCAGCCGCCGAGCCTCCCTTGACAACGTTCATTCCCGGGGGCTGCTCAATTGCAGATGACTCTAAAGTCGAGAATCCTTCGCACAAACAGGAGGCGAAGGATTCTCGAGGTACATATGTTCTGTGACTGAAGATGTTCTTCCCATAGTTCGTAAGGACTGCAATTGGGAAGGCAAGAACGTAAAAGTCCTCGGGCCCGAGGATGCCGTTACTACCCACGTGGAGGGGTACTTAAGTATTTACACTTATCCCTTCATACTGGGCCCGATGGAATCGATCGTTCTAGACTTTTGCAAGAGGTACGAGGTGTGCCTCGGGCAAATCCATCCATCGTTGTGGAGGATCGTGACCCTCCTCCGCTACTTTGTGAATAAGACCGAATCTTGTCGGTTCATGATCGACCACCTGCTCTGATTATACAGTCCTCGTATGTTTCCAGGGGGACTAATCAAGCTTACTCACCGGGCCAGCAAGGCCCCCTTTTCGAGTATCGACGAAGACCGAGACCATGGCTGGCAGAGATGCTTTGTTCGAGTGAAAATCGAGGATTTGATCCCCCTGAATACATGCTATTCCCCGAGAAGTGGAATGCGTCTCGTAAGTGCAACCTCTCTTTAAACATCAAAATTCTTTTTCTTCAATTTCTATCTTCTCATTCATGCTTATGGTTGTACAAATGTCGTCCGGGTTCCGACTGCGGTTTGCCAGTTAAAGGAATGGATCGAGGACATATGTACTCAGATGTCGTACTTCGAGCGCACATGACGCGGACTCTCGAAGGGCCGATGGGAGGCCGTTCTCATGGTAAGGCCTCTTTATAGGTAGCCAATATTACGTTTCTACCTTTTATTATACTAACTCCTCTTCCCTTTTGTTATTGCAGGTTTGCCTATGACCATCGAACTTAGACCTTCGTAAGGGAATGAGGATGTGCCTCCATCCGTTGATCCCTCCGTTGCTGCCACAGAGGGAAAAAAGAAGAGGAAGAAAAAACCCTCGATCTCCCCGGCCTCCAAGGTGAAGAAACCAAATAAACGGGTGCTCCGCAAGCCCAGGAGGGGCTCCAGTTCCCGGGTGCTGGACTCCGACTCCCTCCTCCGGCTTAGGGACGAGCCGGAGGATGAATCTATCTTTGTTACCCACGGGACGACTTATCCCGAGGACTCGGATGCATTCGAGGGGGTGACTCGTGAGATCGACCCCCCTCAAACTCAAAAGACCGATGGGGATACCAGGGTGAAACTCCCCAGGATGTCGGCTCTGCTCCAAAGGAAGCACCCGGTGTAATTGAGATCTCAGGGACGCCTTTCTACACTGAGTCCATGCTCGAGGAGGATCAAGCGAGAAAGGAGAAGTCCAACGAGGGGGTCCATGGTGCGAAAGATCTCATTCACTCCTTTTTCGACGGTATGGACTCGTCTGCTTTGGAAGACTTCTCCGGGATGGGCGACCTGGAAGTTTCGAAGAGGGACACCCTCAGAAGTTGGCAGGCCAAGCTCGAGCCCGAAATTGATAGCTAGCTACCTCCGATGCCTGGCGATCGAGGAGGATCAGGCGAAAATGAATGAGGTGAACATGCCATGCCTTTTCAATGAGGTGCAAAAGGCGCTGAACCGGGTAAGGCATCGTTCCTTTCCATCGATCTGTGGTTATCTGTGTTTGATGTTTCTCACGTTTTTTGCCCTTTTGCAAGCCTCGGTACTTCACCACGAGAGTTTCCTTCGGTATCGGGTTGAGGTTAATCAACTTGAGATCGAGATCAAGGAGCTTGCCTAAAAAAGGGACATGTACAAGCTTCTTAGCGAGCAGCAAGAGGGGTCGCCAAGAACCTCCAGGCCGAGCTGGATGCAACTCAGAAAGAAGCATTGGCCTTAAGGCAGGAGTACACCGTCTTGGTAGAAAAGGTAAAGGTTTTTGAAGTTAGAAATGAGGGTCCGGTCGCAGAGGCTAACAACAATACTTCGAAGGTCCAACAGAAGATCGACCATATCGACCAACTGCGCAATGAGATGGATGAGATCCAAATAATGGTCGACGGGTAGAAAAACAAGATGGACCTGCTGGCCTCAGAGAAGGAGACCGCCCAAAATAAGTTGTCTTCGGTGAAAGTTCAGCTTCGGGTGGCGAAGGAGAAGGCTGATGCACAGGCTCAGCAAATTGAGGACCTCCAAGTACAACTGGGCTCGGCCATCGCTGAACGGGACACCCTTGGTAAGGAGCTTTAAATAACGAGGTCCAGGTTGTAGATAACCTTGGATGATGCTGACGAGATGGTGGCCCAATACAAGGCCGATGTTGAAGCAGTCAAGGCCCGCCTGAAGACCACTACCGAGTACGTGAGGCGGCTATCCTGAATGGAGACTCTCAAAGAAATTCATGCCCGAGGCTTCGACCTATCTGTCGAGATCGAGGAGGCAAAAAGACTTACCGAACCCCGAGGTGAAGAGGGCTCCGAGGGCTCTAAAGAATTCGAAGGCCCCGACGGTTCTGGTGACGAGTCGGGTTCCGATAAAGACCATGTATAGATGCCTTGGGATGTTTTTGTTTTTGTATCCTGTACATATATTTTGTTGAGGCCTTTGTAAAGATATTCCGGAATGTATAAAATTTTTCCCTTTTGGCAATTTTCAAGTCTATTATCTTAGTATCTTTTTACAATCACAAACATTTCTAATGCCTTAGCACAGAATCAAACGAAGTAATAAGTTGTTTTTCGGAGGTCCGAACAAAACCTATCTTCGATGCAATTTTTGCTCGAAACTTGTGGAAACTCGGAGAGTGACCGGAAATTTCTCAAAGACGATTGCTTAAATGTTTTTAGACTATATCTTTGCCGAGGGTAACTTTTGAATAGGTTTAGAATTTTGTTGAAGGACTTATGTTTTGATTACGGACTTCGGATGTTTCTGAACCGTTTTTAGGGTGGCCGTAGTCTTTTAGGCACTGCCTTATAGATTTTGTGCCTCCGAGTTTCGATAACTCGAGTCGCCCAGACTTATTTCGGACGACAGTCCTCGAGTTGGGGTAGCCCTTGGGCTCGGATAGGGGTGGCTCTTGGGCTCGATAGTCCCCGGGTAGGAATAGCCCTTAGGCTCGATACTTTTAAGAAGCAAAAATATATATTAGCAAGATAGAAACTTTTTTTCATTCCTATGCGTAACGTACAAGATTGTAAGCATGCAAAAGCTCGTATTATGGTTAAGGTGGCCTACGTGGGCACGGTTCACTTGAGCGTTTGACCCTTACAAAAAATCCAAACCACCGAGCCTAGACTGTTCAAGCACAAAGTATCCTTCCTTCCTTGCTAAGAAGCTTGACCCGAGGGTGATGGCCCCCAGTATTCGAGGTAGATCTTGAGAGGGATTAGATACTATTGATGAAACCATTGACTCCGACTTAAAATCGGTCTTCGATTCTAAGGTAGCATATTTTACCGTTGCCTCGTTAAAAACCTTGCTGGAAAACCCATTTGGGACAAAATCGGTTCAAAGGAAAAAGAGTGCAACACGTGCTTTCAGACCTAACAGCCACATTCTCCTTTGGTTGTTACCTGCAAGTATTAGTCCAATTCATAAAAAAGGTGAATGAAATCGTACCTTAGCAGTAGTACCATTTTAGGTGCGTCACGTTCCAGTTGTTCGGTAGTTGTGCACCATTTTCTGCTTCGAGTTTGTATGAAACTTTACCGGTAATACCGATGACTCGATATGGTCCTTCCTAATTCTGTCCCAGCTTCACTTCGTTCGGGTTCTGGGTGTGCAGTATTACTTTTCTTAACACCAAGTCCCCGATATTGAAGTGTCGGAGGTTGGCCCTTCGTTGTAGTATCTTTCTATCGGCTGTTTTTGGGCGGCCAACCAGACTAGGACGGCCTCACGCCTCTCATCCAATAGTTCCAGGCTCGTGCTCATGGCCTCACTGTTTGATTCTTCGGTCGCATATCGGAACCTGAGGCTCGATTCTCCCACCTCGACTGGTATTAGCGCTTCGGCACCGTAGACCAACGAAAACAGAGTGGCCCCGGTACTAGATTTTGAGGTCGTACGATATGCCCATAAGACATCGGGCAAAATTTCCTTCCATTTCCCTTTGGCATCGGTCAACCTTTTCCTAAGGTTTTGGAGTATGGTCTTGTTCGTAGACTCCGCCTGTCCATTCCCACTAGGGTGATAGGGTGTTGACAAGATCTTTTTGATCTTATGGTCCTCGAAAAATTTGCTTACCTTGCTTCTGATGAACTGCTTCCCGTTATCACACACTATCTTGGCTGGTATACTGAATCGACATATTATGTGGTCCTAGATGATGTCGATGACTTATTTTTCCCGGACCTTCTCGAACGCTTGAGCTTTGACCCACTTAGAAAAATAGTCAGTCATAAATAGTATAAATTGAGCCTTACCGGGTGCCCATGGAAGGGGACCGACAATGTCCATTCCCCATTTCATGAACGGCCAAGGTGACAGGACCGAATGTAGTAGCTCCCCGAGTTGATGGATCATTGATGCATGCCTCTGATAGCCGTCACATCTCTGTACAAAATCCTTCGCATCTTTCTCCATGTCGATCTAGTAACAGCCGGCTCTGATTATCTTACGAACCAAAGATTCTGCCCTCGAATGGTTTCCGCAGGTGCCTTTGTGAACTTCCCTTAAAACATATTCGGTGTCCCCCGGCCCTAAGCATATGGCGAGTGGTCCATCGAATGTTCTTCTGAACATAGTACCTTCGGACAGGCTAAACCTGGTTGCCTTCGTGCACAGAGCTCTCGATTCTTTAGGATCCGAGGAAAACTTCCCAGTCTTCAAGTAGTCTATATACTTGTTTCTCCAGTCCCAAGTTAAACTCGTTAAGTTTATCTCGGCATGGTCTTCTTCCACTACTGATTTCATGAGTTGTACGACACCGTTCTCGAGCTGAATTCATCGTCATCAACCGATGACCCCAAGTTAGTCAGAGCATCGGCTTCGCTATTTTGATCTCGGGGTACGAGTTATAAGGTCCATTCCTTGAATCGATGCAGTGTTACATGTAATTTGTCCAAGTATCTTCGTATTCATTCCTCTTTTATTTCGAATGTCCAGTTGACTTGATTTACCACAAGGAGGGAGTCGCACTTAGCTTCGACCACTTCAGCCCCCACGCTTTTAGCCAATTCGAGACCTGCAATCATGGCCTCATACTCGGCCTCATTGTTAGTCAATTTCATAGTTCTAATAGATTGCCTAACTACGTTACCCGTAGGCGGCTTCAACACGATGTCGAGTCTGGATCCCTTTGCGTTCGAGGCACCGTTCGTAAAAAGGGTCTAGATTCCCGAGGAAGTCCCCGAGGTTAACAATAATTCCCTTTAGACTTCGGGTATTAAGGTCGGTGTGAAGTCGACCACGAAGTTTGCCAAAATTTAAGATTTGATGGCAGTCCGGGGTCGATATTCGATATCGTACCCGCTAATTTCTATGGCCCATTTGGCTAACCGGCCTGAGATCTCGGGTTTGTGCATTATGTTCCTTAGTGGGTAAGAAGTTACGACACATATGGGATGGCATTGAAAATATGGCTTTAACTTTCTGGAGGCGCTTAGCAAAGCGAGTACCAATTTTTCTAGGTGAGGGTACCTTGTTTCGGCCTCGCCTAGAGCCCTACTAACATAATAGATAGGAAATTGCGTACCTTCCTCTTCCCGGACTAAGACTCCACTTAACGCTATCTCGGATACCGCTAAGTACAAGTACAACTGCTCGTCTGCCTTTAGAGTATGAAGCAAGGGTGGACTCGAAAGGTACCGTTTGAGTTCTTCCAAAGCTTGCTGGCACTCCAGGGTCCACGAAAAATTCTTCTTCTTCTTCAATAATGAGAAGAACTGATGGCTCTTATCGGAAGACCTTGATATGAACCGGCCGAAGGCGGCTATGCACCCAGTTAGCCTCTAAATGGCCTTGACATTGTCCACCACAGTGATGTCTTCTATAGCTTTGATTTTGTGGGGATTGATCTCGATCCCTCAGTTGGACACCATGAATCCAAAGAACTTCTCGGACCCGACATCGAATGCGCATTTATGCGGGTTCAGCTTCATATTGTATTTGTTCAATATGTTGAACGTTTCCTGTAGATGTTCCAAATGGTCCTCTGCTCGCAAAGACTTAACTAACACGTCGTCAATGTAAACCTCCATTGATTTTCCTATTTGTTCGTCGAACATCCAGTTTACTAGGCGTTGATAAGTGGCACTGGCATTTTTTAGTCTCAATGGCATTACGTTATAACAATAGGTGCCGAATTTAGTGATGAAGGAAGTTTTTTCTTGATCGCCCGGGTCCATCCGAATTTGGTCGTACCCGGAGTATGCATTGAGAAAGTTGAGTATCTCGTGCCCGGCCGTTGCATCGATCATGCGATCGATGTTAAGCAAAGGAAAAGAATCCTTGGGGCACGCCTTGTTCAAGTCTTTGTAATCTACGCACATTCTTAATTTATTTCCCTTTTTAGGCACTACTACTACGTTAGCCAACCAATCCGGGTACTTAACTTCCCGAATGGAACCTATTCTAAGGAGTTTGGATACCTTGTCTTTGATGAACGCATGCTTGACTTCGGACTGAGGCCTCCTTTTCTATTTAACCGGGTGGAACTTCGGATCCAAGCTTAGCTTATGAGTGGTTACTTCTGGCAGGATCCCTGTCATGTCTAGATGGGACCAAGAAAAACAATCCACGTTAGCTATAAGTAATTTAATGAGTTTTTTTCTGAGCTCGGGAGCCAACCCCGTGCCCAGGTATTCCTTTCGATCGACAAGTGTTCGATCAATATAACTTGCACCAGCTCCTCGACCGTCGACTTGGTGGCATCAGAATAGTCAAGGGCGATGAACGACCTAGGAACTCCGTAATCATCATCCTCGCCTTCCTCTTGCTTCTCCGGTTCGGTCGGAGCCAGTGTCGGTGATTGCTATTTAGTTTCTTCCTTCCTAACTGACTCTAGGTTCTTTGATGTCGAGAGTGCGGACATCGGGACCACCTTATCGACCGCGAATGTTTCTTTTACAGTTGGGTGCTCTCCGTAAACTGTCTTGATCCCTCCCGGTGTGGGGAACTTCAATGCCTGGTGTAGTGTCGAGGGTATTGCCCTCATGTTGTGAATCCACGGACTCCCAAATAGAGCATTATACATCATATCCCCTTCAATCACGTAGAACTTCATTTCCTTAATGGTTCTAGCGGTGTTTACTGACAGGGTTATCTCCCATTTAGTAGTTTCACATGTCATGTTGAATCCGTTTAAGACCCGAACTGCAGGCACTATTTGGTCTTGTAGACCCAGCCTTTCTACGACCCTCAATCTGATGGTATTGGCGGAGCTACCTAGATCAATTAACACACGCTTAACTCGAGATTTATTTATGAGTTCCGAAATTACCAGTGCATCGTTATGCAGTTGCACGATGCCTTCAGCGTCTTCATCGTTGAAGGAGATGGTCCCATCTGGCATGTAATCTCGGGTTCACTTTTCCCTTGTAATGGACACCTTAGTGCGCTTCAGCATTGTCCCTGGGGGACGTCGACTCCACCAATGATCATGTTGATGATGTGCTGAGGTTCCTCTTGCTCGGTCAATTTGTTGGAGTCCCTATTCCTGAAATGATTTTTGGCTTGATCACTCAGAAATTTCCGAAGGTGCCCGTTATTGAATAGCCGGGCTATTTCTTCTCTTAGCTGTTGGCAGTCTTCGGTCCTGTGGCTGTGAATGCCATGATACTTACACATCAAGTTGGGGTCTCTTTGGACAGGATCAGACAGCAATGGCCGAGGACACTTGGTATCTTTGATGCATCCAAGGGGAGATACGATGCCGGCAACATCGACACTGAAGTTGTATTCTGATAACCTCAGCGCCTCCGTGGCGCCGAGTGGCCTATCTAAACCGTTTTTGCTCATGAGTCCCCATTTATTATGACCTCGATCGCTTAGTTTTTCATTCCTCACAGGGTAACGCCCGGATCCGCTGCCCTATCGATCTCCTCTATACGGTTGATACCGATCTCTGTTTAGTCTTGGTTCATGATCGATGACTCTTTTTGACCTGTCATTAGTTCTGATGGGATACACGGACCTAGAGGGGCCCCCGAGCTGATCATCCTCGACTCTGATTTTTGATTGGTACCTGTTATGGATGTCGGCCCAAGTTACGGTCGTGGTACTCTATCAAATTCTGTTTCAGCTGCTGTGAAGCCAATGAGCTTTGGGGGTTGAGTCTTTAAGTGAATTCTTGAACGGCCTAATTGTCCGCAACCGGAGGTAGGTCTATTTTTTCCATTTGAAACCTCGATACGAATTCCTTGAGCATTTCGTTATCTCTTTGTTTCAATTTAAAGAGGTCCAATTTTCTAGTCTCGACTTTGATGGACCTGGCATGAGCTTTTACGAAGGCATCTGCAAGCATAACAAACGAATCAATAGAATTAGGGGGCAGTTTGTGATACCATATCATTGCTCCTTTAGACAGGGTTTCTCCGAACTTTTTCAGCAGAACCTGATCGATTTCGTCATCTTCTAAGTCATTTTCCTTGATGGCACACGTGTTCATTTGGATTCGTGTTCCCGTTATACTTTGAAATTTCGGGTATACAGAACTTCTTTGGGATTGGTTTCGGATCTGCGCTTGGAGGGAAAGGCTTTTGGACAAATTTCTTGGAATCTAGGCCTTTTAATATTGAGGGTGCTCCTGGGATTTGATCAACCCTGGAGTTATAGGTCTCTACTTTTTTGTCATTGGCTTCGATTATCTTTTCTCCCGATTCCACCCATTTTGTCAGTTCCTCAAGCATCTTTATTATTTCGGGGGTTGGTCTCGGGTTCAACTTTACCCGGCCTTTCTATGGTTGGTTCATTTCTGCAGGTGTTTTTACGGGATGGTTCGGGCTCAATTCTGCTGGGGGCGCGACTTTGGTTCTGCAACTGGGCTATCGCCGACTGTTGAGCTTGTAACATTTCGAAGATCACCCATAAATTTATCCCATCACCTTCGCCATCGTGTGTACCCCGGGCTATCGATCGGGCTCCCCCAGAAACTCTATTTTCGGGATCGGTAGGCAAGTTTGCATTGATGGCCACATATGAGTTGGCATCGATTGGGTCCGCTATCGGAACTCCGTTGGGATCAACAGGGGGACCTCGTTGCTGGGCACTACATTATTGTTCTCGCCATGGTTGCCAGACTCAGCATCAACGTTCAAGTGAGCAGATTGAAAGTTCGATATTTTTAATTTGACCTGAAATTATAATCTCAAAGAAGAAGCGTAAAACAGAGTGCGTGAAGGAAATTTGTATCAAATTACCACTATTATCCCTAGCCCCACGGTGGGCGCTAAACTGTTTACCCTTAAAAATGAATAACAATTGAATTTATACGCGATTTTAAGGATATATGGATTAATTCAATACAAATAAATAATGATGTTAAATTAAGCAAATAAAAAACGTAATAAATAGCCAAACCAATGATAAGAGTGATCCCGGTCTCGGTTAATAGCTCGATGAGGAACCTGCCATCGATTCCGAGCTTGCAATTATGAACAAAAATAAGAACTTTGAATAACAGAGAGAATAGAAGTAAATTGCATTGATATGCGTGTTACAAATATATTCTATGAATAATAAGCTTCCCCTTTATATAGTAGGGGAGTTTTACCCTAAGTACAATTCTAAGAAAGGTAAAAATCTTCCGTTTAGCTAATCACTGATTTTTTACCGATACAGGCCGAGATTCACGCCGTGATAATCGGTTGGGTACGGAAATCACGGCCCTTTGTTAGTCGTGTGCAGCGGTTTGGTAACGCTCTTCGAAGTCTTGAGGCTCATACCGGACCTGGAGGACGTGGTTCCGATGCTCCCAAGGGCAGGTGTTTTGCTCGAGCCCCGATATGAGGGGCTCCTCGCTCTGACTCCAATTTCTTAGTGTCATGTTCCTGCTCGGTCTGCCTCACCGAAAAATCGGGATGCTTAGTGGACTCGGTTTTACCCGTATACAGACAGATAGTTCAAGACCTTTAGACTATATGTGTGTTCTAATCTATTGTTGTAGCAGGTTATCATATTAGACTTACTATAAATAATACTTGCTATTTTAAGTTACTTAACTTGATAGACGTGTAAAATAGTTGTACGCTTTCGGTGCATAGAAGTTAAGTTCTTTTTAATTGATTCATGTCAAGTATACTAATTTTCTCAGTGCTGTTGTAAATACAGATTGTGACGAATGGAATTTACAAAAGTGTTAAACATCGACCAGTTTTCAATCCAAATAATGAGAGACTCTCTGTTGCAACATTTTTCGAACCGAGAAGCGACGGTAATTTATGTCCAGCAGAAAGCCTCATCACTCCTCAAAATCCAGCAAAATTCAAGCACATTGGTACTGTTGCTGATTACGCCAAGGGATTTTTCAGTCGACAACTTGGTCAGGGATCATATCTGGATACTATGAGAATAGTAACTGAGGACCAAGAGAACAATCGATAATCATATTTTCAACAAGGATTTATATACACTGACATTGTAAAATTATTTACAAGACAATTGAATATAAGCGTGTGATATCAAACGTTGAATGTAAACATGTGATTGCAGACAGGGTTTGCTGTATATCTATATCAGTCTTGTAAATCCTCTAGTTTGTTGTTTCGTGATTGAAAATAAAATCGAAATGAAAAGAAGGATCACCATTCCTAATAGGAAGCAAGTTTAAGCTTTTGGCACTAATCGTTGTAAATATTCTAAGCAAGTGTTGAATATACTGGTATTTCAAAGAGAATAAAAGATCCACAATAACCTCATATAATTAAAAAAAAGGAAATCATGATTTGCAGAAACCACTTTACGAAATCGCATCTGCATTTCTGCAGCTTGAAGATATTATAAAGAAAATTAAAACCAAGGTGGAAAGAAATAAATCAACGGATAAAGATTGTAATTTAAAGAATTATTTTAATTATTAGATGATTATATTTGGGAAAGTTGAAGTTTGAATTGCATGAGTATCAATCTATGAAGGGACCAGTTTGTAATTAAATGGAGACCTAACTGTAGTTAATATTACTTAGAGAACTAAGTAAAAATTTCTGTTGTGACGGCACGTGGTTTAGTTATAAACAGTGCGGCTCACAAAAATCAGTTGGACAATTTTATTTTCTTCTTCTTCAATATACAAGATGCTCTTCCCTCTCTTTATACTTTCTCTCTAAATCTCTCTCTTTGATCCAACTGTGATGATGACTGCATGCTAGTAAATGTTGATATTCAGCTGAGAATTCAAAATTTTAACAAGGTATCATAGCCCCGATCACGAGATTAGGAGATATCTTTTGCCGATTTGCTATTTTGATATTTTTTTGAAGTTCGATTAAAGGTTAAGTAATAGCGGACAACGAAATTGCAAAGCTTCCTCACAATCATCCACTATTTTTGAAGGATTCCGAAGCACCATGAACAACATTAATTCGCTCAAACTCACAAGGCCAGAAAACTACGCCCTTTGGAGTAGATCTATGCGAGTAGCGCTATTCGTGTAGAATAAACTAGGGTTTGTGGATGGTACTTGCGTCAAAAGCTCATAGTGGGAGAGATGCAATGCGGTTTTAGTGTCATGGTTGAGAAGCACTATTTCAGGAGAATTAGTATCGAGAAGCGTAAAGAAAGTTTGGGACGAATTCAAGGAAAGATTTGGCAAATAAATTTGACCATAATCTATCAGGTGTGGATAGATATTGCAAGCCTAAGGTAAGGTATGAACTCCGTCACTAGTTATTTCTCAAAGTTGAAGGATTTGTGGAATGAATCAGACATAATAACACCTATGCCTTCTTGTAACTGTGAGGAGTCGAGACCTTATGTGGAACATTTAGTGGACAAAAGCTACTGCAATTCCTGATGGGGATGAATGAAAGCTATAGTCATGTGAGGAGTGATATTTTGATGAAGAAACCAGTACTGACTGTTAATCAAGCATATGCCGTTGTAGTATAGGATGAAAGCCAAAGGTAGTAGATTCCAATAAGGATCCCTTAATAATGTTAGCAGGTAGAGGTCAAGCTTTTAAGTACAAGAAGCCAGGGATGATCCATGAGCATTGTAGATACAAGGGATATTTGAAGGAAAAATGTTACAAAATTATTGGGTATCTGCCTGAATAAAACATTTTCCAACACTGCAATCTGCAAGCACAAAGGAGGATATCACCAGTAACAATCAGTTTCAGCAAGGCTCATAGAAGATTAGTACAAACACTTGGTGATCTTACTGACAAAGTCCACAATTGGAGAAGGCTCTTCAAATCTGAGTGGATCTTCTAATCTGGCAGGTCCTATGTCTTTACTATCCAATGGACAATGTTATGATTTGTAGTAGCCTCAGGAGCATCACACAATATCACTTGTTACAAAAATAGATTGGAAAGTATTCAGACAATAACCAGACATGATAGTGATGGAGTACAGACTTTAATAGGATCTAGATCAGAGATTACACACACATGAGATGCTATAGTGGTGGATAACAGAGAATTAAGAATGTTCTGCATGTTCCAGATTTTAAGTTCCACTTGTTTTCAATGTCAAATTTGACTAAAGAGTTATGTTATTCAGCCTGTTTTTATCTTGATTCTGTTATCTGTCAAGGACTTTACAATGGCATGGTTCAGGGGATCAGTAAGGAAGATAATGGTCTATACATACTTAAAAGAGAGAAAGTTGTAGCAGTAGCATCTGTTCAAAAGGAAGGAGTATATACCATATTATGGCACCAAAGACTGGGACATGCATCTATAATAGCTATGCAGCATTTACCAGATCTAAAGAATAAAGTCAACTTAGATATGCAAAAGGACTATCACATTTTTCCATTAGCAAAGCAGAGTATATTGAAGTTTCCTATTAGTATCAGCAAGTCTAGTAGTATTTTTCAGCTTGTACACATTGATGTATGGGGTCCATATAGTACAACAACTTATGATAGAAAGTACTAGTAGATGACTTCAACATGTATACTTGGGTTTTTCTAGTGCATTCAAAGTGTGAAGTAATAGTTGTACTAAAAGACTTTTTTCATTAACAAAGAATCAGTTTGGTACTTCTGTTAAAACCTTGATATCTGACAATGGAACAGTATTCTTTAATACAAAATGTAATGAATTGTTGTTTTTACTTGGTATTGTGCATCGAAGTAGCTTTCCTTATACTCCCAATAAAATGGGATAGTAGAAAGAAATCATAGACATATTATGGAAATGACTAGAGTACTGAAGTTTCAAAGTGGTTTGCCTACTAGATTCTGGGGAGATTGTGTGAAGATTGCAGTCTATTTAATCAATAAGCTGCCTACAAAGGTGTTGAAAGGGAAACCACCTTATGAAGTGTTGTTTGGAATACAACCTAAAATAGACCACTTAAAGATGTTTGGCTGCTTATGCTATGCAAGTACACTGCCTAGGAGAGACAAACTTTCACCTAGGGCAAGAAGAACTGTCTTGGTTGGATACTCAGAGACTCAAAAAGGATATAGAAGTTTGACCTTGACTCCAAGGATTTTTTTGGTTAGCATATACGTTAGTTTTAGAGAAAATGTATTCCCTTTTAAACATCTCACATATTATACTGGAGATGTGCTTACTCTACTCACAGATGAGGTAGTAGACTTTGAAGGGCACAGATCACAACAAGTACTTGAACCACTTCAAGATCAAGCGGCTCAGGAGGTTGAAGTTGGTGGTCACATTGGTCAGGATGAAGAACAGATTACTGCAGAAGATAAAGAGAATGTGCTTGTAGCTCCAGAAGATGGAGAAAATGTACCAATAGCTGATAATCCTCCTGATGCACTAGTACAAGATGAGCCCATTGTAAAGGCATCTAGCCATTATCATTCTTAGAAGATTTCTTAACCATTGTGGAACCTGCATCCTTTAAAGAATCTTCAAAAGATAGTAGATGGATAGAAGCCATGAAGCAAGAAAATTCAAGCCCTAGAGGATAACAATACCTGGAGATTGTAGATCTGCCCTCGAGGAAACAAGCTATTGGTTCAAAGTGGATTTATAAGATCAAGTATAAGGCTAATGGTGAAGTGGACAGGGTCAAGGCTAGACTAGTTATAAAAGGTTACACACAAAAAGAAGGTCTAGACTACCATGAAACCTTCTCCTCAATTACTAAGATGGTAACAGTTAGAATAATTATAAGTTAAGTAGCTATTAAGGGTTGGAATCTGACGAGCGCAAAACTCACACTTAAATTATGCTCGCTAATTAAATATAATATAGTATAATATCGTATCCACATGGATTTATTTAAAGAGTATTCTTGTAATTTCTAGCTTGATTACTATCCAAGATGATCAACAATTGAGATTTATATAATTTCTAACTAAAATTAACTAAGAGTCTAAAGCTATTGACTAATGACAATTGAAACAAAGAATAAGCAAAGAAAGTTATCAGTGGGAGAAAATAGGGTTTTGATAGGATAGGTGCAAGATAACTGTTTGGGATCTAACTCTAGATAATTCACTTCTAATATTTAAGTGAGTCTCTCGAATTCACTCAATTATTAGTTCACACATTCAGCAGAAACTCCTCTTTCGATTAAGTCTCAACCTCACGAGATGAACCAATTTAAGCTCTGTGAAGATATACAAAAATGCGTAGTGGATTGGTCTTTAGAAGAACCTCTTTCGATTATCCTTCTAATTAGGTTTAATCAATGATTCAACTAGTCTCTTCCGATTACTAAGAAGAATTAATGAACTCAACTAACAATATAATACAAAGATATCACAAGTTATGTCTCTCTCGATTACATGAACAAGTGAATATAGATGCAACAATTAAATCATCCAAAAATGATTTAATACGTAAAAATAGAGTTATAATCCACAAACAATCATTAATACACCAAATCCATCAAACCCTAAAAGGAACTACTCCATAAATATGAAAAAATCCATCATAAAAAAATTAAAGTATAGAAAAACATAAATTCAATCCAAATTCGGGTCTTGAGTGAGGAAGGAATGATGAAATCCTTGTGCTTGTGTTCTTCCAACTCCTCCTTAGCCTCCTTAGGTCTAAAGTATATTAAAAGTCCAGAAAATAATATTTTTCATGTATTTATACCAAGTAGGGTCGGGCCCATATGAAACCTCCCTTTCCTAACCGAAAGAGAAAAATTTGCAAACTTATTATTTTTCATGCGTCGCACTATGCTACGCAGGGTGCGTAGCATTAGTTCAATTTTCTCGGTTGTAAACTCTCTGAACTTAGCTTGTCTGACAAAATTTTGTACTGATTCTACGCACTATGTCACACATTATGCCTAGCATTAGTGTATTTTTCTGTCATACCCAAAAATTACAAGTCTCTGAACTTCTCAAATTTCTGACGCACATTTGCACTGATGCGTTGCACAATGCTACGCATGGTGTGTCGCATTAGTGCATTTCCTCAGAGTGTTGCTTCTTCCTTGATTTTTGACGTCCAGAAGTGATCCTCAACCCCCAAACACGATTCCGGCTTGATCCCTTAAAAATTTACTCACACTTCAAAGCTCCAATTATTTGATTTAGCTCCGCAACATCTACATAACTTGGAATCATTCCTACAAGGCATAAAATACGCAATAAGTGCAAAATACTACCAATTAAAGCTCAACACAAGTAAAGTGCAGTGAATTAGAGTGCAATAAGCGACTAAAATACGAGATTATAGTCTACCATCAGAATCTTTATCAAATGGATGTCAACAATGACTTCTTACAAGGTGATCTAGTTGAAGAAGTTTACGTAAATCTACCTTAGGGATTCCGTATGCAGGGGAATTCTAAAGTGTTTAGATCACACAAGTGACTATATATCTTGAAGCATGAAATATCAAATTGACTAGTGCACTGATCAAGGTACCTACAGAGTGCCTATTATCATTCCTTATTCACCAAGAAGGTTGGTGCAGACATAGTAATTATTTTAGTCTATGTTGATGATATTTTGATCACCGTAAATAATAGCACATTAGTGGATGAATCAAAGACCACTTTACACAAGAACTTTAAAATGAAAGATCTGGGAGAGTTAAATTATTTTCTGCAATAGAAGTTATAAGATCTAAGAAAGGGATCTTGCTTAATCAAAGGAAGCACACCTTTGAACTCATTTCAGATAAAGGTTTAAGTGGTGCAAAACTAGTTAATTCATCACTTTGCCAGAATCTGAAACTTACAACAATCGACTATGACAAACATATAGGAAAGAAGGAGATAAAGAATTGGAAGATATTGGAAGCTATCAAAGACTAATAGGAAAGTTGATTTATTTGATAATAATCAGGCCAGACATCTGCTTTGAAGTGCAGATGTTGAGTCAATTCATGCAACATCCAAAACAATCTCACTTAGAAGCAACCATGAAAGTTGTGAGATACATCAAAGGTCATCAGAAATAGGGATATTTCTGAAAAAGGAACACTAGCACAGGTCACTGCCTATTGCGATTCTGATTGAGCTGCATGTCCAAACACAAGAAGGTCAGTGACTGGTTATGTGATCAAGCTAGGAGAACCCTTAGTTTCATGAAAATAAAAAAGCAGCAGACTGTTAGCAGAATATAGACGCATGGCATCAATTACTGCATAAGTAGTTTGGCTAGTAGGATTGATATAGGAGCTTAACACAACAATGAAAGAACCTGTGACACTATATATTGTTAGCAAGGCAGTGATGCAAATAACATCAAATCTAACTTATCATGAGAGAACTAAACATATAGAAATAAATTGTCACTTTGTGAAGGAGAAGATCAAAGAAGGATTAATTGCACCAGACTATGTTTCCACGAAGGAGCAGATCACAGATGTAATGACCAAGGGACTGGGAGTAGGTCAACATCATCTTTTATTTTCCAAGATAGGAGTGCTAGATGTATTTCACCCTCCAGCTTGAGTGGGAGTATCAAAACTATGAAAGGACCAGTTTATAATTAAATAGGGACCTAACTGTAATTAGTATTACTTAGAGAACTAAGTAAGAAAAACTGTTGTAAGGACATGTGGGTTAGTTATAAATGGTGAAGCTCATAAAAACTAGTTGGACAATTTCATTTTTTTCTTCTTTAATATGCAAGATGCTCTTTCTTCTCTCTATACTTTCTCTCTCTAAATCTCTGTTTGATCCAACTGTGTTGATGACTGCATGCTAGTAAATTATTGATATTCAGTTGAGAATTCAACATTTAATAATGAGGACTTTAAACAAAACGTTGATACGAAAAAGTATGAGTTTTACTAATAGGTGAACCGTAAGACCGGTTGAACATCTACCAAACTAAATTCAGTTTGCAAAGACATGTTAAAAACTATCAAGAAATTCTTATCTTTCTTTTCTGCGTTTCAAGTTTATGCATTTTGCTCTTAATTATCGTGACTTGAGGATAACACTAAGAAGAATTGAAAAATTAAGAAAAGGGCAAGAAATATGTACCAATGAAACATGCGCCAACTTCAAAGATGCACCACTCTTATTCTAGAAAGCATTTGGTTATGGCATATGAAGTAAAGTTAGTAACAAAGAAATCTTATTTTCAACGGATCAAGCGGTTTGTCATTTTTTTCTAACACGAAGTTATAGTCATTAATTTATCAAAGTCGCACAATCTGACAAAGTCAGCATGGTGTGCAGAAATTTAGGGTACGCGCAACGCATTGTCACTTAGCGTTGAAAGCCAATGGCTTTTGGAGATTCTCAAAGTATTAGACTTTGGGTACGTAATGCTCAACCCTACTTTATTCCTAACACTTTAGACACAAAATTTTGAGCTCTGAAGTACCTTTTGGCAGAGGGCTTGAAGGAGCTAACATAATATCAAGATTCTTCATAAGAATTGAATGTAAGAATTAAAGATTTACACTTACGAATTGAGGATAGGAGACTAGTACTATAGGGTTTTAACTAGAGAGGTGTCAAAATTGGGGAAAGTGCAGATATACTCAATTTTGGAGCCACTTATACCCGCATTGCACATAAATTTACAAAAATTACTCACTTGGGAACACACTTCGGAATTCACATATGAAGTTACAAATTTAAGGTTTTGGAATCGGATCAGAAGCTCTGTTATCGCTTCAAAATACAACTTCGAAATCGGATCTAAAGTTGTTCTATCTCTACAATGCAATTTCAGAATTGGATCTGAAGTTCTTGTGTCTCTTCAATGTAACTTTAGAGTTGAATCTGAAGTTTTTATCTCTCAAGAGGTTCGTTTCGTCTGTTTCAGCGAGGTCCCCATCGATCAAGATATCTAGATTTAGCAATGATGGCTTTCGATTTTTCCAAGTACCAACTCAAAGTTTGAGTCTCAATTTTAAGACAAGGAAGAAGAAGAATAGAAAGCAAAGAAGAAGCAACCACAGAGAAGAAGCGGTATCTGAAGTTACCAAAATATAGAGTACGAATTAAACTTTTTAAAGGTAATTTTTACATATTTATACCACATTTTATTACACTCTGATTATCACTTAATTACATTATTATATATAATTTCTTATTTATATACAAAATAATATATTAGATTCCAATATTATCCATTTTTCTCCCTCTATTCCTTTCCGCAATTTGTATCACACTTATTGCATCTGGAATGCTGCGAAAACTCACTGATTGGAGAAATAGTTGGAAAATATTAGTTGGTGAATTTTGGGCAGTTTTCGTCGGCTCAAAAGACCAAACACCATGACAAAACTCATGATTGTGTTGCATAATGCAATTGGAGCTTTTGAAACAGTGGGAAAATCGATATAACAGAGAACAATCAAATGAGTTAGTTATCTTGAAACAGTAAAACAAAATCAGCTAGTAAAAATCTCCATCGACAACCATGAAAAAGTTTTGAATTCAAAAATCATTTTTTTGTGAAATTATTATCTATTTGGATTGGTATTATTTTAAATTATTGAGAATATCCTTTGAAGTTTATATCTCAATTTTCAAAGAATTTGGTGAAGATTTGACGTGGTTTTCGTTAGAATTTCAAATTAAAACTCGAAGAATAAGACATAAATAAATTGTATATATCTTGTATGTCGGGTGTAGAAACGGTATGCAAAATATATACAACTAACATAATTTTATATAATTTATATATAATTGTGTGTAAATTATAGCTTTTGACTGGATTATGCACAAAAAACTTATATTCAAGTTGTAGATAAATTGTAGATTTTGATTATATTTGTATAAAAAAATTTATTAGTTATTTTTTGTAAATAGAAAAACTTAGATAAATCGGGTAAATAAGTTTAAAATTATATATATATATATATATATATATATATATATATATATATATATATATATAATTACAATTTGATATATAATTTACCACATATATACATTTTAGTGATAATTTAATATTCCTAAATTATAGGGCTTTAATTAGCTTTCTAACGTACAAACCCCCAATCCCGACGTCTCTCAACTAATACACAGATAGCGTATTCCATCCCCCACCCCAATGTAACCAATCGCCCAAAATCTCTTTTGCAGAATTTATTTCAAGTTTCACATTCTCTGCTTCTACGAAAGCACTGAGATTTTGGTTGGAAACCGTGGTTGAAAATTGTCTAATTTGTCTTTTATTATGTGTTTGCTTGTTAACGAAAGTTCCCTTTTAACAATTATAGGGTTAGAACGTAATTGACACTGCGAAACTCCATTGACAACCATTAAAAAGCTTCAAAGCTTTGAATTTGAAAATCGAATTTTGAAAAATTATTATTTGTTTGGATTGGGTATTGTTGCAAATAATTGAGAATATATTTTGGAGTTTATATCTCAATTTTTAGAGAATTTGGTTAATATTCGAGATGATTTTGGTTGGAATTTCAGATTGAAACTCGAAAATGAAGACATAAAAAAATTATATATATTTTGTATTTCGGGTGTAGAAACGACATACAAAATATACACAACATAATTGTATATAAAATGTATGTAAATTGTAGTTTTTTACCGGATTCTATACGAAACAATTGCATTTAAGTTGTAGATAAATTGTAGATTTTGACCGAATTTGTATATATTTTGTAAATAACTTTAGTTACATTCCGTAAATAGAAAAAATTAGATAAAATTGGGTAAATAAGTTTAAAATCTCATATATATATATACGAAAAAATCTCGTATATATATATATAGTTAATGAGGCGACCAAATAAAGCAGCCATGAATTATTTATGTCAAAATGGGTGGCTCAGTCCAGCCCAGTCCTCGGAGGCATGAACTTAAACGGCTAGGACGGGCTTTCATTAAAGGATCTTCAAAGTACCAGCTCAGCCCAATCTTGAGCGGGCCACAAGCTAGAATTGGGGGAGAAATTTAAAAATAACCAGATTTACAAGTGGTCATTCAAAAATAGTCACACTTTCAAAAATAATCGAAATTTTGTCACTTTTCATGTAAAGATAAATCTGAACGAAAATACTATTCAAAATCCGGAAAATACTCCAGTATATTATACTGGAGTTTCACCATAAGTATACTGGAACTCCATCATATTATACTGAAGTTCCATCATAAGTATACTAGAACTCCAGCATAATATACTGGAGTTCCAGCAAACTATACCGATCAAGTATAATATGCTGGAAGTTCATACACAGGTGCTCGAATCTCCAATATATTATGCTGGAACTTTTCGCGTGTTAGAGTTCCAGCATAAGTTCATACACAGGTGCACCGAACTCTAGTATATTATGCTGGACCGGTCTCTGTTACAGCAAAATAGTGGCTATTTTTCAATGACTTGATAAACGCTGACTATTTTTGAATGACGAGTCCGAAAACTGGTTAGCCTAAGGGTGGCAAGTGGGCCGGGCCCGGTCCTAAGTGGGCTTCGCGGGCCCGGTCCTAAGTAGGCCGGTCCTATGCGGTCCGGTCCTAAACGGTTTCGGGCTTCGCGGGCTTATTGCTGGAACCGGCTCGGGACCGGGACCACGAACTAACGGTCCCGGATTAAGTGGGCCGGTCCCGGGCCTAAACGGGCACAAGCGGGCCTAAACGGGCCCAGCAAAAACTTTGTATCTTTAATTTTTTTTATTTATAGAAGTTAGAGAAAAAAAATAGTAATAAAAATATATAAGCTATATTCGATTTATATACTATATATACATCTTAATATATATATATATATATATATATATATATATATATACTATATTATATATACATAGTATACATCTTAAAATATAATATATATACATCTTAAGATATACTATATATATATATATATATATATATATATATATACTATATTATATATACATAATATACATCTTAAAATATACTATATATACATCTTAAGATATACTATATATATATAGTATAGTATAGTAGATCTTAAGATATATATACATCTTAAGATATATAAGCTATATATATATATATAGTAAGATGTATATATAGTATATCTTAAGATGTATACTATCGAATATGACTTATAAACTATGTATATATATTATAGTATATATATAGTATATTATAGTATATATATACATCTTAAAATATATATATATATACATACACTATACTATATATACATAGTATATTCGATATACTCGATATACATATATATATATAAGCTTATATATATATACTATACTCTACTATATATACATCTTAAGATATATAAGCTATATTCGATTTATATACTATATATACATCTTAAGTATATATATATATATATATATATATATATATATATATATATATATATATACATACACACACACACTATACTATATATACATAGTATATAAGTCATATTCGATAGTATACATCTTAAGATATACTATATATATATATCTTAAGATATATATATATATATACACACACACTATACTATATATACATCTTATACACACACACTATACTATATATA
Organism: Nicotiana tomentosiformis; assembly: GCF_000390325.3. NCBI lineage: Eukaryota > Viridiplantae > Streptophyta > Magnoliopsida > Solanales > Solanaceae > Nicotiana > Nicotiana tomentosiformis. The sequence goes on along the minus strand of NC_090814.1, from coordinate 51,974,650 downwards.
CATAGTATATAAGTCATATTCGATAGTATACATCTTAAGATATATATAATATATAGAGTAAGATGTATATATATTATAGTATAGTATAGTATATACTATATATACAACTTAAGATATATAAGCTATATATATATATATATATATATATACTATACTATACTATAATATATATACATCTTACTATATATAAGCTATATTCGATTTATATACTATATATATACATCTTAAGATATACTATATATACATGTATATCTACTATATATATATATCTAGTATATCTAGTATACTATGTATATATAGTATATCTTAAGATGTATATATAGTATAGTATAGTATATATAGTATATCTTAAGATGTATATATATATCTTAAGATGTATATATAGTATAGTATATATAGTATATCTTAAGATGTATATATAGTATATCGAATATAGTTTATATATCTTAAGTTGTATATATAGTATATATATACTATACTATACTATACTATACTACAGTATATAAGCCGTATTCGATAGTATATATATAGGCTTATATATATATGTATATCGAATATAGCTTATATATCTTATGAGATGTATATATAGTATAGACTATAGTATATTATAAATATAAGCTTATATATATATATATATATATATACACACACACACTATACTATACTATACTATACTATACTATACTATACTATATGTATAGCTTAAGATATATAAAAGACAAAAATATTGTAAAGAGATATTCAAATCAATGCGTTATATTTTTATTATAGCATTAAAAATCATGGAAATATCTTTCTTAGTCTTCCTCCCCCCTATGGATTGAGCACAACAAGGTGCTAATACCACCATTGAGAAGAAAAAGAAACTAATCAAGATGTGCCAAAATACAAGTTACATATTAATTTACATGGTATCTCTTACAAATTTCATAAATCTTTCAAGGTCCGGAGGAATTTTCGTTGGTGGTGGCGGAAATGAAGCTTGGTCATCACCGCTTCCAGGCGAAGCATCATCCTCCGCAAGTTCAGCTAGCATTTCTTCGTAAGCTTCGTCTACCTCTGGTTGTGATTCAGCAAGTCCAAAATTTCTTCTTTCCGAACGGATCCAATCTCTAAAAAGTACTGATTTTTCCAAGCTCTCCCTCAGAGACTCTCTATAATCACCGAGTTGAAGTCTTGCTTGACTGAAAGCACTCTCTGATGCCATTGTTGAAGCTTGAATAGTTAAAATATCTCAGGCCATCCTTAAAAGAATCGGAAAGTGTTTTTCTTTGTCCTTCCACCATTTCAAAATATTAAAAGAGACGTCGGGATTTACTTCCTCAATTCCCTGTGACAAATAAACTTCAAGTTTATTTAGTTGTGAAAAATCACTAGTACTAGAACCTTGAGAACCCCTGAACCCTGCCCAAGCACTAAGTGCTCTTACTCCCGCAGTTCTTTAGATGATTGAGAACTAGAAGAAGAAGGAGTTGGAACATTTGGTCTAGCATGATCTAATGCAACTTGATAAGCATTATAAATAGTTTGAACATTTATTTTAATTTTGGGTGCACTTGTCCCCTCAGCCAAAACTTTCATATGAAAATATCTAGCTTTATCTTGAAGGTGTAGCAATATGTGTCTAGTCAAACTCCCCCCCTCCTCCCGACTTCCAACATATTGAAAAACTAACTCTTTGCCACGAGTTTTACACTTAGCCCTATTTTTTCTCTTAGCTGAGTAAAAAATTGCCAAACAAGAGATGTTTCTGCCCATTTAGAAGGTTGTCTAGAAAAATTAGGGGCACTAATAGGAGGGTCAGACGGGGGATCATCTAGATTATTATTAGTTGGGTTAACTTCAGGAGCAGGACTAGTGGGTGTATCATCATCCGGTTGCGTTTCATCAAAATCTATTTCTTCATCATCATTTTCATCAATAGTTGGATTACCATAAAAAGCATTCATATATTCATGGTTTAATTATTCACCGGGTGCAATATTATGGCAAAATTGACTCTCGGTAAATTGTAATAAACTATTATCGCTATCAAGAATAGGAGGTGTAGGACGGGTAACATGTTTGGGTCGGGGAGCCGGGGGAAGTGAAGGAGGAACATATTGGCCACTAGATTCACCACTCTTCGATTTTTCCTTATTTTTACTAAACGTATTTTTTAAGGAATAAGCCATCTTAATTAATCAAGCAAAATAAATAAAACAAACAAAATTATAATATTAAAACTTAAGAGTTGGAACGAGTTTACCGAATTGACGAACAACTTGTTGGAAATTGATTATCGTTGAAGACTTCAATTCACCAACTTCACAATTGTTTCACAAATTGTAACAATAAAGTAAGCAATAATAGCAATTATAGAAGTAAATTAGAGAGAGATTGTGATAGATTGATGATTTTGTAAGAAAAAATGAAAGAATGATGGGGTATTTATAGTTGAAAATAGGGAAAAAGTATAATTATAAAAAGTTTGGGATTAAAACAAAGTTTGGGGGGTTAAATGACTATTTTTTAAATAGCCAACGGCTATTTTTGACAGCCCAACGGTTATATATTTAAAAAAGAAATAGCCGTTGGGACTGTTTGGCCCTCTAAGGGACCGATCCGGTCCCGGTCCCTGGCGGGCTAAATGGTCCCGGGCCTGACGGGCCCAAATCGGACCAAACGGTCCTGAACCGGCCCACTTGCCAGCCTTAGGTTAGCCCGTGCTATTTTTACTAGAATTGGTTGGCCTTTAATTTATAGAGTATAGTGTGTATAGTGTTGCTTTTCTTCTCAAAATACTCCGCCCATCCCTCCTCCCCACTTTCTCTCGATTTTGCATCAATTAAAGAGGCAAAGGGGAAATAAATTTTCCTTTAATTAATATGAATTGATTAAGGAGCAAACACTTACAGTTCATAGTGGGTACAAATAGTTAAAGAAAAATGACAGTCCGTGGCCGTTGAGTTCCAAAACTAACACCAAATTTTCTTGGTGGTGATTATTTTCCTTAGTTAAGATATTCACGTCAATGAAATGGAAAACTAGAGATATGAGGTTTGCTCTACCCATTTAGTATTTCTCAAGCAAAAGTAAAAAGATTTCTGTTTTTTTTTTCTTCCTTTTTCTGTTTTCTTGCAGGGGAATGGTCTTTTCACAAATTTTTAGCTATTATAGTTGTTGACAAGAGGCAGTCAGGGTCAGGCAGAGAAGAAAAGTTACAGCACGTTTTCTGATTTTCAATTTTGCCATTCTTTAGTTGTATACAACTTTGTAATTATAGTCAATATTTTGGCTAACGGAATCCATCTCACATAAGCATAAGTATTTTTGTAAATTGTAAACTTTGTTGGCAATATTCTTTGGGACCCAAAAATATTGCATTGTGTGATGGATATCATTTGCACAAGTTGTATCTCTTCTTTTACACCTAAGAGGCTAAGACTTTTTTGCCTATAAAAGGGAAGGTCATTAGTTCATTTTAGACACACCAACAAGGCTTGAGTCTTCATTGATCTTGTGAGGTTATTCTCTTAGAGTATTTGGGATTAATTAGAGTGTTTACTCTAATTTTGTACTCTCTTTTGTACTCTTATTGTTATAGTGAAATTGCTCATCTCCGCTTATGGATGTAGATCACTTTGACCGAACCACGTTAAATTAGTATCATATTTATCTGGTTTAATTGTCGTTGTTATCAACTTCCATTGTCTTTGTTATTGTCATTATACCGTTGTTTGACTAAATTCCGCATTACCTGAGTTCCCGATGCTAACAAACTTTATTCTTTAGTTGTATACAAGATAGGAAATGATAACTATGCAAAATTCATTATGTACATACTAATAAGGCCTTTCAGGTTTACAATTACGTTACAAGTAATGACATTATCTTTCTTTTTTTTCATACTTCAATCAGAACCGATCTGCCAATTGTGGAAATTGCTGCAGCAGCCATGCTACGCCTCTGATGGCAACCTGATAAGATTCATAGAGATGTAAGAGGAAAAATAATGTTAGAAAAAATGAAATATAAAAGAACAGAGAAAGAAACATTCTTGGACAACAAAGTCTCTGCTGCAGGAAAGTTGATAGTACTAATGTTTCAAGGCTCTTTCGTTCATTTCTATTTTACTGTACCTTTTTATCAGCTAATTAGAAAGTTCAGTGCATGAATAATGTGTTAGACTCTGTTTATATTCCAGCATGCAAATTGCAATAGCTAAATAAATATACATCGCTGCATAAATCGTCCCGGCCGGAGGGACTTTGGCACAACAAGCATCATTGAATGAATACACAGCAACTTACGTCTTTTGATTTTTCCAAATGCGCGAAGACAATATCGCGATCCATTGCTTTGGGGAGAGGCAATAGGGTTTAAGGATAACCATGCATATGCCAATAGAACATGGAACCCAGCTCAAACACATAAAAGAAAATACTTTTTCTACTTGGATAGATTTGAGATTCAGATGACAAATATTAGAGATGGAAAGCTCGTCCCTTAGCCATACCTATATTGTCCACTTTATTAGCCATTCTCAGCCCCTTCAATGATTCTTTTTGGCAAGACACAAAAAGTTAAAGAGTAGACTAATGTATGTGGCTGTCGATGTAAATACACAAACATCAAGATAATAGATAAACGATTTTCCCCAGTTTAGGAACTTCCATTTATGAGGAAACATACATACCAATGCTGTCTCCCCAGGCTTGACTGCAGGTTCCACACTGTCTCTGCCATAACTGCTTAAGAAAATTAACATTAGTCCAGACATGAGATTTCGTTCTCTTAATAACCCTAAGACAGTGATTTTCATGCTTTTGTTGGAAGAGATATTTAGACATTTTGACTACAAAGAGCTGCTAAACAATTACAGAAACATAAAAAATGCCAGGAGCGGTCAAGAGTAAATATGAAATCAAGAAATCATTCCTACGGCCGTATACATCAAACGCTGAAAAGAAAGAACATTAACTTCAGAGCATGAGGTAATGCCATTTGTACCAAGAGAATTTCCGTCATTATAAATTTTAAAAATTAAACTCCATCTATGTGTTGCAAAGTATAGTCAGTTCCAAGCCCGAATAAAAGCGAAGAGTTGCAGTAGGTTGACCAGTGTAAAAATAGCCTCACTATACTGAACTTTGAATAGTGAATTTGTTGGAACATGCTCACCTTGGTAGGCATATAAGTGGCGCAAAATAGATACGAAAGATTTATATAGCAGAATCCAACTAATTTGAGATTGAAGAATAGTTGGTTAATTTTATTGATAATAAACCACTATTCTGACTAAAGTGGACATATAAATTTGCCTTTATATCTTCATGAATGAAGTTATTCTATCTACAGATCACATAAAATCAAAGTGGCCAAAAGAATAATAACGCATAAAAACACATCCAACATTTTATACGGGTTGAGATTTTGTTTTACGTACAGTATTTGTCTCTGGCCATTTACCACTTCCAATCGATAAAAGCTGCATCCTTTGCTAAAAGGAAACGGTCTTCCCCTCCATTCTGTTATCACATTCAAAATCAATTAAAACTGAAGAATGAAGATCCAACATCCTGGGAAACATTATAGAAAACAAAGCAAAGCATGGTAAGCTCTTTTCACACCTAAGTGCCAAGTGACGCCAACAGCTGAAGAATCCTCCTGGGATATGTCATCAATAACAAATTGGAGATCAGATCCAACCGAGTCGGTGAACTTCTTGAAAAAGTTTAGAATCGCCTGCAGTAACAATTGGTGATCAAATGTAAGCATAATGTTAAAAAAGTTGACCTTGGTCTAACTCAACGCTAAAGCTCGTTCAACTAGTGAACATTATCCAGAACTATATAAGAAAACTATAGCCTATACACTTGTGGGATTTAGACATGCCCCCACACGTCAAGAATTGGACATTTGGAGCGTGGAGTAACATAACATGAGTGACCGTCATCAGGTAACCCGACATCAGAGATGAATTTGGCTCCATACCATAATAAAGTGTATGATCGCCTTATCTAAAAATTTAAGCCTTTATATGAGATGGTCACACCAACATATAGAAATCTATTTACAATGATAATTAACTACTAAGAAAAGTCGTCACTTATAAAAGCAAAAGGATAAAGGCGCGAGGAAAAACAGTTCCAGTAATCATCTTTCTATCACCACAGCATTCTTCGTGCTGAATAAAGAAGACAGCTGTATTTCTTGTGCTTTTGAGAAAAGCAGTTATATTCCGGGATACGAACAAGAAAAAACTGGCTCTTGGATGCGAATTAAATTACGTACAGCTCCATTGTCCACTTTGCATATTGTAGAGTCAGTTTGACCTAATTTGAGTGAACTTGAACGTGGATAGCTTCATCATTCGAAACATATTTAAAAGTTTACAAATTTCTAGTTTATAAATGATTAATAGAGTACGTAACACACATAGGATAAAGATAGGATCTCGCCTTAGAGAACCTCTAGTTTTAGAGAACTTCTAATTTGTATCAAAAAAGATAACTTATTCAGTACTGGAAAGAAACGCCCCAAATGGAGTGGAGTGGATTCATAGGATTTATCTAGACAACCCAACTAGTTTGCAATTAAGGATCAGTTGATTGTTTAATCAATAAAAATTAGTACATGAAGAACTAAAAGGACAAACTTTTAGCACTTTGAAAATGTAGAAAAAGAATCTAAGACAATTGACGCACAAACCTGCCAGCTGAAGGGTCTTTGGGAATTGTTACAACAGCATATGGGAAGTGAAATTTTTAGCTAGAAATAGGGACAAATTTTCATATATCTGAATGCATGTTTATGTTTAGGGGTGTGTGCACGGGAAATAATTTTAATATCTTTAGTTGCGTAGATCTCTTTTTGTCTCTGAACCTATCAAAAAAGCATGGCTCCCTGCAGCTTTGATCTGGCATCCCCACTATATCATGTCCTCAACACACTTAACCCATTTTAGGTCAGACCATTATACACATTAAGATTAAGGGGAAGTAGTAGAGCTGTGTTTCGGTGAACCGTAAAACCCAGCACCATCATGATAATAAATAAGCTGAATTCATTGAATGACAAAGGTTACAGGAAAAGGATTGAAGGGATAAAATGAATTTTGGAGGAGGTGTACAGTGTATAGTTAAGCAGATTCAGGTTCAATGGCATGCTCAAGCTTGAACAATGCATAAATAGTTTTGGCTTCAGTCTTTTTCTTATTGAACATGACCGAAAGGTCTGCACAACTAACTATCAAACGTATATGCATCTTCAATGAAAATTAATATGCTCACGATCTACTTATGTAGGATCAATTGTTGAAGGGGTCCTTACGTCTTAGTTGTGTGGTAGTTTAGCTTTCCTAACCCACCCCCACTTGTTAAAAGGTTGAGTACATTCAATCTTCATTAAGGATTGGGAGGTAAGGTTTATGTCCCCTACTATGGTTTTTTGTTTTGTTTTGTTTGGTTATTAATATACAGGTAGTGGTCAATGCCAACCCCTGCAGCACAACAAGTGAGCATGACTTGAGTTGTATGGATTTATTTTAAAAAAATATATATCCTCGCAATCTGATATACATGGAGATCTAGAGAACTACACAGCACATATATGACACAACTAGAGGCGGCAAAATGAATTTTTACCATCCATATTATCCACTAAAAATGGGTTGGATAATGAACTTTTTAAAAATGTGTCAAATATGGATGAGAACCATATTATCCACTTAGAAAATAGATAACTAATGGCTTTACCTTTTACATTGTAAAGACTCAAATTGGGGGTTCTTCAAGTTTAAGAGATTAGAAATTTTTCCAAAAGTGATCATATTCAAGAAGACATGAATAATATGAATATTATACGTCGGTTAACCCATTTTCTATCCGTATTAAATATGGATCGGACCGGATAATTTATCCGTTTTTGCATTATTCGCTTTAGATCCGTAGACACAACTTATGCTATTTCCCGTTATCCCAAGTCCAGCTAGTTAATCATAAGGTACCAAAATCCCCAATTTCACACCTGAATGTAAGTCCAAACATATCAAGGGAACAAACCCATATAGTAACAGCACTGAAAATCAAAATAATGTGAAAATCACCAAAAAAAATTCTCCGTTACATCATGAAAGTCAATAACTCGTTGAACCCAGAAGTCTAATTAACTTTGAATGAGACATAAAAAAAAGATACTTAACCTGCATTACTGTATGATAAATCCTCGGAGTATACATTCACATAAATTAGAATGGAGAGAGTAATTATCATCAAACTTAAAACTATTAATACAGTTTGATAACTAACCTTACGGCCAACAAAAGGTTGAGGAAATACAAGGTCCTCATACACACAATTCTCAGCAATAAGCTGCTCAACTGAGTCCAAATCGCGGCTATTTATTCCGCCATAGAACTTCCTCACTACACTCGAAGCCGACTCCAAATCAGTCACAGAATCAGAAGAAGGAGATGAAGTAACCTCCGCCGTCTGATTGCTGTTTCGTACAACTACGTGTCTTATCCCCCGGCCAGAAATGATCCTAAATTGAAAATCAGTAGAGAGGTTGAATTTGGCCGGAGAGAAAATGGGGGAGAGGTTTGGGTTGAGAGGAAGGAGAGAGAAGGATGAGGAGTTGCTCATCAGCATCACCATTGCTGCACTTACCTGTTTGTGTTGTGTTTCTGAGGCGCGGGTATATAACTGCCACTGATTTTTAATGAATTTAGAGAGGACATCTTTTTATACTAATAATTCTGAAACATTTGCTTCTTTTTTTTTTTTTTCCTTTTCAAAATTATTAAATAAAAGAAAAAGAAAAAGGAGAGCTCCTTTGTTGTTGCGTTTCTGAGAGTCGAATAGAGTAGTAGAGTAAATTTGTTCCTTAAAATTTTCATATATTGTTTCTCATTTTAAAAAATGTACAATATTTTTGCCTGATATTCATTTCAAAATGCACATATTCGTAACTCTTTTGAGATCTTTCACTAACATTGTCTCTAGAAATTTGAAGTTATTTTCCGAAAAAATAATTGTTCTGTCCAATCTATCCAGTAGGAATTACAATTGTTTTTCGATTCGAAGACAATGGAAATAAAATATTTCTTTTTGTCATTCTCTTTATGAATCGAGTAGTGGATATATACCGCGTTTGCAAGTAAAATATTAATGGTATGGATCAATTTCTATGGTACCTTCAAGTCTCTTATTTATGTTTTTATTTCAACTCTAAATAATAGGAGTATTAAAAAACGCAAGTTATTTTATATAAAATACTCTTTCAACTTTACTTTACTTATTTATACACTAATAAGTATTCTAACAAATTAAAAGAACACCCAGACTTTGAAAATAATTGTCAGCGTCCACAGAAGAAAAATATATGTATTTACTTTTGCATTTATTTATAAAAAATGCATACTCCTTCAGTGTTACTTTACTTGTTTTTAATTTGTTTTCATACTTCATAGATTTTTATTTGTGATTATAAGTATACTAAGAAAAGAGGATAAATTCTTGTTCTATTCCGTTTTCTTTTAATTCCAAAAAGTGGATAAATTCCACTACTTCTTGTTTATAAACATTTTTAAATGTATAGCACAATAAAGCAAAATGAGAAATATTTTTATGCAAATACCTTGGACTTTAAAATATAATTTAATGGTGAAATAAATAAAAAATTAAATGAGTACCATAGAAATTGATCCAGGCCATCAATACTCCTCTTGCACACGTGGCATACATCCACTGCTCCATTGAAAATTAATGGAGCTAATCCTTTACCTAAAAGACGGGTCTGCTTTATCGTAGAACTCTTATGCTTTTGATGCTGTATTACAATGTTTTCCCTTTGGAACAGATTTGTAATATCTAGGAGGCTCAAACATGATATTGTGACGGGTTTGAAAAAAAAAAAAAATCATACTTATGTACATTTTCACAAGATCTTGTTTCCAAACAGTACTAAGATCTTGTTTCCAGATTTTACTTCTCTAGCTGACAGGAAAAACATCATAGCAGTTCGCTACAATTAAACATTTTTATGAACAACACATATATCTTAAGAAATAAAAGTTTAAGATACAACTAAAAATGAGAAAGTCAAAGAGAGCTTAATTTCAATATCATTAACGACAAGATCAGATTCCAGTTAGCTGTTCAACTTGATGTAATTACAGTCAGTTTCAGATTCCTGAATACCTATTACCTAACATTAATTTCAGATGAAAAATTTTCACATTGTGTACTTTCCTTGATTCCGTCTAGTCTAGTAAATACTTGGAAATTATCTTTCATAGCAATTACAGATCATATTATATGCAAGACACTGTGAAAGTTAAATTTGAGAAACTGCCCACACCACATTTCTCAAGAGCCTAACACAAAAAGATCAGTAAACCAGTAAATCAGTAGTTAAATAACCAATGAGTAAACACAAAACTGACAAATAACAAAATACAAAAACCAGATATTTCGACTAGGCATAGCAATTGCAAAAATCCAACTTCACCTCACTACTTCAGCCATGTTTTTCACAAAAGGAAAACTCATCCACTAGTTCCAAATTGCCCTCCTAGTAGTAACAAAAAGTAAACAAAAGATGCCTCAAAATAAAACTGTCCAACCAACAGAAATTGATGGGAAAAAAATTCAACAGAACTTATCCATACTGCACGGAAAGAACCCTTAACGATTGGCCTTCGCAACCCTCTCAATCTCATCCTTCTTCTTGATAGCATAGCTGCACGTACATAGAAAAATGAATAGGCATAGAAGAGTAGTTGCATTCAAAAAGGAGCAACAGCAACAACAACATAGCCATTATAATCCCACAAGTGGGGTCTAGGGAGGGTAGTGTGTACGCAGACCTTACCCCTACCTGGAGAGGTAGAGAGGCTGTTTCCGATAGACCCTCGGCTCATGATAAGGTAAAAAGGAAGAAAAGGGAAGAAGAAGAAGAAGAAGAAAGAGGGGGGAGAAAGAAAGACGATAAGGAAAAAGAGGAGAAAAAGTAGCATCAGATAGTAGCAACAATTTCCCGTAAAAGGGAGAAAGAGTAGCATCAAATAATAACAAGCATTCAAAAAGGAGCAAAGGACTAAAAATGATGGCAGTAGGAAGATTACCTGTTGGAAGATCCCTTGGCAGCATTGATGAGTTCATCTGCAAGGCATTCTGCAATGGTCTTGATGTTTCTGAAAGCACTCTCACGTGCACCAGTTGTGAGGAGATATATTGCCTGGTTAACACGACGGAGTGGAGAAATATCAACAGCCTGACGCCTCACAACTCCAGCAGAACCAATACGAGTTGCATCTTCTCTTGGTCCACTGCATTGCACAGGTTATTATAAAATGGAAAAGGAAAAATGAGAAAGACTAAAATATCTAAAGCATGCTGCATCATGAGAATGCTCAAACTATAACTTTTCAGTGCAACATGCAAAAAGAACAAAGACCACATGGTATGTAAATCTTCTAATTAACTAGAAGCCTCAGAAAGAAAGAGTCAAACTGATAAATAAGCAAAAATGAATTATCTCTAAACCTGTTGATAACAGCATCAACAATCACTTGGATTGGGTTAAGGTCAGTCAACAGATGGATAATTTCCATAGCATGCTTGACAATACGAACAGCCATCAACTTCTTCCCGTTGTTTCTTCCGTGCATCATCAGTGAGTTGGTCAACCTCTCTACAATTGGGCATTGAGCCTTTCTAAACCGCTTGGCTTGGTACCTCCCAGCCGTATGCGGCGTATATGTAGGATGCTTGGCAGCAGTAGCAGTTATGTAATCCTCAACAGAAATATCACTTATCTGCATGAGCAATAACGTTAAGAAGGAACTTAGGAGAACACTGATTGACATGCTCATTTGTGCATTTAATTGAAGAATCCATCCAGAATTACATTACCAACCTAACCAACAAACATTGCTTTGGACTTGCAGCAAGTAATATAAATGCACCATATAACAGGTTACAGCGATAAATAAGTACACCTTGTGTAAGGCTGTCTGTTACTGATTGGTGGAACGAACAATATTCTGCCCAATTTGAGCAGTGTTTTAGCGGGCATATCTCTCTAAATAGAAAAGATCAAGGAAGCAGAAAATATATTATAATAGATATATATATTGCATAGCGTTTCAAGTTTCTTAATCAATATATTGGACTTGGTGACCTATAAATTATCTCTCCTATGCTACCATTAGCATTTAACAACAGGAAATTTAGTCTAAATCTGCAACCAACAATTTCTATTCTTAATTGATCCTTCAGATTTAGAAAAAGCCAACTTTCACCCGAATCTTTTGAACATAATAGTAGGTAAAAACCGTAGACAATAGTATCAAGCACTTTCTTTTGAACATAATAATAGGTAAAAACTGTACACAGTCACTAGAGTTAGCAAAAAATAGATTGGTTTTACCATCTTCTAGGACGAGGTTGCCCTTGGTTCTAGTAAAGAACCCGCAGTTAAAGAAGATAAAACAGAACGGTGGAATACTTCAGCAATATTTTCCTCAATTTCTCCGATCTAAAAAAATATTTTCCTCAATTTCAAAACAAACTCGACGACAAGCAGCTGTGGAGCCAAGAATACATATAAGGGATATTAAAAGAATACTAGAATATGAACCTGTGACATAAAGCAATTTTTGAATCCCATTTTCCACAACACTAGAATCTTTCATTGTGCCAACGGGATTCAACTAGGGCCGTGCATAATTTAGTAAATAGTGAATTACCATACCGAAACCGAAAATTTTGGTATTTGGTATTCGATATTTTGGTATTTGGTTTAAGTTTTATAAAAAAAATTGGTATTAGGTATGGTATTTGGTATTTTAAAAAGAAATACCGAAATACCGATACCGTACCAAAATATATATTATATTACACAATACACATATTATTAATTATATCATAAATATAAAAAATCTAAAATTTTACTTTTCTTTATTCTCTAAGTTCATCAATTATCTCTAACCAAGTAATAAGACATTTCTAATGATCAAATTTATTCCTTTATGTACAGTTTTCTCTCTCTGGGTTGATATTTGATGGTTTTGGACAAAACTTTTGTCAACAAACGATTTTAGTTTTACACACTTTTGAGTACTTTAATAAAGAATATTAAAGTCTATGACTCCATGAACTAGTTAGTATTCAAACCGAATAAACCGAAGTTACCGAACCGAAGAAACCGAAATCGAAAGGAGAAAAACCGAACCATACCGAATTTAATTAGGTACGGTATTAGTATAGCATTTTAAGAAACCGAATACCGAAAATACCGAACCGAAATATCTAAATACCGTACCGTACCGTACCGACGAACACCTCTAGATTCAACTGCTCATATATAACAAAAAAAATCATTTTTGCCCTATTTTTGCAGTATAATTTTCCGGTAAAGGAGATTCAATTGATCCCCCTCGCCAACACCTAGCAATGCCCCTGTCGACAAGCTGAGATTTTTCTCATAAGAAGAAAAATCATCTAACACTAATGGTACTTACTAAAAAATAATCAAACAAATATCATAAAAATTAAATTATTATTAAAAATAAAGTTTCGATGTTCACAGAAAGTATTACTCCGTACCTAAGCTACTATAACAGCCGTAATTTCCTTCAACTTACTAACCCAAATTCGACAAATCAAGCAGAGATCTTTTCCTATTTGAGAAAATGTGATTATTATTAAAAGGTTACGATTCAAAAGCCACACTAATAATTAAAAACAAAAAAGCTCTCTCCAACATAAATCTTAAGCAAATAACAAAAATATAAAACAAAGCAAACAAAATAATGCAAAAAAGAACAATTCAAAAGGAATAAAATAAAGGGGAATGAGGCAAATTTTAAACCTGAACGTCGTCGTAGGACCAACGATTGAATAGCATAACATCAGTGTGAGCCTTTTCTTGCTGATTTTGGCTTTCTACTACGACTGCAGCTGCTTCCATTTTTACTCTTCTTTCTTTTCTCGAGGGGGATTGGGAGGGTTTAAGGAGGGGACTTACAGAAGCTAGAGAGTGAACAAGAAGATGAGGAAAAACCCTAAAACGAGAATAAAGAAAGTTATATCGTCCAAGTTTGCCTTCATTTTACCTCGGAATTACACGTGTGTTCTTGAATTGGGCTAAGGCCTTTTTGGGCCAGTTTAAGAGGTGGCAAAAACTGGTCCAACTTGTTCTCTCTCGTTATGTGTTGTGTTTTTCTACTATTTAACCCAACTAGGCACAAACTCAATACATTTGAGTTTTGGGCTTTGGAAAGGACTGTATGATCGTAAAAATTTCATGGCGTACATTGTTATTTAACCTATTGTTAATTTTTAAAAATTATTTAACTGCCTAGTTTTGGCAAACATCAGACAAAACATGTTGCGTCCTCCTCCTCCTTATTCTTCTTCAACTTGTTGTTTCTAGACAATAATTTATTCACCGGAACTTCAGTCATTGTCACGATCCAAAATCCAACTCGTCGTCGTGATGGCACCTAACCCAATCCGCTAGGTAAGCCAAGTAACATTCAAACTCCCAAGAGCTGGTAGTACAAGTCATGAGTTTCTAAGACTTAGAATTTATAAAGCTGGTACGAATTAAATACATCATCTGTTCGAAACATACATAAATAGATTTGCTAAATCTAAAGCTACCAAGAACAAGTGACAACTATAACCGGAATGCAGGTACATCTTCAATGCCAACTCTCGCCATACGCAGTAACATCGACTCCAACATTTGCACGCAAGGTGCAGACGTGTAGTATGAATACAACCGACCTAATATACTCAATAAGTAACAAACTTAACCTCAAGTTGAAAGCAGTGATGATCTTGAAAGAAGGTCAGTGTTCAACACCAATAGCCAATAATAATTCATAACAGTATAGTGAAGACACGTATATAACTCGGGAGATGAAATGCTCAGTTCGTCCACAGATACGGGAAAGTAGACATGATTTTCAAGTATAACAATCCAAGTCTAAATCTTACCACTGAAATCAATTAAACATGAGTTTATCAAAAAATATATGTTTTTTCCCAATTTACAACATCAGATAAGACTTTTCATTTATCCGTTAGCATGAGAAAAATGTATCTCTATGCCTACATGTCAAATATACATGTCAAGCTATCAAATGTCAAATTACCGACTAGCATGAGGAAAACACATCTCTATACCTACATGTCAATTATACATGTCAAATTAATGATTCCATAGTGATATCATCAAGTACACTCACCTTCGCACACTCAAGGTACACTCACTCTCAGCACACTCAAGATACCTGGCTCAATGCCCTCACTCCATCACAAAAAAAAAAAACACTCAGCATTGTACGGATGCCTAGCTCAAAAGCCCCTCACCAAAGCACATGTATATATATATATATATCTTTATGCCTGCGCCCACTGCTGGTATGTAAGACTCCGGAAAGGCGGATCCTACCCGAGCGCTAATCAAAAGCCAATATGGCCTGTTGTAGCGTGCATCCCGATCCACAATAATAATAAATCCATAAGGCCTACTACGGTGTGCAACCCGATCCGCATGATAATATAGTCAATATGGCCTGCTGCGGCGTGCAGCCCGATCCACAATAACACTCTCCACACAGCTCTAAGGCCAACCTCAGTCATCACCCTCTCAAGTCTCGAGGGCTCACAATATCATCTCACTCAGCCCAAACAGTACCACATATAACAACAACAATGTGTGATATATCAATGAACAACGAACAAACTGAGATATGATATGCAAATGAAGAATCATGACTGAATGTATAACTTACAATTGAATTAGATATCTAAAAACAACAGAAATAACCTCATTAGGTCTCAACCAAATAAGCACATAACTTAAGCATGATTTCTAACATGGATCACAGCTCAGGTAATAGCAGGATATGATAGCAAAACAAGTCCGATAATAGTCTAGAAGTCAAATTGAATCATGGTTAATTGGTTACGCTGGTGCACGCCTATATGCCCGTCACCTGCATGTGCGTCACCCTAATACATCTCATATGACATAGTTCCCGGGGTTAAATACCCTCAAATTCAAGTTTAGATATGTTACTTACCTCAAATAACCTAAATCCAATACCGAGCAAGCCAAACAACGCTTTAGAAAAGCCATCCCGTTTGAATCAACTTCCGAACAACTCGAAACTAGCCAAAAATAACTCAAAAATATCAAATAATGCCATGGGGCCCAAACGAAAAAGATCGAATCTTTAATCAAATACTCAAAGTCAACCAAAAAGTTAACCCGAACCCGCACCTCAAAATCCGACAAAATGTACAAATTTCAATCACCCATTCGAATACGAGTCCAATCATACTAATTTCACTCAAATCCGACTCCGAATCGATGTTCATAACTCAATAATTCACTTTAGAAAAATTTAGACAAAAACACCCAATTTCTCATTCAAATTCATAATCAAAATGTCAAAATCGAAGATGGAATCATGGAATGCAATCAAAATCGAGTCAAAAATATTTATCCTAATCCATGTGGTTGAAATCGCCTCCAAAATCGTTCAAATCCGAGCTCCATAACTTAAAATATGATAAAATGACCAAAACCTTTGAAATAGAGTACTTATAAATCTGCTCCAGGTATACTCTTCGCAAACGCGGAAGAACCATCGCGTTCGCGATGAACAAAACGCACTGCCACTAAAATTCCTTACGCGTTCGCGATGACTCCCATGCGAACGCGATGCTCACATATGCCAACACTATGCGAACGCAACCCGAGTCTCGCGGACGCGAAGAAAGGTCCTCCAGCTCCCAGCTTACCAATACCAACGCGACCTCACACATACAAACGCGAAGCTCAAGTCTCACAAAGCTATGCGAATGTTACCCTACTGTCGCGAACGTAAAGAAGAAAAATCACCCAGCTCCAGGAATCACTTCGCAATCGCAACTTCACCTTCGCGATCGCGAAGAACAACAGAAACATCAGAAACCAACAATACCAACATAGCCCAAAATGGCCTGAAAATCGTCCAAAACTCACCGAGCTCCTCGGGACCCCGTCCGAACAAGTCAACAAGTCCCAAAACATAATATAGATCTACTAGAGGCCTCAAATCCCACATAACAATATCAAAACCATGAATCGCGCCTCAAATCAAATTTAATGAACTTTTAAACTTTTAACCTCCAAAACTCGTACCGAACCATATCAAATCAACTCGGAATGCCCTCAAATTTTGCACACAAATTTCAAATGATATAACGAACCTATTCCAACTCTCAAAATCATAATCCGAACCCAATATCATCAAAGTCAACTCGCGGTCAAACTTATAAACATTCCAAACCTTAAAATTGCCAACTTTCACCAAAAAGAGCTAAAACCTTGTAGAAATATCTGAATGCAAATATGGGAATACGACCATGTCCAAGATCATCATTCGAACCTAACGGAACCGTCAAAACTCCGTTCCGAAGTCAAATATATAAAAGTCAAACTTGATTAACTCTTCCAACTTAAAGCTTCGTAGATAAGAATCATTCTTCCAAATCAAACCGGAACCACTCGAAAACCAAAACCTACTATACACGCAAGTCATAATACACCATATGAAGTTACTCGCGACCTCAAACCCTTGAACGAAGTGCAAATGCTCAAAACGACCTTTCGGGTTGTTACTGTCACGACCCAAAGTCTAGCTAGTCGTGATGGCACATAACCCAACCCGCTAGGTAAGCCAAAATATAGTCAACATAATTCAAATAGGATAACAAGAGTTAATAAATAAAATAACTGAGCTTCCTATACAAAAATCTCAAGGATTGCTAGTATAAATCATGAGCATCTAAGACTTAGAATTACAAAGCTGCTATGAAATAAATACATCATCTATTCGGAATGTACATAAACAGATTTGCAAATCTAAAGCTATCAAGAACAAGATGCAGCTATAACCGGAACACAGGTATATCTTCAATGTCAGCTCCTGCCATACACTACAATATCAGCTCCAGGATCTGCACACAAGGTGCAGAAGTACAGTATGAGTATAACCGACCCTATGTACTCAATAAGTAATAAACCTAACCTTAGGTTGAAAGTAGTGACGAGCTCGAAAAGCTGTGAGAGTCCAACACCAATAGCCAATAACAACTCGTAATAATATAATGAAGACAGTAAAAGAAATAACTCAAAAGATATTATGCTAAGCTTGTTCACAGTTATGAAAAAAGTAGACATGCCTTCCAAGTATAACAGTAAAGTCCAAATCTTTCACCGGAATTACCAAAATATGAGTATATCAGAAAACAATGATTTTTCCCAAACTTTAAACAACAAAAAAGATATTTCATTACCAGATAGCATGAGGAAAGTACATCTCTATGCCTACATGTCAATATGCATGTCAAGTCATCAATTATCATATACCGTTTAGCATGAGAAATATACATCTCTATGCCTACATGTCAAATCATGAATGTCACAATACTGTCTAGTATGAGGAATATACATCTCTATGCCTATATGCCAATTATGCATGTCAAATGAATAATTTCACGGTGATGTTCCCAATACTCTCACCCTCAACATACTCAAACTGTTTGTCTCAATTGCCCACTTCATCACACACACACACACACACAATCACTCAACATTGTACGGGTGCCTGACTCATAACCCCTCACCAAAGCACGTGTATATATATCATTGTGCATGTGCTCACTGTTGGTATGTTAGATTCTGGAGGGGCAGATCTTGCCCAAGCGCTAATCAAAAGCCAATAAGGCCTGTTGTAGCGTGCAACCCGATCCACAATAATAATTAAGCAAATAAGGCCTGTTGCGACATGTATCCCGATCCACAATAATAATAATAATAATAATAATAATAATAATAATAATAATAATAATAATAATAATAATAATAATAATAATAATAATAATAATAATAATAGTAATAAAGCAGTATGGCCTGCTGTGGCGTGCAACCCGATCCATAACAACGCTCTTAACTTGGCTCTACGGTCACCTCAGCCATCAACCTCTCAAGTCTTAAGGGCTCACAATCATATACCACTCAGCCAAACAACTCCACATATAGGAAAAACAATGATAATATGCGACGTAACGATAAATGATGAATAGAGACTGAGATATGATATGCAAATGAAGAACTATGACTGAGTGTATAATTACAATTAAATCAGATAACTCAAAACAACAGAAATAGCCTCATAAGGTCTCAATCGAATAAGTATATAGCCTAAACATGCTTTCTAACATTAATCACAGCTCAGATAATCAAATAAGTATGGGAAAACACGGATGTAGCAGGATATGATAGCGGAATAAGTATGATACTAGTCTAAAATTCAACTTGAATCATGATTACCTCGGTGCACGCCCACACGCCCGTCACCTAGCATGTGCATCACCTCCATACATCACTAATAACATGGTTCCCAAGGATAATTACCCTCAATTCTACGTTTAGAAATGTTACTTACCTCGAACAAGCCAAATCCAATATCAAGTAATCCAAACAACACTCCAGAAACAAATCCCGCGCAAATCAACCTCCAAACATCTCGAAACTAGCCAAAAGCAACTCAAAATAATCAAATAATGCCCAAGAAAACAAACCCAAAAAATAAAGGTCGAATCTTTGATCAAAAACCCAGAGTCAACCAAAATGTCAAATCCGAGCCCGCACCTCGGAACCCGTCAAAACCCATAAAATCTGACAACCCACTCAATTACGAGTCCAACCACACTAATTTTACTCAAATCCGACTCTGAACCGATGTTCAAAACTCAAAAATTCACTTTAGGAAAGTTTAGAGAACACCCCCCTCCCCCCCCCCCCCCAATTCCTCTTTAAAATTCATAATCCAAATGCCAAAATCGAAGATAGATTCTTGAAATATAATCAAAACCGAGTCAAGAATATTTACCCCAATCCATGTGCTCAAAATCCTCTCCAAAAATCGCCTAAAACCGAGATCCAAATCTCAAGTTGTGACAAAATAAAACAAAACCTCGAAATATATATAATCAGCCCAGCATTTTCGCATTTGCGAAATTTTGGCCGCTTCTGCGGCGTCGCTTTTGCGACCAAACTTCGCTTTTGCGGAAAATCACTGAAATCCAACCTCTCGTACTTGCAGAATTATTTCCGCTTCTGCGATATCGCAGGGAGAGCATCCAACCGCTCCTACGAAAGTTCTTGCTTCTGCGCCCCAACTCACCGCTTCTGCGATTCCGTAGATGCGACCAAGCTCCTCGTACCTGCGACTTCTCAACAATAGGCCACCTTCGCTTCTGTAACCAAGGTTCTGCATCTGCTGGCTCGCATATGCGACCAGCCCTCTGCAAATGCGCACACACTAGAACCAGCACCTCCAGTTAAGCCAAGATAGCTCAAACTGATCTGAAACACGTCCGCCATTCGCCCGAGCTTCTCGGGACCCCGTTCAAACATGCCAACAAGTCCCAAAACATAATGCGGACTACTCGAGGCCTCAAATCACACATAACAACATCAAAACCATGAAACACATATCAAATCGAAGTTAATGAACTTTTAACTTCCAAAACTCGTGCCGAACCATATCAAATCAACTCGGAATGACCTCAAATTTTGCACACAAGTTTCAAATGACATAACAAACCTGTTCCAATTTCCAGAACAACAATTTGAACCCGATATCATCAAAGTTAACTCCCGGTCAAACTTATGAATATTCCAAGCCGTCAAATTCCAATTTTCGCCAAATAGTGCCGAAACGTTCTAGAAACTTCCAAATGCAAATCCGTGCATACGCCCAAGTCCAAAATCACTATCCAGACCTAATAGAACCATCAAAACTCTGATTCAGGGTCAAATGCACAAAAATCAAATTTGGTCAACTCTTCCAACTTAAAGCTTCTAAAATGAGCATCATCTTTCCAAATCAATTCAGAATCACCCGAAAACTAAAACCGATGATACACACAAGTCGTAATACATCATAAGAAGCTACTCTTGCCTTCGAACCATCGAACAGAATGGAAATGCTCAAAACGACCGGTCGGATCATTACATTCTCCCCCACTTAAACATATGTTTGTCCTGGAACATGCTAAGAGTCAATCCAAAGCCATCAAATCATTGTGTAAGCTCACCATGCACATACCCGGGGGTGATCCCACGTCACCCCAATCCATATAAATCCGTCAACTCAACATAATCGAAGATTCTTCCTTCAACCTTAGTCCATAAACCTTGGAACCCAATTTCTAATATTCATAATCCATTACGAGACCTGATTCTCACATCCATACACTGTATAAATCTGAACAAGCTTGCATCAAAGCCATAATCATAACGCAAGATGTAATCACATGATACTCATAGCAATTGCTTCCGACTACGATAGCTGCTCAATAACAAACCCGATACCGGTAATAAACCTCATATAAAATAAAACCTTGTTCTAAACCTTCGTACACTGACAATGATGAAAGAAACACACAAAAACTTATAACCACCCCTCAAATCAAAAATCCTGGAGCTCTCTCAACGAACAAGAACCGTAGTCCAAATTCTAAGTAGACTAGTGACATTACTCTTCTAACATACTGTAATCAAATCCGATAGTACTCATTCTAGGCCTAATGACCTCAACTCATCAAATATAAGTTGCTCTACTGACATGCCATACCCAATACCATCTATAGCCACACGTCGTGCAATCCACGCACCCAAACAAGCAACAACTCAAATGTACCCAAGAACTATCTCGCTCGAATTTTGCCACACGACCCAAAAAGGACACATCATGTGTGTAAATAGCCAATAGTTTCACAATCCATTGCAACATCGAAGAGCAATACATGGAATCCAATAGACACGAATAAGATCAACTCTAACCGATGATGCATCCTTCACAATAGCTGTGATGAGTAAACAAATCCGACCCGGTGTAGAATACACGTCCTCATTAGGCCTACCAATGGGCTCCCAAATCAACTCTGGTCATCCACAAATAGATAAATAACCCTCTAAAACTCTAAAATAACCTAACCATGACACATACTATTAGTTGTCTAACTTTGGCTATACCTTCACAGTCTACAACCAAGGAGCAATATGCCTCTGAAAACCCTCATAGTCTCCAAACTCCTAGAACACATGAATTAGCATATCCGGTTCCACCGCGACCACTCGAATGACTAACACCTCCCTCATACGCAATCTTCTCACGAGAAGTATTTCTATAATTCTTCCGTGCCACATGGAAAAATCTGAACATCAGTAGTTAATCAACCAGGCGAGTACCGCGATACTAATGAAACATCTGTAAGCCAAAACACAACGTGCCTTCTGAAATGCGTACCCTTCTCAGGTAATACCAAGTAGTAATAGCATTCATTTAAACATCTGAGACCGTCCATGCTGTCTAAAATTCATGACCTTCCCTCTAAAACTGAACCGCTACCTTGTACATATAAATCTCAATTGCACACGACGCACCGCATCTATCATGCCATCATATGAAAACACGAGAACCCCATTGTTAACTCTGAGTCACAAGTAGAATACATACTCGTTCAGTCAGAAAATTTAATACGAGGGGTCGACATCGTCACTTACTAGTGGGAATATATATAATGTACAAGAATATTTAATAGGCATGAAATACAACATCAATAATGGAACAAGAGGCAATAATTAAATGATCCTTTAACAAAAAAATAATTAAAAGTACCCAAATATCACATGCTAATCTAAACAAGTAAGGGTCCAACATTTATTTATAAATTCTCAAGTCATGAAAGACATATCAAGTATAACCGGACTCCGAGTGACAACATGCACGAGTTATGCCGAGGTCATACGACCCGATTCATAATAATCGTGTACATACACTACCAAGGTCGTACGGTGCGATCCATGGATGCACCCCATATATATATATATATATATATATATATATATATATATATATATTCGAGGCATTTGGCCCGATCCACAAGAATAGGAAAACTTTTCGGATTACGAATTATATATTTACAACTCCAAGGTAAGCCCATAAAAGAATATAAATTTCCATCAATAATTAAATATGCTGCCAAATCTCTAAGTAATGAAGCTCGATTTAACATAATCTTTAACCAAATTTTACTTATTAGTTCAAGCAATTAAACTAGCAAGTTGAGTTCAAATAGTGCATGTAATAACATAATAAAGGCCTATGTCTACCCGGACATAACATGAATTTTAGCTATTCACGGACTCTCATCACTTCATGCGTATGTAGCACCCAGAATTAGTAGCAAATAACAATTTAAATACCTATGGGGTTAATTCCCTCTTACAAGGTTAGGCAAGAGACTTACCTCGTTCCCAAGTCCACTTTCCGGTCCACAAATCACTCTAAAAGCCTCAAGTCGGTGCCGAACAATTCGAAACTAGCCAAAGGTTATACAAACTAATCAATGATTGCTAAAAAGTTCATAATTTAACTATTAGGGTAATTACCCAACCCAATTTGGAAGGTTCTTAAAATTCACCCTGGGGCCCACGTGCCCGGATTCCAGAAATCAACTTCATGAACATAAATATATAATTTTTACCCAATTCCATAATCATTTTCATGGTCTAATCTCATTTTTATTAAAATCTAGATTTTTAAACAAGCTCCTAAAATTTTCACATTTTTCATGTTAAAATCTACCCATTAACTCACATTGTGTAGAATACACTTACCTCAAGATGCTAGGTGAAAATCCCTCTCTAAAAAGCTCCAAAATCGGCCACAAGATGAGAGAAATGAACAAAATAAGCCAAAGTCCCATTTTTATTAAAGTCACTGCCCATGTCTGCCTTCTTCGCGATTGAGGAAGAGGCCTCGCGATTGCGAAGGCAAACTGCCCAGGCCTACAGAAAATATACTTTGCGAACGCGAAGATGGCCACGCGATCGCGAAGGCTTGCCTGACCAAAGATTTGCGAATGCGGCCCTACCTTCGCGAACGCGAAGAGCAATTGGCCAGGGATCCCCCACACCCAATTTCTTCTACGCGAACGCAAGATCGCCAACACGAACGCGTAGGCCACTGGTCCCAAGACTCCGTGAATGCGACCCCTACCTCGCGAACGCGAAGAAAAAAGTCGCCCAGCCCCCAAATCCTTTATCGCGAATGCGAGGGTCCTTCCACGTTCCCGAAGAAGGAAACCAGAACCAGCACACCAGCAGTTTTGGACTTAGCTCCGGGCGGTCCGAAACCCACCCGAGCCTCCCTGGACCCCGTCCAAATTCCCTAACGAGTCCATAACCATAATACAGACCTGTTTGAACCCTCAGAACACATAAAACAACATCAAAACTAAGAATCGCACCCCAAAACCAAATTGAATCAACTTATGAACTTCAAACTTCTCAACTAGCTCCGAACGCGCCGAATCATACTTAGACTACTCAGAATCACCCCAAATTTTGCGTACAAGTCATAAATCACCATACAAAAATATTCCTTGGCTCGAAATCCCAAACAAACCTCGATAACACCAAAGTCTACTCCAAACCAAATTTAGAGAACTAGAAAACTTTCAATGAACCAACTTTCAACATTAAGCGCCGAAATGCTCCCGAATCACCCGAAACCCGATACGACCGCACGCCCAAGTCCAAAATCATCATACAAACCTATTGGAACCATCAAATCATGGTCCGAGGTCTTTTACTCAAAATGTTGACTCAAGTCAAACTTGGCCATCATAGGCCACTATGAAGGAACTAAGTATTCCGATTTCAACTCGAACCCTTCCAAACCTAAACCAACCATCCCCGCAAGTCATAAAATAGTAAAAGCACATACGGAAAGTCTTAATTAGGGGAATATGGATCTAGAAAGCAAAACAACCGGTCGGGTCGCTACATTCTCCACCTCTTAAACAAACGTTCATCCTCGAACGGGTCTAGAATCATACCCGGAGTGCTGAATAAGTGCGGATATCTGCTCCCCATGTCCTCCTCAGTCTCCCAAGTCACTTCCTCGACTGGTTGACCCCTCCACTGGACCTTTACCGCAGAAATCTTCTTGGACCTCAACTGGCTAACCTGCCTGTCAATAATAGCTACTGGCTCCTCCTCATAACCCAAGATGTCATCCAGCTGAACCGTACTGTAATCTAACACATGCGACTTATCGGCATGGTACCTCCGGAGCATAGACACATGGAAGATCGGATGAACTCCCGATAGGCTGGGAGGCAGAGCAAGCTCATAAGCAACCTTCCTAACTCTCCTCAACACCTCAAATGGGCCAATAAACCTTGGGCTCAGCTTGCTCTTCTTCACGAACCTCATGATACCCTTCATCGGCGAGACTTTCAAGAGAACCTTCTCGCCCACCATAAATGATAAATCACGCGCCTTCTGATCTGCGTAACTCTTCTGTCTGGATTGTGTTGTGCAAAGTCGTTCCTAAATCAACTTTACCTTCTCCAAGGCGTCCTTCACTAAATCAGTGCCATATAACCTAGCCTTGCCAGGCTCAAACCATACGATGGGTGAACGACATCGCCGATATATAAAGCCTCAAATGGAGCCATCTTGATACTGGACTGATAACTATTGTTATAAGCAAAATCGACCAAAAGTAAGAATCGATCCCACTGCCCTCCGAAGTCAATCACACACGCTCTGAGCATATCCTCCAGAATCTGAACTGTCCACTCCGACTGCCCGTCAGTCTGCGGATGAAAGGTTGTAGAGCTCTACCGGGTGCCTAACTCGCTCTGTACTACTCTGCAGAAATTCAAAGTAAACTGAGGGCCTCTATTTTAAATGATAGAGACAGGCACACTATGCAACAGAACAATCTCCTGAAGTAAATCTGGGCCAATCTCTATGAAGAGTATGTAGTCACTATCGGAATAAAGTGTGTCGACTTGGTCATCTTGTCGATAATGGTCCAAATGGCATCAAACTTCCTCAATGTCCGCGGCAACCCAACTATAAAGTCCAAAGTGATCCGCTCTCATTTCCACTCTAGTATAGCCATCTGCTGGAGTAGGCCACCTGACCACTGGGTGCTCATACTTAACCTGCTGGTAATTTAGACACCTCGCTACATACTCGACTATGTCCTTTTTCATCCGCCGCCACCAATAATGCTGCCTCAGGTCACGATACATCTTCGTAGCACCTGGATGAATAGAATACCGAGAACTGTATGCCTCATCTAGAATCTTCTCCCTCAAACCATCAACATTAGGAAAACATAGGCGAACATAGAGTCACAGAACACCATCCTCGCCGATAGTAACCTCCTTGGCACCATCCCGTAGTACCATCTCTCTAAGAGTCAGCAAGTGCGGATCATCATACTGATGAGCCTTGATCCACTCAAATAATGAAGACTAAGCCACAACACATGCAAGAACTCAATTGGGTTCTGAAATATCCAACCTCACAAGTCTGTTAGCTAATGACTAAATGTCCAAAGCAGTGGCCTCTCCTCTCCTGAAATAAATGCAAAACTACCCATACTCTCGGCCTTTTTGCTCAAGGCATCCGCAACCATATTTGCTTGCCCGGATGGTAAAGGATGGTAATATCATAGTCCTTCAGTAACTCAAGCCACCTTCACTACCTCAAATTAAGATCCCTATGCTCAAACAAATATTGCAAGCTACGATGATCGGTGTAAACCACACAGGACACCCCATAAAGATAATACCTCTAGATCTTGAGAGCATGCACTATTGTGGCCAACTCCAAATCATGCACATAGTAATTCTTCTCGTGGTGCTTCATCTGACATGAAGCAGATGCAATAACTCGCCACTTCTGAATCAATACACAACCCATGCCAATGCGTGAAGCTTCACAAAACACAGTGTACATCCTGAACTGAAAGGCAATACTAACACCGGTGCTGAAGTCAATGCTATCTTGAGCTTCTAAAAGCTCGCCTCGCAATCGTCTGACCATCGAAACGGAGTACCCTTTTGGGTCAATCTAGTCAAATGTACTGCAATAAATGAGAAGCCCTCCACAAACCGACGATAATAACCTCTTAACCCCAAGAAACGTCAGATCTCGGTCGCTGTGGTAGGACGAGGCCAACTTTAGACTACCTCGATCTTCTTGGGATATACCTTAATACCCTCACCTGACATAACATGTCCCAAGAATGCCACAGAATCTAACCATAACTTGCACTTGGAGAACTTAGCATAAAACATCTGTTCCCGTAAGGTCTGAAGTATAACTCTAAAATGCTGCTCGTGCTCCTCCATAATACGCGAGTAGATCAATATGCTATTAATGAAGACAATGATAAATGAGTCAAGATATGGCCTGAACACCCGGTTCACCAAATCCATAAACGCCATCGGGGCGTTGGTAAAGCCGAAAGACATCACTAGAAACTCATAGTGGAGATATCTAGTCCAAAAAGCCGTCTTCGGAACATCTGAAGCATGAATCTTCAGCTGGTGATACCCAGATCTCAAGTCGATCTTAGAGAACACCCTGGCACCCTACAACTGGTCAAACAAATCATCAGTACGTGACAACGGGTACTTGCTCTTAATGGTAACTTTATTTAACTGGTGGTAATCAATGCACATCCACATACACCCATTCTTCTTTTTCATAAATAACACAGGTTCTCCCCAAGGTGACACACTCGGCCTGACGAACCCCTTCGCTAGCAACTCCTCCAGCTATTCCTTTAACTCTTTCAACTCTTTTGGGGCCATGCGGTATGGTGGAATAGAGATAGGTTGGATACCGCGCGCCAAATCAATATTGAAATCAATATCACGATCTGGTGGCATGCCCGGTAGATTAGAAGGAAACACATCGGAGAACTCTTGCACCACGGGAACTGAATCAATCGTAGGAGTCTCTACAGCAGTATCCCGAACATAAGCCAGATAAGCCAAACAACCCTTCTCGACCATGTGTCGAGCGTTCAAGAAAAAGATAACCCAACTAGATGCATTGATAGTTGAACCCCTCCACTCCAATCTAGGCAACTCTAGCATCACCAAGGTAATGGTCTTGTCATGGCAATCAAGAACGGCATGGTACTGAGACAACCAGTCCATGCCTAGGATGACCTCAAAGTTGGTCATGTCGAGTAATAGAAGATCCACTCTAGTCTCATAACCACAGAAAGTCACAACATGAGACCTGTAAACCCAATCCACAATAACAGAATTGCCCACCGGTGTGGACACATATACAAAAGCACCCAAGGACTCATGAGAGATACCCAGATAATGAGAAAATAGAGATGAAACATATGAATACGTAGACCCTGGATCAAATAGTATCGAAGAATCCCTACCGCAAACATAAATAATACCTGTGATCACGACGTCTGAGGTTACTGCATCTGGTCTGGCTGAAATAGCATAGAACCTAGCTGGAGTGCCACCTGGCTGGCCTCCACCTCTAGAGCGACCCCTACCCACCTGCCCTCTGCCTCTGGCAGGCTGGACGGCCGATGCGGCAGCTGGTGTGGTAATCATGGGCTGATGGCCCTGCTGCACTGCCTTACCCCGAAACGTGGGGCAAAAGTTCCTCATGTGACCAAGCTCCCTACGGTCATAGCAATCTCTTAGTGCAGAAGATGACTGACCCAGAGTCTGACCCTAGGGACCTGAATACCCGTTGGGAGAACCCTGAATAGCCGGTAGATGGTAGGAGCTCTCAGGAATGACACTGAAATGGGGCCGCACTGGTGCACCCTGAGAAGGCGGTGGTGTTGAATAAGTGGGTATGTTGGACTGACCCCTCACGAAATGACCTCTGCCCCCAGACGGGGCGCCACTAAATTCTCCAGCATGCCGAGGCCTCTTCTCCCCCATCTTATACAATCGGCCCTAGTTGCGAATACCCTCAATCCGCCAAGCTATCTCCATAACCTACTTGTAAGGAGTCCCCATCTCCACCTCTCGGGCCATAGTAACTTAAATACCATAATGAAAGCCCGCAATAAACCTCTGCACTCTCTCTGTATCGATGGGAAGTATCATAAGTGCATGGCGGGACAACTCATAGAATCTCGCCTCATAGTCGGTCACAGACATCCGACCCTCTTGGAGCCGCTCGAACTGACCCCGGTGCTCTCCCTCTAAAAGGGTGGAATATATCTCTCTAGAAAGAGACGTGTGAGCTGATCCCAAGTCAAGAGAGGCGAACCCGCTGGTCTACTAAGAAGATAGAACTGCCACCATCTACGGGCCCTTCCCTCAAACTAAAATATGGTGAAGTCCACCTCGTTGGACTCCAATACTCTCTTGTTGTGCAACCTATCTCTACAACGGTCAATAAAATCCTAGGGGTCCTCATGTCGCACACCGCCAAAGGTAGGAGGATGCAGCCTGATCAATCTATCCAACAACTTATGCTGCTCGATGGTCGCATTTGGTCTGGGCTCCGGTACAGTCACTGCAACTAGCTGGGCTCTGCCCATAGTAATTCACCTGGGGTCTAATATACGACAGCAACATGCCCTGGAGCCTGAGCGGTAGGGGTCTGTACTCCCCCTCCCGCCTGAGATGTGGCTGGGTCCGCTGGAAATAAACCAGCCTGCATCATAGAATCCATAAACCGCAGCATACGGCCTATGACCTCCTGAAATCCCAGTGCGGACGTGAAATCTGTCGGGGCCGGCTCAGCTGCAGGCATATTACCCTACTCCTCAACGACATGATCCTCTACTGGATCCGTTGGTGGTATGACGAAAGCAATTCTAGGACGCCCTCGTCCTCTAGCAGGAGCTGGAGCCCTTCCCCGGCCTCTGCCTCGGCCTCTAGCAACAGGGGGAGCAGCTCCTCCACTATCGGGGACATCTGCCGCGCGCGTTCTCACCATCTGTGAGAGAATAAGAGAAAAATACTTAGCAGTACATCAACTGCAAGATAAGAGATGAAGAAAGAGAAGTTTCCTAACACCCTATAGCCTCTTGAAGATAAGTATAGACATCTCCGCACCGATCCGCAAAACTCTATTAGGACCGTTCATGACTTGTGAAACCTATGTGAACCTAGAGCTCTGATACCAAACTGTCACGACCCAATTTCTACTATAGGCCATAATGGCGCCTAACGTCGCCGCTAGGCAAGCTAACAGTGAACTACCCATTTAATTGCTCATTTTAGTATTTTTAAAATCTTTAATTTTTATTTAATAAGGAAACGAATAGTAAGTGAGCGTAGTAATGTAAAACATAAGCTAAGCGTGAAAGTAAGATAGTGAATTAAATAATCAAAACCCATGAGTGTCTGCTAGAATTTCCAAAATTCGGTGTCACAAGTGCACGAGCATCTAGTAGAATATACAAACTCCCTAAGAACTACTGTCTGAAACAGAATAGACAAAAATGATAAAATATAACAAGATAAGGCCTTGAGTGCTGTAGAACAGAGCATGAGAAACAGCTCACCACTAAGCCTCCAGGTAATGCAGATACACGCCGGGACAAACTCTAGATGCACCTGCCTCAGAACCTGCACAATATATGCAGAAGTGTAATGTGAGTACGTAAACAACTTGTACCCAGTAAGTATCTAGTCTAACCTCGAAAAAGTAGTGACGAGGGGTCGACATCGACACTTACTAGTGGGCAATATACATAATGTACAAGAATATTTAATAGGCATGAAATACAACATCAATAATGGAATAAGAGGCAATAATTAAATAATCCTTTAACAAAATAACAATTAAAAGTCCCCAAATATCACATGCTAATATCAACAAGTAAGGGTCCAACATGTATTTATAAATTCTCAAGTCATGAAAGACATATCAAGTATAATCGGACTCTGAGTGATAACACGCACGTGTTATGCCAAGGTCGTACAACCCGATCCATAACAATTGTGTACATAAACTACCGAGGTCGTACGGCCCAATCCATGGATGCATCCTATAATATATATAAATATTGCCGAGGTGTTCGGACCGATTCACAAGAATAGGGAAACTCTTCGGATTACGAATTATGTATTTATAACTCCAACGTAAGCCCATAAAAGAATATAAATTTCCATCAATAATTAAACATGCCGCCAAATCTCTAAGTAATGAAGCTCGATTTAACATAATTTTAAACCAAATTTTACTTATTAATTCAAGCAATTAAACTAGCAAGTTGAGTTCAAATAGTGCATGTAATAACATAATAAAGGCCTATGTCTACCCGGACATAACATGAATTTTAGCTATTCACGGACTCTCATCACTTCATGCGTATGTAGCACCCAGAATTAGTAGCAAATAACAATTTAAATACCTATGGGGTTAATTCCCTCTTACAAGGTTAGGCAAGAGACTTACCTCGTTCCCAAGTCCACTTTCCGGTCCACAAATCACTCTAAAAGCCTCAAGTCGGTGCCGAACAATTCGAAACTAGCCAAAGGTTGTACAAAACTAATCAATGATTGCTAAAAGTTCATAATTTAACTATTAGGGTGATTACCCAACCTAATTTGGAAGGTTCTTAAAATTCACCCCCGGGCCCACGTGCCTGAATTCCAAAAATATTTATAAATTATTGTTACCCACAACCTCATGAACACAAATATATAATTTTTACCCAATTCCATAATCATTTTTGTGGTCTAATCTCATTTTTATCAAAATCTAGGTTTTTCAACAAACTCCTAAAATTTCCTCTTTTTTCATGTTAGAATCTACCCATAATTTATGTATTGAACTCACATTGTGTAGAATACACTTACTTCAAGATGCTAGGTGAAAATCCCTCTCTAAAAAGCTCCAAAATTGGCCACAAGATGAGAGAAATGAACAAAATAAGCCAAAGACCCGTTTTTATTAAAGTTAGTGCCCAGGTCTGCCTTCTTCGCGATCGTGGAAGAGGCCTCGCGATTGCGAAGGCGAACTGGCCAGGCCTACAGAAAATGTACTTCGCGAACGCCAAGATGGCCACGCGATCGCGAAGGCTTGCCTGACCGAAGATTCGGGAATGCACCCCTACCTTCGCGAACGCATAGAGCAATTAGCCAGTGACCCCCCAAACCCAATTTCATCTACGCGAACGCGAGATGGCCAACGCGAATGTGTAGGCCACTGGTCCCAAGCCTCCGCGAATGCGACCCCTACCTCGCGAATACGAAGAACAAAATCGACCATTCCCCAAATCCTTCATCGCGAACGCGAGGGTCTTTCCACATTCGTGAAGAAGGAAACTGGAACCAGCATACCAGCAGTTTTGGACTTAGCTCCGGGCGGTCCGAAATGCACCGAGCCCCCCATGATCCCATCCAAATGCACCAACAAGTTCATAACCATAATACGGTCCTGCTCGAACCCTCGAAACACATAATAAAACATCAAAACTAAGAATCGCAGCCCAAAACCAAATTGAATAAACTTATGAACTTCAAACTTCTCAACTAGCTCCGAACGCGACGAATCATACTTCGACTACTCGCAATCACCCCAAATTTTGCGTACAAGTCATAAATCATCATACATAACTATTCCCGGATTCAGAATCCTAAAAGGACCTCTATAACACCAAAGTCTACTCCAAACCAAATTTAGAGAACTAGAAAACCTTCAATGAACCAACTTTTAACATTAAGCGCCGAAATGCTCCCGGATCACCCGAAACCCGATCCGAACACAAGCCTAAGTCCAAAATCATCATACGAACCTATTGAAACCATCAAATCCCAATTTCGAGGTCGATTACTCAAAATGTTGACTCAAGTCAAAACTTGGCCATCATAGACCACTATTAAGGAACTAAGTGTTCCGATTTCAACCCGAACCCTTCCAAACCTAAACCAACTATCCTTGCAAGTCATAAAATAGTAAAAGCACATACGAGGATTCTTTATTAGGGGAAAGGGGATCTAGAAAGTAAAATGGCCGGTCGAGTCATTACACAATATTTTCATAACAAATAGCCCATGGCTTAACAACAATGTGTACAAGAATCTAAACAATACCAAAACGTGAATTACTTAACAAGCAAGATATCTAAACAATTAAAAACTTCACCTCAAAATTGAAAATGGGTTTTATAACTTCAACACCAATAACTCAACAAGAAGATATTCCACGATATAACAACCTCAAGTAAGGGTAATTTAACAATTAAGAGATAACAAGACAATAAAGAAAATAAAAACT
Organism: Nicotiana tomentosiformis; assembly: GCF_000390325.3. Taxonomy (NCBI): domain Eukaryota; kingdom Viridiplantae; phylum Streptophyta; class Magnoliopsida; order Solanales; family Solanaceae; genus Nicotiana; species Nicotiana tomentosiformis. The sequence goes on along the minus strand of NC_090814.1, from coordinate 51,941,488 downwards.
TCAACTAAAACATATGAGAGCAAATATAACAAGTAAGAGGTAGTACAAGTGCTACAACGTCAAATAGGCATGTAAGAGTAGATTAAAAATGTAAGGGTAGATTAACAATGAAAGATGTGACATGTTATATCAATTCAATTAAAGGCATGGAAAGAGTCTAATTAGTCTAAACCGGTCAATATCATATATAGCCCGTATACCCACTCGTCACTTTGCATACACGGCTTTTACATAGCACAAATAGCACAATCAACCCAAATCCTAAGGGGTAGTTCCCCCCCATAAAGTTAGGCAAGATACTTACCTCAAGCAAGCTAAATCAACCCACTAGTAAGCCCTTTTCGTGAAAATCCAACTCCGGACAGCTCGAATTTAGCCAAAATAACTTAGTACCATAAATACAAACTATAGGAAACTATTCCGGATAATAAAGTTGCAATCTTTAAAGAAAATCAAAAAGTCAACCCCGAGCTCGCACCTCGAAACCCGACAAAATTTATGCAATTCGAAAACCAATGCCGATACGAGTGCAACGATACTAAAATTATCCAATTCCGACCTCAAATCGACATTCAAACCCTCAATTTATAGTTTAGGAGGTTTTCACAAAATTTCCCAATTTCTCCAACTCAAAATACTAAATAAATGATAAAAACAATGATGGGATCATGAATATTAAGCGAGTCAAAAATACTTACCGATCGAATCCTTAAAAATCCACTCCAAAATCGCCCAAAATCAAGCTCTCTAACTCAAAATATAGATAATGAAACAAAATCTTCGATTTCTCTATTTCTGCCCAGCAATATCCGCTTCTGCGGGAGATTGGTCGCTTTTGCTACGCCGCTTCTGCAGTAAAAATCACGCACCTGCGAGCTTCATTCAAGTCCTAACCTTCCACGCTTGTGCAACATGGCATCGCACCTGCGGAGGCGCACTTGTGCAAAACCCTCCGCTTCTGCGGAACTTGCAGACCAACACGGGGCCGCTTCTGTGAACTCTTGATCGCACCTGCGGTCACACTCCTGCGCCATCTTTCCCGCTTATGTGGACTCGTAGATGCGGAGTCCATTCACACATGCGCTTCCCAGGCAGCCTCCCACATACTCGCACTTGCGCACAAAATGGCCGCTTATGCGGCTCCGCACTTGCGGCCAAAACTTCGCAGGTGCGGCTACACTAGAACAGAAAACCAACAACACTTCTCTAAGTCCAAAATTCAATATGATTTCAATCCGAATCATATTCGAGGCCCCGAGGCACCATCAAAACATACCAACACATCCTAAATCATGATACGAACTCAGTCAAAGCCTCAAATCACATCAAACAATATCAAAATCACGAATTGTACCTTAATTCATGCTTAATGAAACTAATGAACTTTCGATTTCTAAAACTAATGTCGAATCATATCAATCCAACTCCGATTGACCTCACATTTTGCATAAAAGTCATTGTCACGACCCAAAGTCCATTATAGGTCGTGATGGCGTCTAACGCCGCCTTCAGGCAAGCCAACAGTGTTTTACCAATTTGATTACTCATTTTATTACTTTCGAAATCACAAATTTTAATAAGAAAATGATATTTACACGTGTAAATCCATGGGAACATACAACATTTGTAGTTTATAAAAGAAAGGAAAGGCGATAATAATATACGAAACCATAAGCATCAACTAGTATAACCCTAAAATTTGGTGTCACAAGTGCATGAGCATTTTCTAAGGAGTAAAGTAATAATACAACATCTGTCCAGAATGTAAATAAGACATGATAAAATAAATAGTACGATGGAGACTCGGTGGACTACGATGCGTAGCCTGGACTGCATCTCACATAAAGTATCCTCAACAGGAGCGCCTATGCGCCAAGATGATCACCAAATGAACATGTCACATCATGCACATTTAGTGGAGAAGTGCAACATGAGTACGTAAATCAATGCGTACTTAGTAAGTATCTAGCCTAACCCCGGAGAAGTAGTGACGAGGGGTCGACATCAACACTTAGTAGAGGTCCAAAAAGCAATATAATAAAACAATAAGCAGATGTGAAGCACACAGCCATAATTGGGTAAATTTGTAAGTTACCTAATCTTCCAAATATTTCTTTTAAAATACGAATTTCTCAATCTTGTATTCTACCTCATCATCTAAGATGTATCAAGTACTAGAAACAAACGGATAATAAGTACCATGTAAAATGCCGGGCATCATTGGGAGGATAATATTGTGAATGTTCGGACTACCAGTGGTATAACGCACGATTATGCCGAGGTCGTTCGACCCGATCCAGAATAATGTGTACATTGCCGAGGGTCGAGCGGCAAGAACCATTGATGCATCTATTATACGGCCGAGGCATTCGGCCAGCTCCACAAGAAAGGAAGGAAGTTATTGAATCACGAGACACATGCTTGCAATACAGTACATGTGTGCAAGGTGAATATAATCTTTACCGTTTCTCAAATAACTAGCCGACAACTCAAGGTGATAAGGCCCGACCTGGTATACATATATTTATTTCTAAATCAATTTCAATTATAAGTTCAATTAATTAAGCTAGCAGAACGACTTCAAATAATCCAATTATTACATGATAAAGTCCTAAGTCTACCCAGACATAAACATGCTTTAGCTACGTACGGACTCTCGTCATCTCGTGCGTACGTAGCACCCACAACTAGTTGCACATAACAATAAATATCACCTAGGGGTAGTTTCCCCCTTACAAGGTTAGACAGGAGACTTACCTCGCCCCAAAGTTCTATAACCGGCTCCAACGCCACTGTAACTCTCAACTCCCAGCCAAACGTTCTGAAACTAGTTAAATAACGTGCAATTCAATCAAAATATACCCCAATACTTACAATTTAACAATTTATAAAAATTTCCAACTCCGCTCGAAAAGTCAGTAAAATCAACCCTTGGGCCCACGTACCGGGATTTCGAAAATTTTCGAAGATAAGATTTACCCATAACACCACGAACTCAAATATATAATTTTTTCCAATTTCCATTTTCATTTTCATGGTCAAAATCCAAGAATACCAATTTTCTAGGTTTTCTACCAAAATCTCAAAATTCTACTCATTTCCATGTTCAAATCCACATATAAACCATGTATTTAACTCACAATGTGAAGAAATCACTTACCCCATAATAGATGATGAAAAATGGCACTCCAAAATTTTTCCAAGGTTGGCTCCCCATGGAAGAAATGAAGTGGAATTGATCCAAACCCCCGTTTTAAAACCACACTACCCAGCCCGTCCTTCACACCTGCGGCCAAACAGTTGCACCTGCAACTCCGCACTTGCGGACAAATCCATCGTAGGTGTGGTTCCCTCTAAGGCCAGGTAAATCCGCATCTGCGGACAAAACTTCCGCTCTTGCGCGACCGCTTTTGCGGTCCACCTCACATTCCTACGCTCCCACACGTGCGGAGATCATCCGCTTCTGCAACCCGAGCTGCCCAGCTCGTATTTCGCTTCTGCGGAGTATTCGTCGCATCTCTGGGCTCGCAGATACGGAAATATCCTCGCATCTGCGGCCATCCTAGCTCAGTCCAAATGTCACTTCTGCGACCACAATGCCGCACCTGCGAGCCCGCACCCGCGGCCCTTTCCACGCAGGTGCGATTGCACTAGATTCCAGCTGCCTCAACACTTCTCCCGAGCCCAAACTCGATCAGTTTTCGATCCGATCCGCACCCGGGCCCCCCGGGAACTCGTCCAAACATACCAACACATCCCAAAACATGACACAGACTTAGTCGAAGCTTCAAACCACGTCAAACACCATCAAAATTACGAATCGACGATCGAAACCTTTCTTTTAACTTTCAAACTTTCAAACTTCGCCGAACACGTTTGAATCATACTTAAACATTCCGGAATGACGCCAAACTTTATCCACAAGTCATAAATCACAATACGAACCTATTCCAAGGCTCAGAATCTCAAACGGACATCGATAACACCAAAGCCTACTTCAAACCAAACTTAGAAAATTCTTAAACCTTCAAAATGCTAACCTTCCATAATAAGCGCCGAAATGCTCCCGGACCACCCGATACTCAACCCGAACATACGCCCACGTCCGAAATAATCATACAACTCTATTGGAATATTCAAATCCCGATTCCGAGGTCGTTTACTCGAAAGTCAAACCTTATTCAATTCTTTCAACTTAAAGCTTCCGAAATTAGAATTTTTCATCCGAATTAACTCTGAACTTCCCGAAATTCAATTCCGACCACACGTACAAGTCATAAACCATGAAGTGAATCTACTCAAGGCCTCAAACTGCCGAATGACACGCTAGAGCTCAAAACGACCGGTTGGGTCATTACATTCTCCCCCACTTAAACATACGTTCATCCTCGAACGTGCTTAGGACTGCTCCGGAGTTGTCCAAAATCACTGTTTAACACCTCGTGTACCTACCCGTGCCACCACAACCCAGTTGAACACATTAGCTCGAGTCAGACTAAAGATCATCCCTTTTATTTAGTCAATAAGCCTTAGAACCAATTCCAACCTCCGAATTTCTCTACAAGACCTGATTCTAACATACGAACATTGTATCAATCACCACACACTATACCAAAACATGATCATGCACCTATGCTGAAATCACACCATGCACCACATAAGTCGGTTGCCCATAATAACATCCTCCGACTATAATAACTTGAATTTCACGAATCTGATGCCCGCAATACACCTCATGACGCATATAAGTCATGTTCCAACTCTCTAAACACTGCCACAAATGGTAGATATGTGTAGAAACTAATAACTACCTACAGAATCAAAAAATCATGGAGTCTCTCCTCCTGACAAGGATCGTTACCTCATTCTGAACTAAATAACGATATTTTCTCTTTAATATACCCTACATAACTCCGATAGCACTGATCCCAGGTCCAATAACCTCGTCTCACCCAGTACAAACTGCTCAGGCAATAATCCATCTCAGACACTGCCAAAAATCTCATATGACACCCACAATGCGCCAATAAGCTACAAACTCGAATGTGATACATAAGAAGAAAAAAAATGAACTCTGGAAAAGGACTACCTAGCCCGCGTAACGAATAAAACGGATGAATAGATGCTATGAACCTACCTCTGGATGAAAAACAAGGCACACAAAATAAGTGTAAGGACCTATGCTCAACATCTCGCTGTTGCGGCGTGCAACCCGATCCAACATGGCACTGTTGCGGCATGTAACCCGATCCAAACATAACAATGTTGCAGCGTGCAACCCGATCCACACAACATGCCCGTAGCGGCGTACCACCTGATCCAAATAATATACCCGTGGCGGCGTGCCACCCGATCCTCACATAACAATCAAGAAGAAAACACACATCAAGCCGTGACGCTTATACTTACGAAATGCCCGAATATCGACCACAAGCACGCCAAGTGAACAATACAAATCTTGGGGAGACGGATAACGCCATACACTACGAAAACCAAGCACAACTAAGGTGTGATATATGACCTGCATCTCGAGAGCTATCCTGCTCATATAACACCACAAGTTACACGAGATCTCAATACATGTGCGAATAATCAAGCCGTCTCACAACCCACATAGCGCAATAGAGATTACATAGAATAGCTGATGACGGGAATAACCTCCAATGCCCGGCGACTCCTTCGTAAGCAATGCTATGACGAATGAACACATCCGACCTGACATAGAGCACACATTCACATTAGACCCACCAACAGACCTCGAACCGATTCTGATCATACCATACTGGGCTAATAACCTTCCAAGGATCCACAATGGACCTATTCATGACACCCATGAGCAACCGTCCACTCCGGACCAAACTCCTACAATTCACAACCAAAGGAATAGAGCGTCTTCCAAGCATAAACTCTCGCATTAACGATATTACAAAAAATCCCCGTACTTGGTTTTAATCTTTAACAATCAAGTGACTAACATGCCACACTTATACAAATCTCCCTGTGGGGTACGCTCCCACGACCTTCCGCCCAGGTAGCAAAGTTTGCACATCCATACCACCAACCGTTCTAATTCTGTAAAGCAAATCAATAATCTGCAAATCAATACACAAAGCCTATTACACAGAACACCGTTCTCAGGTGACACTAAAGAAAATGCTAGCTTACTCTGAACATCTGAATTCTCCCTTGCTCACCCGAGCTCGTGACATTCTTGTCAACACCAAACCGTAACCTTGATCCTCAACTTTCACATTCCCATGCCGCTTACTACACCAATCATGTCGCTACGCGAGAATACAAGAATTCATCATAACCCCTGAACTACCAGTAGAATAAAAACTTCATTGGCTAGAAACCTTTCACTTAGCTCATTTCAGAAGAGCCAATGCAACACGCAACTGAATTCCCAAACCGCAGAAAATACAAACCTCAAGTTGTGATCTAAACCGCCATGACTCTTCCGGAATCCATTTACACCACAAGGCCATTTGAATCAAATACCTCCCAAATCAATCAAGTTGTTATGGCTGTCAAGCTCGCGCATACAACCACAAACCACATGTATAACTTCACACGCTGAAGGAACTGATCATTTCCATAATCATGTTGATTCAACCGTTACTAACCGACCCAACTTCTTCCAATTTACTCTCGACTTTCCTTAGAAATAATAATAGCTCCATTCAAAAATGTAACGAACCAAATCTGCACTCATCCCGGGTGACCCGTATCACGAGACCATATCGTCTCGATACTCATGAACCATCTCATACTCTCCTTATGCGCACAATAGTATCTCCAACTGGTACACCCATTATGCAAGACCTTCCGCGAATCCGAAGCTATTTCATCCTTTCCCTCCAAAACTGCACCACATACCCGATGATAACATAGAACATTCCAAGTCCCGTTCATAATCCACAGCGAAAACTCGATCCTTAACCACACAATGGACCTGCAATCCTTAGGCACTGCACTTTAATTCTTGAACCCACTAGGACTGTTGTTGAGAGTAACCCACTCTGACCTGGTCCCGAATATAATCAAACTCCAACGCGCTGCTAGCACATGAACATCCTCTCAAAGAAGCAACCGACTGAATTCTTTTCCTTGTACATCACATCCACAAGAAGCATAAACCCTGATTCTTCCCAAAAACCTGAACATGAATCGATAAAGCCAAATATAACACACATCCATCAAGTTCTTTGCCCGAATTACCCCTGATGATTTTACTTTCTTAGTCATAATAACCCACCAATGCACCGATAACCAGAAATCGCACCAGCAGACAACCACGCGATCCAATCGTAGACGGTGGGGCTCCCCAACTTGGCTTTAAGCTACAATTATATAAACCTAGAACCCACAAACTTCTCAATTACCATGATCTCGCACCGTCAACCCGCCAAATTACTTATAGTTTTTTTCTTATTAAATTTTTCATGAACATTCTGAATTATCAGCCATAATTGTATACTTGATTTTCCGCTTCGTAGTAAGTAGAACTCTTCGTAGAAACTTCATTAAAATCACACAATCGCTGACCTATCAATAGGAGATAGCCCACATGTGGAATTCCACACCAATATCTCCCAACGACACTGCACTGGATACAACTACTGGGAAATCAGTAAACCTTCCTGAGCCCGTGCTCATCCACCAGCTGTAAAATTCTGTTCATTCCCCATTGACATCAACTGAAAGTCCGACAATACATTCTAAATTCGGAGTCATGTTGCATCCCAACGATAATCAAGTTTTCACACCCCTCTTCATTTCCAGCAACTCCTTTATGCCATATTCGATCTTCCTCATTGCAGTAGCCACCATTTCAAATAAGGTCCGTAGACCTAGTCACTTTCCACCATGACTCCCAAATCGCTCTAAACTTTCTTAAGGCATGTGGCTATCCTACCACCAAATCTACATGCTACTCCGCACTCTCAATTTGGTTAAACCATCTTCTTTAAGTAACTGCTCTACCTCTGCTTTTCATACTTGACCTACTAGTAATTCAACCACCGCGATACACTTCTCGCCATGTCCTCCCTCATCCTTCGCTACCCAAATGTTGCATCAAATCAAAATCCACTCTTTAGCACCTGAACTAATAAATTGCTTCCAACTCTAAGCCTTCTCGAAGGTCATCTTTCTCGAGCCATGAGCATTAGAAACACCGATTCGATTCTGAAAGCGCTACACACCGCCATCTCTGACAACCACTTCTCAGGCACCATTTCAGAACACCCTGCCCCGAGGGCATATCAAAGAAGAGCATAAACACCGGTGAACCTTAATGCGTTCACCACATCACAAATGAAAATTCTACCACGCTCAAAGATATTAAGTCTCATTACTCCATCAACCAAAACCTGAATATCCATAGTCCGATTGCCCTTCCTCCCCTAGAATTAGATGCCAAACCTCTAAACCATGAACTGAGGAATCCTCATTTCGAGTCATTCACAACAGTGATCCATAGATAAGCACCTTACCATTACACCAACACTGTGCGATAACAACGCATGAACATCATAGCAACCTGTGCATAGCCTTAAACCATAGGAAATACAGATATTGAGCCGAAACGACAGAATATCCTTCCGCAAGGCGACGATAATAGCCCGCTCGAACACGCAGGGAAAACATCTTGCACCTCATTTACGGTACCATTTATAACTCCCCAATGCCCAATTGATACCAAGCGCTCCACGTCGCATATGATTGAGTAGGAAGGAAATAAAGGCATCCTCAAAGGAACCAAACCACACGATGAGGAATCAAGAAGGGAAGTGCTCCTAACAGTCTTGTAGCCACTCAAAGATAATTACAAACGTCTCCGTACCGATCCGCAAGACTCTGCTAGACTTGCTCATGACTCGTGAGACCTAAGTGAACCAAACGCTCTGATACCAAGCTGTCACGACCCAAAATCCACTATAGGTCGTGACGGCGCCTAACGCCATCGTCAGGCAAGCCAACAGTGATTTACCAATGTAATTACTCATCTTATTACTTTCAAAATCACAAATTTTAATAAGAAAAGGAGATTTACACGTCTAAATCCACGGGAACATACAACATTTGTAGTTTATAAAAGAAAGGAAAGGCGATAATAATATACAAAACCATAAGCATCAACTAGTATAACCCCAAAACCCGGTGTCACAAGTGCATGAATATTTTTTAAGGAGTACAGTAATAATACAACATATGTCCAAAATGTAAATAAGATAGGATAAAATAAATAGTATGATGGTGACTCGGTGGACTGCGATGCATAGCCTGGACTATAACTCACATAAAGTCTCCTCAACAAGTGCGCCTACGCGCCAAGATGATCACCAAATGAACCTGTCAGATCCTGCACATTTAGTGCAGAAGTGCAGCATGAGTACGTAAATCAACGCGTACCCAGTAAGTATCTAGCCTAACCCCAGAGAAGTAGTGACGAGGGGTCGACATCGACACTTACTAGAGGTCCAACAAAGCAATATAATAAAACAATAAGCAGATGTGAAGCACACCACCCTAATTGGGTAAATCTATAAGTTACCTAATCTTCCAAATATTTCTTTTAAAATACGAATTTCTCAATCTTGTATTCTACCTCATCAGCTCAAATGTATCAAGTACCAGAAACAAACGGATAAGAAGTACGATGTAAAATGCCGGGCATCATTGGGAGAATAATCTCGTGAGTGTTCGGACTACCAGCAATATAACGCATGATTATGCTGAGGTCGTCCGGCCCGATCCAGAATAATGTGTACACTGTCGAGGGTCGAGCGACACGAACCATAGATGCATCTATTATACTGCCGAGGCGTTCGACCCGCTCCACAAGAAAGGAAGGAAGTTATCGAATCATGAGACACATGCTTACAATACAATACATGTGTGCAAGATGAATATAATCTTTACCGTTTCTCAAATAACTAGCCGACAACTCAAGGTGATAAGGCCCGTCCTAGTATACATATATTTATTTCTAAATCAATTTCAATTATAAGCTCAATTAATTAAGCCAGCAGAACGAGTTCAAATAATCCAATTATTACATGATAAAGTCCTAAGTCTACCCGGACATAAACATGCTTTATCTACGTATGGACTCTCGTTACCTCATACGTACGTAGCACCCACAACTAGTTGCACATAACAATAAATATCACCTAGGGGTAAGTTTCCCCCTCACAAGGTTAGACAGGAGACTTACCTCGCCCCGAAGTTCCATAACCGGCTCCAATGCCACTCTAACTCTCAACTCTAAGCCAAACGTTCCGAAACTAGTCAGCCAGTCCGTCCTTCACACCTGCGGCCAAACAGTTGCAAGCGACTCCGCACCTGCGGACAAATCCATCGCAGGTGCGGTTTCCACTAAGGCCAGGTAAATTCGCATATGCGGACAAAACTCCTGCTCCTGCACGACCGCTTCTGCGGTCCACCTCACGCTCCTACGCTCTCGCACATGCGGGATCATCCGCTTCTGCAACCCCAGCTGCCCAGCTTGCATTCCGCTTCTGCGGAGCATTCTCGCATCTGCGGGCTTGCAGATGCAGAAATATCCTCGCATCTGCGGCCATCCCAACTCAGTTCAAATGTCGCTTTTGCGACCACAACTGTGTCTCTTTCCACGTAGGTGCGATTGCACCAGATCCTAGCTACCTCAGCACTTCTCCCAAGCCCAAACTCGATCCGTTTTTGATCCGATCCGCACCCGGGGCCCCCGGGACCCCGTCCAAACATACCAACACATCCCAAAACACGACACAGACTTAGTCGATGCCTCAAACCACGACAAACAACAACAAAATTATGAATCGAAGATCGAAACCTTTCTTTAAACTTTCAAGCTTTCAAACTTCACCTAACACGTCCGAATCACACTTAAACATTCCGGAATGACGCCAAACTTTATGCACTTCCAAGGCTCGAAATCTCAACGGATATCGATAACACCAAAGCCTACTTTAAACCAAACTTAGGAAATTTTTAAACCTACGAAATGCTAACCTTCCATAATAAGCGCCGAAATGCTCTCGGACTACCCGATACTCAACCCGAACATGTGCCCACGTCCGAAATCATCATACGAACCAAACTGAACCTTCAAATCCTGATTCCAAGGTCGTTTACTTGAAAGTCAAACCTTATTCAATTCTTCCAATTTAAAGCTTCCAAAATTAGAATTTTCCATCCTAATTAACTCTGAACTTCCCGAAATTCAATTCCGACCACACTTATAAGTCATAAACCATGAAGTGAAGCTACTCAATGCCTCAAACCGCCAAATAACGCGCTAGAGCTCAAAACGACCGGTCGGGTCATTACAGTCATAAATGACACGACGGACCTATTCTAACTCCCAGAATCAAAATCCGGACCTGACATCAATAAAGTCAACTCTCGGTCAAACCTATCAACCTTCCAAACCTTCAACTTTTCAACTTTAGCCAATTCAAGTCAAAACAACCTACGGACCTCCAAATCAATATCCAGACATACTCCTATATCCAAAATTACCATACGAAACTATCGGAACCATCAAAACTCCATTCCAAAGTCGTCTAAATAAAAATCAAACTCCAGTCAACTCTTTCAATTTAAGCTTCCAACCTTGGGACTAAGTGCCCCAATTCACTTCGAAACTCACCCGAAAATCAAACCAACCATCCTGGAAAGTTACATAACTACAATTCCACATAGAGGAGGCAATAAATAGGGGAACAAGGCTAAAATACTCAAAATGACATGCCGGGTCATTACATTTCACTTCGAAAACTCGTGTCGAACCATATCAAATCAACTCGGAATGACCTCAAATTTTGCACATAATTTTCAAATGACATAAGGAACCTATTCCAATTCCCGAAACAATAATTCTGGCCCGATATCATCAAAGTCAACTCTCGGTCAACCTTATGAACATTCCAAGCCTTCAAATTCCAACCTTCGCCAAATAGTGCTGAAACCTTCTAGAAACATCAAAATGCAAATCCAGGCATATGCCCAAGTCCAAAATCATTATCTGGACCTAACGAAACCATCAAAACTCCGATCCGGTGTCAAATACACAAAAGCCAAATTTGGTCAACTCTTCCAACTTTAAACTTCTAAAATGAGAATCATCCTTCCAAATTAATTCTGAATCACCCAAAAATCAAAACCGACGATACACGCAAGTCGTAATATATCATATGAAACTACTCTTGCCTTCGAACCATCAAACGGAATGAAAAGGCTCAATGCGACCGGTCGGGTCGTTACAGTTACAACCATATATGGCAAAATTTCATACAAAAATACGTGAAATTCAGCCATACGTGAAAGTTAAGCTAATAACTTCACACAAACTTTGTACTTCAGATGTGATTTTTGCAACTTCAGTCTTGTATGTTTGAAATTATTTTGAAGTGGCTAGACTTGCAAAATTTTATTAACTAAAGGCATGGCTTAAATAGAGATTCCAAAATTAACTATCTGCGCACTTCGCCCCTATATGATATGTGGTTTTTGTTTTTTGAACTACTATGAATGTTAAATTTATAAAAATATATTCAATAGCGCATCAAGAATTTTAAAAAAATACATATCAAATTTAACGTCAAAGTTAAGTTAATAAGGTCAATTTTGAAATGTTTTTCCCGTCTCTTCAATATAGGTTAAAGTTAGAAGTTGGCATTTGTTTAAAAAGCATGTGGAAAAGTTCTTCCAGAAAATTATTTCAGCTTTTACATAAACAAAAAAGATACTCAAGAGGTATTTCCAAAAATTTCACTAATACTATTTGATTAAATAATCTCGAAAATTTTGAAAATTCTTCTTTTAAGAAAAAAATTCAACTATTTCTACAAACGCCACTAAGTAATCTTTGATCCAAAGTGAACAATACATTTTGGGGTATGACGTAGCAAAATTCTTAACTTTTGATGTGATTTTGTGTATCGATCATTCCAATTATGAAAGAACAGAAATTGATCAAATATTATTATATACTACTACTTTCAAAAGTCAAAAATAAAATTATAATTCTTTGTATCGTTGTGAAAAATTGATTTTCAAATTTTTCAAATGAAAAAAACGACATATAAAATGAGGCACATACAAAATATCGATATTAATGCATAATGTCACAAGTTCATGTGTAGTAATATTGATGCATATTATCATAGGTAAATTTCAGCAAGACAAAAAATACTAGTTAATTTAGTTTTATTTATCTAAATTTTGATAGATAGAGATTATCGATACATATGCTAGTTGATGACTAGCATAGGTACACCTATATCTAATGTAATTAGTTGTAATATTGTCTAATTATATATGAGCAAATGTTCATGTTAAGATTCATAGTTTTAATTTACTTTTGTAGAATATTGGATCAATCCTAGAGGTACAACATTCGCTTTCATATTACATTACAAACATTACAAGTTTACAATAATTCTACAAAAAATTGTATTTCACTTAATATATTAGGTATTTTTATATGCATAGAACTGTTATAATGCTTATTCATTTTTAATCATTTCATTTTACTTATATCTGCTATATCTTTATTGATCATGTTTGTCACGACCCCAATTTCCTTCCGTAGGATGCCGTGATGGAACCTAGTCTCTAAGACTAGGTAAGTCTAACATACATGCAGAATTTAACTGAGAATTTATAAAAAAAAACTTTCTGATAACTCAACAACTATCATAAATGAACTCCGCTACTCAACAGAACCAAACCCCCCAAATCCAGTGATACCAAGTCACAAGCTCTACAAGAGTATACTGAACATCCCTATACATCAGTATCTGTAAAAAAAGAGGGAAAATGAAATAGAACTAGATAGAGGGTGATTCTGAGGCCTGTGGATGCCGGCAGGAATACCTTGAAGTCTCCAAACTGCGCTTGACTCACTCGTACCTAGGCTGGTAAGAGGTACCTGGATATGCATAAAAAGATGTGCAGAAGCATAGCATGTGTACACCACAACGGTACCCAGTAATGTGATGACCCATTTTGAGATATAGCCTCTATTCCTGTATTTCGAGATCTCGATTAGCTCCGTTTAGTATTGCTCGATTTACGTGCACAATCCGTGTCCTACTCCCGAAAGTCTTTATATGAAAAGTTGAAGAAAATGTGAATTTGTGTCTTTAAAACGACTCGAGTTGACTACGCTCAACATTTTATATATACGGATCCGAATCAGTATTTTGACGGTCCCGGTGGATCCGTATCGTAATTTAAGACTTGGACGTATACCCGAAATTTAATTCGGAAGTCCCTAACTTGTTTTAACTCATTGTGCCGAAAACTAGCATTTTTAAAAGTTGAAGAATTTCAAGGTTTGATCGAAAGTTGACTTCTTAGCTAACGGGTTCGGATTTTGATGTTAAAACTTCGAATAGTTCCGTATTGCTATTTGAAATTTGTCTGCAAAATTTGGTTCAATTCGGAATTGATTTGACATAATTCAGACACTTAAACGTGATTCTAGTGTTCTTGAGTTTCACTTTGAAAGTTTATTTATTTTGAGGATTGATTCGTAGATTTAGATGTTATTTTGGTAATTTGATTGCACAAGCAAGTTTGTATGATATTATTACACTTGTGTGCATGTTTGGTTTGGAGCCCGATGGGCTCAGGTGAGTTTCGAACTTGTTTCGGATGAGTTTCGCTTAGGAGGAGGCTGCTAGTGCAATACCAGTTCTAGTGCTCTGTTGCAGATCTCGCAATTGCAAGCCTCGCTTTTGCGAAGAATGATTCACAATTGTGAGCATGGATTGGTCTGGGTGATTCTCGTATTTGCGAGAAATAGTTCGCATTTGCGGACAGTGGACCTTCGCATTTGCGAAGGAAGTGGTAGCAATTGCGATCAATGACCACCAGTGTACTACTTCGCATTTGCGAAGTTATGGGTGGCATTTGCGATGGTTCTAGGTTCGCATTTGAGACTTTTGCTCTTCTGTGATAGGGTTCGCATTTGCGACCCTTGTCTCACAAATGTGGTGCTCGCAATTGCGAACAAGACATCACAATTGTGACATCCGTAGCTGGGTAAAAGAGGGGAAACACGGAATTTAGCTCATTTCTCACAATTTCTCAACCCTAAATACCATAGAGGCAATTTTTCAAGAGACTTTTCTTCCTAAATTCATTGGTAAGTGACTTTAATCCATTTCTTTTCAACTACCTACTACATTTCATGATATTTTAACATCAAATTTAGGATTTTCATGGTAGAAATTAGGGATTTGGGTAGAATTAGAAATTTTTATAAAATTGGGATTTAGACCTCGAATTGAGGTCGGATTTTAAAACAAATCACATAACCGAGATCGGGGGTGAATGGGTAATCGGGTTTTGGCTCGAATATCGATTTTGACCAAGCAAGCCCGGGGTTGACTTTTGTTGACTTTTTCAAAAATGATCTAAATTGAATCTCTTTCATTTGTAGGTAGTTTCTAAAGCTTATTTTGAATCATTTGGTCAATAATTTGCTAGATTTGATTGGTTTGGAGGCTTGTTTAAAAGGAAAGGCCATGGTTGATTGATTGTTTGAGTTGCGGAGTGAGGTAAGTATTGGGTCGAAGCTTGATTTGAGGGAATTAGGGACCCTTGAACTTCTTGTTATGTGCATTATATGAGAAACGTCGTATATGCGAGGTGATGAGTGTATATGCACCGTTGTATTACTTGTTTCCATGCTTTCGTTACTTCATTGTATATCTTGTTATATGCTTTAATTGCTACATGCTTATTTGACTTCAATGCCATAATTATTAATTATCATTTAGTATTCCTTATATTAAATTATCCACCCCATCCATAATTCCATGCCTATTTGCTACTTGTCTCTATTTGCTTTTCTTGCATATCTAAACCGTCTTATGCCTTGCTTGTCTTATAGTTTCGTATTATTTGTTGCCTTCAATAATGAAGTTTCATTTGTATGAGTTGTTAATTGGTAGATACCGTTGAGTTGGTAAAGTTAAGACATCCGAGTTATTCGAGATTCTTTGATTTTCATGTCATTCTCCATTACTTCGTACAATTACTCTCTTGATGTAGAACTTCTTGTAAATTTTGGTTGTTGAATTGCTATTGTTGAATAAAATTGTTTGGGGAGCGGATTGCACGCCGCAACGGAAATTTGAAAGGTAATGAATTGAAATGGCGAAATAAGGACGAATTATGATATAGGCATGTAATGAATTGAAATGGTGGGATCAGGTTACGTGCCGCAACGAACTGTATAATGTTATATTGGGTTAAGACTGTTGGATTTGCCTCAGTATTTGAGATGAGTCTATATGACCTGTTATTCTGGACTCTCTGGTAGTTAGATTTTGAGTTTGCTATCATGAATTAACTACTCTATTTCCATTCCTGTCTTTTCTGCTGTTATTTTTATTATTGTGTATATGTTATTGTAAGTGACCCGCCTTAGCCTCGTCACTACTTCATCGAGGTTAGGCTCAACACTTACATAGTACATGGGATCGGTTGTACTCATACTACATTCTGCACTTCTTGTGCAGATACCAGAGTTAGTCCCATCGGTGCTTAGTAGACTTGCTCGGATCCAACTATTAGTGGAGACTTGAGGTATAGCTGCATGACGTCCGCAGTCCTGAAGTCCCCTTCTACTTCATTGTAGCTGTTTATTTTGATTCAGACAATTATGTTTATTTCAGACCATTATCTGTAGTATTCTAGACGCTCATGAATTCGTGACACCGGTTCCGGGATTTGTATTTGGATATCGTCACTTATTAGATTATTGTCTTATTTCAGACTATTCAGTTTCATTATTGTCATTTAATTTGAAAATTGTTAAAAATGGTTAATAGACATAGCTAACGTTGGCTTGCCTACCAAGTGAAATGTTAGGCGTCATCACGGTCCCGAAGGTGGGAATTTCGGATCATGACAAGTTGGTATCGGAGCACTAGATTGCCTAGGTCTCATGAGTCATAAGCAAGCTTAGTAGAGTCTGGAGGATCGGTAGAAAGACGTCTGTACTTATCTTCCAGAGGCTATGGAGTTTTAGGAAAAATCTCACTTCTTTCTTTCTCTATCGTGCAATTTCATTCTATGATTGATGATTGAACCATTCTATTCGTGTTCTCTCGCAGATGGCGAGAACATGCACAACATCAGCAGCTGGAGCTCCCTATGGCAGCTACTACCAGGGGCAGAGGTCGAGGTCGAGCCAGAGCTCAGCCTAGAGCTCGAGCAGCAGCACCCGTAGTGGAGCCTTAGATTGATCATGAGGAAGGGTCCCCAGCTCATACCGTACCTGCCGGACCAGCTAAGGTCCCAGAGGGATTCATAGCCACTCCAGTGCTTCAGGACGCTCTAGTCCACTTGGTGGGCCTTATTGAGAGTGTGGCCCAGACCATCGCCTTTCCGGTGGCACCAACTAATTGGCTCCCCTATACTAGATTCCAGTAGCCCAGCTAGTTGGGTAGTTCAACTGGTTGTTACAGCACAGGCCGGAGATAGGCCCGCTATGTATTTGAGGCCTTGTTGAGGCTGGATAAGTTTACCAATCTCTTTCCTATTGATTTCAGGACCCACATGATTACTTGGACCGTTGCCACAAGGTGTTGCACAACATAGGTATAGTTGAGACCAATGGGGTCGACTTTGTAGTGTTCCAGATGACCGGTTCTGCTAGGAGATGGTGGAGAGATTATATGTTGACTATTCTAGTTGGTCCACCTGCACTTACCTGGGATCAATTTTCACAGCTATTTCTAGAGAAGTTCATTCTTTTCACTCTGAGAGAGGATTACCGCAGGCAATTTGAGCGTCTTCAGCAGGGTAGCATGGCCATCACCTAGTATGAGACTCGATTTGTGGACCTAGCTCGCCATGCCATTGTTTTACTCCCTACTGAGAGGGAGAGAGTGAGGATATTCATTGACGGGATCACCTTCAGTATTAGGCTACAGATGGCCAAGGAGACTAGGGACGATATTTCTTTCCAGAGGACTGTAGATATTGCTAGACGGATCGAGATGGTTCGTGGTCAGGAGAGGGGGCCGGTGTCTAATAAGAGGCCTCGTCATTTCGGTAGTTTCAGTGGTGCCTCATCTAGAGGCAGAGGTTCTTTTGGTAGAGGCCATCCTCCTAGGCCGATTCAATCAGCTATTCAGGTAGCCCACAGTGCTTCGGGCGGTCGTGGTTCTTATGGGTATCGTCCTAATAAGCCAACATTCAGTGCACATTCAGATCCTATGAGTGCATCACCACTTCAGAGTTACTATAACGACTATTCGGGCCGTCAGGGTCAGTCTTCGCTTCAGCAGCCTTAGCAGCCGAGAGAGTGCTTCGAGTCTGGGGGTATATGTCACATCAGGAGGTATTGCCCTAGATTGTCGACCAGCAGATCTCAGCAGGGTTCTCATGCCATCATACCGGCACCGGTTGCTCCACTACTTGCACAGCCAGCTAGACGCAGGGGTCAGATCGTTAGAGGTGGAGGTCATGCCATTAGAGGTGGAGGCCAACCAGCTTGGGGTCACCTGAGGCGCGGAGGTTAGAGTGGTGGGTCCTAGCCCCATTTTTATGCATTCCCAGCTAGACCTGAGGCAGAGTAATTTGACGCCATCATCACAAGTATTGTTCCAGTTTTCCATAGAGATGCTTCAGTTCTATTTGATACGGGTTCGACTTATTCCTACATGTCATTCTATTTTGCTTCATATCTGATTGTGCCTCGTGATTCTTTGAGTGCTCCTGTATATGTGTCCACACCTGTGGCAGATTCTATTATTGTAGATAGTGTCTATCGCTCGTGTGTGGTTTCTATCGGGAGCCTTGAGACTAGTGTAGATCTCCTACTTCTTGATATGGTGGACTTTGATGTTATCTTAGGTATGGATTGGCTGTCACCTTATCATGCTATATTGGACTGTCACGCCAAGACGATGACCCTAGCCATGACAGGATTGCCCCAATTAGACTGGAGGGGGACTCCTGGCCATTCTACTAGCAAGGTGATTTCTTATGTGAAGGCTCGACATATGATCGAGAAGGGGTTGTTGAGGCTAAATTTTGACCCTCCATAATTAAAAATTAATTTCTGCAGGCTTCCAAGTCAAAAAATGCCAAAATGTAGTATTTCGCTCATTATTTAGCTCTTATGCAATTTATCGATAATTATTCTTATTTTTACAAAATATAGGAATTTTTATCATTTTATTGCAATTAGTTAAATACTACCATTTTTTGTGCATTTTTCTAAATTTCAAACAATTTATTGATATTGTCCTATTTTTAAAATATTAGGATACTCTGTCAATTTATTGTAATTTTAAAAAAATAAAATAATAATTACTACGTTACCATAGTAGTTACAATTTTAAATAAATACTACAAGATTTCTTAATTAAATAAATATTTTCTAATTTATAGCACAACCTAGTAATTATATGGAAGCTAGTAGAATTTTACTTCAAAATACGAATCAAATCTGGTCAAGCACAATGTCGCGTCAACGCATTTGATGTGATAAGATCTTTGACATGACAAGTCACTTGATATGACAAGTCATTGGATGTCACATGACCTTCATTTACCTAATGGGTAAAATTTCTATCCAGTGGGTAAAGACTATTATTTGTCCAATTCCAAAGCTTAATACTAAGCCAAATAAATTGCACTGATATACATGTGCATACACAGATAAAACAAAATATTCCAGTATTTTGCCCATGGTTTTGAAATGGTGGTTTCATTTTTTTGATCACATTTTTTTGTTTTTGCATTACCTTTATTTTCAATAAAATGAGGACAACATATTGTCTTACACATACTCATTACAATGCACATGCACACTACATATGTTGAAAAAATAAGAGCCCGGAGCCAAAATAATATATTTTTGGACTCAAGACACAAAAATAGGTGGAAAAAAAGTTAGTGTCCAAAATACATATAGCGCCCTTTTAAAGGGCGCTTTACCTTAATGGCCGTTTGCCCGTTAATGTATAGCGCCCTTTAAAAGGGCGTTATACTTGAATTTGAAAAGACGAGTAAGTATAGCGTTGTTTATTAAGGCGCTATAGTATAGCACTTTAATAAACGGCGCTATACATACATAATAAATCGTCCTCTTCCCTTCCCCACCAAACTAGAACTCCCCCTCATTAAAACTTAAAAAAATAGACGTCCCCCCCCCCCCCCCATTAACGACCAAAAAAGCTTGAGTGGAGCTCACCCGTCCCACAATAAGTAAAGATTCTCGGTCTCCCATCCTAGGTAAGGCGTTATTTTGTTGTGGGTTGCTCGTTTCGGCTCCAAATCACCAAATCTTCAACTTTCCAAAAACCTTAAATCGAGGTATTCCGACTTAGTTTTTGTTAAAACTCGTATAAAAAAATACATATTAGTTATTTTTAATGTGTTCTATGTTATTTTGTGATTGTTTTGTGATTTAACTAATTTGTTATTTTTATTCGGACTATGATATTAGTGTGCTAAAAACATTAGTAAAAATAGAGAAATTATTATTAGTTGTTAAAAAAAAAAATTAATTAGTTACTTTTTAATGTGGTATATGTATTTTCGTGAATATTTTGTGATTAAATTTATTTATTATTTTTGTCCGGTTTAGATTATTTATTTGCTTAAAGACTAGTAAAATTGATAAATTGTTACTTTAATTCCCTCTAGTGGTATCTTGTGGCCTAATGTAGTGCTTATATTTATAATGTAGTGCCCTTTTAGCGTAGTAAAATATAGTGCCCTTTAGCGTAGTATCTTAGTAGTTATTGAAATTAATCATTTAAGTATCTATTATACCCAAAAATACGTCAAAATAGCTGATAGTTCAAACACAAACTCTGTCTAATTCTAGTCAACGATCGTAAGAAAATAACATGCGAAAACAACAATATTTTCTGGATACCTTGGTCCTACTGGGCCTCAAATATCGAGCTCGGAACCCATATGTAAATATTTAATAATTAAATTTTGTATAATTATGAAAATTAATTATTTAATTTATTATAGTAAAAAATAAGTGAGTCATAAACAAAAATATATAATAATAAAACTAACATATAAATTAATAAAACTAAGATATACAATATTAAACTAATATATAAATAATAAACTAACATTTAAAATAACAGACATGTTGAGTGATAAATCGAGAAATTTTTTTCATCATGAACACAAGAATTCAGGATATCTTGGTGCTACTGGGCCTCAAATATCGAGCCCGAAACCCATATGTGAATATTTAATAATTAAATCTTGTATAATTATGAAAATTAATTATTTAATTTTATTATAGTCAAAAATAAGTGAGTCATAAACAAAAATATATAATAATAAAACTAACATATAAATTAATAAAACTAACATATACAATATTAAACTAATATATAAATAATAAACCAACATTTAAAATAACAGACATGTTGAGTGATAAATCAAAAAATATTTCTCATCATGAACACAAGAATTCAGGATATCTTGGTACTACTGGGCCTCAAATATCGAGTCCGGAACCCATATGTGAATATTTAATAATTAAATCTTGTATAATTATGAAAATTAATTAAGTAATTTTATTATAGTCAACAATAAGTGAGTCATAAACAAAAATATATAATAATAAAACTAACATATAAATTAATAAAACTAACATATACAATATTAACATATAAATAATAAACCAATATTTAAAATAACAGACATGTTGAGTGATAAATCGAGAAAATTTTCTCATCATGAACACAAGAATTCAGGATATCTTGGTGCTACTGGGCCACAAATATCGAGTCCGGAACCCATATGTGAATATTTAATAATTAAATATTATATAATTATGAATATTAATTATTTAATTTACAAACAAACATATAAAATAATAAAATTAACATGTAAAATAATAAACTAACATATTAAAGTAAAATAATGTATTTAATCTTGTTTAATTTACAGTAGACGACATGGAGGTTCCGCCTTTGCATCCCGGACCTGCCAGCCTGGAGCTACTGTTGTTACATGGCGATCATAGGTCATCCCACATATGGGAGGGACAGTTACTGGCCCAGACGTTCCGCGCCAGGAGAGTAGACGACATGTGGGGTTTACTCAGGGACCACCCTCTCCATCCCCGTATAGTCAGACGCCTCCAGGATATGGGTTTTTATAGGATTGTGGAGATCGGTCGGCTGCAGCTCGATTGGTCGTTGATCACAACCCTAATAGAGCGGTGGCGACCGGAGACGCACACATTCCATTTTCCCATTGGCGAGGCCACCATCACGCTGCAGGACGTGGAGGCCATGTATGGGCTGCCCGTTGATGGACACCTTGTTGCTCTGCCGCATGCCATGAGAGAGCATACAGGTTTGCAGTACCTGGACATGCTGCAACGGCTCACCGGTTTACAGCCACCGAAGGAGACTGCACTGGTTGGGGCCAGTCGTCTGCAGTTGACGACTGTCCGACAGCATTTAGAGGCATTGCACCCTGACATCACAGACGATACACCGGAGCTTCATATTCACCGGTACACGAGGTTGCTGCTACTCCTTATGTTTGGAGGGGTTTTGTTCCCGAACACTTCGGGGAACCTAGTCAGCTTGAGATTTCTTCATCATCTTGAGCGGCTGGATGATTTACCCCAGTACAGTTGGGATGCTGTTGTTCTCGGCTACTTGTACAGGTAGATGTGCCGGGCGAGCATGGGCACCCAACGTGACGTTGCTGGATTTTTGCCGCTGCTACAGGTGAAAACATATTTGAATACTCTATTCATTATAACATACCTAGTAAAAAAATACCTTAAATTTTACGTCCACTTTGTATGTTAGGTTTAGGCCTGGGAGCGGTTTCTGTAGTTGCAGCCACCTCTACCACCATTAGCTCCGGGTGCACCACCTCCGTTTCTCCCTCTAGCTAGGAGGTGGGTTGATAGGCGGGGATATGGACGAGAGTACGAGGCTCGACTTAATTTCCCCTTATGCAGGGATTTGTTGGATTTGCTGGAGGGCGCACTGGTAAATGTATATCTAAGTTTACTTGGCCTGGCTTCATATGTGTTGCGTATACTCACATTTTCTGTTGTTACTTAATAGTTCATTTGGAGGCCATACAGCGACGAGCTAATAGCTGGTTTTCCCTATTATTGCTCCGCCGGCCGAATTATGTGGAGCTCTTCCGTCCCGTTGATGTGTCATGATATTGTGGAGCATCATGCCACCGAGCGAGTACTTCGCCAGTTTGGCCGCCCGCAGCTTGTACCGTGATCGAGGAAAAACCTACACCACTATAGAGTAGCGAGGATGGTCGATGCAGGTTTACCCAATGAGGTCGGGATCGATTTTCACAGGGAGTTAATTTGGTTTGGAGTTGGGTATCTAACTAATCTAGATGTGCGTGTTGTTCCTAATTGCACTTCCAAACAATGTTGCGATTGATTCTATTCTAATTTTATACTATAGTATGCTGAGTGTAAGCTAAGTACAATATTTTTGGTGAAAGTTTTCAAGTGTTAAAAGGCACTAGGGAAGTGGCTTCCGCCTAGGTGAGTATCTAATGGGTATCAAGAATCTAGGACAAGCTTGTTATGATTGGGGTCGTGATATAACCATCACACATAAGTGCTCACTCTATACCTCTCGTTTGAGTGACTTTGCCCGATTTTGCTTTCTCAATCCCAAATGGGTGTTCATACAATACAAGTAAAATTGGCTCAAGTCGGGTATTACTATCTCTAGGTTTAACCCTTTAATTGGGGCTATCAATCTCTTGAGTTCAGCCCAATTCCTTGTTAGCCTAATTTTCCTAGACTTAGTCCCTCTTTCTCAAGAAGAGCCTAAGTCATAAAGGCATGAATCAGTATTTGCAACCACTAATTCTATAATTTTAGCATAAATTAGGCTAAATATCACTAACCCATAAACAATTAAGCCCTAAAATTCAAGACCCATTAAATACCCATACTAGGGTTGGGTCACAACCCTAGCTATGGGGTCTAGCTACTCATAATAACAGCAGAAATTAAAGATAAAGATGAAATATAAGCCATAATATTAAAGTACAAGATGAAAATCTAAAGTTTGAAGGTAAATCTACTCTAAAATTGCCCCAAAAGGGAAAAACCAGTGAATTAGACTAAATATCACTAACCCATAAATAATTAAGCCCTAAAACTCAAGACCCATTAAATACCCACACTAGAGTTGGGTCAAAACTCTAGCTATGGGGTCTAACTACTCATAATAACAGCAGAAATCAAAGATAAAGATGAAATATAAGCCATAATATTAAAGTACAAGATGAAAATCTAAAGTTTGAAGGTAAATTTACTCTAAAATTGCCCAAAAAGGGAAAAACCAGCCGTTCACATGCTCTGCTCAACAAAACTTAACCTAAAATTGATAAAAGGATCTATTTATACTAGGCTGAAATTTTCGAATAAAAATGCCCATGCGGAGGATTCGCGGACGTGTAATTCTGACCACGTCCGCGCTTGAGCTTTCGCGGCCGCGTAATAATGAGCGCGGTCCGTATTTCTTCAATACTAGGCTTGGATTGGGCTTAGTTTCGCGGACCGCGTAATTTCAACCGTGTTCGCCTGTTCTTCTATCGCGGCTGCGTAATTTGGACGCGGCGTTCTTCAGTTAAGTCCGACTTGCAGGGTCTCTGGACCTCAAGATGCGCTCTCAGCTGAATTCCCTCGCGGCCGCATCAAAGATTTTGCGGCCGCGCCTTTCCAACGCGTTCAGCGGTGATTTTAGTACTCAAAGCAGCTTCTCTGAATCTACTTTCGTGGAACGCGTAATAGTGGCCGCCTCAGCGGTGGTCCTTACGCGGCCGCACTTTTCTGCCGCTTTCAGCTCTCCAGTCTCAGCCTTGGATTCGTGCAAGTTTGACTCCTTCATGAGTTGATTATGGCTTCTTTTCCTCATTTTGACCAAACCCTGCAAGCAAGCACATTAAGTTAGTTTTAGGGAATACCTTTACGCATTTTTGACCCAAAACCTAAGCACAAGAAAGCAAATAATAGGCTAAAACCCCTAGTTATCATACCGCCACCGCCCGCCTGGCATATCACACATTACCAGCGGGATGATCGTTCCAGAGTTGACCAGACATATATGGAACGGCTAGAGGCGCAAATCGATACTTGGGACCAGCGACATGACCTGATTCCGCCCCCTCCACCTGACTGGACGGAGACTGAGCATGATTATATGGGCTGGTACAGCAGAGTTACCTGACTTCTTTGTCAGGAATCCCATTTATCTCGCTGGTGGTCGGTATGTTCCATACGCCGGGAGTTACGAGGCACTGTTATGTTATTTGGTATACTTACTTATAACGTTAACCTACCGTTCCGTAATTTATATTTTACATGTTGTGCAGGCTATTACCCTACATCTGTTGCACCAATTGGGACTGTAGATGTAACAGCATACCGACGAGGGAGCAGCCTCTTTGCACGAGTATGGCCGGCAGGTTACCGATCTGGCTTCCCGGACATTGAGGCGAGCCCGAGATGATGAGCGATTAGGATACGAGGCTGAGTTTGTGGCGCCAGAGAAGTACCATCGTGGGCTACCAGTGGGGCCGGAACGTGGTCGACGTGGTTGGCGTGCCCCATGAGGTAGGGGTGTCCCACGAGGTCGTGGGGGTCGGCGAGGAGGTGGTCCTCAGCGAGGGGGTGTTGAGGAACCTGTTGAGGATGTTGGAGTTGATCAGTCGGGTGACCTCCATGAGCTAGACCACTCTTACAGCAGCATGCCGTCATTCAGCCTTCAGCTTCAGCTCACTCCAGGGACTTCGCAGGTGACCCCGTCAGCTCCACTGTTGATCACGGGCACATGCATTACATGAGAGGATTGGGATCAGTATTTTCCTGATCTTCCAGGCCCATCGACCATTGCTGATGATCGGCCGACACAAGATGTGGATAGTGGGCGCCGGCTGAGTTATGGCTCATCATCGAGGGATGCTGGGGATCTTTCATAGGCGCATGTATGTTTGTATTACTATTACATTTAAATTTATTTTTATCTCATTGATTATCCATAAATATCTTTATGTTTTTTTTATTAAGGCTTCATCCTCGCCCGTCACGGAGGCCACTTTGTGCGATATTGACCTGGTTGCGCCGGATGATTATATTCAGGAGCCCGACGAGACCATGGTAAGATAATTTAAATTTTTGTGACTCAAAACGTACATTATAAATATATATTTTCATATACTAAAATATCTTATTATTCTGTAGGTTACTGCTGGACAGACGGCCCCTTCTACCGAGCCAGCCAGCCCTACTGACGATCATGCTGCAGCGCATCCTCCGATAAAGAGGCGACGTGATGAGGATGATCCTGATAGCATAGCCGGACGGGATGGGATGTGCCTCAGGCCAACAACTGCATTAAAGCATACAGGATGTGGGACGCATTGATTTGTTTTTGTATTTTATGTACATATGACATTCAGTAAATAATTGCAACAATTTTTATTGATTACATTATATGCACATTATGTTTTTATTTCTCCGGCTCTTCGTTATTTTAATACTACAACACAAACACAAACATAGCAACTTAACATAATTTAAATTCAGTACAACTAATGAAAATACTTGACACGAAAAACATAAAGATAAAGTACTACACTCAACACATACATCTGTTTGTTTAGTCACTACCGCCTATTATTTTCTGCTCCAACCATTTAAATTTCTCTTCCATTTTATTTTTTTCTTCTTCCACCTCTTTTAGTTTCTCCTGCAATGCCGCAATTTCTCGTTGCATTTCAGATATCTAGCGTTGGTATTCACTGTTCATATTCCAAACATACTGCAAACATGATTTATAGTATTCCTGGTTAATGGGTTCATCATACCATTCCTCAAACATACAATGATTTCCGTCATTGCGTTCAAACCTGTATAGACACATCCAGTATATGCGCCTAACATTACTATCAGACCAATATGCCTTCATAATCGCACGTTTGCCACAATAGCACCTTCGTTGGTCATTGCGTCCAGACATTTGTTAATGCAAGAAAAATGAAAAATGTATGAAAAGTTTTGCTATTTGTTTTAATTAAGCGCAGATAATAACTAAAATGCACTAGTTATTTATAGGCAAGACAACCCACATAACGTAGTATTTCACCGTGCTATGCTTCGCGTGTTAAAGATTCTTTCGGGTACAATACAACTTTTCCAGAAGATAGCTTTTGCAGGCGAGCAACTTTTTAGGTCGACAAGACAACACACATAACATAGTATTTAACCGCACTATGCTTCGCGTGTTAAAGATTCTTTCGGGTACAATACAGCTTTTCTAGAAGATAGCTTTTGCATGCGAGCAACTTTTCAGGTCGACAAGACAACACACATAACGTAGTATTTAACCGCGCTCTGCTTCGCGTGTTAAAGATTCTTTCGGGTACAATACATCTTTTTCAGAAGATAGCTTTTGCAGGCGAGCAGCTTTTTCAGGTCGACAAGGCAATTATGTTTTTTTTAAAAATGGGTTTATGTTAGATTGTTGTACTGAAGTATTAATGTTAAATATCAATAAGATTTAACAGCAACGGAAATATAATTTTATTTCATACATTCTGCAAGATAAATAAGTACATACACTTATTATAACCACATTACAGAAACAAAACACTATGTGTATCCTTGCTAGTTGGGCACATTAGATGAACTTCTACCAAGAGCTAGATTACCACCGCCACCCAAACCAGCTGAAGGACATTTACGACGGTCGTGTCCTGTTTGCGAGCATATGCCACATTTGCGCGCATAAACGGTATCACCAACATCCATTTGGTTCCGTATACACATTCTTTTTTGCACTTGTCGCTGATGCAAAAACTCCTTGTTACACACCATTTTAAATGGTTCTGGCGGCCAATAATGCTCAGCACCCACTGGCTGTAACTTCCTACTATAGGTGTTTAAGTATGCAACAATACTATATTCTTTATCAACGTAGTTGGTTGGCCCTAAACCTGTATGTTGAAAGCACTTGATGGCATGTGAGCACGACATGTGGTAGATGGACCATTTACCACAAGAGCATAACCTTCTGGATTCATTTACGGTGTGTGTATTATTCCCCCGGTTATGATAGATAGTGGTGCGAACTTCAAAAATATTTCGCTCGTTGCAATACTGCAAAAATGAATGCCAATGTGCTCATTTCCTGTATTTCTCAAATATTTTCATTGGTATTGGCATAAATTCAACACCCCTTTACATCAATGACGATGCACCTGTAGCCCTTTCAACAAACCTCTCCGCCATCTGCTTGAATGACATCCGCACTATGGCAGTGACAGGCAATCCTCGTGCAGACTTCAATAACCCGTTGAAAGACTCTAACACATTTGTAGTCAGAATTTCCCATCTTCTGCCACCATCCGCATGTAGAGTCCACTTGTCAAGCTTATGTCGCATCAACCAACGATAGGCTCCCTCGTCTTCCTTCCTGATAGATTCCATGCGCCTCCTGAATTTATGCTCTTGGTGATCTGTTGCAGCCATCTATATTAAATCATGCAAATCCTTGTTGGGATATGCCTTCTGTAAATTGTCCTTCAGGTGTCTCACACAGTAACGGTGGTAGGCATACGGTTCCTTTCATGTACGCAAATTCTTTACAATACGTAAAATACCACCATGCGGATCAGATATTAGAAAAATACTTGAACGCTGTTTGATAACGTGCTCTTTCAAGTGGTTCAAAAATAGTGTCTACGTCTCTTGGCTTTTATTGGCACAAATAGCAAAAACTAAGGAAAATATACTTCCATTAGCATCTACTGCAATGGCGATCAACAACTTAATATCATACTTTCCATAGACATGAGTGCCGTTAATGGATATTACCGGCAGGCAATGCACAAAACCATCAATTGCTGGTTTAAATGCCAGAACACGTATCTGAATATATATTCTGGTATTCTCGGACTCTGCTCAAGCTTCCATTCAATAATAGTCCCGGGATTGAAGTTGTAACACCCTGAAAAATTTCGAAGTACTTAAGTATAAAGTCCGGTAAAATTTACAAAGAAAAATAAAAAAAATAATGTTTTATGGTGCCGGACTAGGCTTACATGTTTGTGGATTCTAGAAGAGTAAAGGAAAATTTTTGGTAGAAAAATACATTTCTGCGGTCCATTATGCAACCGTAGAATCACTCTGCGGGCCGCATAATGGCCGCAGAAGTGAGGCAGGAGAGGGCCAGTTTGGATGCAATTATGCGGTGACTATGCGACCGCATAACTGTTCTGCAGTTCATTATGCGATCGCAAAATATGTATGCGGGCCGCATAGTGACCACATACACAGACATATATTTGCTAGTATTGGACACCGATTATGCGACCGATATGCGATCCGCATAACTATTATGCGGTCGCATATGCGATCGTAGAACCTTTTCCGGAGCTTTATTTTTGGGTTTTTAAAACCCTACCTTATTTCGTTAAATACACACTTTGGGCCATTTTTGAGCTATAATCTGATATTTTAGAGTGAGAGAGAGTGCCCTAGAGTGAGAAGGTATTCTTCAATAATTGCTCTTCAATTCTTGCTCAAGTTTTGGAAGGTTGTGAAGGGAACCTCACTAGGTCTTCATCCTAGAGGTAAGATTCTACACCCTAACCCTCAATTTTGAATTTTGTCTGAAAATGGCTAATTAGCAAGATAATTTTTGGGCATGAGAGTTGTTTATTTTACATGCATGTGTTATCAAAGGGTGTAGGAAGATTGTTGAGCTAAAAATGGTAAAGATTGGGTTGTGGGATGATGATATCCTCCATAAGAGGACCTTGAAACCTTAATGCACACCTAATGTTTGATAAAATGCTCAAATGAGCTAGAACCATGATCATCCTACTAATTTTGATTCAATTTGTTATATTTCTACAATAAATTGAAGTTGCTAAAAATTTCGGAATATTTTAGAGTTTAAGGAAGCTCAATTGAGGTATGTTGGCTAAACTCTTCTCTTAGAATTGGATCTCACGATATTCATGTGAATTATGTAAGTCCCGAGTGTTTTATTATAAAATTAGCTATTTCGAGTAAGATTGGGATGAAAGATATATGCTCAACAAGTATCCCAAATGCTTTATTAATGTTATGTTATCAATTGAGGATGTGTTAAAATATGGGTTGTGCATTAATAATGTTTCGACTTCAAGTCTAGTTCAAACGAAGGCTATTATGCCAAATTTTGTGAAAATATCTCTAGGTGCCTTAGACTCTAAATTGCTCCCATGTGTACTAAAAACATTGATTTATATTGCCTTGTGGTTGCTGATGATGCTTGAAAGTGAAAAGAGTGAGTATGGAATACTAAATATGGCCATCGTGCCCAGAATGAGAATTACATATGTGGCCAATAGTGCCAATGAAGTGAAAGAATGCGTGAACATTATGAGATGAGTTTTAGCTCCTTTACATAATAATGTCATTAATGTCCTATGATCACCCGTGGATAGTGCAAGTAAGCAGTAGTATGAACATGAATTGTGGTTGTTTGCCAAAACACGAATAATGAATAAATCCTGTGGACGGTCTATGAAACGCATAGGTATATCGTGTTATGAAATCCTGTGGATGGTCTATGAAACACATAGGTATATCATGTTATGAAATCCTACGGACGGTCTATGAAACGCATAGGTATATCATGTTATGAAATCCTATGGACGGTTTATGAAAGGCATAGGTATATCATGTTATGAAATCCTGTGGACGGTCTATGAAACGCATAGGTATATCGTGTTATGAAATCCTATGGACGGTCTATGAAACGCATAGGTATATCGTGTTATGAAATCCTACGGACGGTCTATGAAACGCATAGGTATATCGTGTTATGAAATCCTATGGACGGTCTATGAAACACATAGGTATATCGTGTTATGAAATACTGTGGACGGTCTATGAAATGCATAGGTATATCGTGTTATGAAATTCTGTGGACGGTCTATGAAACGTATATGTATATTGTGTTATGAAATCCTATGGACGGTCTATGAAACACATAGGTATATTGTGTTATGAACTCATGTGGACGGTCTATGAAACACATATGTATATTGTGTTATAAAATCCTGTGGACGGTTTATGAAACGCATATGTGCATTGTGTATAAGATGCATAGGTATACAGTATGAATAAACACTATGGACAGTCTAGGAAACACATAAGTGTATACTATAGTATGTGAACACTAAGGACGGTCTAATGAGACATATTATTAATGTAGACAATAGGTGCCACCCTTGTTTGAATTACATTATATTATGTGTTCTGCGTATAGATCATATGGCTCGGTTTACCATAAAAGAAGTTTAGAATGATGCAAGTATAATAAGGCTTGATTTTTGAACCTATTCAATATTTTGTAGTCTTTTTATGTACTTTAATGAAAGAAATATGAAATGCTATGATTGATATAAAAATAAAGGGCTTGATGTCTCGAATAAGACAGCCTAGCCGATTGGGTCGTGATCGGACTTCGTGCTGAGAGTACGGTGGTATTAGTATTGTGAATAATGGTATTGTGGACAATGATATATTGATACTAAAAATCTCTCAATGTGAGTTATGGAAATTAATTAAAACATTGTCTTGATCCTAAATTGAGGTTTGATATTGATTAAGGCTTCCATTAACATTATGATAATCTTGTTTGTATTATTTGTCATTCTATTGAGAGGGTGTTTAGTTATACATACAAGTGCTATTCGACAGTACTAACGTCCCTTTCGATGGGGGCGCTACATCTTTAAATGGATGCAGATGGTTCCACAATAGGAGATATTGATCAGTGATAGCAGTACACCCTCTTCTCAGCTGACTTGGTGAGCCCCACTTCATTCCGGGGTCATGCATCTTTTGTACTTTGTGTATTCAGTTTGAGGTATAGCTGGGGCCTTGTTGCCGGCATTATCATTGTACTCTTCTTTATCTATAGAGGCTCCGTAGACATAGTGTGGGTTGTGTATTGGTGCTGGGAAAGTCAAAATATGTTATCATTTGTCCATTTGAGACTTTAAAAATGATGAAACTATTGTTAATGAATTGGTATTGTGGATATGATCACGTTTTTGTCTAATTAATGAAGATATGTATTATCTCCATTCGTGGATGAGTTTGGGTAGAATGAAATCTAACAGGCTTGCTCGGCCGGGTTCACTCGGTTGAGCGCCGGTCGCACTCCTTATTTTGGGACGTGACAAACTTGGTATCAGAGCCTAAAGTATTAAAGTGTCTTAGGATGTCTTAAAGCCGTGTCTAGTAGAGTCCTTATTATCGGTGTGTTATCGACCACATCTATAATTAGGATGCTACATGGGCATTTAGGAATAATACCCTTCTTTCATGTTCTTGATCGTCCAATAAAGCTGGTTTTAAGATTGTTCCTCCTTTAACTCCTGAGTTGCTCTAATTTCAGTACATGACACCTAAGAAGAAGGCAAGAATTGGCCAATGAGCCAATGTCACGCCGGGAGTGGCAGTTGATCCTATATTTGATGATGCGGGTAAGCACCGAGAGGTGAGGATATTCCCCCAGTTACTACACTGCCTGACTCTACTACAACCGATCAGACCGCACCTGTCCCTACATCTACTGAAGGTGTAATAGTTCCTCCAACTGATATACCAGTTCCACCTCCAGTTCCAGCTTCCGATTCTGGTGTTTATGATATTGATCTTAGGGGAGCCATACAGATGTTGGCTCAGATAGTGGCATCCCAGGCCCAGAGATCAAATGTTGCACCCACTTCCAGTCAGCTAGGTGATTCTACTAGTTCCAGGGTGAACATGTTTCTCCAGTTGGATCCTCCAGTGTTCACGGGTAATAATTCAGAGAAAGATCCCCAGGACTTCATTGACGAGATATATAAGACTCTCCCAGTTATTCGTGCTACTGAGACAGAGGCAGTGGAATTGGCCTCCTACCGCCTGAAAGAGGTGGCTTATTCTTGGTTTGAACTATGGGAGGAGTTCTGTGAAGAAGGGAGCCCTCCGACGAGGTAGGGTGAGTTTGCCGATGCCTTCATTGATCATTTCTTGCCTGCCGAGACTAAGGCAGCCCATGCCGCTAAATTTGAAAGCCTAAAGCAGGGTAGTATGAATGTATGAGAGTACCATATGAAATTCGCGCACCTGTCCAAGTATGCTATTTACATGTTATCCACTATGGAGGCTAGAGTGCGCCGGTTTGTGCAAGGACTTAGTCCCTTAGTAATTAATGAGGCCGCTATGGCTGCCTTGAATTCTAATATGAATTATGGGAAAATGGTAGCATTCACTCAAGCTACGGAAGATCGAAAGTTAAAAAGAAAAACGGAGAAAAATAATAACAAAAAGACCCAATCCGCGGGCAATCTTAGTGGCTCCTACAATGGGGGTAATGGTGGAAAGGCATTACATAGGAGGGTATCATCTGGACCCACGCAGTCAGTTGCTCAGTCTTCCTCTAGAGCATTACCATCAGGGCATGATCAGCAACGGAGGGGCCATAATAACCAAGGCAACAATGGATCTAATCAACAGGTCCAGTCAAGTGGGGATTATAAGCTACAACAAAGGCCTCCATGTTCCAAGTGTAGGAGGCGTCATTTGGGGGGTGTGCCGACATGGTACAGATGAATGTTTTGGGTGCAGAGTCAAGGGCCATCAGCTAAGGCACTGCCCCAACAGCCAAGGGACAGCAAGTAAGTCCCTCAACCTCTTTTTTCCCCTTGTTTCATGATGATGTGTGATGGAAATAGGTTTTGGTAGGGGGGGGATTAGAGGTGTTAACCCAAGGTTATAACGCGACTTAGCTGATTAGAAAGGATGTCTGACAGGAGTGTTCATATGAGAGAAAGATGTGGGTGAAGGTGTATGCCCTTAGTCACTCTATAGGCGTATGTGCATAAGCTTTCACATATAAGAAAATGCGATTTGCTTGTCATATTTCACTATCCAAGTGTAGGCATACATGTTTAGAATGATGCACGAATGTGTATGGGGCTAAAGGTCGATACTAGAAATTAAAAGATCATATTTTGTATTTACTTTTAAGTCTGGAGATTCAGGAAGAGCAAGAAAAGTTGCGAGGTCCCCACAAATATGTACTCTATTATGTTGAATCATGACCGGGTCAAGGAGTGGCTACATGAATGAATTTTTAGTAGTATTGGGCAAAGGAAGGCCGTGATAATCGTGTATTGGGTTATTATTCCACTGGGTGGTGTGTCGTGTGGCGGGAGCTGAAAGTTGCCCATGGATGGTCCAAAAGTTGGTGTGACAGAGTTGATAGGGCCAGACCTCGTGCGTCGGGCTATGGAAAAAGTTAAAATCATTAAGGAGCGATTGAAGACTGCTCAGAGTCATCAGAAATCCTATTCAGATGTTCGTCGTAGGGATTTGAAGTTCAAAGAAGATGATTGGGTATTCTTGAAAGTTTCTCCCATAATGAGTGTGATGCGATTTGGTAAGAAAGGGAAATTAAGTCCGAGGTATGTCGGACCGTACAAAATCATTCAGAGTATTGGTGAGATGGCGTACAAGCTTGAGCTACCACCTGAGATGTCATTAGTACACCCGGTGTTTCATGTGTCTATGTTGAAAAAAGTAGTTGGAGATCCGACACTCATTGTTCCGATTGAGACTATTGAGGTAAATGAAAAATTGACTTACGAAGAGATTCTGGTTTCTATTATTGATCGACAAGTCCGAAAATTGAGAAATAAAGAAATTGCCTCCGTGAAAGTGCTATGGCGAAATTAACAGGTTGAAGAGGCTACTTGGGAGGCCGAGGAAGAAATGAAGAAAAAGTATCCTTATTTGTTTGAATAGCCATGCATTTATTAAGTTGTGATCTATGAAAATTCTAAGAGTTATTTTCTATGAATTATGTATCATTTATATAATTGGCGTTAAGAGGGTTCTTTTCTGGTAATATATTGCTTGTGAGGCAGCAGTTGGTGTTGTTTTGTGTTATGCTACATCGTTGGATTATGTGTATGTTGTTAAGATGTGTTTCTGGGATTCTCTGACAGGTGGATAAGCCTAGTTATAAAGGAAACTCTAGCGAAATTTTTGGAGATTTAGGTAGTTAGCCAAATTTTGAAGCTACTAGTGAGTATGAATTAACAATTGGGCCACATTTGATGCTAATGACGGATTTTTTCCCTCATTCGAGGACGAATGATCCTAAGCGGGGGAGAATGTAATACCCCAAAAAATTTTGAACTACTTAAATATAAAGATCGGTAAAATTTGCAAAGGAAAATAAAAAAATAATATTTCATGGTGCCGGACTAGGCTTACGTGTTTGTGGATTAAAGAAGAGTAAAGGAAATTTTTTTGCAGAAAAATGCATTTCTGCGGTCCATTATGCAACCGCAGAATCACTCTACGGGTCGCATAATGGACGCAGAAGTGAGGCAGGAGAGGGCCAGTTTGGATATAATTATGCGGTGACTATGCGACCGCATAACTGTTCTGCAGTTCATTATGCGACCGCAGAACATGTATGCGGGCCGCATAGTGACCGCATACATAGACATATGTTTGCTAGTATTGGACACCGATTATGCAACCGATATGCGGTTCGCATAACTATTATGCGGTCGCCATGCGACCACAGAACCTGTTCCGGAGCTTCATTTTTGGGTTTTTAAAACCCTACCCTATTTCGTTATATACACACTTTGGGCCATTTTTGAGATATAATCTGATATTTTAGAGTGAGAGAGAGTGCCCTAGAGTGAGAAGTAGAGTTACTCAATGAATCGGTTGATTGGAATTGCGGGATGGTATTCTTCAATAATTGCTCTTCAATTCTTGCTCAAGTTTTGGAAGATTGAGAAGGGAAACTCACTAGGTCTTCATCCTAGAGGTAAGATTCTACACCCTAACCCTCAATTTTGAATTTTGTCTGAAAATGGGTAATTAGCAAGATAATTTTTGGGCATGAGAGTTGTTTATTTTATATGCATGTGTTATCAAAGGGTGTAGGAAGATTGTTGAGCTAAAAATGGTAAATATTGGGTTGTGTGATGATGATATCCTCCATAAAAGGACCTTGAAACCTTAATGCACACCTAGTGTTTGATAAAATGCTCAAATGAGCTAGAACCATGATCATCCTCCTAATTTTGATTCAATTTGTTATATTTCTACAATAGATTGAAGTTGCTAAGAATTTCGGAACATTTTAGAGTTTAAGGAAGCTCAATTGAAGTATGTTGGCTAAACTCTTCTTTTAGAATTTGATCCCACGATATTCATGTGAATTATGTAAGTCTCGAGTGGTTCATTATAAAATTGGCTATTCCGAGTAAGATTGGGATGAAAGATATATGTTCAACAAGTATCCCAAATGCTTTATTCATGTTATGTTATCAATTGAGGATGTGTTAAAATATGGGTTGTGCATTAATAATGTTTCGACTTCAAGTCAAGTTCAAACGAAGGCTATTATGCCAAATTTTGTGAAAATATCTCTAGGTGTTAAATTGCTCTCACGTGTACTAAAAACATTGATTTATACTGCCCTGTGGTTGTTGATGATGCTTGAAAGTTAAAAGAGTGAGTATGTAATACAATATGTGGCCATCATTCCCAGAATGAGAATTACATATGTGGCCAATAGTGCCAATGAAGTGAAAGAATGCGTGAACATTATGAGATGAGTTTTAGCTCCTTTACATAATAATGCCATTAGTGTCCTATGATTACCCGTGGATAGTGCAAGTAAGCGGTAGTATGAACATGAATTGTGGTTGTTTTCCAAAAGACGAATAATGAATAAATCCTGTGGACGGTCTATGAAACGCATAGGTATATCGTATTATGAAATCTTGTGGATGGTCTATGAAACGCATAGGTATATCATGTTATGAAATCCTATGGACGGTCTATGAAACACATAGGTATATCGTGTTATGAAATCCTGTGGACGGTCTATGAAACGTATAGGTATATCGTGTTATGAAATCCTATGGACGGTCTATGAAACGCATAGGTATATTGTATTATGAAATCTTGTGTACGGTCTATGAAACGCATTAGTATATTGTGTTTTGAAATCCTATGGACGGTCTATGAAATACATAGGTATATTGTGTTATGAAATTCTGTGGACGGTCTATGAAATACATAGGTATATCGTATTATGAAATCCTGTGGACGGTCTATGAAACGCATAAGTATATTATGTTTTGAAATCCTATGGACGGTCTATGAAATGCATAGGTATATTGTGTTATGAAATCATGTGGACGGTCTATGAAATGCATAGGTATATTGTGTTATGAACTCCTGTGGACGGTCTATGAAACGCATAGGTATATTATGTTATGAAATCCTGTGGACGGTCTATAAAACGCATAGGCGCATTGTGTATAAGATGCATAGGTATCCGGTATGAATAAATACTATGGACGGTCTAGGAAATGCATACGTGTATAATATGGTATGTGAACACTAAGGATGGTCTAATGAGACATATTATTAATGTAGACAATATGTGCCACCCTTGTTGTCCTCGTGTGTACAGGTTGTTTGAATTACATTATATTAGGTGTTCCACGTATAGATCATATGGCTCGGTTTACCATAAAAGAAGTTTAGAATGATGCAAGTATAATAAGGCTTGATATTTGAACCTATTCAATGTTTTGTCGTCTTTTGATGTACTTTAATGAAAGAAATATGAAATGCTATGATTGATATAAAAATAAAGGGTTTGATGTCTCGAATAAGATAGCCTAGCCGATCTGGTCATGATCGGACTCCGTGCTGAGAGTACAGTGGTATTGGTATTATGAATAATGGTATTGTGGATAATGGTATATCGATACTAAAAATCTCTCAATGTGAGATATGGAAATTAATTGAAATATTATCTTGATCCTAAATTGAGGTTTGATGTTGATTAAGGCTTCCATTAACATTATGATAAACTTGTTTGTATTATTTATCATTCTATTGAGAGGGTGTTTAGTTATACATACTAGTGCTATTCGACAGTACTAACGTCCCTTTTGCCGGGGCGCTGCATCTTTAAATGGATGCAGGTGGTTCCACAGCAGGAGATATTGGTCAGTAATAGCAGTACACCTCCTTCCCAGCTGACTTGGTGAGCCCCATTTTATCCCGAGATCATGCATCTTTATACTTTGTGTATTTGGTTTGAGGTATAGCCGGGTCCTTGTTGCCGGCATTATCATTGTACTCTCCTTTATCTATAGAGGCTCCGTAGACATAGTGTGGGTTATGTATTAGTGCTGGAAAAGTCAAAATATGTTATGTTGTGGTTGTATTATTTGTCCATTTGAGACTTTAAAAATGATGAAACTATTAGTAATGAATTGGTATTGTAGACATGATCACATTTTTGTCTAATTAATGAAAATACGTATTATCTCCATTCGTGGATGAGTTTGGGTTGAATAAAATCTAACAAGCTTGCTTGACCGGGTTCACTCGGTTGAGTGCTGATCGCGCTCCTTGGTTTTGGGGCGTGACAAAAGTGTTGCAATGCAGCCATGTACCTGGGTAGAGATGCAAATGACTTATCCCAGTTACCATAAACAATTTTAAACGCATGTTTGCGCCCGAGAAATGCCTTTCTTTTGGTAATGGTGCACCCATACTCTTGGTGGACGGATGTAATACACTCTTTGATCTTGTACCTTATAGACGCTTCAATGTGTGGAATCAAGACAAGAGAAATCAAGTCAACATCCAAGTCGAAGTGATTCCCACTGAATGTGTCTATTTCACAATTGTGTGTGCCAATATATTTACCCACAACCCACATATTTGTTTTCTTCTTCTTCGCACGCAGCATCCAGTTACAACCCGTAAACCATCTACGACAAACAACCTTATATACATCCGGAGTTGACTCCCATACCGTCATCTCACGACACTCTTTTACGCTGTACATTTTCACCGCCCTACTTAGGCGCGCTTTATCAGGAAAAAGCATGCCCTTTGACAGCATCGTTGGTCTAGACTCATCCCACATTGT
Source organism: Nicotiana tomentosiformis (assembly GCF_000390325.3). Taxonomy (NCBI): domain Eukaryota; kingdom Viridiplantae; phylum Streptophyta; class Magnoliopsida; order Solanales; family Solanaceae; genus Nicotiana; species Nicotiana tomentosiformis. Next base: position 51,902,420 of record NC_090814.1, on the reverse strand, counting down.
TGTCCCAATTTCGTCAGTATCCCTTGTGAGGGCATCCACATCCGACATACTTGGCAAATGATCAAGGTAGGGAAGCTCCCTTGAATGAAATGATAAGTGGGACTCGTACACTCTTGGTCTAACGGGGGGTGGAGCATGCTCCCTCGTCAAATCAGGTGCAACATTCTCTTCCTCCTCATCATCACCCTTATAAGAGAAGGGTGTGTCATCTACGGACTTATCGGCATTGTTGTCATAATCACTGTTCTCTTCCTGACTCTGTGCATCTGCCAGATCCCGATTAAATATGTCTTCTTCGGGCAATTGAGTCAGGACATGACGTTCAAGTTGCTCGTTTTCACTGCACAACCAACAAAATAATGAGTTACTCAAATTGATAAATACTTTACATATAGCTATATAACTTCACTTATAAATCGTAATGTGTTGACATCCCATGATGGACACCATCTTGTTGGTGATGAATCCCAGATGGACCATCATGATCCAACACACCAGAACTACGCATATTCCAACTGGGCATTGGTTCATAACTTGTAAAATTCATATCTGGCCGGTACCCCTTGTGGAATATATGAGTGTTAATACAAATTCAATACAACAAAAATAAACATCGTAACACAAATAAAAATTGAAGTTTACCACTCGTCTTGTGGATCATGTAAAGTAGGAGAGAAATTCTTTCCTCGCTCCTCATTCACCCGTGGATATAAGTTTAGATCAGGCCAAACTCTTTCAGCCAGAACCTGTTCGGATAAAACTGCTCCAAAATAACCACCCGATGACCGAGGGATATCCCTGCTTTGCGCAACCTCATTATTGCGAACATCTTCAGCCTTGACGTACATTTCCAATATTTTTATCAAAAGAAATTCCCGGTATTCATCCGGAGTCCTCAAAAAATCACTCAGAGTTTCATCATCCTCGATGTTAAACTCAGCATAACAAGCAACCCCTTGCGGAGTGACAGAATATGGATATCTTCCGGTTACTTTAAGATTCACCGAACGTTTGCTCACACTCATTTTTTTACATAACAACGATACCAATCTATCATACTCCATTGTAAGTGGCAACTTAACATGACACTATGGAGATAAACTATAGCTTACTGAGTTATTCGCCACCACAACCTTCCCCCTCCCCCCTCCCCCCCAATATAATGAAACCCTAATTCTTCGCTCTTAAGACGTTATGACAAAATGCAAAACAACTTAACAAAGAAAAATTTAACAAGACTAGAGAATTTTTCTGAATGGATTTTTACAAAATCTTTAACGTCTTTAAACAAGGCAATGCCCAATCCGGGGGGTCGAATTTTTTGAGGTATAACGCCTTAAATAAGGGCGCTATATCCATTTGAATTATTGTTATGTCAGTTAAGCGCAGAATAATTATTGGTGGTCCTACAAAATATGTATAGCACCTTAATAAATGGCTCTATACCTATATAGCGCCCTTTTAAAGGGCGATATACCTTAACGGGCAAACGACCGTTAAGGTATAGCGCTCTTTTAAAAAGGGCGCTATATATATTTTAGTCACTAACTTTTTTTTCACCTATTTTTATGTCTTGAGTCCAAAAATGCATTATTTTGCTTTCGAACTTGAAAAAATAATTCTTCCATAAAACGGACTCCCATATCACATTTTAAAAGGGCTAAGAAAAACCGTAATATCTATCTCTTTCTCACTCTCTCATTTGAGAGACAAGGCAGCCACCAACGGCCGTTCCCCTTTGCTCTCACACTCTCTCATTTTCAAGAGAGAACAACAGCTATATCCTCTCATCTTTGCCCGAAAAGAGCCGCCAGCAATCGTCTCCTCCATAGCTGTTGCCGCCGCCGGAGGTGATGACCAGCGACGGCCATAGCTCATGTCGCTCCGCCCCGTTTTCTCATCCCCCGCCTCTCTCTTCCCCGTTTCTTCTACTGCTGCCTCTTTTAGGTATGCCGCTGCTCCGGTGTTTCTTCGTCGTGGGAGTAGCGGCGTTTGCTCGTTCGTTATTACTTCACCGGATCTATTTCAGATTTAGATGAAAAGAGATTTTCCGACGAGATTCCCGGAAAAGCTGAGTCCGACGACTTATGTTCTTCCCTTCTCATTTTTTGTTTCATTTTTACAGATCTATGAGAGATATTAAAATACTACTGCTGACCACCAATATTCGCCGGGAGAAATAGGGTTCTGCCGGATTTACATTTTCCCCCGTACTCCTATTAGATTTTCTGGCGAATCTCTAAGGACGTCGTTTTGATCTGTAATTGGTTATTGTTACTATGGTTTGCGACTTTCGACTGGTTATGTGGTGTTTAATTTTTCCGATATTGTGTTGGCCATTTTTGGATGAACTTCATTCCACCTTATTAGTTATTCTATGTTCCTTTCGCTAATGTGTTGCTTGAAAAACGTTTTATGTCATAAATTTGAGATGCGTACTATCCGTGAACTCTCTTGGGTTATTAATCTCAGCTAACTCAGTTTGTACATGATGAAGCTTTGTTTTGTTAGGATTTTACCATTACTTGTGGGAATTTCATCTGACTGTTTATATTACTATACCCGTGTCACTATCAGTGAATAAATCTGACTTGGATACACTTTGTGATTTGTGGATGATGCAGTATTCCGTCAACTTAATGATTTACTAGTTTGATCAGATTACTACATCGACAGACTAATGCCGATGAGTATAATTTTTTGAAGCCACGACGCCCCGAATGACCCTTCGGACTGGGCCCTAATAACGAGACGATGATGATAAACATCGAAAAATAAAAGACGAGGATGCGACGAATCAATAAAACCTATGGAAGGCGACACAGTTGGCCACCGGAGTCGCTACCAAGGCGGTTCCCGTTCTCATGTCTAGACGGATATTGCATATATATGAGCCTCCTATAATATTTTTAAAACTATTTTCCAAAAACCTTTTCCAAAAATATTTTTCAAAATAATCTTTCAGAAAACAAAAACATTTCAAATCATTTTTAAGAAAAATCTTTCAAGAATATTTTAAAACAAAAACTATTTCAAAAAAAAAAACATATCACTTTATTTGTTTATCTTTTACATTACATTATTTCGCTAATAATTTTATTTCTCTTGTCTTGTGAGGTACTTTATTCGAAACGCTTTAGAAAGATGACGCTCGGAGACAAAGACGAACCCCGTCAAATTCCCTGCTTCGTACTTCCTGTTCTCGGATGTACACATAACATAAAATATTGTAAAGTCATGGATAGATATTATGCTTGCTTGCTTTCGATATTATCTATTTGCTGAACACTCAGGGTGAATCGCATATAGTTAATAATCATATTAAAATTGTGATGTTGTATGTTAGGTAAATTCATGAAATTTGTGCATATATTTAGGTTATTGTATATGTATTATGACACAGCTTTTTAGATAGGTGTATGCTTAGCTAATTAAGTTAGTCATGGTCATAGATAATAATATGACATGATCATTTTCCAAGGTAAAATATATATACTAGTATGCTTAGTTAAACAAAATAATTCAATCATGTAGGTACTTTATTTTAAATAAATTAAGTACATAATACTTGTGATTTCAAAATGTTTTTGTTACAATCAAATCAAATAACTAGATTCATGTTTCTTACTAACCAAATTTAACCAAATTAGATATGTATTTGTGGACAAGCTTATTTGGATTTAGTATGGTTTTCCATAAAAGTATTTGATTGTTATATTTTTACTATATTCTTATACTCGAGATAAATTGTAAATGGTTTTCATTTTCATTATCCTAGACATAAAGAGTTTGTTCTCTATCTTATTGTGTGGATTCCTTTTTATGCGGAACACTTTAGTGAGTAGGGTACATTACCAGAATCGCTTTACGTTATTTGGAAATAATTTTAGCAATTCTTTGAAACAATATTCTTACATTATTCTTTGCCATTTGCTTGTTTTGGGAAACTAGTATTATCATACATATATTTTAACTCGTTTTTTGTGAATAATACTTTCTCATATGTATTTTGGTAACTCTTTTTTCAATGTTCCTATTTGTTAGCTAATCCTTTTGAAATCATTAGTTATTCATATTGTATATTCTAAGATAGTTCTTTTTCATCTTTATCCATTACTTTAAACAAGTCTTCTTTACATTTTATCCATTTATTCAAAACAATTGATCTTTAGGTGCTAATCAAATCTTTTCAAGTTTGTTCTTATGATTAAAATTCATTTAGTTAATTTATAAATACTCTACTTATTGCTACATATTTTTGTACATTTATTGAATCATCAAAAGACATAATTTTCATGTACTTTCATTTTTTATATGTATCCTATTACATAGGTATTTGTGTTTGGGTGTCATGACCCCAAATTCCCTCTAAAGGAAGTCGTGATGGCACCTAGTTTCTACGACTAGGTTAGCCTAACATATAGTAACCACTGAATAGATATATAAATACAAGATACTAAAAGCAATTAAATAATGGATAAAATCATCTGTAAATAGAATCTCACAATTTTACACCCCAAAACCGGTGGAACTGAGTCAAAAGCTCTATAGAGTCTAACAAGAGTAACTACTACATCACTGTCTGAAAGTAAGTACAACAGTAAATGAGGATAAAGGAAGGTGACTCTGATGCCTGCGGACGCCGAGCAGACATACCTTGAAGTCTCCGGTAGAAGCAACTAGCAAAAATCTCTATCGATCGGCACGAGCGGATGTACCTGGATCTGCACAAAATGTGCAGAAGCGTAGTATGAGTACACCATAACGGTATTCAATAAGTATCAATCCTAACCTCAGTAGAGTAGTAACGAAGCCAGGTCAAGACATTTACTAGGATATGAAATAGACAGTATAAAATAAAATGCGAATATAAAATGGAAAATAAGAAAATAACCAATACGGATCAAGATGATAGCATGATCTAATACCGAAAAATCAACCGTAGGAATAGTATAAAAGAAGCAACTAAAGGACTACAATGATTATGCATGAACAACAATTGATAGAACACTAAGGAATGAAACAACAGATGTAATTTTCCACCAAAGCACTTTGCAACATAAAATAACAATAAGAATCACATAGAGGTACCGCCTCATGCATAATGAAATCAAAACTGAGGTACCACCTCATATAATCAAGAATAACAACCGAGGTACCGCCTCGTATTCACATTTCTTAATTTCAGTCACAATCTTTTCTTATGCCGCCGCGTGAGCCTTATATTTGAAAATAGGTTTTGAAAACGGTTTTTTCGAAATAGCTACATACACTTTAGCCCACCTTATGATGCCACGTGGCTTCATGTAGTTCCCCTACAAACAACACGCATATAAGTCCCACCTTATACCACCGCATGTACATCAACCCAAGCCTTATACCGTCACATGCGCATCAATATCATATCATAATAACGACTCGCACTACAAGTGCACACATCTCACAACTTGCCAACAATAACAATATTAATATTTTCACAACAATGGCCCATGGCTTCAACACAACGTATACGAGAATATCAACGACAATAATGGATGAAAAATGCTCAATAGGATAGATGTTTCAACAATAATCAATATCGCCTCAATGTATTAACAACTTCCACAACCTCAACATCAAATAATTCAACAATGAGAAAACAACGTGTAACCATGATATTAGATAAAACTAACTCACAATAAAGGAAATAATCTTCGACAATGAGTATCAAATAACGGAAGTCAACAAATAAAGGGCAACATGAACAACTAATTCAACAAGGATAATTAACAATAAAGAGATGAAATGTGACAATAAATGGGACAACAAGTTCAACTAAAACTTGGGAGCAATTTAGCAAGTAGGATGTAGAACAATTACTAAACAAGTCAATTAAGCCATTTAAGAATAGTCTAACACAATTAAGGATGATTTAACTATGAGAATTTAGAACATAATATGGTATTTCAATTAAAGCATGGAAATAGTCTAAGTAGCCTAATCGGTCAAATACTACGTACAACCCGTGTGCCCACTTGTCACCTTGCGTACATGGATTTCACTTAGCACAATTGTATCAAACAATACCAACCCTAAGGGGTAGTTCCTCCACATGAAGTTAGGCAAGACACTTACCTCAATTAGGCCAATTCAACACTCGGAAATAGCTTTTCCCTTACAATCCGCCTCCACACGGCTCAAATCTAACCAAAATCGACTCAATAACATCAAACAATGCCAGGGAATTCAATTGCAATAGATAAAGTTAAGATTTTTATACTTTTCCCAAAAAGTCAACCCAAGGCCCGCCCGGTCAAAATTCGGATCCAATGGTAGATTCCGTTTACCCATGACCCCACGAGTTCATATATGTGATTAGTTTCAAACTTTGAGTCCAAATCGACTCTCAAAACTCAATTTCTTATTTTTTTCAAAAACTTGACAAAGTTTCATAAATTTCTACTTTGATTCACATGATTTGGATATTAAAATCTAAGATAAGTTGATGGAATATAATTAGAAATAGATTAGGATAACTTACCCAAGGTTTTTAGGTGATAATCTCATCTCCAAGTCGTCTCCTACCGAGTCTAGGGTTCAAAAATGAGAGAATGAACTCAAAAATCCCGTCTCCCAGCTATTTGATTAGTTGCAGATGTCGCAATTGCGACATTGGTTCACAATTGCGAACCCTCGCAATTGTGAATAAATCCTCGCAATTGTGGCACTGAAGGCTTGAGGGACTCTTCGCAAATGCAAAGTCTGGATCACATTTGCGACCACTGTTGCCCTCGCAATTGCGACCAAATCGTCGCAATTGCGATCCTAGCCCATCCCAGCATACTTCGCAATCTGCGAACCCAGTAGGCTTGGCTCAACTTCGCAAATGCGAACTCAGACATCGGAATTGCGAGATTTGAGGCCAGTGCAAAAACCATCAACTATTTTGATTCCAACCACACTCTGCTAAGCGTCCGAAAGTCACCCGAGCCCCCGGGGCTCCAAACCAAACATCCACATAAGTCTAAAAACATCATACAAACTCGCTCGTACGATCAAAACACAAAGATAACATCCAAAAACTACGAATTGAACTCTAAAACAGATGAATTTTGAAAGAGAATTTCATGAACTCCTAAAATTACAACTACGTGTCCGATTCCTATCAGTTCAATTCCGAATGACGCCAAATTTTGCAGACAAGTTCTAAATGCCATAACAGACCTATTCCAAGTTCCCAAAGTCAATTTCCTAGATCAATAGCTAAAAATCAACTTATGGTCAAACTTTTCAACTTAAAATTGCCAAATTTTGGCAAATCAACACAAATCAACCTACGGACTTCCAAAATTAATTCCGGGCATACGCCCTAGTCCGAAATCACGATACGAAGCTATCAGAGTCACAAAAGCATGATTCCGGGATCGCTTTAACAAAAAGTCAAAGTTTGGTCAATATTTTCAAATTAAAGCTTCTAAGTCTAGAATCAAGGGTCCAAATCAACCCGAAAGCCTCCCGGAATGAAACTAATCAACCTCGCAAGTCATAAGAGCATAAACTCACATATGTGAAGCAATAAAAGGGGTAACGGGGAGCAATTACACAAAACGACCGATGGGGTCGTTACATTCTCCTCCTCTTAAAACAAACATTCGTCCTCGAACATGCATAAGGACATATTTGAAGTGGTGAATAGATGAGGATAACGACTCTGCATGTCATGCTCGGTCTCCCAGGTCGCCTCCTCGACCGGATGACCCCTCCATTGAACCTTTACTGAAGCAATATCTTTTGACCTCAACTTCCGAATTTGTCGGTCCAAGATGGCCACCGGTGTTATACCCTATATTTTCGTACGTAAAAATGCGTCGTAAGCAAACTAATGTAGGACCAAAAATGAGATAATATTTAAAAGTATATAAAGTAAGTTAATCATGTTACCTCTGAGGTTACAAATATTGAAGATCATGAACAACAAGTACAAAGAGGGTTGGACGGTTCAGAAGCTAAAGCAATTGAAGAAAATAATGTTTCGTCGAAAGTCGACAAGTTGGGAACGTTATAACATGTACCTTTGGGGTGAGACTAGGGTGGTTAACATGATAAGGAGATTATGTTATGATTTATATTAGTCGTATGACATCCGTATGTTATGTTTTGAAGTCAAGCGAGTTGTGGAACTAAAGTCGATGAAAGTCATCACAAGTTACATTCATAAGTTTTACTGAAACTTTGGGTCAAATGTAACTGCCATTTTCTCCCAATATACTTAGATTTATGGGGTGTTCCACCCATCAAATTAAAGATCTATGCGTCTATTTTCCAACGCATTAAACCATTTGTCAATACGATATTGGAGTAGAGAGATACGTGCATTTTTGCGATACTGCACAAGCTGCTAGGTGACAAGTAGGTGTGTCACCTACTTGCTTAAATGAAAGCCCAAAAATGGGCCATTTTGGGTCGTCCAAAGAGGCCTTTTAAAGGCCTATTTCCTTCATATATTAGACTTAAAATAGAGTATAATAACCAGATATAAGATCTGCAAAAATCCTCCCAAAACTTCCTACAAACCCTAATTGATTTTCTCTCCCTTTCAAGTTCTAATTGGAGGTAAAACCTAGAGTTTGAAGAACCAAGATAGGAGATGAGTTATCCAACAAATAAGGTGGGTTTACTGCTCTCTTTCATCCATTGTTTCTTCTGTAAATTCATGGTAAGTCGTTCTATACTTGTAAGAACTCACGGGACGGTTATCAGAAGCCGTGAGTTCGAGTTATTCACTTGTAGCGGACTGTTTTGTGGACTGTTTTGTGTTGCTATTGGGCTGCGTGTTTTACTACTGTTTTGTGGAGTTTTGGAGGAGGAAGGGGCTGGATAAAAACTATATAAATGTAGGGTGTTGGGCTGGTCGTTCGTCATAACATTTTCGGGTCGTTTGACACTACTACGGTGGTCGTTTTGTGTATGAAGAGATTGGGTTGTGTTGGGCTATTTTGTAGTATTTGATGGCGTATATAGGGATGGAAAATGATTTATATATGTTGTTATTGTTGTGTTCTTATATTGTTGATGTTATCTTGAATTTGGAGGAAGTAAGGATTATAGGGGATATGCTGCCCGTTTTAATACAAAATAAGCTTGTCGTTCGTTGTGCGATAGTTGTACCTTTCGTAACTTAATGATAGTATTATTATCATTCTTGTAGATTAAGGTGTGAAGAGGTGAGTTCAACTTGGTGATTGGAAAGATTGTGATAAGGTATGTTAAGGCTAAGCCCTTCCTTCATTTTGGCATGATCTCATAATTACATGTGTTTGATAACGAGGCATAAAGAGAAGCTCATACTCCCGAATTTATATACACTATCCTAGTCTCATATGTTACAGTATTCTCCCTTATCGGGACTTCATATTCAGTTTAGTTTTGTCTTTATTCAGTCAAGAGAGCAAATGGTCTCTATATATATACAGTATTACACTATTTTCACCACCATCTAGCTATAATCGGTGGGCAGGCCCCTATTGGGCAACCTTTGATCAGATGGTAAGTTATATATACCGAGCCTACTGTGGTCAAGCGCCTATGAGTGAGCCCAGGATGGCCGAGATACAGAGCCCAGTATGGCCGAGCGCCTATGAGCGAGCCTACTACGGCTGAGCAGTTACACGTACCGAGCCTTATAGTGCCGGACATTTATTTTACTTACTATATTGAAGGAATTGAGTCAGTATCAGCAGGTAAGTATATCTCCAGATCATCTTTGACTCCCAGTTACTTCCAGTTATTATATTATCAGTTCAGTTTCAGTTATGTTATTGCCTTACATACTCGATACATTATTTCGTACTGACGTCCCTTTTCTGGGGATGTTGCATTTCATGCATGCAGGTTCAGATAGACAGACGGGTAGACCTCCTCAGTAGGTGTTTCCAGAGTTCAGCCTGATCGGTAAGCTCCACATCCTTCGGAGTTATCGGGTCTAGGTTTTCGTGTACATCTTTTGTATGTATTTATATATATTATGGGTAAGTCGGGGCCCTGTTCCGATCATAATATATCTATCAGTAGAGGCTTGTAGACATATCCTGTTGGTTAGTGCAGTATGTTAGGCTTGTAGGCCTGGTATGTATATTTTGGTGGTTTGTCAGTTGTAGTAGTTATGACGGCCTTATCGGCCTAGCTTTATATTGATGTTTAGTCAGTGCTAGTTTCCATTCAGTTTGATATTTTGCTTCGCAAATTGTCTTGCAAGGTGGCCCCATGGCCAAATTATGAAATTATATGTTCAAAGTCCCTTAGTCGCAATTTGGTATGCCAGGTTAGGTGAGGCACCGGGTGCTGGTCTCGCTCCTAGGTTCGGGGCATGACAAACTTGGTATCAGAGCAGTTCTGTCCTAGGGAGTCTACAAGCCGTGTCTAGTAGGGTCTTGTTTATAGATGTGTTGTGCACCACATTATATAAGCAGGGAACTACAGGGCATTTAGGAGTTGGTTACCATTCTTTGAAATCTAAATCATGCTATAGAACTGAGTTATAGGAAATTTGAATTAAACTTATGTGTTGGTGTTTGCATGCACAGATGACGGTGACTAGGAAGACTACGGCTAGCCAGAGGAGAGATACAGTAGCAAGTGAGGGGACCAGCAGGGTACCCCAGTAGATGGGGCCCAAGGCGAGACCCCTACTCAGCCATTACTAGCTCCTCCACCAACTGTGGAGATTCCTAGGGATACCGCACATCTAGTTCCCCCTCCACCTCTATTAGATCAGGACTTGAGAAGTACGGTGCATTTGTTGAAACAGTTGGTAGCTACCCAGTAACAGGCTAGGGCATCAGCTAGTGCAGGAACTTCTGAGGGGTCTGGGAGTTCAAGGGTCCGAGAGTTTATTGCTTTGAGTCCCCCAGAGTTCACGGGGACAGATTAGAGGGAGGACCCGCAAGATTTCATAGATCAGCTTCACAGGATCTTTCATGTTATGCATGCCAGGAGAAAGAGGCAGTTGAGCTAGCAGCTTTTCGACTCCGAGATATAGCCATCCTTTGGTACGAGGGATGGGAGAGGTCCAGGGGACGTGATGCACCTCCAGCTATTTGGGAGAATTGTTTAGATGCCTTCCTTGACCAGTACTTACCGCGGGAGATCCGACAGGCTCGGGTCGATCAGTTTCTAGCCCTCAAGCAGGGCAATATGAGTGTTTGAGAGTATAGTTTCCATTTTGACTCATTGGCCAGATATGCACCATCCATAGTTGCTACTATGCGGGACAGGATTCACAGGTATATAGCAGGGTTAGCCCCAGAGTTAATCGAGGCATGTACCACCGCTGCATTGCAGGATAGTATGGATATCTCCCGGATTCAGGCATTCGCCCAGAATATAGAAAGGGGTCGGCGTCGGCAACAGGGTACAGAGGGCTGAGCAAGGGCAACGTAAGAGGATGAGATTTCCCAGGTCTCAGGAGCAATCTCAGGGTAGTTATAGGATACAGTACTTCGGACGGCCACCTAGGCCTCCGCTACCTCAGTTACAGGGTTACAGGTATGGCCGCTATACTCAGTCAGGACCAGGTGAGAGCTCACGGGCGTCGGGTTTGCAGCAACAGCGAGGTTCTGCACAGACATGGCCATTTCCACCGCGGTGTGACATCTGTGGTAGAGGACACTTGGGCCAATGCCAAGCAGGTTCTGATGGTTGTTATACATGTGGGCGTCCGAGGCATATGATGCGAGATTGCCCAAATAGAGATTCTGGGGGAATGGCACAACCAGCGAGTTCAGCAACAGGACCATCTATGTCTGTGCATCCTTCAGGGAGCGAGTCTCAGTCTTCGGCTGGTAGAGGTCAAGGAAGAGGTAGATGTTCCAGTTTAGGTGGTAATCAGAACTGTATCTATGCTTTAGCGGGTCGACAGGACCAGGAGTCTTCACCAGACGTTGTGACAGGTATATTGACCATTTGCTCTCACGATGCTTATTCTTTGATAGACCCAGGATCTACTTTATCGTATATTACCCCATTTGTCGTAGGGAAGTTTGGTATAGTGCCTGAAATACTAAGCGGTCCTTTTGCGGTATCTACATCGGTCGGAGAATCGATTATTGCTAGACGGGTTTACCGTGGATGTACGGTGACAATTTGTAGTCGTCAGACCTCAAGTGACCTAGTTGAGCTAGAGATGATAGATTTTGATGCTATCATGGGCATGGATTGGTTGGCAGCTTGCTACGCCACAGTTGATTGCCGAGCAAAGGCAGCCGGATTTCATTTTTCGGGTGAGCCAGTCCTTGAATAGGTAGGTAACACAGCGACACCCAGAGGTAGGTTTATTTCCTATCTGAAGGCGAGGAAAATGATCGCAAAAGGGCGCATTTATCATATTGTGCGAGTTAGAGATGCAGATGCTGAGATACCTACACTTCAGTCTATTCCCGTAGTCAAAGAGTATGCAGATGTGTTTCCAGATGAGCTTCCAGGTATTCTTCCAGAGCGAGAGATTGATTTTAGCATCGATTTGCTTCTAGGAACTCAACCAATATCCGTCCCTCCATATAGAATGGCACCTGCCGAATTAAAGGATTTGAAGGAGCAATTAAAAGATTTGCTGGAGAAAGGTTACATCAGGCCCACTACCTCACCTTGGGGTGCACCGGTACTATTCGGCTCGCTGAGGATGTGTATCGATTATAGGCAGCTGAACAAGGTAACTATTAAGAATAAGTATCCACTTCCAAGGATCGATGACTTGTTTGATCAGTTACAGGGGGCTAGATGCTTTTCAAAGATAGATTTGAGGTCGGGGTACCACCAGGTCAGAGTTCGGGAAAAAGATATTCTGAAGATAGCCTTCAGGACCCGATATGGCCACTTCGAGTTCCTTGTCATGTCCTTCGGTTTGACTAATGCACCCGCCGTATTTATGGACTTGATGAATAGCCTATTCTGGCCATTTTTAGATCTGTTCGTGATAGTATTTATTGATGATATTCTGGTTTATTCCTGTTCAGAGGAGGAGCATGTGGACCACCTGCGAGCGATACTCCAAACCCTCCGTGATCATAAGTTGTATGCTAAGTTTTCTAAATGTGAGTTCTGGTTGAAGTCTATAGCATTCTTGGGGCATATTGTATCAGATGAAGGTATAAAGGTAGACACTCAGAAGATTGAGGCCGTGAAATCATGGCCTAGACCTACCACTCCGACAGAGGTTCATAGCTTTCTAGGCTTAGCAGGATACTATCGGAGGTTCGTAAAGGGTTTTTCTTCCCTTTCGGCACCATTGACGAAGTTGACACAGAAAGAAACTAAGTTTCAATGGACAGAGGCTTGCGAGCGGAGTTTCCAAGAGCTTAAGAACAGGTTGACCTCAGCGCCAGTTCTAACACTTCCAGAGGGCCTAGAGGGTTATGCCGTGTATTGTGATGCCTTAGGTGTCAAGTTAGGATGTGTCCTGATACAACATGGGAAGGTAATTGCATATGCTTCAAGGCAGTTGAGGAAGCACGAGAGGAATTATCCAACCCACGACCTCGAGTTAGCTGCGGTTGTCCATGCACTTAAGATATGGCGACATTATTTATATGGTGTTCATGTTGATATATTTACTGATCATAAAATCTTACAATATATCTTCAAGCAGAAAGAGTTGAATTTGCGACAGAGGCGATGGCTTGAGTTGTTGAAAGATTACGATGTTAACATTCTCTACCATCCAGGGAAAGCTAATGTTATAGCAGATACCTTAAGTCACCAATCTATGGGTAGCTTAGCACATGTAGAGCCCAAGAAAAGACAATTAACTAGAGAGATTCATCAATTGGCTTGTTTGGGGGTTCGGTTAGTAGACTCTGAGGATGGTGGAGTTGTACTCCAAAACACTGCAAAATCATCCCTCATAGCTAAAGTCAAGGAAAGGCAGTATGAGGATCCAGAGTTGGTCGAGTTGAGAGAGCGAGTTCCGCAGTAGAAGAAGCCATTGTTAGAGCTCAAGGAGATGGGGTTCTCAGATACAGGGGTCGTCTGTGTGTTCCAGATATAGCAGGGCTACGAGACAGGATTATGTCAGAGGCACATTATTCGTGGTATTCCATCCATCCTGGGTCGACGAAGATGTATCATGACATTAAGGATGTGTACTGGTGGAACGATATGAAGAAGAACATTGCTGAGTTTGTCGCCCAATGTCCTAGTTGCCAGCAAGTGAAGGTAGAGCACCAGAAGCCCGGAGGGCTAATGCAGACTATAGAGATCCTGACATGGAAATGGGAGGCGATAAACATGGACTTTATCACGGGTTTACCTCGTTCTAATCGTAAGTTCGATTCCATATGGGTGATAGTCGATAGGCTCACAAAATTAGCTCACTTCCTACCGGTCAGATCTACATATACAACAGAAGATTACGCAAAGTTATATATTAAGGAGATAGTGCGGCTACACGGAGTACCGGTTTCTATTATATCTTACCGTGGGGCTCAGTTTACAGCACATTTTTGGAGGTCATTTCAGAGAGGTCTATGGACTCAGGTGAATCTCAGCACAACTTTTCATCCACAGACTGATGGACAAGCCGAGCGCACAATTCAGACGCTCGAGGATATGTTACGAGCATGTGTGTTGGATTTTAAAAGAAGTTGGGATGAACATCTACCTCTTATCGAGTTTGAATATAATAACAGTTACCACACCAGTATCCAGATGGCTCCGTACGAGGCTTTGTATGGGCGTAAGTGTAGATCTCCTATAGGGTGGTTTGATGTTGGAAAATCTGGGTTACATGGGCCAGACCTGGTTCAACAGGCCATAGAGAAAGTAAAGCTTATCCGGGAGCGACTGTTGACAACTCAGAGTCATCAGAAGTCATATTCTGACGTGCGGCGACGAGACTTAGAGTTCAGGATTAATGACTGGGTATTCTTAAAGGTATCACCTATGAAGGGTGTGATGAGGTTTGGCAAGAAAGGCAAGCTTAGCCCATGGTATATTGAGCCTTATAGGATCATTCAGAGAGTGGGCCAAGTAGCTTATGAGTTAGAGTTGCCCTCAGAATTGGAGTCTGTCCATCCGGTTATTCACGTATCTATGCTACGGAAGTGCATTGGTGATCCTAACCGAGTGGTGCCCACGGATGATGTACAGATTACAGAGGACTTGTCATACGAGGAAATTCCAGTTGCCATCCTAGACCGACAAATCTTCAAGCTACGAAATAAGGAGGTAGCTTCCGTGAAAGTTTTATGGAGGAGCAAGATTGTAGAAGAGATGACGTGGGAATCAGAGGAAGAAATGAAGTCGAAATACCCCCACCTATTTCAAACTGAAGATATGGCTAGAGATGGGACGCTACAACACAGCTCTATTCAGGCTAGCAGGTCATCAGGTAAGCTTTTATTTTTCACTTTTGGTATTTATGCTTTACGATCGGTGAGGCAAAGTGTTGCTATTTATAAATATTGGCCATGTGTGGCATGCATAGTATGTTTTCTGGCTGCGTGCAGGTTGGTTTTAACCTAGTTTACAAAGGATACTCTGGAAAAATTTTCCAAAGTCTCTAAGAGTGAACATTCGAGGACAAATGTTCCCAAGGGGGGAGTGACGTTACACCCTATATTTTCGTATGTAAAAATACGTCGTAAGCAAAGTAATGTAGGACCAAAAATGAGATAATATTTAAAAGTATATAAAGTAAGTTAATCATGTTACCTTTGAGGTTACAAATATTGAAGATCATGAACAACAAGTACAAAGAGGGTTGGACGGTTCAGAAGCTAAAGCAATTGAAGAAAATAATGTTTCGTCGAAAGTCGACAAGTTGGAAATGTTATAACATGTACCTTGGGGTGCGACTAGGGTACTTAACATGATAAGGAGATTATGTTATGATTTATATTAGTCGTATGATATCCGTGTGTTATGTTTTGAAGTAAAGCGAGTTGTGGAACTAAAGTCGATGAAAGTCATCACAAATTACATTCATAAGTTTTACTGAAACTTTGGGTCAAATGTAACTGCCATTTTCTCCCAATATACTTAGATTTATGGGGTGTTCCCCATCAAATTAAAGATCTATGCGTCTATTTTCCAACGCATTAAACCATTTGTCAATACGACATTGGAGTAGAGAGATACGTGCATTTTTGCGATACTGCGCAAGCTGCTAGGTGACAAGTAGGTGTGTCACCTACTTGCTTAAATGAAAGCCCAAAAATGGGCCATTTCGGGTCGTCCAAAGAGGCCTTTTAAAGGCCTATTTTCTTCATATATTAGACTTAAAATAGAGCATAATAAACAGACATAAGCTCTGCAAAAATCCTCCCAAACATTTCCCACAAACCCTAATTGATTTTCTCTCCCTTTTCAAGTTCTAATTGGAGGTAAAACCTAGAGTTTGAAGAACCAAGATAGGAGCTGAGTTATCCAGCAAATAAGGTGAGTTTACTGCTCTCTTTAATCCATTGTGTCTACTGTAAATTCATGGTAAGTCGTCCTATACTTGTAAGAACTCACGGGACGGTTATCGGAAGTCGTGAGTTCGAGTTATTCACTTGTAGCGGACTGTTTTGTGGACTATTTTGTGTTTGCTGTTGGGCTGCATGTTTTACTACTGTTTTGTGGAGTTTTGGAGGAGGAAGGGGCTGGATAAAAACTATATAAATGTAGGGTGTTGGGCTGGTCGTTCATCATAACATTTCCGGGTCATTTGACACTACTACGGTGGTCGTTTTGTGTATGAAGAGATTGGATTGTGTTGGGCTGTTTTGTAGTATTTGATGGCGTATATAGGGCTGGAAAATGATGTATATATGTTGTTATTGTTGTGTTCTTATATTGTTGATGTTATCTTGAATTTGGAGGAAGTACGGATTATAGGGGATATGCTGCCCGTTTTAATACAAAATAAGCTTGTCGTTCGTTGTGCGATAGTTGTACCTTTCGTAACTTAATGATAGTATTATTATCGTTCTTGTAGATTAAGGTGCGAAGAGGTGAGTTCAACTTGGTGATTGGAAAGATTGTGATAAGGTATGTTAAGGCTACGCCCTTCCTTCATTTTGGCATGATCTAGTAATTACATGTGTTTGATAACGAGGCATAAAGAGAAGCTCATACTCCCGAATTTATATACACTATCCTAGTGTCATAAGTTACAGTATTCTCCCTTATCGGGATTTTATGTTCAGTTTAGTTTTGTCTTTATTTAGTCAAGAGAGCAGATGGTCTCTCTCTCTCTCTCTCTCTCTCTCTCTCTCTCTCTCAGGGTCTATATATATATATATATATATATATATATATATATATACAGTATTACACTATTTTCACCACCATCGAGCTATAATCGGTGGGCAGGCCCCTATTGGGCAACCTCTGATCAGATGGTAAGTTATATATACCGAGCCTACTGTGGTCGAGCACCTCTGAGCGAGCCCAGGATGGCCGAGATACAGAGCCCAGTATGGCCGAGCGGCTATGAGCGAGCCTAATACGGCTGAGTAGTTACACGTACCGAGCCTTATAGGGCCGGACATTTATTTTACTTACTATATTGAAGGAGTTGAGTCAGTATCAGTAGGTAAGTATATCTCCAGATCATCTTTGACTCCCAGTTACTTCCAGTTATTATATTATCAGTTCAATTTGAGTTTTCAGTTATGTTATTGCCTTACATACTCGATATATTATTTCGTACTGACATCCCTTTTCTGGGGACGCTGCATTTCATGCATACAGGTTCAAATAGACAGACGGGTAGACCTCCTCAGTAGGTGTTTCCAGAGTTCAGCCTGATCGGTAAGCTCCACATCTTTCGGAGTTATCGGGTCTAGGCTTTCGTGTACATCTTTTGTATGTATTTATATATATTATGGGTAAGTCGGGGCCCTGTTCCGATCATAATATATCTATCAGTAGAGGCTTGTAGACATATCCTGTTGGTTAGTGCAGTATGTTAGGCTTGTAGGCCTGGTATGTATATTTTGGTGGTTTGTCAGTTGTAGTAGTTATGACGGCCTTATCGGCCTAGCTTTATATTGATGTTTAGTCAGTGCTAGTTTCCATTCAGTTTGATATTTTGCTTCGCAAATTGTCTTGCAAGGTGGCCCCATGGCCAAATTATGAAATTATATGTTCAAAGTCCCTTAGTCGCAATTTGGTATGCCAGGTTAGGTGAGGCACCGGGTGCTGGTCTCGCTCCTAGGTTCGGGGCGTGACAACCGGCTCCTCAACATAAGACAAATCCTTGTCCAACTAGACTGAGCTGAAGTCTAACACATGAGACGGATCACCGTGATACTTCCAGAGCATAGAAACATGGAATACTGGATGAACTACAGCTAGACTAGGTGGCAGTGCAAGCTTGTAGGCCACCTCTCCAATCCTCTCAAGAATCTCAAAAGGTCCGATATACCTAGGGCTCAACTTACACTTCTTCCCGAACCTCATAACACCCTTCATGGGCGAAACCCGGATCAAGACCCACTTCCCAACCATGAATGCAACGTCGCGAACCCTCCGATCCGCATAACTCTTCTATCTATATTGGACTGTGCAAAGCCAATCTTGAATCAATTTGACTTTTTCCAAAGCATCCTGAACCAAGTATGTACCCAACAGCCTTGCCTCACCTAGCTCAAACCAACCCACCGGAGACTGACACCGCCTCCCAACAAGGCCTCATACGGAGCCATTTGGATGCTCGACTGGTAGCTATTGTTGTAGGCAAACTCCGCAAGTGGCAAAAACTGATCTCAAGAACCCCAAAACTCCATCACACACGCACGACGCATATCCTCCAATATCTTAATAGTGCGCTCGGACTGTCTGTCTATCTGAGGGTGAAAGGCTGTACTCAACTCAAGCCGTGTGCCTAGCCCACACTGTACAGCTCTCCAGAAGTGCAATGTGAACTGCGTACCCCTATCAGAGATGATGGATAATGACATGCCAAGAAGTCAGAACATCTCGTGAATATAGATCCGAGCCAGCTGCTCTAAAGAATAGGTAGTCATTACTGGAATGAAATGAGCTGACTTGGTCAACCTATCCACAATCACCTACACTAAAATCCATGGTGACACGCTCCCATTTCCACTCAGGAATCTCTAGCCTCCGAAGCAATCTGCCTGGCCGCTGATGCTCATACTTCATCTGCTGACAATTTAGGCACCAAGCTACATACTCCACTATGTCTTTCTTCATCCTCCTTCACCAGTAGTACCGAATGAATGGAGTACCGCGAACTATGAGCCTACTGGAGAATCAACTCATACAAACCATCTACATTGGGCACACATAGCCTGCCCTACATCTGTAACACACCGTTATCCCCAATAGTGACCTCCTTGGCATCGCCGTGCTGAACTGTGTCCTTGAGGACAAGCAGATGGAGGTCGTCATACTGACGCTCTCTTATACGATCATAAGGAAAAGACCAAGAAACCACACAGGCAAGAACTCGACTGGGCTCCGAAATATCCAATCTAACAAATTGGTTGGCTAAGGCCTGAACCTCTAATGATAATGGCCTCTCTGCTACCTGTAGATATGCTAAACTACCCAAACTCTCTTCCTTTTGACTCAAGGCATTAGCCACCACATCGGCCTTCCCGGGATGATATAGAATGGTGATATCATAGTCCTTAAGTAACTCCAACCACCTCCACTGCCGCAAGTTAAGATCCTTCTGTTTGAACAGATGCTGAAGACTTCGATGGTCATTAAAGACCTCATAAGGAACACCATACAAATAATGCCGCCAGATCTTCAGTGCATGGACAGTGGCTGCCAACTCCAAATTGTGGACTGAATAATTCTTCTCATGAATATTCAACTGTCAAAATGCGTAGGCAATCACCCTACCGTCTTGCATCAACACCGTGCCAAGGCCAACACGTGACGCATCACAATACACAATATAAGATCCCTAGTCCGTAGGCAACCCCAATACTGGGGTTGTGGTCAAAGCAGTCTTGAGCTTTTGAAAACTCTCCTCACACTCCTCGGTCTACCTGAATGGAGCACCCTTCTAGGTCAATCTGGTCATAGGTGCAGCAATATATGAGAAGCCTTCCACAAAATGACGATAATACCTAGCCAAACCAAGAAAACTCCGGATCTCAGTGGTTGAAGACGTTTGGGCCAACTTTGCACCACTTCAATCTTCTTCGGGTCTTCCTTGATCCCCTCACTCGACACCACATGACCCAAAAATGCCACCAAATCAAGCCAGAATTCACACTTTGAGAATTTTGTATATAACTTCTTCTCTCTCAAGGTCTGGAGCACAGTCCTCACGTGCTTCTCATTGATCTTTCCAACTGCGGGAGTACACCAAGATGTCGTCAATAAACACAATGATGAATGGGTCAAGATAAGGCTGGAACACACTGTTCATCAGATGCATAAATGTTGTTGGGGCATTGGTCAGCCCGAAAGACATCACGAGGAAATCATAGTGACCATACTGAGTCCTAAAGGCAGTCTTCAGGATATCCGATTCCCAAATCTTTAGCTGGTGATAGCCTGACCACAAGTCAATCTTTGAGGAGCTCTATTTTTGGGTTTTTAAAACCCGACCCTACTTTGTTAAATACACACTTTGGGCCATTTTTGAGATATAATCTGATATTTTAGAGTGAGAGAGAGTGCCCTAGAGTGAGAATGTGTTCTTCAATAATTTGTCTTCAATTCTTGCTCAAGTTTTGGAAGATTAAGAAGGGAAACTCACTAGGTCTTCATCCTAGAGGTAAGATTCTACATCCTAGCCCCTAATTTCGAAATTATCTGAAAATGGGTAATTAGCAAGATAATATTTGGGCATGAGAGTTGTTTATTTTACATGCATGTGATATCAAGGGGTGTAAGATGATTGTTGAACTAAGCACGGTAAAGATTGGGTTGTGGGATGATGGAATCCTCCATAAAAGGACCTTGAAACCTTGTGCACACCTAGTGTTTGATAAAATGCTCAAATGAGCTAGAACCATGATCATCTTCCTAATTTTGGTTCAATTTGTTATATTTCTAAAATAGATTGAAGTTGCTAAGAATTTCGGAACATTTAGAGTGTAAGGAAGCTCAAGTGAGGTATGATGGCTAAACTCTTCTTTAAGAATTGGAATTCCCATTATCGTTGTAAGTTCCAAGATATTGATCACAAATCGAGTATTCAGATAAGTTTTGTGATAAAGATATATGTTCAATTCGTGTTCCAAATGCTCTTATCATATTGCATTATAAATTGAGGATGTGTTCCAAACTATGGATTATGTATCAATATGTTATAATTTCAAGTCGTGATTTATGTGAAAGTTATTATGCCAAGTTGTGTAGAGATTGGGATTGTGATACACCTCCACCCGCATATATTGGGGTGAGGCAGCATGACCGCTTTGTATAAGGATTATGGTATTGTACGACTGCACCTCCACCCGCATACATTAGGGTGAGGCGGTACGACCGCTTTGTGTATAGTTTTGGTATTGTTGTGGCACCACCACCCACATATATATATTAGGGTGAGGAGACATAGCCGCTTTGTGTTAGTATTAGTATCGTTGATGCATTTCCACCCGCATACATTGGGGTGAGGTGGCATAGCCGCTTTGTGTAGCTTCTTGGTACTGTGGTTATACATCCACCCGCATACATTGGGGTGAGGCGGTGGGGCCGCTTGAGTAGAGTTGTGGTATTATACTTACACCTCCACCTGCATACATTGGGTGAGGCGGCGGGGCCGCTTTGTGTAAAGATGGTTACAGAGGATCTCATCTTAAATCCTATAAATGTTATTGACAACTCTTAATAAGCTTGCTCTGGTTTAAATAGTTATTTATACTATTCTATTGTCGCCCTAATTCATCATATTTATATTGTATTTCTGAATTCTTAAATTGGTGTTTGGTTTTCATACTAGTACTATTCGAAGGTACTAACGTCCCTTTTACCGGGGGCGCTGTATTTTTAAATGGATGCAGGTGATTCCACAACATGAGATATTGATCAGTGATAGCAGTACACCTTCTTCCCAACTGACTTGGTGAGCCCCACTTCATCCTGGGGTCATGTATCTTCTGTTCTTTGTGTGTTCTGTTTGAGGTATAGCCGGGGCCTTATTGCCGACATTATCATTGTACTCTTCTTTTCTATAGAGGCTTCATAGACATAGTGTGGGTTGTGTATTGGTGCCGGGAAAGACAAACTATGTTATGTTGTGGTTGTATTACTTGTCCCATTTGAGACTTTAGAAATGATGAAAACTATTGGTAATGAATTGGTATTGTAGACATGGTCATGTTTTGTCTAATTAATGAAAATATGTATTATCTCCATTCGTGAATGAGTTTGGGTAGAAGGAAATCTAACAGGCTTGCTCGGTCGGGTTCACTCGATTGAGCACCGTTCACGCTCCTCGGTTTTGGGGCGTGACAGCATATGGCCGTGAACTTTGGACAGTGTTCTACCTGACTTGTGCGCCTAGTGCACGCTCACGCACCTGGGTGACATACTGCTCAATTCTTCGTTTCTCTCATTAAGTGCACTATTGTCCTTTGATTCCCGAACACGATCCCAACTTAATCCTTGGGCTTTTACTCAGAATTCAAAACTCTAGAATAGCTTGAATAAATTCCATAACATCTACATAGCTCGGAATCACTCCTACAAGGCATAAAACACACAATTAGTGCAAAACACTGGCGATTAAAGGTCAAACTCAATTAAAGTGCAGTAAATTAGAGTGCAATAAGCAACTAAAATACGAGATTATAGCCTACCATCAATGTGATGCATATCTTTCATATGTGAGAGATGTCAGTATTTATACTCCTACCATTGAGTCAGTTCTGATAGTGAGGGATTTTCCAAATGTAGTCCCGGCAGATCTTCTGGGCATGCCGCCTGACAGGGATATCGATTTTGGTATTGATTTGTTACCGGGCACTCAGCCCACTTCTATTCCTCCATATCGTATGGCCCCCCTAGAGTTGAAGGAGTTAAAGAAGCTGTTGTAGGATTTGCTTGATAAGAGTTTCGTTCGGCCCAGTGTATCACCTTGGGTGTACTCCGGTCTTGTTTGTAAAGAAGAAGGATGGTTCTATGCGCATGTGTATTGATTATCGCCAGTTGAACAAGGTTACAGTGAAGAATAGGTATCCACTGCCATGTATTGATGACCTGTTTGATTAGCTATAGGGTGCCAGAGTGTTCTCTAAGTTTGACTTGCGTTTAGGCTATCATCAATTGAAGATTCAGGAGCCAGATATCCCGAAGACTGCCTTCAGGACTCGGTATGGTCATTACGAGTTCCTTGTGATGTCTTTTGGGCTGTCCAATGCCCCAACAACATTCACGCACTTGATGAACAGTGTATTCTTGCCCTATATTGACTCATTCATCATTGTGTTTATTGATGACATTCTGGTGTATTCTCGGAGTTAGGAGGATCATGAGCAGCACCTGAGGATCGTGCTTCAGACCTTGAGAGAAAAGAAGTTATATGCAAAATTTTTAAAGTGTGAGTTCTAACATGATTCAGTGGTATTTTTGGGTCATGCAGTGTCGATGAGGGGATCAACATAGATCCAAAGAAGATTAAAGCAGTGCAGAGTTAGCCCAGACCATCTTCAGCTACTAAGATTCGGAGTTTTCTTGGTTTGGCAGGGTATTACCGTCAATTCGTAGAGGATTTCTCATCAATTACTGCACCTATGACCAGATTGACCCAAAAGGGTGATCCATTTAGGCGGACTAAGGAGTGTAAGGAGAGATTTCAAAAGCTCAAAACAACTTTGACTACAACCCCAGTGTTGGTGTTGCCTTTGGGTTTGGAGTCTTATATTGTGTATTATGATGCATTGCGTATCGGTCTCGGTGCGGTGTTGATGCAGGATGGTAGGGTTATTGCCTACGTGTCTAGACAACTGAAGGTGCATGAGAAGAACTATCTTGTCCATGACCTTGAGTTAGCAGCTATTGTTCATGCCCTGAAGATTTGGTGGCACTATTTGTACGGTGTCCCTTGGGAGGTCTATACTGACCACCGGAGTCTACAACATCTGTTCAAACAGAAGGATCTTAACTTGCAGCAGTGGAGGTGGTTAGAGTTTCTTAAGGACTATGATATCACCATTCTATATCATCCCAGGAAAGCCAATGTGGTGGCCGATGCCTTGAGTCATTAGGTGGAGAGCTTGGGCCGTTTAGCATATCTACCGGTAGAAGAGAGGCCATTAGCCTTGGATGTTCAGGCCTTGGCCAACCAGGCACCTTGTAGCTGATCAAATAAGTCATTAATGCTTGGAAATGGATACACGTTCTTTATTGTAACCTTGTTCAACTGCTGATAATCAATGCACATGCGCATAGAACCATCCTTCTTCTTTACAAACAAGACCGAAGCACCCCACGATGACACACTAGGCCGGATGAATCCCTTATCAAGCAACTCTTGCAACTGCTCCTTTAACTCCTTCAGCTTTGCTGAGGCCATACAATATGGCAGAATAGAAATGGGCTGAGTGCCCAAAAATAAATCAATACCAAAATCGATATCTCTATCAGGCGGCATGCCCGGAAGATCTGCTGGGAATATATCTGGAAAGTCACTCACTACTTGTAATGACCCGATCGGTCGCTTTGATTGTATTAGTCCCGATCCCTATTTATTTCCTCCTCTGTGTTATATTATAGTTACGTGAATTGCCAGGGTGCTTGGTTTTGGGGTCGGAAAAGTTTCAGAGTGAAATGGGACACATAGTCCCTAAGTTGGAGGTTTAAGTTGTAAAAGTTGACAGTAGTTTGACTTGTGTAAAGATGACTCTGGAATGGAGTTTTGATAGTTCCAATAGCTCCGTAGGGTGATTTTTGTCTTAGGAGCGTGTCCAGATGTTGATTTGGAGGTCCATAGATTGTTTCAATGTGAATTGGCGAAAGTTGGAAAATGAAAGATTTTGGAAGGTTTGATCGGGAGTTGACTTCATTGATAGTGGGGTCAGAACCTAATTCTGGAAGTTTGAATAGGTCCGTAATGTTATTTATGATTTGTGTACAAAATTTGGAGTCAATCAGAGTTCTTTTGGTATGAATCAGATTAGTTTTGGAATTCAGAAGTTCATAAGTTTCTTAGGCTTGAATCGATGCGCGATTCGTGATTTTAATGTTGTTTGATATTATTTGATGCTTAAAGCCTATTTGTATGTTGTTTTAGGACATGTTGGTATGCTTGGTTGAGATCCTGGGGGCTTGGGTGTAATTCGGACCATGTTCGATGCATGTCGGAGCATTGGGGAATGGCTGAAGTACTAGTGCCTCTCAGTTCTTGTTTCCTCTTATGCGATCGTGAAAGAGGGGTTGCGATCACGAAGCTATGAGATTGGTAGGCGTGGATTGGTTCTATGTGATCGTGAGATAGCTTATACGATCGCGAAGCTTGGATGGTCAGTGCATCGCGAACGCGTGAGTCATGCCGCATTCACAATAAAGGAAGGGGAGGCCTGGGAAGGTGGATGCATTGCTCTATATGGTCGCGAATAGGTGCACGCGATCGTGTAGATTTGGAAAGTTTCTCACCGCGTTTGCGACCAGACTTCCACATTCACGTATAAGGTTTTGAGCTGATAGAAGTTTTGTTCTTTGCGATCGCGAAGGAAATTCTAACTCGATTTTGGTTAAATTATTTCATATTTCACATTTAGGACTTAGAGAGCTCGGTTTGAGGCGACATTTTGAGGGAGTTTCATAGAGATCATTGGGGTAAGGATTTCTAACTCGATTTTGGTTAAATTACTCGAATCTATCATTGTTTTTATCATGTAATTAGGGATAGGAGTTGGAAAATTGGGGAAAAGTGATAGAACTTCTTAGTTTCCTATAGTTATATTTATAGTATGAAATTGTTTTGGCTAAATTCGAACCGTTCGGAGTTGGAAAATCAAGGGAAAGGCCTTCTAGTTGATTGATTTAGCATGGTTTGAGGTAAATGACTTGTCTAACCTTGTGTGGGAGAATTTTCCCTTAGGATTTGGTATTGTTGTAAAAATTGTGATATGTGAAAGCCGTGTACGCAAGGTGATGAGTGTGTACACGGGCTAAATGTTGAAATTCCTATTTTTTAGCTATGTAGTTTCCTTTCATGCTTTAATTGAGTTACTTTAACATGTTATATTCATCATATTTAGTCTAATTTTACATGTCTACTTGTCTTATATCTTATTTGCAAATTGTCTTACATGTTTAGTTGAAGTACTTGCTTCCTTTATTCCGTATTCATTATTTAACTGTTGAATTCTTTACTTGAAATTGCTATTCTTGGAATATCTTGTTGTTGAATTTGGTATTGAGTTGCAAAGGCCGTGGTTCCTATTGAGGCAAAGTGTAAGTTGTGAAATATCATTTTATTGAGTTAATTTCCTATTGTTATTGTTGAGACTTTGTGTACATTGTGGTTGGGCCATGTGCTCCTTATTGTGAAATTCTGTTATTGTTTGGCTTTTCTGGCAAGTTGTGTTATTGGGCACTTGAGGTGCAAATTGTGATACGTTGTGATATTGATACGTATGCGGTGGTATAAGGTCTGGGTGTTGAAACGCATGCAGTGAGATAAGGTGGGCTTGATATGCGTGGCTAGTAGGGGAACTACTAGAAGCCATGCGGCATGATAAGGTGGGCTAAAACGCAAGATGCTATTTCGGGAAAAATAATTTTCAAAACTAAATGTAAAGGCTCCCGCGGTGATATAAGGAAAGATTTTGAGTTACTTTTGTGATTTGGGACTACGATGCGGTACCTCAGTAGTGGCCCTTGATGATCTTTCTCTAATTGTTGTACTTGTCTTGGTTGTTTGTTTCCTTAACATGTCAATCCTTGTTTTCTTCCGTGTTGTATTATCTGCCTTGATTGTGTGTAGTTAACGTTTCGTAAATTCCTTATTTGTTTTGTTTCCATTGTCATTATCATTGTATTGTTATATTTTTCGTTCTGTTTCCTATTTTTTCCAGTAGGGCCTTGACCTGACCTCGTCACTATTCTACCGAGGTTAGGCTTGGCACTTACTGGACATCGCTGTTGCCTACTCATACTATGCTTCTGCACATCTTTTTGTGCAGATCCAAGTACATCTTATTAATCCCGGCACTAGTGAGCTGAGTTTGCATTTGGAGACTTCAAGGTACACCTGCCTGCGTCCATAGGCCTCGGAGTCCGCTTCTATCTTTTTTTTTTTTTTTAATATTTTTCTTCCTTATTAGACACAGGTTTATAGGAATGATTTGGCATTGTCATAGAGCTTGTGACTTATATTACGCCGGGTTTTGGGATATTGTATACACTTTGAGTTGTAGAGATTTCCCTTTATATATATGTTGTTGAGTTTTTAGATTTTAGATTATTGTTTTCATTCACTTCCGCATGTTTGTTAGGCTTACCTAGTCATAGAGACTAGGTGCCGTCATGACATCCTATGGAGGAAAATTGGGATCGTGACAAGTTGGTATCGAAGCTCTAGGTTCATAGGTGTTATGAATCATAAGCAAGTTTAGTAGAGTCTCGCGGATCGGTATGGAGACGTATGTACTTATCTTCGGGAGGCTATGGAACTCTTAGGAAAAGCTACACTTCTTTTATTCCTTATTGTGCGAGTTTGTTGATTTCGGGATTCTAAATTTCTATCTTTCTATTATCTCATAGATGGTGAGGACACAACAACCGGATCGAATGACCAGACACCCGTGCCCCGTGCTAGATCCGCGAGAGGCCGCGGCTGAGGTAGAGGCCGAGGACGTCTACGTGGTGCAGCCAGAGCACGTGCACGAGATGCTACAGAAGAGTCACTAGTAGCTCCAGTTGGAGAGCAGGCACCCGAGATGCCTGTTACTACCCCAGCACTTCAGGAGACCCTCGCCCAGTTTCTGAGCATGTTCGGCACTTTAGCTCAGGCAGGGTTGATCCCACTTGCTCCTGCCAAATCTCCAGCAGGGGGAGGAGTACAGACTCCTGCAGCCCATACCCCAAAGCAAAGGTTTCAGGTTGACCAGGTCCCATAGGTCATACCAGTGCAACCGGTCGCCCCAGTTCAGCCCGAGGTTAGGGCAACAACTTCTGAGGGGGAGCAACTCAGGCTCGAGAGGTACAAAAAGTACCACCCTCCTACATTCAGCGGCTTGGCTTTAGAGGATGCCCGGGGTTTTCTTGAGGAGTGCCACCATATCCTCCGTACTATGGGTATTGTGCAGTCTTGTGGGGTTGCTTTCACTACGTTCTAGCTTAAGGGAACGACTTATCAGTGGTGGTGAGCATATGAGTTGGGTAGTCTGGACGATGCAACTTCTCTCACCTGGGATCAGTTGTCGGATATGTTCTTGAGGGAGTTGCTTCCCTAGAGTCTCAAAGATGCATGGCGCGCAGAGTTTGAGCAGTTGCATCAGGGTTCTATGACCATATCAGAGTATGCAGTCCGGTTTGGTGATTTGTCCAGGCATGCACCAGCCTTTGTTGCTACTGTTAGAGAGCGAGTCCGTCGATTTATCGAGGGGCTCAACCCTGGTATCAAATTTAGCATAGACGGGGAGCTAGAGATGGATATCGCATACCAGCAGGTAGTGGATATCGCTAGGAGATTGGAGGGTATATGGACCCGGGAGAGAGAGGAGAGGGAGGTCAAGAGGCCTCAAGATTCTGGCACATACAGTGGTGCTCGTGCCCCAGTTGTAGCCCGTCATGGTAGAGGCTATGTGAGCCGTCCTGTTCATTCAGCACTTCCAACTTCCAATGGTATTCCGACCACTCCTAGGCCCCAAGTTCCCCATTATACACCGCCACTGTCTAGTGCACCTCCTGCACGGGGTGCTTTCAGCGGTAAGTCGAACCGATCAGGCCTGAGCTAGTCACATCAGCCACATCCTCCGAGAGCTTGTTTTGAGTGTGGTGACACTCATCATATGGTGAGGGATTGCCCCAGACTCAGGAGGGGTGCACCTGCACAGACTACTCAGGCTCCGCGTATTCCACCGGGTCCTCAGACCATGGTTACTGCACCAGTTGCCACTCCACTTGCACAACCAGCTAGAGGTGGAGGTCGCCCTGGAGGGGGAGGCCATACCAGATATTATGCTCTTCCTGCTAGGACGGAGGCAGTTGCATCCGACTCAGTTATCACATGTATTGTTCTGGTTTGTCATAGGGATGCATCAATCTTATTTTATCCAGGCTCCACTTATTCCTATGTATCATCTTACTTTGCTCCATATTTGGGTGTATCCCATGATTCTTTGAGTTCTCCTGTCTACGTGTCAACACCTGTGGGAGATTCCCTTGTTGTTGACCGTGTGTATCGGTCGTGTTTATTTGTTTGGTTTTAAGACCAAAGTTGATCTATTGTTGCTCAGTATGGTGGATTTCAATGTTATTTTGGGCATGGACTAATTGTCGCCCTATCATGCTATTCTTGACTGTCACGTCAAGACTGTGATGTTGGCTATGCCAGGTTTACCACAAATATAGTGGAGAGGTACTTTAGATTATTTTCCTAGAAGGGTTATCTCATTTCTAAATGCTCAGCGGATGGTTGAGAAGGGATGTATGACGAGCGCAAAACACACACTTAAATATGCTCACTAGTCGAATATAGTATAATATAATATCGTATCCACAGGGATTGGAGTTAAATAGTATTTTTATAGTTTATTGCTTGGTTGCTATCCAAGATAATCAATAGTTGAGGATTATGTGATTAAAAACTACAATTAACTAAGAGTCTAACTTATTGACGAATGACACTCGAACAAAAGTAAGCAAGGAAGATATCAATGAGAGAAATTAGGGATTGATTGGATAGGTGCAAAATAAATGTCTAGGATTTATCTCTAGTTAATTCACTTTTAATGTTCAAGTGAGTCTCTCGAATTCACTCAATTATTAGTTCAAACGTTAGTAGAAATTCGAGAGATTGGTCTTTAGGAGAACCTCTCTCGATTATCCTCCTAACTAGGGTTAAACAATAATTCAATTAGCCTCTTTCGATTACTAAGAAGAATTAATGAACTCAACCAACAAGATAATGCAACGATATCACAAGTTATGCCTCTCTCGATTACATGAACATGTGAATATAGATGCAATAATTAAATCATCTAAAAATGATTCAATACATAAAAACTAGAGTTATAATCCACAAACAAATATCAATACACCAAATCCATCAAACCCTAAAGAGAACTACTCCATAGATATGGAGCAACTCATCACAAGTATGTTTAAAGTAAAGGAAAACATAAAACGATCCAAACTCTTGTCTTGAGTGAGGATTGAATGATGAACTCCTTAGTTTAAAATTGAGAGAGTCATCCAATACCCTGATGGCTCAATTGATCTCAAATATTTAGATCCTGACACCATAGGAAAACTTCTTCATATAGAAGATCAGTCTCCACTAGACAGTCTTCTTCCAAACCCTCGGAGGGTCAGGGAAGTAGTAAATGCGAAGAGGACGATACTAACAAGGGAAAAGTCAGAGGAGTAGACTTCTCAGGCGAAATCCCAAAAGTTTTTTATCAGCCCAGAGTCCAAGACCCTAGTAGTCCTACCGCATCAGACATGGAACCACCTCAGGTTCGTACTGATCCAGGCATCGACGTCATTAGATCTGATGGCATATATAACCCAGATCATAGAACGCTTGAAAGACTTTGGAATAATCCATAGAACAAGAACATAAGAGATTGGTACAGTAGTACCTATTCTAAACAACAACAAGCCGCCTACGGCAAGAGCTGGATAGCGGACATGAAAAGAATAAGATGCGATATTGAATTTTTAAATGGTTCGAAATTATTAGAAAGCTCGATAACCAAAAATACACTCTCCAAGTTCTTGTTAACAAGTGGTATACCCAGTCTAACAAGATTGTAGAATCCACTACTCCTCCTCTTGAGGGAACCAAAATTCCCTACTCTAACGAGTTCCTCAGTGCCTCTCCTTTCAAGCTTAAAAGCGATAAACCTCAAGATAGGCCTACCAATAAAGACCTCGACAGAGTAGTTGAACAAAACAACTATACTAACCAACTCCTTCATACTATCTCTCAATAAATTGATGATTCTAAGGAAAAGGCTAAGATTTTTAGACATCCTACTCCTTCCAAAGCTAGTACCGGTAGTACTATCAACCCTAACCCAATTTTCAAGATGATTGAGGTTCAAAAGGATAAGTTCCCAAAGCTTAGTGAAGACTTTCAAATTTCGGGAAAAATCCTTGAGCAAATCAATGAGAAACTCGCCAAATTTGTCATCACCGACAAAACCAAAATTAGTGTCAAAACAATACATGAAGGCAATGACACCCTTCACAAACTTTCTAAGGATCGGTATCAACCGAAAAAACTACTACAAGCGCCCTTCTTTCCCAGATATGGAATACGAAGAGAACGCCTTCCTCTCAACGTCCTCCCATGAAGGAAGATGCGTCACCGAATGGAGTATTGATGGTCTGGCTAAACACCATATATACAATGAACTCCATGAAATGGGTGTTGCCATCACTGATACATATTCCATTGAAGTGGAACACACAATGAATAAAAGAAATCCAGAATACATCAAATATTCAAGGATTACTATTAAGAAGGTCCTAACCCCTTTTGAATGGTTTGCAGATCACCTACAAACACCCATTGCTTCTTCTATGCCCCATAGGCCATAGACATACAATTGGCATGACTACAAAGCCGCTTGGTTTAATTTTTTACATGTTAGACCAGGACACACTTGGTTTGTTAAGTACTGTCCAGAAATGGTCAAAGCAATTCTTCCAAGATGGTTCTACGAATGGTGGAGCTACTTTGGGGGAACAGGCAGATACTACCCCAACAATATTTCAATCGGTTTGAAGATTTTCAAGCCAAGGAAGAAATTACTTCTTTACCAGAGTACATTAAAATGTGCAAATATTTTATTAAAAGAAGAATATCTATTATTATCATCTGGAGTTACGCTAAATTAGATTCCGACAGACTCAAATATTTATCCAGAGAGATAAAAGTCAAAGGTTGGACACCCAAACCAACATCCAAGACCCTCATCAAAGAAGCACCAAGAGTAGCTTCCCTCAGCGCATATCCGTCAAAAGCAGCACTGAATGAAAAGCTCAAGAAGGCTCTCCAAGACATGGAAACTCAGTAAAATCCCAACGAGGACTAAATCTTACAAATCCTAGAAGAAACCTCATCTGGAGAAAGCAACAACAGCGAAATACTGGACCCCAGAGGAATAGAAGCAGCCTACTTAGATTCCTATTAGGAACAAAGAATTGAACTTTGGAAAGAGTAGAGGTTCAAATATCCGGAATTACTTTTCCCAAAAGGCATTCCACTATTCACAAAAGGAATCCAATAATGGATGTCCTTTCAAGAAAAAGACAACATCATCAACTTTACTTTATTTTAAATAAAGAAATCACTATTATTGTCGGCAACCTAACTGTCGGCAAAATCCTAGTCTTACACTTGTACACCTTAGATATACTTAGATTTAATTGAGGAGTCTATAAAGACTCTTCTCTCATCAAGAGAGGCATCAAAAAATTTCTCCCATAAGAATTTTCAAAGCCTACTCTCTCAATGCACTATACCTTTCTCCTATGTTTTGAATAAATAAAATCTTCTCTTGTAAGTCTGCTTTCTCTTTTCTTTTTACAGTTTATATTTTTTTATAATTATAATACTCACTATCCTTTTACTGGTATCAGGCAACTACGATTGCCAATGTTGAAAACGATCTTCTTCTTCTTGTTGGAAGACTTACATTCATTAGCTCTATGTCCGGTTTTTCCGTAGTTACAGCAGACATCTCCTTTGTGTTTCTTAGAAGATCTATGATGACTTTTGATATTTTTACTGAAAGATTTCTCAAGGTCTCTTCTAGACTTAGATCTGTGGATATTTCTATATGTAAAGAACTTGCTTTCTTTGGAGAGACTCTTGGAAGGGGGAGAGACTTTGGTAAAGCCAAAGTCTTGACAAAAACTTCCTAGCTCATTTTTGGAGGAACTCTATTCCTTCTTGAATTGGTTTTTTAACTTAATATCAGTACAAATCTAGAGGCCTACAGTGCTGATAAAACTAATAATGTCTCCGTAAGTCATTTGGTTATAGGGGATCTTACCGTCACACCTATCCTTGATCTTGGTTCTAACCTTATCTGCAAAGAGAGGAGGTAGACCGCTAATAAATCGTGGTATCAGAGCAATGATGGCAGTATTTGTGCTTAGCTGCTCATGCTAGGCACGTATACTGCCAACATGGCTCTGATACCAGTAAAAGGTATTTATTTCTCTCTATGTGTGTGAGGTCTCCGAGTAATAACCGATTTCAGATGCTGGCTAGCCGTACTGTATGGTCGTTATCAGGATTTGAGTAGACCTAGGGGTGATTCCGTCACCAAGATAACTCTAGAGAGAAACAAATATAAATCCAAGAAGACTTATAAAACCCTTAGACCTAAGATAAGAAGAGACAGTAGTCTATAGAACATATTCATAGGGTGTTCTTCTATTATCTTGCATGATTTATATGTTTTAACCTTAAGTCTCTAGACAGTATATTTTTCTAAAATAGATTCAAACACCAATATTTTAAATAGTATTAATCTATCTTAACAGGCAACTACGATTGCCAATATTGAAAACGATCTTCAAAACTAGAGTATCCCAGAAGAACCTTTTAGAAAGATGCACCAAATAGGTAACTTTAGCTTTATCAAAAGGCATAATATTTAGCCCTGTGAGTCTACCATCGCTATTAATAATTCTTTAGAAATTATTAAATTATTGCATGAACAAGATATAAATCGATTTAAAACTCAGTTAAACTACTTGCATATTGGCCTAGTTCAGATCTCTCTTAAACCTCTTTTTATAAAAGGTTTAGATATTCATTTTTTGCGCCCTTCTTAGAGATGCTCGTCTCCTCAACTTTGACAATTCTCTTTTGGGGTAATTCAAATTAACCTCTCTGATGGCCCGGTATACTTTAATTGTTATCCTAATTTCTCGATTAATAATAACGACCCTAATATCATGGATGTCTTGACTCTTAATGTCAAGACAAAAAACATGAATAGTAAGGTTAATACCAGAAAAATAGATGTAATATACAGAGTTTATTACAGATTTATGAGCACTACTCTATCCCAAAGCTAGGAATACTAGTGCCAGAGATTTTACGATGCTCATGGAAGCTAACAAAGAACATAGTAACATCTTTGTCCCTAGAATGCTCGTTTGGAATGACATTATGAGTAACAACGATTGGCACTTAGATGCCATAACCCAACAACTCCCTTTTCATATAGAGAGATCTCAAATTGAGAGAGTAATCCAATACCCCGATGGCTCAATTGATCTCAAATTTTTAGATCCTAACACTATAGGGAGAACTTCTTCATATAGAAGATCAGTCTCCACTAAACCGTCTTCTTCCAAAACCCCGAAGGGTCAGGGAAGTAGTAACAACAAAGAGGATGATAATAAAAAGGGAAAAGTCAGAGGAGTAGACTTCTCAGGCAAAATCTCAAAAGTTTATTACCAGCCTAGAGTCCAAGACCCTGGTAGTCCTACCGCATCAGACATGGAACCACCTCGGATTTGTACTGATCCAGGCATCGACGTCATTAGATCCGGTAACATATATAACCCAGATCTTAGAACGCCTGAAAGACTTTGGAATAATCCAGAGAACAAGAACAGAAGAGATTGGTACGATAGTACCTATTCTAAACAACAACAAGCCACCTACGGCAAGAGCTAGAATGTAACATCCCAAATTTTTTTTAAAGTATTTAAGTGTACAGCCCCGTAAAATTTTGCAAATGAATTCAAGGTTTCGCGGTACCGGAGTAGGAAAATTAGGGTGAACAATGCACCGGAAAGTATTGCAAAATGTTTGGCGGAAAAGCGTATTTATGCGATCCATTATGCGACCGCATAATCATTCTGTGGCTGCATAATGGCTGTGGAAGTGAGGCAGGAGAGGGTTAGTCTGGGAGCAATTATGCAGTCGACTATGCGACCGCATAACTATTCTACGGTGCATTATGCGACCGCAGAACAGTTATGTGGACAGCATAGTGATCGCAGACTCAGACAGATTTTTTGGTCATTTTGGACACCAATTATGCGACCGATATGCGATCTGCATAACCATTATGTGGTCGCATATGCGATTGCAGAACCTGTTCCGGAGCTCCATTTTTGAGTTTTTTAAAACCCGACCCTACTTCGTTAAATATACTCTTTGGGCCATTTTTGAGCAAAACTCTGATGTTTTAAAGAGAAGGGAGAGTGTTTTAGAGAGAGAGGAAACCCTAGGCTAATTATTCATCAAGTCTTACTCAGATCTTAAAAGATTAACAAGGAAAACCCACAAGATCTTCATCTAATAGGTAAGGTTCCATACCCTAGTTTTTAATTTCGAATTTGGGTGAAGGAAGGTTGAATTGGAGTATGATTCTTGGGTATAAGAGTATTATTTGTACATGCTTGTACTAATAAGGTTTGTGGGAAGATTCTTGAGCTCAAATAAGTAAAGATTGGGTTGTGGAGTGAAGGAAATCTTGTTGAAGAACCTTGTAGTTAAATTTGCACACCTAGTGTTTGATAAAATGCTCAAATGAGCTGTGACCATAAATATCTTCCTAATTATGGTTCAATTTTGTTATGTCTCAAAATAGATTGGGATTGCTAGAATTTTCGGAACGTTATAGTAATTTAAGGAAAGCTCAAAGCGAGGTATGTTGGCTAAACTTTCTCTCTTGGAATAGATATCCATAATATTTCTGTAAGATCAAGTATGATTGGTTCAAGATTCCTAACTTCTATATTTCGGGTTATTCCCTATGAACTTGTTTATTCTGAATGAGCCTTATGTCGAAAGATAGATGTTCAAAGTATGGTTTATGTATTAAAATGGTGTGGCTTTGAGTCTTGTTTTAAATGAAAACTAGTATACCAATTGGGTGAGAAAAACTCGATATGCTTAAGACTCATAATTGCTCCTATGTGTACCTAAACTCTGGATTGGAAATGTATTATTGTTGATAACCTATAAAGGTGGTTGAAAATGAAATAATTGAATTGGGGGATATAGTGTGTGGCCAACATGCCAAGAATTTAAGTTACGACTGTGGCTAGTAGTGCAAATGATTTGAGGGAATGAAATAAAGAATATGAAATGAGCCTCGACTCAATCGTTTAAAAACGATTTCGAAAATAGAATTGCCTAAAAGCTTTTGTACTCAATTCATGCCCATAAGTGGCTGCTTTAACTAATGCTTTGCTTTATAAATATATACAGTGTGATTCGAGTTCTATATACTCATGTGTTGAAATTGTACATTGTCATTTCTGGGAAGAGTATTGCAAGAGTAAATGGTGTATTGATTGTTTATAATTTTTCATGTGTGTTTCTATTGTTGGTAGGCATGCCTCATTCTTTGGGAAGAAACCATTTGTGTTTAGAGTTGCCATTACAAATGGATTTGAAGTATATGATTTCTGAAATATTCTATATGTTAGTATTTGATGGTGATCTTTGAAATTGAAAGAGGTAAAAGTGTGGAATATCAAATACGGCTATCGTGCCAGGAATAAAGAATCTTGTGAATGGCCCAATGTGCCAAGGATATATTATCATTGTGAATGACTGGAAATACTAATGAGAATTTATACAATGTGAAAACGTTGAGGTGAATAAAATTGTATTTATGTTACCTTTGTGTGCAAATCAAATCAAAAATATTTTTGGGAGTATCATTAGCAAAACTGAGGAAGGGTGGGTCATAAGACCCATGCCTGAAACTACACGTGCCGGTGTAGGGGTAGATTGTGATTATTTCCCTTATTTGGGATGAAATTGGAACCTTTGGAAAATTATGATATTATTCCCCTTAATTGGGATGAAACTGGAATTTTTGTGGATTGGAAAAAGTCAACCCACACGGCATATGTGGGAAGGCGGCCTAGCTGATCGGGTGAAGATCAGATGCCATGTTACGCACATGGTGGTACTACTCTTGGTAACAACTTTCTTTCGCATCACCTGTCAAACCATATTGTCCGTGGGGAGATGGCCTAGCTGATCGGGCGTGATCGGACTACGTGATGACAAAGACGGTGGTATATCGGTGCTAATGATCTCCCAACTAAAAATTATATATGAAGTTCATATTTTAAAAATTATTATGTTTTAACTGGACATTTGGATATTGTTGATTGTGACTTGTTATTTCTATGTATTGCCTTTCCTTATATGGGTATTCTATTTTGAAAGAGAATTTTTAGCTATACATACTAGTGCTATTCGACAGTACTAACGTCCCTTTTACCGGGGGCGTTACATCTTTAATGGATACAGGTGATTCTTCAGCAGACGACATTGATCAGTGATAGCAGTACACTCTTTTCAGCTGATTTGGTGAGCCCCGCTTCATTTCGGGGTTATGTATCTTTTGTTTCTCATGTACTGTATTTTAAGGTATAGCCGGGGCTTTATTGCCGGCATTTCCATATTACTCTTCTATTGTACTTAGAGGCTCCATAGACAGGTTGTGGGTTATGGCTGGTGTTGGGAATTGAACAAGAAATGTTGTTACTTGAAAATCATATTTTTCATTAATTCTATAAACTCGTAATGGTTTGGAAATTATGAATGAAGATGCTAATGGGAATGAAAAGGAAGTTGTTAATAAAAATCTTTTCAGTGAATAATTAATGGAGTGCATCTCCTCTTTATTCATGGATGAGTTTGGGTAGAAGAAAATCTAACAGGCTTGCTCGATCGGGTTCTCTCGGTTGAGCGTCGGTCACGCTCCCCGAGTTTGGGGCGTGACATGGATAGCGGACATGAAAAGAATAAGATGTGATATCGAATTCTTTAAATGGTTCGAAATTACTGGAAGGTCTAACAAGATCGTAGAATCCACTACTCCTCCTCTTGAGGGAATCAAAATTCCCCACTCTAATGAGGTCCTCAGTGCCTCTCCTTTCAAGCTTAAAAGAGATAACCCTCAAGAGTGGCCTACGAATATATACGTCGACAGAATAGTTGAACAAAATAACTATACTAACCAACTCCATCATACCGTCTCTCAACAAATTGAAGATTCTAAGGAAAAGGCTAAGATTTTTAGACATCCTACTCCTTCCAAAGCTAGTACCGGTAGTACTATCAACCCTAACCCAATTTTCAAGATGATTGAGGTTCAAAAGGATAAGTTCCCAAAGCTTAGTGAAGACTTTCAAGTTTCGGGGAAAATCCTTGAGCAAATCAATGAGAAACTCGCCAAATTTGTCATCACCGACAAAACCAAAAATAGTGTCAAAACTATCCATGAAGGCAATGACACCCTTCACAAATTTTTTAATGATCGGTATCACAACCGAAAAAACTACTACAAGCATCCTTATTTCCCAAATATGCAATACAAAGAGAACGCCTTCCTCTCAACGTCCTCCCATGAAGGAAGAAGCATCACCGAATGGAATATTGATGGTCTGGTTGAACACCAAATCTACAATAAACTCTATAAAATGGGTGTTGCCATCACTGCTGGTAAGATTAGAGGATCTTCTGATAAGGAAGCAACCATTATGATAGCGGCAAGATTCACTGGCATGCTTAGACATTGGTGGGATAATTATTTCACCGATGATATAAAAAATGCCATCTATAGCGCCACAGCTACTGAAACCATTATCAAAGTCGAAGGTGGTAATGATATCACCACCCAGGTCTCTAGAGAAGATGCTTGCGCTACTCTTCTCTATTATATAGCCAAGCATTTCGTAGGAGGGCCTAAACTCTTCCAAGATAGGAGCTTAGAAATCCTTAACAACCTTACTTGTCCTAAGCTTACTGACTTTAGATGGTAAAAAGATGCCTTCCTAGTCAAAATCATGATCCGCTAGGATTGAGACAAGGACTTCTGGAAAGAGCGATTTATTAGCGGTCTACCCCCTCTCTTTGCAGATAAGGTTAGAACCAAGATCAAGGATAGGTGTGACGGTAAGATCCCCTGTAACCAAATAACTTATGGAGACATTATTAGTTTCATCAACACCGTAGGCCTCGAGCTTTGTACTGATATTAAGTTGAAAAACCAACTCAAGAAGGAACAAAGTTCCTCAGAAACTAGCTAGGAAGCTTTTGTCAAGAAAGCAAGTCCTTTACATATAGAAAGATCCACATATCTAAGTCTAGAAGGGCCTCTGAGAAAACTTTCATTAAAAATATCAAAAGACGTCATAGATCTTCTAAGAAACACAAAGTAGATATCTGCTGGAACTGCGAAAAAATCGGACACAGAGACAATGAATGTAAGTCTTCCAAGAATAAAAAGAAGATCAATCTCCTAGGTCTCAGCAATGAGTCCAAATAAAAGCTCTCTTTTATCCTATATAGCAAAGGAGAAACTTCTAATTACTCTTCTTCAGAAGAATATAGCGATGAAGAAAATATCAACATCGCTTATGAATCTGACCAAAGCCAGTCTGGCCAAGAATGCTCTTGTGATAGCACTTTTTGCACTTGTGCGGAAAAGGAAGTTGTTGGTACTATCATAGGGGATTCCAAGGAAATCCTATTTAATATCATTGAACATATCAAAGATGAGGAGTCTAGAACCAAATATCTCCTAGAGCTCAAGAAGCTTATCCTTAGTCATTCCGAGGAAAAACCTTCCCCTAAGGTCATAGAATCTTTTAGCATGAAACAAGGTATGTCCAGATTCGAGAAACCTTTCGAACCATCTATCTCTGACCTTAAAGGAGAAATCAACGCTCTTAAAGGAGAAATCAGAGATATAAAAGTTAGGCTAGAGAATGTTGAGTTTAATATTCTCACTGACCAAGTTCTCAGAGATGTCTCATCTCCAAAAGAACATGTCCCTAACAGGAATAAATACATTAACAATGATCACCTGGTTGAACCTACCTCAACAAATTTTTCAAGGAACCGCCTTCGAGCCTACCATCGGATAATCCTTTGAGACTCTCTCCGTAGCAACCATCAAATCTTTTAGTCAACACATTCCTATCAAAATTGTAGTTGACAAGGACTTCGTTTTAAACAAATTTGCTCTCTTTGACAGTGGTGCAGACCGAAACTGCATTATCAAGGGATTGGTTCCCACCAAATAACTGGTAAAAAGTACCACTCGTCTCTACTCTGCCACTGGAGAAAATATGAAAATCAACTATAAGCTCTCTAAGGCTCATATTTTTAATAATGGTATTTGCTTTACAAACGATTTTGTCATTACAGAAGATATTAACGAAGATATCATTCTTGGTTTACCATTTAATAATCAGATAAAACCATATACTGATGATTTTGACGGTATTCATGCAACTGTTCTTGGACAGAAAATATTCTTTCCTTTTGTAAGAACTCTTTCTCAGGAAGAAAGCTTTTTCATTAAAGAAAAAATAATTTTCAAAATAAACAGACTCTCTAACCATATCTCCTTTTTACAAGAAGAAATCAAGGTTAAGAAAATCGAGAAAATTTTAAAAACCCATGAGATGGTAACTAAAATTTCCAATCTTCAAAAACATTTTGAATAAGAAATTTGCTCAGAATTTCCAAATACTTTTTGGGAAAGAAAAAGACATTAGTCGAACTCCCTTATATTAATGGCTTTGATGAATAGGCAATCCCTATGTTGATACCCAATTTATCCCTCATATTTTTCAAATATATATATATATATATATATATATATATATATATATATATATATATATATATATATATATATATATACACCTTCAAAATATCGCATATGCATCATCATTTGATTTAAAAGCATACACGAGTATTATTTCATAATCTTCCATAATTTTTAAAGACTTTAAATCAATTTATTTCTGCATTTTTATTATACAAATATCTAATAATTACCCTCAAAATTATTTTTATGATGATTTAATCATATAAACTTATCATTTATACCAATATGAGGTTTTAAATATTTTCAGGGCATTTCTTATAATTACATTTGTATTTTTTAGGGATAAATTGCACATTTTGCAATAATAGTCCATATGCATGTATAATTACATTATTTATGCATAAAATAATTTTTTATATTTTTATAATATTAAATTATTATTTTTAATCATTTTCATGCACAAATAATATTTTTGTTATTTATTTATTATTTTTATAAATTATTTATTTGTTAAAATTGGGTATCTAAAAATCTGCCCCTAATTTCGGACCTAAACTACCCCAGTCCCAGCCCAATAATACCTGAGCCCAAACCAAATGACTCCCCA
Organism: Nicotiana tomentosiformis; assembly: GCF_000390325.3. Lineage (NCBI taxonomy): Eukaryota > Viridiplantae > Streptophyta > Magnoliopsida > Solanales > Solanaceae > Nicotiana > Nicotiana tomentosiformis. The sequence continues at coordinate 51,861,122 of NC_090814.1, read as the reverse complement.
GCCCAACCAATTAATTAACCCAACCCAACCCTTCACAAATCCCAGCCGTTGATCAAAAATGATCAACGGCTCATAGTGCCATCCCTCATTTCCTTATATCACTCGACCCCAAACCCTAACCCCATTCCCTCTAAACCCGCCGCCTCTCCACTCTCACCCCTCTGAAGAACCCTAACCCGCCGCCTCTCATAAACCCCTCTCCTAATCCCTCTTCTTATGTAATTTTCTTTCCATTTACTTACCATATCCGTATATTTCCATTACTGGGTAATTCTCTACGGTGTTACCTAGTACTTGCTTAAACATGGCAAGTACTCTTACTTTGATTCTGTCCAATTGACTTACACCTCTTGAATCTGGATGATATTTCGTCCACACACGTTTATTCTACACCGTGTGAGTCTGATTTGTTCATATTTTGTTGATTCGTATTTAACCCTAAAGTTAGGGTTTACAGATTTTCTTTGATTCGAACCAAAATTGGTTCAAGCCTTAGATTTTAAGTGTTACCTCGTCTATCTTCGCCCTATTATGTCTAAATTTTTTTGTCTCTGCCGATTTTTTTACTTACCCTAAAATTAGGGTTTCAGATTCTTTTAAATCGAACCAAACCTGGTTCGATTCATGGATTTGAATAGTATTCCTGTCTATGTTCATCTTATTCTATGCAGCATGTGATTTTTATTTTGCCGATTTGGGTACTTTACCTAAATTAGGGTTTTAAATTTTCTCCTTTCCTTACTGATTTTGAGTGCTTTCCTTTCTAGTGTTTCACTGAAGATTTTTCATGTTTATGTGTTCAATTCCTACACTATGTACACCCCTCCCAATTCCCCTTTGAGACAGACTAGAATCGTTAATGTTTACTAAAAAACTAAATTTATTGCTCTTTGTTCTCTAAATACTCTTGTTCTATATTCTGGTTCCTGGCCGGCTGAAAGCCAAGGCCAGAAATTCTGGGTTCTTGCTACCGTGGACTTTGTTCTTTCTTGGTTTCGCTTAACTGGTGAGTTGCTGAACTTTTGTCACTTCATTCCTATTTACCTGTCATTCGCATATGTTTTCGATTCTGAAGATTGTAGTTTAATGTGTTTTCTCGTCTATTCTTGTATGCAATGCTGATTGCTTTACTTTAATTTTTGGTCTCTCTAATCTTCACTTCATTATGTTGGTAATCTGAAACATGCCTGAGCCTAATTCGAGTAATCAAGATTCTCTTAATTTTGTTTAACCAATGTGTTACTGCTTGACATCTCTTTGGTGTTTAATCCTGCTTACGGTTGTCCATTCTGTTATTCGAATATGCTCCATATGCATAATTTGGACTTCCTTTAGATTAGCTGGTCTATTAGATCAGATTTGAATGCTTACACTTACTGTATGACATGAGTTTATCTTCCCTTTGTGTTCTGAATCTCTATAATGGAAATCTTGCATAGGTAGTATGTTTTAATTCTGTGTCAAGATCCTGTTCTATCAATCATGACTAGTTCTCAGTTAATATACCCCTTAGCATGTTTTGGCTCACTTGATCCACCAGTATGTTGTCATAATTTGTGCTTCCCTACTATGTCTAAATGTTGTTCTGCTACCTGATGTGAAATTAACATGGCTATCTTGTGACACTAGCATTTGTTCTTAACATAATTTGGACCTTTTCCCTGTTATGAATCTGTGTACTCCAATCCTGCAAACTTGTTTGTTAATGTGTAACTACTTATGCACTAGGTGTTCAACTTGTTCTTTTAAATCTTGCTAAATGTGTTCTTAAAACCTAAAGCCTGTTTGATTATTTGCTTTATGTGCCCAACTTGACTATTTTTGTACCCTTCAGTTTTGTCCCTCTGCTATTGTCCACTCTCCCTCATTATCAAGGCTCTTGCCACTAAAAGCCAGCTGAAAGCCAAGGCTATCAAGGCTCTTTCCACTGACCTTCCTAATGTGAGCACTGCTCAGGGTTCATTTGAGACTCTTATGAACTCTGACACACTAGGATTTGGTCCCTAATCTTTCCTCTGAACGGTCTCTGTTAAACTCCCTAGTGTGAGCACTGCCCTAGGTTCTTGAAGCCCTTGGGAACTCTGACACAATAGCGCCTTGGTTCTATATGCTCAACTCTGTTTTGTGTCCACTGCGTGAATCACTCAATTCCTGGCTGCCTTATATCCATGAAGATGTAATTTTGGGCTGTTATGAACTATGAGAATAAGGCTCGGCCTGGCCAAGTGTATCTTTGGGCCTGCTGTAGGCTCCCTATAGTTATTCTACTTTGTAATTTATTCTATTCATTATGGGTCTATAATAATTCTTGTAATGAAATTCTGGGGTATTAGTAAAAGTGGGAAAGGGGTTTTATCGTACACTTACATTAAAACGGGTAGAAATCCTGCCTATAGGTTCGTTACTTAGGTAAAATGTGTTATTATGCTCAAACATGTTCAGTTGTCATGTGTTAGAAATCATGTCTATAGGTATTCTATTTTTCTCAAAATGTGTTACTTTTCAGTTATTATAGAAATATTGCATATAGGTATCCTATTATGCTCTAACATGTTCTATTATTATGTGTTAGCAATCTTGCCTATAGGTTCTTCATTTGGTTCAAATGTGTTCTACTTCTGCTTGCTAGAAACCATGCCTATAGGGTATTGAATGATGAATGTCTCAATGTGCGCATAGGACTCTGTTTACATGCGGCTTAATCTACAGATTTAGATGCCATGCCTATAGGATCTAAAAATTAGGTTTAATTATAGAAATTATGTCTATCGGGTCTAAATCAGTCTTAATTACCGCCTTGCTCATTTCTTCAACACTGTGCTAATCATCACTACTAGATACCATGCCTATAGGACTCGATTAAGCAGTTCTGAACATATTCTTGTGATTGTCATTATCGGTTGCTGCGAGAATCACCTAGGCATTATGACTATAGATTTAACCTCTTATGCTTGTAATCAGTAGGCAACTACGTAGGTTGTAAAATTGTATTAAAAGGAAAAGGTTTGTAAAACTGCTTGCTTATGAAATCAGGAATCACATAGAGATCCTACATATAGGATTTTGCAAACTTATTAAAATTTGCAACTGTCAATATGAATCAGTTTGCGTGCATTTGTTGTTTAAGTGCGGAGGCTAACTTGAGCCCTTATTTTCTTATACGTGAAAGTCCAAATTATTTTGCATGTTGTCTAGTCTTTTCTCCTTTTGAGCAACCTAAGTTAAAGTCTAGAACTGAGATAGAGGTCCAAATGCCTCCTAGACCATAGGCATGGGACGGGTAGTGCACGCATAGGGCATGATTTAGAATCAAATAGTGCGCTTTAGGTAAACAACTTAAAGTTAGTAATCGAGTGGTAGGAGATGATAGTCTGCTCCCGCTAAATAATACGAGTAACACCCCACCTCGAGGGAGTTACGAATTATTATTTATGTTGCACGGGGTGATCCTTTAGGCTAAAACACTTAGGACCCCTCCCCCCCCTCCTCCCCACACCTTTGTTTAAAAGTCAATCATTTTTATTTGCCCAATTTTTGTCTCTTCTCCTTGTTTATACTAATTCATATAATTCGAGTTCAGTTGGGACCCACCATTGTGGACTTCGAGGAGTGCCTAACACCTTTTCCTCAAGGTAATTTGAGCCCTTACCCGATCTTTGGTGACGCAACTGGTTAATCCAGAGTTATATGCAAATAGGGGCCCTAACGCACCTTAATCCGTTAGGTAGCGACTCTCTCTTTTAACACCCTTATTTTAAAAGAGTTATCATGATGTCGAGGCCCAATTTCGCGAGAGAAACCGGGCGCGACAGCATGGCGACTCTGCTGGGGATATATTTTAGGCTCTTACCATTGCGAACTTGGTTTATATGAATTAGTCTCTCTCAATAAGCGTGTCTTTATTATTTTGCTGATACTTGAACATCCCGCTCCCATTCTCCATTTTATTGCTACATGCACACCCTCTTCCCTATTTCCTCTTTATGTGAACTCATATGTAACTCTTCATTTAATCTGGTTACAATATGCATCCCAGTGGCTCCAACTTTTTAAATTTTGTTATATCATGACTTTCCCAATCCTTACCCTTTATTGCTTCATTACAATTTTTGTTTATATTATACGAACTAACTTCTTCCCTGTTTTTCTTTCTTTTCTGTCTTTACATTTATTAAATACTGCATTTATCGCTTTTATCATGCAAAATACTTGACAACGTGTTGTTTTATTTTTGCATAAAGCATGCTCTACATCATATTTCACTAGTGCGCAATTTATACCATAGCGGCACTTGATGAGTGTCCGCGCTCTTCCTATATTACCCTTTTTAAATTTGGAAAGGCTTATTTGGGGTAAAACTAGTCAATCAGCGGTGTAATCGACGGTTCTGTGCCTTTCCCTCTCAAGTTGTCCACTTGAGGGTACCGGTCTAGACTCTTCTAAAAACCCCCACTCTGATATTAACTGTGCATGCATCATGTCTAAACCTAGTATGGGTTAGAACGCTATCCACGTAATAACCGCCTAAGGCAATCCTTATCCAAAGCCCATCGAGGTTTCCATAATCCCAATGGGCACGATCATGATATGTGCATTATTTGGAGAAAATGTGCCGATATGCTAATCATTAATGCGTAAATAGTCGGATCCAGAGGGGGAAGGGCTAACTTTATCTATTTTGCAGAAATGAGGCACGAAGTCCCCAGGTTTGGCATGGTTCAAAGTATCCCACCTTTGTTGCTAGATTGGTGGGAAAATCTCTCGCGAAGTGACAAAAACCATATGAAAAGAGTTCTCGGGAATTTACCTTCTTTGCTAGACATTCAACCAAACAATGTACTGATTGTGGCCGCTGCTATGTTCTGGGATGAGAAGAGGGTTGTTTTCCGTTTCGGTGACATAGAAATGACTCCCATTCTAGAGGAAATAGGAGGCTTTCCTGGGCTTCCCTGGGACAGCCTTGGTCTGTTGGTACCGAAAAATCGCACTTCTCAAGGTTTTCTGAAAATGATGGATTTTAGAAGGAATGATGAGTTAGTCTGCCTGAAGAAGTCTTACATACCATTCGACTTCCTTTATGAGCGTTATGGGCACCGCAAGTCCTACCATCTTTATCATGATGAATTTGCTATCACCTCTCTGGGTTGGACTCATCATCGGATTTTCGTGTTTATTGTCTGTTTTCTGGGGATGGTGGTATTCCTAATACAAGGAGAAAGGATTCACACTCGCTTAGCTATGGTTACTAAGACCCTAATTGAAGAAATTGAGGGATAGACTTACACTATTATCCCAATAATCGTAGTGGAGATATACCGAGCCTTGGACCGTTGCAAGAAAGGATATAGGCATTTTGAGGGTTGCAATCTGTTATTGCAAATATAGATGTTGGAACATCTTCAAAGGGGACAATACCGTCAAGAATTTCCGCGGCGACCATGGAATGACCACATAGCTTTTCACCATCCGAAGAATGACTTTTATCCCGGATAGGTTTGCACAACCAGGAAACGCTGTGGGCTGGGTACACTTCTTTAGCAATTTGACTGACGACAAGGTCCATTGGATGTTCGAGTGGTTCCCTACTAGCGAATTCATCATCAGGTCAAGAGATGTTCCTCATCTAGTGCTAATCGGATTAAGGGGTATCTATCCTTATGCTCCTATCATAGTCATGAGGCAAGCTGGGAGAAAACAGGTTATACCACGAGTTTCCAAAATGGTTCATTACAAAGCAGATTTCCAAGGGAATGTCATTCCATTTAAGTTCGAGGCACAACACATGTGGCATCAAAAGATTACTGTGGAGAAAGATATCATCGAGCCAGACAGGTATCATGCCGGCTATGCGTACTTCTACACATCATGGTTGGTCGATGACATAGCAGGAGAGGTCAAGCCAGGGGTTGATTTGAGGAATAGGGTCATAGACGACGATGCTGAAGTGCAAGTCAAATACAAGAGGTTGCGCAAAAGGGTCTTTGAATCTGAGGCTAGGCATTTGGAACAGCAAAAATGGACATGGAAGCAATCAATGAATGGAGGGGGATCAGTACTAAATCAACAGAAAGGTTGGAGTATTTGGAGCAAGGTTTGATGGAACTTGAGGAAAAGATGAGGAAAGGGGTCTCGGATTGTCAGAAAGCGGAGGGCAATGAAGGAGGACATCTAGCAAGGGCGCATCTGCTATTGGACATGCGCGACCTCGGGAATCTGATTGACGGGGCTAAGAAAGCCAAGCTTGGAGAAGGTCCCTCTGGGACCAAGTAGATTAGGGGTGATGCTTTCTAGATTCGTTTTAGAATTTGATTGTCGTAAGGCAAATGCCACTAGTGACTCTTTATAATTATTGTCGTTTTAGTAGAGATTTGGTCTATTTATCATATTAATGAAATGATGCAGTTATCGGCATTGAGTTTTCTCCAAAGCTATATGTCTCTAGGCCTACCACGAGCACGATGAGGTCCCCAAATTAGGACGCGAATTCCACAATACGTGTTTAAATATCGTAAATATCCTTTTAATACTCTTTACTGACTTGTTTACCTTTTGTTTTTCTTTTTCTTTGTTTATTCTCATCCCCTAAGGTTGGTTTGTGCATACTGGCATCATCGGCATATCATACCAAATCTAAAGGTCCTCCACCTCCTCCTCCTCCAAGTGATCCTAAGAACAAAGGAAAGGCTAAGATGGATGATCTGAGCGGTATCGGGAAAGACAACGCTACACATGCAGAGAATGTTAAAACTTCGGATGGTCGGGGTACTCCGGCACAGAACGACTTGGTTTTATGATTAAAGCAAAAGATACTGGAGTTACAAGGGGAATTTGAGCAGGTCCGTAACCTGGCAAACCTTTCCCTTACCCTGAATGTTCCCGACATCAACCAACAAAACGCCCAAAACTCAACACCTCCTCAAAACACACAAAACCAGCACCCGCAAAATCCTCCCGCACCTCATCAATATGCCACGCCTCCCCAAAATCCTAATCCTCCACCAGCACAAACTCCTCTACAACATAATCATCATCCGACCCAGTACCCACAAACTACCACATACCACACTCCTTAGAATGCACCACAGCCTACTCATGACCCGCAAAACTCAACCAATGACCACCATTACGCCCAGATTCCCAGAGTCCACCAAAGCAATCCTATATATGTAGAAACCTTACCCCACACCCCACAACAGACCCTATACATACCCGAATCTGCCGAGAAGGAACTGCTTATCAAGAACATGACAGAGGAACTCAAGAAACTTACTGACAGGGTTCAAAATATCGAATGGGGCAAAGGCGTTGAGGGTTTGAATTATGAAGATTTGTGTATTCAGCCGGACGTAGAACTGCCAGAGATTATAAACCTCCAAAGTTCGAAATGTTAGGAACTGGTGATCCGAAGGTGCACTTGAGAACATATTATGACAAGCTTGTAGGAGTTGGCAGGGATGAAAGAATCCGCATGAAGCTATTCATGAGAAGCCTCACTGGAGATGCCCTGTCTTAGTACACCAGTCAGAACCCAAAGAAATGGGTCAATTGGGTAAGCTTGGCATCGTATTTCATGGATCGGTTCAGGTTTAACACAGAAAATGCACCAGATGTTTTCTATATTCAAAATCTCAAGAAGAAGCCGACGGAAATTTTCTGCGAGTATGCTATTCGGTGGAGGTCTGAAGCTGCAAAAGTAAGGCTAGCACTGGAAGAAGAACAGATGAATAAGTTCTTCGTCAGAGCTCAAGACCCGTAATACTACGAAAGATTGATGGTTATTGAAAACCATAAATTTTCTGATATCATCAAGTTGGGAGAGAAAATAGAAGAAGGGTTCAAAAGCGGAATGGTGACAAATTTTGAAGCACTCCAAGCAATAAATAAGGCCCTGCAGTCAGGAGGTATCTCCAAGAAGAAAGAAGTAGGTGCAGTAATGGTAGCCCAAGGTCTGAAGTCTCCTCTCACATACCAAACACCTCCACCCATATATCAGCCTTCAACTTCCAAATACCGACAACCTGCCACCACTTACCATACCTATAACACCCAACCCGCATACTACCACTCACCACCAGCCCACCAAAACTACCAAAAACCTAGACCAAATTTTGACCGCAGACTACCAAGATAATACACCCGAATTGCTGAACCTATAGACCAACTATACGAGAGACTGAAGGTTGCCGGTTATATCGCTCCCATTCCTGCTGTCGCCATGGAAAATTCCTCTCAATGGGTCAATCCAAATAAGACACGTGCCTATCACTCAGGCATGAAAGGTCATACTATTGATGAGTGTTGTACTTTTAAGGATAAGATTCAGACATTAATCGACACCAAAGTCATACAGGCAAAGAAGGTTGCGCCCAATGTCTGTAACAATCCTCTCCCGGATCATAGGGGCGGAGGGGTAAACATGATAGAGACTGATGAAGAATGGGACTCAGAGGGGTCAATTGGACTCATTCGAGAAGGGGATAATCCCAAAACATCTCCAGTCACTCTCACACCTATCATGGTACAAACTCAGGCACCAATTGAAGTTGAGGTAGCTGCACCAACTCCGTTTGAGGTTGAAGTAACAACACCCTTCACCGTGATGGTAGCACCTACACCGTCTTATAAGTCTAATGCTATACATTGGGATTATGTTGCAGAAGCAAGAAGGAAAGGAAAGGGGAAAATGGAAGAAACTGGTGCAGCACAAGGTATGACCAGAACTGGTAGGGTTTACACGCCCGAACATTTGAACAAGTAAAGAAGCCGCTTCCAGGCAGCCCATCATTGAAACCGGACCGGATGATCTTTAGAGAAAGGTACAAGCAAGGGAGTATTCTGTGGTTGATCAATTGAACAAAACCCCTGCTTAGATATCCATTTTATCACTACTGCAGAATTCTGAGGCACACATGAATGCGTTGATGAAAGTGTTGAATAAGGCTTATGTACCCAACAACATTACTAGTGGAGAGATGGCCAATATGATAGGACAAGTGTTGGAAAGCCACAAAATCACTTTTCATGAAGACGAGCTACCACCAGAAGGACTAGTTCACAACAGGGCACTGCATATCATAGTGCAGTTTGAGGATAAGTTCAATGCCAGAGTCCTGACAGATGAGGGTTCGAGTCTTAACATATGTCCACTAACTACTCTAAAAAGATTAGGTAAAAGCCTGCACAAGATACGAGCAGGAAGTATGAATGTGAAAGCATTTGATGGGTCTCAAAGGGCCACAATTAGGGAAACCAACCTCAGCCTACAGATAGGCCCAACCTGGTTTGATGTTGAATTTCAAGTGTTGGACATATCTGCTACCTACAACCTATTGTTGGGACGACCTTGGATACATATCGCTGGGGCCGTAGCTTCTACTCTACATCAGGTCGTGAAGTTCGAGTGGAACCATCATGAAGTGATCATCCATGGGGACGGAAGTAATCCCATTTACACCAGTCAAACTGTTCCGGTCATCGAGAATAGAAGGAAGTTGGGCGGAGAAACATACCATCTCATCGAGCGTGTCAACGCAATTGAAAAGGACAAATGGTGGAGCAGTAAGATAGAAGGCATATTGGCATGGACAGGGTATGAGCCTGGCAAAGGTCTCGGTAAGAATCTCCAGGGGATCACCAAACCAATACATCTAAAGCGTAACGGCACAACTTTTGGGCTTGGGTATGAATACACCTGGCACGAGTATCAGAATTGGTCGCCACCATGGCGTGGTCCTTATTATCCTCTAGAGCAACCGGTACCACATTTGAGCCAGTCATTTCATCAAGCTGACAGGATGTGGGAGTTCGAAAAAGATGAAGTTCTAGCCGATATAAGGAATCTATTTTTGGATGATGAAGACATGGATTGCAGTGCAATGGTTGAGGAGGAGGAGGAGGAGGAAGGCCTCATTATTCAAACCGTGGAGAAGGGAGCTATTCTCAAGAACTGGACTGCTGCACCATCAAAGGCCCATCGAGTTCCTGGGTAGCCTGGCAATTAGCATCATTTATTTTAAAAGCAATTTTTATGAGCATTTAAGACATTTTCAGTATTTTGTTTTAAGCATGTATTGTTTTGAAATAATTGCTCGGGTCATCGAGCCGTACATGTTTGATGTTTTCAAGATTCATCTAAATGCATTGTTGTTTTAGTATTTATTATTATTCTTTACTTTTTTATCTATAGCATTATTATTACCTATCCCGATGAACTTACGACTGTGACATGTAATGAGACAACGCAACATAAGGATAATGATTCAGAGGATCTGGAAGAGGATATAATGCCCGAGGAAATTGCTAGAGAAATGGAAAACTTTGAAAACAAGCCTAAGTCCAATTTGGATGAGACTGAAATAGTTAATCTAGAACACTCCGAAACAGTCAAGGAAACACGTGTAAGCATTCACCTATCACCATCAGAGAAATAAGAATACACTAATTTCCTGAAGGAATATGAGGATATCTTTGCATGGTCCTATGATGATATGACCAGTTTGAGCACATCCATAGTGGCTCATAAACTACCTACCAATCCAATGTGTCCGCCGGTAAAGCAGAAGCTCAGAAAGTTCAAGCCAGATATGAGTTTGAAAATCAAAGAAGAAGTCACCAAGCAGATCAAAGCTAAGGTTCACAGAGTGGTTGAATATCCAACTTGGTTGGCTAATATCATGCCAGTTCCGAAGAAGGATGGGAAAGTTAGAGTATGCATCGATTATCGGGACCTAAACATATCAAGTCCCAAAGATGATTTCCCGTTACCCAACATACACATACTGATCGACAACTGCGCCAAGCATGAACTCCAATACTTTGTGGATTGCTTCACGGGATATCATCAGATCTGGATGGATAAAGAGGATGCCGAAAAGATAGCTTTTATCACATCATGGGAGGTGTACTGCTATAAAATGATGTCGTTTGGTCTGAAGAATGCTGGGGCCACTTATATAAGGGCCATGATAACTATTTTTCATGACATAATACACAAGGAGATAGAGGTATATATGGATGACGTCATTATCAAATCCAAGAAAAGTACAGATCATATAGCAGACTTGAGGAAATTCTTTGATCAGCTGTAGAGGTACAACTTGAAATTGAATCTCGCAAAATGTGCCTTTGGGGTCCCCGCAGGAAAATTATTAGGATTCATTGTCAGCCGCCGAGGAATTGAGCTAGACCCATCAAAGGTCAAGGCTATCCAGGATTTGCCACCTCCAAAGAACAAGAAAGACGTGATGAGCTTCTTAGGACGTCTTAATTACATCAGCCACTTCATAGCACAATCAACCGTGATCTGTGAGCCGATTTTCAAAATGTTAAAAAAAGATGTCGCAACCAATTGGACTAAAGACTGCCAGAACACTTTTGACAGAATCAAAGAATATTTGTCCACACTGCCAGTCCTGGTCCCTGCCAAAACCTGGTAGACCACTGCTACTCTATCTCTCCATATTAGATGGGGCTTTCGGTTGTGTCTTGGGATAACACGACAAGATGGGAAGGAAGGAACGGGCCATATACTATCTGAGTAAGAAGTTCACACCCTACGAAGCACGATATTTTTTGTTGGAATGCACCTGCTGTGCTTTGACCTGGATAGCCCAGAAACTGAGGCACTACTTCTGTGCCTATACCACATATCTCATATCAAGGATGGATCCTCTGAAGTACGTCTTCCAGAAACCCATGCCTATAGGGAAGCTGGCAAAATGGCAGATATTGTTGAGTGAATTCGACATCGTCTATGTGACTCAGAAGGCGGTTAAGGGACAAGCATTAGCGGATCATCATGCGAAAAATCCTGTAGGAGAAGAATACCCACTAAGAACGTATTTTCCTGATGAAGAAGTATCATTCATAGGAGAAGAGATCACCGAAGCCTACGACGGGGTGGAGAATGTTTTTTGATGGAGCCGCAAACTTTAAAGGAGTGGGTATTGGAGCTGTTTTGGTGTCAGAAACAGGTCAACATTATCTGGTATCCGTGAAACACAGATTTCCATGCACCAATAATATGGCAGAATATGAGGCTTGCATATTGGGGCTCAATTTGGCTGTTGACATGAATATCCAGGAATTACTAGTAATTGGTGATTCAGATCTTCTGGTACATCAGGTGCAGGGATAATGGGATACAAAGAATACCAAGATATTACCATATCTATATCATGTGCAATAGATGATGATGAGTTCACGAAGATTGAGTTTAGACATATCTTCGCAGAAGCATTGGTCACTTTGTCCTCCATGATACAGCATCCGAACAAGAATTTCATCGACCCCATTCCGGTAAGGATTCATAATCAACCAGATTACTATGCTCATGTTGAAGAAGAAGCAGACGGGAATCCATGGTTCTGTGATATCAAGGAGTACTTGGCAAAAGGAGAGTACCCGGAGCATACAAATCATACTCAAAAATGCACGCTCCGAAGATTGTCCAACCATTTCTTCCAAAGTGGAGGAATTATGTACAGAAGGACTCCAGACTAAGGATTATTACGGTGTGTTAACGCCAAGGAAGCTTCCAAACTGCTCGAAGAGATACACTCTGGAACTTGCAGACCACACACGAATGGCTTCGTTTTAGCCAAGAAGATACTGAGGGCATGTTATTTTTGGATAACTATGGAAATAGATTGCATCAGGTATGTCCAGAAATGCCATCAGTGCCAAATACACGCAGATATGATACGGGTGCCGCCAAATGAACTCAATGCAACGAGTGCACCTTGGCCTTTTGCTGCTTGGGGAATGGGCGTCACTGTACCAATCGAGCCTGGCACTTCAAATGGGCACAAGTTCATTTTAGTGGCCATAGACAACTTCACAAAATGGGTCGAAGTTGTATCCTACAAAGCTGTAACCAAGAAAGTCATCACAGATTTCGTTAGAGATCGTATTATTTGCTGATTCGGGGTTCCAGAGTCCATCATCACCGACAACGCCGCCAATATCAATAGTGACCTAATGAAAGCTATGTGCGAGACCTTCAAAATCAAGCACAAGAATTCCACAGCATACAGGCCTCAAATGAATGGAGCTGTGGAGGCCGCAAACAAGAATATCAAGAAAATACTTAGGAAGATAGTAGACAACCACAAACAATGGCACGAGGGGTTACCATTTGCCTTATTGGGGTATCGGACCATAGTCCGCACGTCAACCGGGGGCAACTCCTTATTTGCTGGTCAATGGTACTGAAGCCGTCATTCCCGCCGAAGTAGAAATTCCTTCTTTGAGAATCATACAAGATGCTGAACTCAATAATGCAGAATGGATACGAAGTCGTTATGAACAACTGGCTCTCATTGACGAAAAAAGAATGAACGTGGTATGACACGGTCAACTTTACCAGAACAGGATGTCTAGAGCTTTCAATAAAAGGGTCAAGCCTAGACAACTCATACCAGGGCAGTTGGTGCTAAAGCGGATCTCCCCGCATCAAGATGAAGCCAAAGGGAAATTTTCACCCAATTGGCAAGGGCCCTACATGGTTCACAGAGTACTAACAGGAGGAGCGTTCATACTTGCAGAAATGGATAGAGAAATTTGGCCAAAACCTATCAACTCAGACACAGTCAAGAGATACTATATTTTGATGGTTTAAATTTATGCAATCGATGTAATTGAACTACGCTTGACCCGATTCCCGTTTAAGAGGGGATATGTAGGCAGCCCTGTGGGTTCGGTCACAATTCAATAAAATTCTCATTTTCCCCATAATCAGAAACTGGGGCAGAATTTTGAGGAGGACCCTCAAAATTTCGGGGCAAGCTCAGCCAACGGCACCGTGTGCGGAATATAAGAAAATCGTCTGAATAACTGGGATAGAATTTTGAGGAGGACCCTCAAAATTCTATGGTGAGAAGGTCACAATGTCTCTGATAATGTCACAACTCTGCCTCCTTAATTGCACAAGGCTAAGATCTGCCTTTCTTATTGCATGAGACTAAGCATAGTCTCCCATCTTGGATGAGGCTAACCCCTGCCTCCTTAATTGCACAAGGCTAAGCTCTGCCTTTCCTATTGCATGAGACTAAGCATAGTCTCCCATCTTGCATGAGTCTAAGCCATGCCTCCTTAATTGCACAAGGCTAAGCTCTACCTTTCCTATTGCATGAGACTAAGCATTGTCTCTATTTTGCATGAGGCTAAGCTCTGCCTCCTTAATTGCACAAGGCTAAAGCTCTGCCTTTCCTATTGCATGAGACTAAGCATAGTCTCCCATCTTGCATGAGGCTAAGCCATGCCTCCTCAATTGCACAAGGCTAAGATCTGCCTTTCCTATTGCATGAGACTAAGCATTGTCTCCATTTTGCATGAGGCTAAGCTCTGCCTCCTCAATTGCACAAGGCTAAGCACTGCCTTCCCTTACATGAGACTAAGCACTGTCTCCATCTTTGCATGAGGCTAAGCTCTGCCTCCTCAATTGCATAAGTCTAAGCATTGCCTTCCCCTGCACGAGACTAAGCATTGTCTCCCACTTGCATAACGCTAAACCCTGCCTCCTCTTACATGAGACTAAGCATTGTCTCCCATCTTGCATAAGGCTAAGCCCTGCTTCCTCCTTGAATAAGACTAAGCCCTATCTCCTCTTCTTATATGAGGCTAAGCCCTGCCTCCTCAACTGCATGAGGCTAAGTATTGCCTCCTCAACTGCATAAGGCTAAGCATTGCCTTTCATTGCATGTGACTAAGCCTTGTCTCCCCTTCTTGCATGAGGCTAAGCATTGCCTCCTCAACTGCATAAGGCTAAGCATTGCCTTTCATTTCATGAGAATAAGCCCTGCCTCCTCAACTGCATGAGGCTAAGCCCTGCCTCCTCAACTGCATAAGGCTAAGCTCTGCCTTTCCTTACATAATACCAAATGCTATGCTACTTGAAATCTAGCACTATTTTGCCTTCCCGGGGCTAAGCTCTATCCCAATCCTATGCAAGACTAAGCTCTGTCTTGTTTCGCTTCTTATATGACCCAGCATCACGTCTTTGCATCTCATGGGATGAAACATCGCCACCTTGTCCAAAGGCGCCATAGTCCGAAGGCATCATCCTCAAAGTCGGAAGACACCATGCCATGGCCTGAGGATCTCTCAATATCGCACATCATTATTCAAAGGAATCATAGTTCGTAGGCACCATCTCATGGCCTGAGAACATCATTCCATGGCCTGCGAATCCCTTATCTCACGGTTCATGGCCCAGGATATCATGATCAAAGGACATCATCCTCACCGTCCAAAGATAACCTTCATTGTCCAAAGGGAATTTGCATCATGTTTAAATTCTTGCAATAACCCATATATATTTGCATGCATCATGTTTTAAGTTTTGCAGGTAATCCCGAGGGTAACCGTCTTTTAACAAGAGAAATCTTCGCTCCGGTTTCCGTTCGATGCTCACATCTTGAAACTTTCTCAAATACAGTCAACCAATGTCCATTACCCATTTCCACTTGATAACCGTCCAAATACTCACAAAAACCGTTCTGAGATACATCTATTCACAACTTCATATAAACTCATCCAATATTGTCCTACCCAAAAGAACCCTTTCTGAAACATACGGCCATTCCTACAACAACTTCGTCCATTTCGTTCGCCGTTGGATCCAAAACTACACATGGCCTGATTCCTGTAAAACCAGGGATATGTAGGCAACTCAGAAACCGGAGTTCGGCCTCTATATTTTTTCAAAATCACCCCGTTCGGTCAACATTATTTCTTTACCCGACAACTCTTTCATCCTTCCCGGGTAAAGAGGGATAGCTATTGATACCTAATTTTTCCCTCATATTTTTCATATATATATATATATATATATATATATATATATACCTTCAAATAGCGAATATCCATCATCATTTGATTTACAAGCATACACGAGTATTTTTTCATAATTTTCCATAATTCTTAAAGACTTTAAATCAATTTATTTCTGTATTTCTATTATATAAATATCTAATACTTACCCTCCAAATTATTTTTTATGATGATTTAATCATCTAAACTTATCATTTATACCAATATAAGGTTTTAAATATTTTCAGGGCATTTCTAATAATTACATTTGTATTTTTAGGGCTAAATTGCACATTTTGCAATAATAGCCCATATGCATGTATAATTATATTATTTATGCAGAAAATAACTTTTTATATTTTTATAATGTTAAATAATTGTTTTTAATCATTTTTATGCATAAATGATATTTTGTTATTTATTTTTTATTTTTATAAATTATTTATTTGTTAAAATTGGGTATCTAAAAATATGCCCCTAATTTCATCCTAATTTCGGACCTAAACTACCCCATCCCCAGCCCAATAATACCTGAGCCCAAACCAAATGACTCCACAGCCCAACAAATTAATTAACTCGACCCAACCCTTCTCAAATCCCAGCCGTTGATCATTACCCAACCCTTCTCAAATCCCAGCCGTTGATAAAAAATGATCAACGACTCCCAATGCCTTCCCCCTTTCCTTATATCACTCGACCCCAAACCCTAATCCCATTCCCTCTAAACCCACAGCCTCTCCACTCTCTCCCCTCTGAAGAACCCTAACCGCCGCCTCTCGTAAACCCCTCTCCTAGTCCCTCTTCTTATGGGATTTTCTTCCCATTTACTTACCATATCCGTATATTTCCATTACTGGGTGATTCTCTATGGTATTACCTAGTGCTTGCCTATATATGGCAAGTAATCTTACTTTGATTCTGTCTGATTGACTTACACCTCTTGAATCTGGACGATATTTCGTCCACACATGTTTATTCTACACCGTGTGAGTCTGATTTGTTCATATTTTGTTGATTCGTATTTAACCCTAAAGCTAGGGTTTAAAGATTTTCTTTGATTCGAACCAAAATTGGTTCAAGCCTTTGATTTTAAGTGTTATCTCATCTATATTTGCCCTATTATGTGTAAATTTATTTGTCTCTGCCGATATTTTAACTTACCTTAAAATTAGGGTTTCAGATTCTTTTAAATCGAACCAAATCTGGTTCGATTCTTGGATTTTTAATAGTAGTCATGTCTATGTTCATCTTATTCTACATAGCATGTGATTTTATTTCTGCCGATTTGTGTACTTTACCTAAAATTAGGGTTTTAAATTTTCTCTTTTCCTTACTGATTTTGAGTGCTTTCCTTTCTAGTATTTGACTGAAGATTTTCCATGTTTATGTGTTCAATTCCTACACTATATAAACCCCTCCCCATTCATCTTTGAGACAGAATAGAATCGTTAATGTTTACTAAAAAACTGAATTTATTGCTATTTGTTCTCTAAATACTCTTGTTCTATATTCTGGTCCTTGACCGGCTGAAAGCCAAGGCTAGAAATTTTGGATTCTTGCTACTGTGGACTTTGTTCTTTCTTGGTTTTCGCTTAACTGGTGAGTTGCTGAACTTTTAACACTTCATTCCTATTTACCTGTCATTTGCATATGTTTTTGATTCTGAAAATTATAGTTTAATGTATTTTCTGGGCTATTCTTGTATGCAATCCTGATTGCTTTACTTTAATTTTTGGTCTCTCTAATCTTCACTTCATTATGTTGGTAATCTGAAACATGACTAAGCCTAATTCGAGTAATCAAGATCTCTTAATTTCATTTAGCCTATGTGTTACTGCTTAACATCTCTTTGGTGTTTAATCCTGCTTAAGGTTGTCCATTCTGTTATTTGAATATGCTCCATATGCATAATTTGGACTTCCTTTAGATTAACTGGTCTATTAGGTCAGATTTGAATGCTTACACTTACTGTATGACATGAGTTTATCTTCCCTTTCTGTTCTGAATCTCTATAATGGCAATCTTGCATAGGTAGTATGTTTTAATTCTATGTCAAGATCATGTTCTATCAATCATGACTAGTTCTCAGTTAATATACCCCTTAGCATGTTTTGACTCACTTGATCCACCAGTATGTTTTCATAACTTGTGCTTCCCTACTATGTCTAAATGTTGTTCTGCTACCTCATGTGAAGTTAACATGGCTATCTTGTGATACTAGCATTTGTTCTTAACATAATTTGGACCTTTTCCCTGTTATGAATCTGTGTACTCCAATCCTGCAAACTTGTTTGTTAATGTGTAACTACTTATGCACTAGGTGTTCAACTTGTTCTTTTAAATCTTGCTAAATGTATTCTTAAAACCTAAAGCCTGTTTGATTATTTGCTTTATGTGCCCAACTTGACTATTTTTGTACCCTTCAGTTTTGTCCCTCCGCTATTGTCCACTCTCCCTCATTATCAAGGCTCTTGCCACTAAAAGCTTGCTGAAATCCAAGGCTATCAAGGCTCTTGGCACTGACCTTCCTAGTGTGAGCACTGCTCAGGGTTCATTTGAGACCCTTATGAACTCTGACACACTAGGATTTGGTCCCTAATCTTTCCTCTGAACGGTCTCTGTTAAACTCCCTAGTGTGAGCACTGCCCTGGGTTCTTGAAGCCCTTGGGAACTCTGACACAATAGCGCCTTGGTTCTATATGCTCAACTCTATTTTGTGTCCACTGCGTGAATCACTCAATTCCTGGCTGCCTTATATACATGAAGATGTAATTTTGGGCTGTTATGAACTATGAGAATAAGGCTCGGCCTGGCCAAGTGTATCTTTGGGCCTGCTGTAGGCTCCCTATAGCTATTCTACTTTGTAATTTATTCTATTCATTATGGGTCTGTAATAATTCTTGTAATGACATTCTGGGGTATTAGTAAAAGTGGGAAAGGGGTTTTATCGTACACTTACATTAAAACGGGTAGAAATCCTGCCTATAGGTTCGTTACTTAGGTAAAATGTGTTATTATGCTCAAACATGTTCAGTTGTCATGTGTTAGAAATCATGTCTATAGGTATTCTATTTTGCTCAAAACGTGTTACTTTTCAGTTATTATAGAAATATTGCATATAGGTATCCTATTATGCTCTAACATGTTCTATTATTATGTGTTAGCAATCTTGCCTATAGGTTCTTCATTTGGTTCAAATGTGTTCTACTTCTGCTTGCTAGAAACCATGCCTATAGGGTATTGAATGATGAATGTCACAATGTGTGCATATGACTCTGTTTACATGCGGCTTAATCTACAGATTTAGATGCCATGCCTATAGGATCTAAAAATTAGGTTTAATTATAGAAATTATGTCTATCGGGTCTAAATCAGTCTTAATTACCACCTTGCTCGTTTCTTCAACACTGTGCTAATCATCACTACTAGATACCATGCCTATAGGACTCGATTAAGCAGTTCTGAACATATTTTTGTGATTGTCATTATCGGTTGCTGCGAGAATCACTTAGGCATTATGACTATAGATTTAACCTCTTATGCTTGTAATCAGTAGGCAACTACGTAGGCTATAAAATTGTATTAAAAGGAAAAGGCTGGTAAAACTGCTTGCTTATGAAATCAGGAATCACATAGAGATCCTGCCTATAGGATTTTGCAAACTTATTAAAATCTGCAACTGTCAGTATGAATCAGTTTGCGTGCATTTGTTGTTTAAGTGCGGAGGCTAACTTGAGCCCTTATTTGCTTATACGTGAAAGTCCAAATTGTTTTGCATGTCGTCTAGTCTTTTCTCCTTTTGAGCAACCTAAGTTAAAGTCTAGAACCACTCCGAGATAGAGGTCCAAATGCCTCCTAGACCATAGGCATGGAACGGGTAGTGCACGCATAGGGCATGATTTAGAATCAACTAGTGCGCTTTAGGTAAACAACTTAAAGATAGTAATCGAGTAGCGGGAGATGATAGTCTGCTCCCGCTAAATAATACGAGTAACACCCCACCTCGAGGGAGTTACGAATTATTATTTATGTTGCACGGGGTGATCCTTTAGGCTAAAACACTTAGGACCCCCCCCCCCCCACACACACACACCCCTTTGTTTAAAAGTCAATCATTTTTATTTGCCCAATTTTTGTCTCTTCTCCATCCGATTCCTAACAAAAGGGATCTGTTGAAAAGAATCTACAGAGCTAACATCTATAGTATATTTGATATGAAATCCAATTTCTGGCAGATTCAAATTGCCGAAAAAGATAAATATAAAACAGCCTTCACCATACCTTTTGGACACTATGAATGGAATATTTTACCTTTTGGGCTTAAAAACGCCCCCTCTGAATTTCAAAATATCATGAAAAAAATTTCCAGTTCTTATATTTTTTGAAAATATTGATTCTCACTTTAAGCATCTTAGCACTTTATTTAAACTTGTTGAAATTAACGGTTTAGTCGTCAGTGCCAAAAAGATTAAGCGTTTTTAAACCTCTATAAGGTTTTTAGGTCACGATCTATACCAAGGTAGTTACAAGCCTATCTGTAGCCATTGAGTTCTCTTCCAAATTCCCTGATGAAATCAAAGAGAAAACCCAACTTCAGAGATTCTTAGGAAGTCTCAATTATGTCGCTGATTTCATTCCAAACATTAGGCAAGTATGCGAACCTCGCTATAAAAGGCTTAGAAAAACCTTGTTCCTTGGAGTCTAGAACAAACAGAAGCTATTAGACAGGTTAAAAGACTCGTCCAAAACTTTCATGTTTGGGTATTCCTAACCCTGAAGCATTTTTGATGGTAGAAACTGATGCCTCAGACTTAGGTTATGGAGGTATCCTCAAGCAACAAACTAGCCCGAACTCCTCGGAACAACTTGTTAGATTTACTTCTGGAATCTGGAATTTCGCTCAAAACAATTATAGCCGGTCAAAACGGAAGTTTTGTCTATTGTCACGATCCAAAATCCAACTAGTCGTGATGGCACCTAACCCAACCCGCTAGGTAAGCCAATTGACAATAAATCAATTCCAATGAAATTTAATGAGACAAATAAATAAAAGAAAATATCTGAATCTTATACATTTCCCAAGGACTGGTAGTACAAATTATGAGTTTCTAATATTAGAATTTACAAAGCTGGCATGAAATAGATAAATACACCATCTGTTCAAAATGTTCATAAATAGAGTTTTATAAATCTAAGGCTACCATGAACAGGAGGCATCTACTACCGGAACGCATGTACGTCTTCAAATCCAGCTCACGTCGATCACAGCAACATCAACATCCAACATTTGCATGTAAGGTGCAGAAGTATAGTATGAGTACAACCGACCCCATGTACTCAATAAGTAACAAACTTAACCTTAGGTTGAAAGTAGTGACGAGCTGGGACAAGGGTCAGGGTCCAGCTCCAATAACCAACAACAATTCATAGCAATATGATAAAGATGGTACAAGAAATAATTCAGCTAGTTCACAGTTACGGAAAAATAGGCATGCTTCTCAAGTATATCAGTGAAAACCCAAATCTTTTACCGAAATCATCAAAATATGAGTACGTTTGTAAAACTGTGATTTTTTTCCCAAAACTTTCAACAGATAAATGTTTCATTTTCAAATGGCATGAGGAAAGTACATCTCTATACCTACATGTCAATGTGTATATGAAGTCATGAATGACGCAATGTCGTACAACATGAGAAAAATGCATCTCTATGCCTGTATGTCAAGTGTGCTTGTCGAATGCAATGCAACTCAGTGATAAAACCATATGCATACTCTCAGAGTATCAATTCACTCAGTCTTCCCAGTCACTCAGTCCTCACAGTCACTCAGTCGGCACTCTCTCTCGGTACTCGCACTCTCACTCGGCACTCGCACTCAGAAGGTACCTGCGGTCACTGGGGGTATACAGAGTCCGGAGGGGCTCCTTTATCCCAAGCGCTATAACAAGCCAATCATGGCATAAATCAATAAAACATGTTGTGTTGTGCAGGTCGATCCCATCATAAATCAATAATACCTATTGCGGCGTGTAGCCCGATCCCATCAATATCCTCACCATCAGGCCCTCGGCCTCACTCAGTCATCAATTAGCCCAAAATGATGATGTAATGTATCAATAAATGGTAACAAAGACTGAGATATGATATGTAAATAAATGCGTATGACTGAGTATGTAATTGTAATATAAGCAAATAACTCAACAGCAGAAATGACCCTAGTGGGCCCCAACAGGATAAGCATATAGCATAGACATAATTTCTAACATGGATCATTGCTCAATTACTCTAGCACGTAGAGATTTTATGGATACAAATAAGATTAGGTAACTACACAGTACCATAGAAATAACCAAGTCAAAATTCACACGGTGCACGCCCACATGTCCGTCACCTAGCATGTGTGTCACCTCAACACCAAACACATATCACGTATATTCGGGGTTCCTCAGCACCAAGTTTAGAAGTGTTACTTACCTCGAACAAGCCAAATCTAATACTGAACAAGCCAAAGGATGCTCCAAAAATGCAATCACACGCGTACCGACCTCCGAACGGCTCGAAACTAACCAAAAGCAACTCAAATATATCAATTAATCCCAAAGGAAACAAACCCAATCTGTAAAGGTCGAATCTTTAATCAATAAGTCCAAAAGCTTAACCCGGGCCCACGCGTCAGAACTCAATGAAACTTACAAAATTCAATAACCCATTTAATTACGAGTCCAACCATACAAGTTTCAATCAAATCCAACTCCGAATCGACATTCAAAACTCAAAAACTAACTCTATAAACCTTTAGGCTAAAATCCCCAATTTTCTCGTTAAAACTCATAATTCAATTACCAAATATTAAGATAAAATCATGGAATATAATAAAAACCGAGTGTAGAACACTTACCCCAATCCATGTGGTGCAAATTGCTTCAAGAATCGTGTGAATCCGAGGTCTATAACTCCAAATATGAACAAAACGACCAAACCCTCGATTTAAAGCTTCTGCCCAGTCATTTATGCTTTTGCAGACACATGAGCCGCTTCTGTGACGCGAACTACGCTTCTGCGGACTCCACTAGCTAGCCGATCCCTCGCACCGGCGGATCTCCATACGCTTTTGCGCAACCGCAGGTGTGAAACCAAACACGCTTCTGCACTCAATCTCGCTTCTGCGCCTAAGACCATCGCTTCTGCGGGGCCGCAGATGCGCCCCAAATTTTGCTTTTGTGATCTTCCTTGCCCAGGTATCACCTCGCTTCTACGAAGAAGACCCCGCATCTGTGACGTCACTTCAGCGACTAATTGTTCGCAGATGCGGCCACACCAAAACCAGCAGCGGTAGCCAAATGCAACATGCGACAGAATGGTCCGAACCTCGCACGAAACTCACCCGAGCCCCTCGGGACTCCGTCCGAATATAGCAACAAGTCATATAACATAACACGGACCTACTAGAGGCCTCAAATCACTCATAACAACATCGAAATGACGGATCGTACCGCAAATAAAACTTAAATGAACTTTGAATTATCAACTTCCAAAACTTGCACCGAAACATATCCAATCAACCCGGAATAAACTCAAATTATGCACACAAATCCCAAAAGACATAACGAAACTATTCTAATTCCCGTAACAACAATCTGAATCTGATACCATCAAAGTAAACTCCCGATCAGACTTATAAACTTTCCAAACCTTCAAAATTTTCACTTTCGCCAATTAGTGCCGAATTCTTCCAGAAATATCCAAATGCAAATCCGGGCATATGCCTGAGTCCAAAATCACCATCTGGAACTAAAGGAACTATCAAAACTCCATTCCGAGGTCAAATTAAGAAAAGTCAAACTTGGTCAATTCTTCCAACTTAAAGTTTCAACAATCAAATTCATTCTTCCAAATCTATTCCGAATAACTTGAAAACCAAAACCGACGATTCACATAAGTTATAATACATCATACGGAGCTACTCATGCCCTCAAACTACCGAGCAAAGTGCAATTGCTCGAGACGACCGGTCTGATCGTTACATCTATAGTGCTATGTATCACAAAATTTCAAGATGATTTGGTCAACAAAGAATGCTTGTTTAGAGTGGACTGCAAGTCTGCCAAAGAGATTTTACAAAAGGATGCTAAAAATCTTGTCTCAAAACAAATTTTTGCAATATAGAAAGCTCTACTATCTAGCTTCATTTTCAAATAAATTTTATTAAAGGAGAAAATAATCCCCTTCCCGATTTCCTAACCAGAGAGTTCTTACAGGGCAAACTAGAAACCGATAAAGGTTGATTAGCTTCCTAAAGGGGCAAAACAGAAAACAAGAAGAATGGCTAGACCATTTGATCCACCATTGTTTACACCTTTGATACCCTCTGTTCCTCAGAAACTAGAGCTAAGCCTAGAGCACTCATTTCAAAATAGGTATACAACATTAGATGAATACCCCATGCTCCTAGCACCAATGCCAATTCCATCCGAAAAATTAGTTAACTTGAAGACCACCAACTTGAAGACCACCAAGCCATTTGAACAAGGGTATTCTTCCATCTCCTCGGTCCAAACCAAAGAAAGCTATGCAATGAAGACCCCTGAAACCTTTGCACGGGCGGTAAATCCATCCCTAGTAGGATCAACGGTTGTGCCTACAGTAACTCAGCCTTAAAAGGAGGAATTTGAATACATCACTCTACAGGTGTTACCTATACTAGCATTAGACAAAATATTTGAAGGATACCTAATAGACCACCTCATCAAGCCATACTACAATGATGGAAATTATGTGGATGCAGACAATCCACTCAAAACCAAAAGATATTTTGAGGCCATACTTACTGATACAGATTCCATTGAAGTGGAACACACTATGAATACAGGAAATCCAGAATACATTAACTATTCAAGGATTACTATTAAGAAGGTCCTAACCCCTTTTGAGTGTTTTTCATATCACCTACATACACCTATTGCTTTGTCTATGTCCCAGAGGCCACAAACCTACAATTGGCATGACTACAAAGCCGTTTGGTTCGATTTTCTATATGTTAGGCTAGGACACTCTTGGTTTGTTAAATACTGTCCAGAAATGGTCAGAGCAATTCTTCCAAATTGGGGGAACACGCAGATACTACCCCAATAATTTCACAACTAGTTTGAAGATTTTCAAGCCAAGAAAGAAATTACTTCTCTACCAGAGCACATTAAAATGTGTAAATATTTTATTAAAAAAAGAATATCTTTTATTATCACCTAGAATTTCACTAAATTAAATTCCGACATAATCAAATATCTATCCAGAGAGATAAAAGTCAAAGGCTGGACACCCAAACCAACGTCCACGCCCCCATCAAAGAAGCACCAAGAGTAGCTTCCCCCAGTACATCTCCATCAAGAGCAGCATTGAAAGAAAAGCTCAAGAAGGCTCCCCCCAGTGCCCATTTTTTAATAAATGATTTATCTCTGTTTTGCAAATTTCCATCATACTTTGGTTCATTTAAATGGGCTTTGCCTTTGTAATAATTGCATGTTCATCAAAGCCATTAATATAAGGGAGTTAGAATAAATATCTTTTTCTTTCCCAAAAAGCATTTGGAAGTTCTAAGAAAATTTCTTTTTCAAAATGTTTTTGAAGATTGGCAATTTTAGTTACCATCTCACGGGTTTTTAAAATTTTCTCGATTTTCTTAACCTTGATTTCTTCTTGTAAAAAGGAGATATAGTTAAAAAGTCTGTTTATTTTTAAAAATATTTTTTCTTTAATAAAAGAGCTTTCTTCCTGAGAAAGAGTTCTTACAGAAGGAAAGAATATTTTCTGTCCAAGAACAGTTGCATGAATACCGTCAAAATCATCAGTATATGATTTTATCTGATTAATAAACGGTTAACCCAGAATGATATCTTCATTAATATCTTCTGTAATGATAAAATCGTTTGTAAATCAAATACCATTTTTACAAATATGAGCCTTTGAGAGCTTATAGTTGATTTTTATCTTTTCTCGAGTGGCGGAGTAGAGACGAGTGGTACTTTTTACAAGGTATTTGGTGGGAACCAATCCCTTGATAATGCAATTTCGGTCTGCACCACTGTCAAAGAGAGCGACTTTGTTTAAAATGAAGTCCTTGTCAATCACTAGCGTCCAGTACGAGCCACTTCGTTTAATTTTCTATATGATAGGCCAGGACACACTTGATTTATTAAATACTGTCCAGAAATGGTCAAAGGAATTCTTTCAAGATGGTTCTACGAATGGCGGAGCTACTTTGGGGGGAACAGATAGATACTACCCCAACATTAATATTAAGACCTGTGAGTCTACCATCGCTATTAATAATTCTTTAGAAATTATTAAATTATTTCATGAACAAGATATAAACCGGTTTAAACCCAGTTTAACTATTTGCATATTGGCCTAGTTCAGGTCGTTGTTAAACCTCTCTTTAGAAAAGGTTTAGATATCCATGTTTGCGCCCTTCTTAGGGACGCTATCTCTTAGGTCTCAGTAATGAGAACAAAGAAATGCTCTTTTCTATCCTAGATAGTGAAGGAGAAAAGCAGCAATGAAAGAAAAGCTCAAGAAGGCTCTCCAAGACATGGAAACTCAGGATAATCCCAACGAGGATGAAATCTCGCAAATCCTAGAAGAAACCTCATCTAGAGAAAGAAACAATGGTGACATACTGGACCCCAGAGGAATAGCAGCAGCCTACTTAGATTCCTATTAGGAACAGAGAATTGACCTTCGAAAAGAGTAGAGGTTCAAAGAACCGGAATTACTTTTTACCAGGTATTTGGTGGGAACCAATCCCTTGATAATGCAGTTTCGGTCTGCACCACTGTGAAAGAGGGAGACTTTATTTAAAACGAAGTCCTTGTTAACTACAATTTTGATAGGAATATATTGACTAAAAGATTTGATAGTGGCTACAGAGAGAGTCTCAGAGGATTCTCCGATGATAGGCTCGAAGGTGGTTTCTAGAAAATTTGTCGAGGTAGGTTCAACCAGGTGATTATTGTTAATGGATTTATTCCTGTTAGGGACATATTCTTTTGAAGATGAGACATCTCTGAGAACTTGGTCGGTGAGAATATTAAGCTCAACATTCTCTAGCCTACCTTTTATATCTCTGATTTCTCCTTTAAGAGCGTTGATTTCTCCTTTAAGGTCATAGATAGATGGTTAGGAAGGCTTCTCGAATCTGGACATAACTTGTTTCATGCTAAAAGATTCTATGACATTAGGGGAAGGTTTTTCCTCAGAATGACTAAGGATAAGCTTCTTGAGCTCTAGGAGATATTTGGTTCTAGACTCATCATCTTTGATATGTTAAATAGTATTAAATAGGATTTCCTTGGAATCCTCTGTCATAGTACCAACAACTTCCTTTTCCGCACAAGTGCAAAAAGTGCTATCACAAGAGCATTCTTGGCCAGACTAGCTTTGGTCAGATTCATAAGCGACGTTGATATTTTCTTCATCGCTATATTCTTCTGAAGAAGAGTAATTGGAAGTTTCTCCTTCGCTATATAGGATAAAAAAGAGCTTTTCTTTGGTCTCATTGCTGAGACCTTGGAGATTGATCTTCTTTTTCTTCTTGGAAGACTTACATTCATTGGCTCTGTATCTGGTTTTTTCGTAGTTCCAGCAAATATCTACTTTGTGTTTCTTAGAAGATCTATGATGTCTTTTGATATTTTTACTGAAATTTTTCTCAGGGACTCTTCTAGACTTAGATCCGTGGATCTTTCTATGTGTAGAGGACTTTCTTTCTTTGGAGAGACTCTTGGAAGGGGGAGAGACTTTTGTAAAGCCAAAGTCTTGACAAAAGCTTCCTAGCTCATTTCTGGAGGAACTCTGTTCCTTCTTGAGTTGGTTTTTAAACTTAATATCAGTACAAAGCTCGAGGCCTACGATGTTGATGAAACTAATAATGTCTCCATAAGTCATTTGGTTATAGGGGATCTTACCGTCACACCTATCCTTGATCTTGGTTCTAACCTTATCTGCAAAGAGAGGAGGTAGACCGTTAATAAATCGTTCTTTCCATAAGTTCTTGTCACGATCCTGGCGGATCATGACTTTAACTAGGAAGGTATCTTTGTACCATCTAAAGTCAGTAAGCTTAGGACAAGTAAGGTTGTTAAGGATTTCTAAGCTCCTATCTTGGAAGAGTTTAGGCTCTCCTACGAAATGCTTGGCTAAATGATAGAGAAGAGTAGCACAAGCATCTTCTCTAGAGACCTAGGTGGTGATATCATTACCATCTTTGACTTTGATAATGGTGTCAGTAGCTGTGGCGCTATAGATGGCATTTTTTATATCATCGGTGAAATAATTATCCCACCAATGTCTAAGCATACTAGTGAATCATGCTTCTAGCATAGTGGTTGCTTCCTTAGCAGAAGATCCTTTAATCTTATAAGCAGTGATGGCAACACCCATATCATGGAGTTTATTGTAGATTTGGTGTTCGGCCAGACCATTAATATTTTATTCAGTGATGATTATTCCCTCATGTAAGGACGTTGAGAGGAAGGCGTTCTCTTTATATTGCATATATGGGAAAGAAGGACGCTTGTAGTAGTTTTTCGGTTGTGATACTGATCATTAGAAAGTTTGTGTAGGGTGTCATTGCCTTCATGGATAGCTTTGACACTATTTTTAGTTTTGTTAGTGATGAAAAATTTGGCGAGTTTCTTATTGATTTGCTCAAGGATTTTTCCCGAAACTTGAAAGTCTTCACTAAGCTTTGGGAACTTATCCTTTTGAAACTCAGTCATCTTGAAAATTGGGTTAGGGTTGATAGTACTACTGGTACTAGCTTTGGAAGGAGTAGGATGGCTAAAACTCTTAGCCATTTCCTTAGAATCTTTAATTTGTTGAGAGACAATATGAAGGAGTTGGTAGTATAGTTGTTTTGTTCAACTATTCTGTTGAGGTCTTTATTGGTAGGCCTATCTTGAAGTTTATCGCTTTAAGCTTGAAAGGAGAGGCACTGAGGACCTCGTTAGAGTGGGGAATTTTGATTCCCTCAAGAGGAGGAGTGGTGGATTTTACAATCTTGTTAAACTGGGTATACCACTTGTTAACAAGAACTTGGAGAGTGTCTTTTTGGTTATCAAGCTTTCCAGTAATTTCGAACCATTTAAAGAATTCGATATCGCATCTTATTATTTTCATGTCCGCTATCCAGCTCTTGCCATAGGCGGCTTGTTGTTGTTTAGAATAGGTACTTCCGTACCAATCTCTTATGTTCTTGTTCTCTGGATTATTCCTAAGTCTTTCAAGCATTCTAAGATCTGGGTTATATATATCATCGGATCTAATGATGTCGATGCCTGGATCAGTACGAACCCGAGGTAGTTCTATGTCTGACACGGTAGGACTACCGGGGTCTTGGACTCTGGGCTGATAATAAACTTTTGGGATTTCGCCTGAGAAGTCTACTCCTCTGACTTTTCCCTTGTTATAATCGTCCTCTTCGCTGTTACTACATCCCTGACCCTCCGGGGGTTTGGAAGAAGACGGTCTAGTGGAGACTGATCTTCTATATGAAGAAGTCCTCTCTATGGTGTTAGGATCTAAAAATTTGAGATCAATTGAGCCATCAGGGTATTGGATAACTCTCTCAATTTGATATCTCTCTATATGAGAAGGGAGAGGTTGGGTTATGGCATCGAAGTGCCAATCTTTGTTACTCATAATTTCGTTCCAAACGAGCGTTCTAGGGACAAAGATGTTACTACCTTCTTTGTTGGCTTCCATGAGCATCGTAAAACCTCTGGCACTAGTAGTCATAGCTTTGAGAGCTAGAGTAATGCTTATAAGTCTGTAATAACCTCTATTTATTACGGCTATTTCTCTGGTATTAACCTTACTATTCATGTTTTTTGTCTTGACATTAAGATTCAAGATATCCATGATATTAGGGCCGTTAATAACAACTGAGAAATTAGGATAATAATTAAAGTATACCAGGCCATCAGCGAGGTTACTTTGAATTATCCCCAGAAGAGAATCGTTAAAGTTAAGGAGATGAGCATCTCCAAGAAGGGCGCAAACAGGGATATCTAAACCTTTTTTAAAGAGAGGTTTAACAGTGACCTGAACTAGGCCAATATGCAAATAGTTAAACTGGATTTTAAATCGATTAATATCTTGTTCGTGCAATAATTTAATAATTTCTAAAAAATTATTAGTAGAGATGGTAGAATCACAAGTGTTAATATTATGCCTTTTGATAAAGCTAAAGTTACCTATTTGGTAAATCTTTCTAAAAGGTTCTTCTGGGATACTCCAGTTTTAAAGATCGTTTTCAGCATTGGCAATCGTAGTTGCTGGGAAGATAGATTAATACTATTTAAAATATTGGTGTCTGAATCCATTTGAGAAAAATATAATGTCTAGAGACTTAGGGTTAAAACATAGAAGTCATGCAAGATAATAGAAGAACACCCTATGAATAAGTTCTATAGACTAATGTCTCTTCTTATCTTAGGTCTAAGGGCTTCTATAAGTCTTCTTGGATTTACATATGTTTCTCTCTAGAGTTATCTTGGCGACGGGATCGCCCCTAGGTCTACTCAAATCCTAATAACGACTCTACAGTACGGTTAGTCAACGTCTGAAATCAGTTATTACTCGGAGACCTCACACACATAGAGAGAAATGAATACCTCATACTAAATAGAAGCAAGGTAGAACACGATAATATGAAACAGTAATAGATAGAAATTATCATAAATTATTTCAATATTATCATACTATGAAAGATAGTTTTACCATTCTCTAGACAGTATATGTACTTAGCTGCTCATGCTAGGCACGTATACTGCCAGCATGGCTCTGATACCAGACTACCTAACCATATCTCCTTTTTACAAGAAGAAATCAAAATTGCCAATCTTCAAATATATTTTGAAAAAGAAATTTGCTTAAAACTTCCAAATACATTTTGGGAAAGAAAAAGACATTTAGTCGAACTCCCTTATATTAATGGCCTTGATGAACAGGCAATCCCTACAAAGGCAATACCCATTCAAATGAACCAAAGTATAATGGAAGTTTGCAAAATAGAGATAAATCATTTGTTAAAAAATGGTATTATTCGTCCCTCTAGTTCTCCCTGGAGCTATTCCGCATTTTATGTCAATAACAACGCAGAGAAAGAAAGAGGAACCCCCAAGCTTGTTATTAATTACAAACTTCTTAACTCCGTTTTAAAATGGATTCGCCAACCGATTCCTAACAAAAGGGATCTGTTGAAAATAACCTATAGAGCTAACATCTATAGTAAATTTGATATGAAATTCGGTTTCTGGCAGATTCAAATTGGCGAAAAAGATAAATAAAAAATAGCCTTCAACGTACCTTTTGGATACTATGAATGGAATGTTTTACCTTTTGGGCTTAAAAACGTCCCCTCTGAATTTCAAAATATCATAAATAAAATTTTCAGTTCTTACAGTCATATGTCTATAGTCTATATAGATTATATTCTTATATTTTCTGAAAATATTGATTCTCACTTTAAGCATCTTAGCACTTTCTTTAAACTCGTTAAAATTAACGGTTTAGTTGTTAGTGTCAAAAAGATTAAGTTTTTTCAAACCTCTATCAGGGTTTTAGGTCACGATCTATACCAAGGTAGTTACAAGCCTATCTACAGAGCTATTGAGTTCTCTTCCAAATTCCCTGATGAAATCAATGAGAAAACCCAACTTCAGAGATTTTTAGGAAGTCTCATATATGTCGCTGATTTCATTCCAAATATTAGGCAGCTATGCGAACCTCTCTATAAAAGGCTTAGAAAAACCCCTGTTCCTTGGAGTCTAGAACAAACAAAAGTTGTTAGACAGGTAAAAAGACTTATCCAAAACCTTCCATGTTTGGGTATCCCTAACCCTAAAGCATTTATGATTGTATAAACCGATGTCTCAGACTTAGGTTATGGAGGTATCCTCAAGCAACAAACTATCCCGAACTCATCGGAACAGATTTTTATATTTACTTTTAGAATCTGGAATACTGCTCAAAAAAATTACAGCACGCTCAAAAAAGAAATTTTATCTATAGTGCTATGTATAAAACAATTTAAAGATAATTTGATCAACAAAGAATTCTTGCTTAGAGTAGACTACAAGTCTGCCAAAGAGATTTTATAAAAGGATGTTAAACATCTTGTCTCTAAATAAATTTTTGCTAGATGGCAAGTTCTACTATCTAGCTTCGATTTTCAAATAAATTTTATTAAAGGAGAAAATAATTCCCTTCCCGATTTCCTAACAAGAGAATTCTTACAGGGCAAACTAGAGACCGATAAAGGTTGATTCGCTCCCTAAAGGGGCAAAACAGGAAACAAGAAGAATGGCTAGACCATTCGATCCACCATTGTTTATACTATTGAGACCCTCTATTCCTCAGAAACTAGAGCTAAGCCTAGAGCTCTCATTTCAAAACAGGTATACAACATTAGCTGAATACCCCAAGATCCCAGCACCAATGCCAATTCCATCCAGAAAATTGGTTAACTTGAAGACCAGCCACTTGAAAACCACCAAGCTATTTGAACAAGGGCAGTCTTCCAACTCCTCGGTCCAAACCAAATAAAGTTATGCAATGAAGACCCCTGAAACCTTTGCACGGGCGGTAAATCCATCCCTAGTAGGATCAACGGTTGTGCCTACAGTAACTCAGCCTTAAAAGGAGGAATTTGAATACATCACTCTACAGGTGTTACCTATACTAGATTAGACAAAACATTTGAAGGATACCTAATAGACCACCTCATCAAGCCATACTACAATGATGGAAATTATGTGGATGCAGACAATCCACTCAAAACCAAAAGATATTTTGAGGCCATACTTACTGACACAGATTCCATTGAAGTGGAACACACTATGAATACAAGAAATCCAAAATACATCTACTATTTAAGGATTATTATTAAGAAGGTCCTAACCCCTTTTGAGTGATTTGCAGATCACCTATACACACCCATTGCTTTGTCTATGCCCCATAGACCACAGACCTACAATTGGCATGACTACAAAGTCGCGTGGTTCAATTTTCTATATGTTAGGCCAGGACACACTTGGTTTGTTAAATACTGTCAAGAAATGGTCAAAACAATTATTCCAAAATGATTCTATGAATGGTGGAGCTACTTTGGGGAGAACAGGCAGATACTACCCCAATAATTTCTCAACCGGTTTGAAGATTTGCAAGCCAAGGAAGAAATTACTTCTCTACCAGAGCACATTAAAATGTGAAAATATTTTATTAAAAAAAGAATATCTTTTATTATCACTGGGAATTTTGCTAAATTAGATTCCGACAAGATCAAATATTTATCTAAAGAGATAAAAGACAAAGATTGGACACCCAAACCAACGTCCAAGACCCCCATCAAAGAAGCACCAAGAGTAGCTTCCCTCAGTGCATCTCCATTAAAAGCAGCACTGAAAGAAAGCTCAAGAAGGCTCTCCAAGACGTGAAAACTCAAGATAATCCCAACGAGGACGAAATCTTGCAAATCCTAGAAGAAACCTCATCTGGAGAAAGAAACAATGATGACATGCTGGACCCCACAGGAATAGCAGCAGCCTACTCAGCAACCTACTTAGATTCCTATTAGGAATAGAGAATTCACCTTTGGAAAGAGTAGAGGTTCAATGAACCGAAATTAATTTTCCCAAAAGGCATTCCACTATTCCCAAAAGAAATCCAATAATGGTCGTCCTTTCAAGAAAAAGACAAAGTCAGCAACTTTACTTTATTTTAAATAAAGCAATCACTATTATTGTCGGCCTCCTAACTGTCGGCAAAATTTTAGTCCTACACTTGTACACCTTAGATGTACTTAGCTTTAACTAAGGAGTCTATAAAAGACCCTTCTCTCATCGAGAGAGGCATCAGAAAATTTCTTCCATAAGAATTTTCAAAGCCAACTCTCTCAATGCACTATAGCTTTCTCTTATGTTTTGAAAAAATAAAATCTTCTCACTATTGGTGGAGGAGAATGAACAAATATATAGTGGATGTGGCACGGTGCCTAAATTATTAGCAAGTGAAGTATGAGCACCAGAGGCCAGGCGGTTTGCTTCAGAAACTTGAGATTCCCGAATGGAAATTGGAGCGTGTTACAATGGACTTCGTTGTTGGGCTCCCACAGAATCAGAAGATATTTGACGTTGTACACTTGATTGAGAATAGGTTGACAGTGTCGGCTCATTTTATTATGGTGGTGACTACCAATTCTTTAGAGAAGCTGCCTCGGATCTATATCCACGAGATTGTCCGACTTCATGGCATGCCGGTATCCATCATCTCTAACGGGGGCATGCAGTTTACATCGCACTTTTGGAGTGTTTTGCAATGCGATTTAGGCACACGGGTTGAGTTGGGTACAAAATTTCACCCCAGACGGTCGGACAGTCCAAGCGCACCATTCAGATATTGGAGGATATGCTTTGTGCCTGTGTTATGGATTTCGGGAGTTCTTGGGATCAGTTTTTGCCGCTTGTAGAGTTCTCCTACAATAACAGCTACCAATCGAGTATTCAGATGGATCCTTATGAGGCCCTATATGGGAGACGGTGTTGTTCTCCAGTTGGTTGGTTTGAGCCAGGAGAGTCTAGGTTGTTAGGCATAGATTTGGTTAGAGATGACTTGGAGAAGGTCAAGTTAATTCAGGATCGGCTTCGTACAACCCAGTCTAGACATAAGAGTAATGCTGATCGGAGAGTTCGTAATATGGCATTCATGGTTGGAGAGCGAGTTTTACTCCAGGTTTCACCCATGAAGGGTGTGATGAGGTTCAGGAAGAAGGGCGAATTGAGCCCTAGGTACATCAGACCTTTTGAGATCCTTAAGAGGATTGGTGAGGTGGCTTACAAGCTTGCATTGCCCCCTAGTTTATCTACGATTCATCCGGTGTTCCATGTTTCTATGCTTCGGAAGTATTATGGTAATCCGTCTCATGTTTTATACTTCAACATAGTCCAATTGGACAATGATTTGACTTATATTGAGGAGTCGGTGGCTATCTTGGACAGATAAGTCCGAAAGTTGTGATCAAAGAACATTGCTTCAATGAAGGTTCAATGGAGGGGTCATCCGGTGGAGGAGGCGACCAGGAAGACCGAGAACGACATGCGGAGTCGTTATCCTCATCTATTCATCTCTTCAGGTATGTCCTTATGCACGTTCGTTGAAGAACGTTTGTTTTAAAAGAGGGAGAATGTAACGACCCGACCAGTCATTTTGTATAATTATGCTTTGTTTTCACTTTTGATGCTTTACACATGTGTATTTATGGTTATATGACTTACAGGGTTGATTAGTTTCGTTCTGGGAAAATTTCAGGTTGATTTGGACCCTTTGATTCTTGGCTTAGAAGCCTAAGTTATTTTTGTTGACCAATGGTTGACTTTTGTAAAACAACCCCGGAATGGTATTTTGATAGCTCTGATATCTTTGTAACATGATTTTGGACTTGGGCGTATGCCCGAAATCAAATTCGGAAGTCCGTAGGTTGATTTGTGTTATTTTACCGAAATTTGGCAATCTGAAGTTAAAAAGTTTGATCGTAGGTTGACTTTTAGCTATCGAGTTCAGAATTTTATTTTGGGACTTGGAATAGATTTGTTATGCTATTTAGAACTTGTCTGTAAAATTTGGTTTCATTTGGAGTTGAATCGATAGGATTCGGACACTTAGTTACAATTCTAGAAGTTCTTGAAATTTACTTTGAAATTCATACATTTTATTATTCTATTCGTTGTTCTAGATGTTATTTTTATGTTTTGATCATGCAAGCAAGTTTTTATGATGTTCTTAGACTTATGTGGATGTTTGATTTGAAGCCCCCGGGGCTCGGATGAGTTTCGGACATGTTTCGAAATGAATTGAACTGAAAATGGAATTGCTGGCGTTGTTGGTGGTCTAATATCACAATTGCAATCACCAGCCTCGCAATTGCGAAGGTGACAGGGGGGTCTCAGATGTCACAATTGCGAGTGGCCCCTTCGCAATTGTGAAGTTAGCAGGCCTAAGGGCTGGTTGGCAATTGCGATCAAATGGTTGCATTTTCGATAGTGGTAAGCTTCACAATTGCAATGCCTTTGTCGCAATTGCGACTTTTCTTGAGGCTGTCAGGGTTCGCAAATGCGACCCCTGATTCGCAATTGCAAGTTTTTGCAAATGCGAATCCTATGTCGCAAATGCGACAGCTGCAGCTGGTCATGTGGGCTAGGAAGTCGGGATTTCACCTCATTTCTCACATTTTAGAACCCTAGACTCGGTAGGAGGCGATTTGGAGAGGGAATTTTCATCTGCAAACATTGGGTAAGTGATTCTAATCAATATCCAATTATATTTCATCAATATATATTAGATTTAACATCAAAAATCATGTGAATCAAAGTGGAAATTTGTGAAACTTTGTCAAGTTTTTGAAAAATAAGAATTTGAGTTTTGAGAGTCGATTTGGACTCGGATTTCGAAACTAATCACATATATGGACTCGTGGGGTTATGGGTAGTCGGAATCTACCCTTGGACCCGGGTTCTGACCGGGCAAGCACCGGATTGACTTTTGTTGACTTTTTGAAAAGAGTGTAAAGATCATGACTTTATCTATTGTAATTATTTTTCCTTTCATTGTTTGATGATATTAAGTCAATTTTAATTAGATTTGAGCCGTGTGGAGGCAAATTTTAGGGGAAAGGTTATTTTTGAGGGTTGAGTTGGCCTAGTTAAGGTATGTATCTTGCCTAACTTTGTGGCGGGGGAAGGGGGGAACTACCCCTTAGGAATTGGTTTGCTTGTGCTAATTGTGTTATGTGAAAGCCGTATATGCAAGGCGGCGAGTGGGTACACAGGCTATATTTGAAAATTGACAGGTTTAGGCTATTTAGACTCTTTCATGCTAGTAATTGAATTGTCTTAACATGTTATATCTTCATTCTTAATCCACCCTTTCATGTGCAAATCTACATTTACAAACTTTATTGACATTGTTAATACTTGTTCATCTCTTACTTGTTAACTTGCTCTTATATGCTTAGTTGAAGTTATTCCCTTCCTTGTATTTTGTTACATCTTTAAATTGTTGAATTACTTGTAATTGAAGTTGTTATTTTGTGAAATATCTTATCATTGAGTTATTGGTATTGAAGTTGAGAAAGTCGTTATCACATTGAGGTGAAGTTGTTCATTGTTGAGATATCTTTCTTATTAAGCTATCCACTTTTATTTTGTTATTGTTGAGGTTCTTGTACAATTGTGGTTGAGCCATGGGCTATTTGTTGTGAAAAAATTGCTATTGTTGATTCTTTTGGCAAGTTGTGGCATATGGGCACTTGCGGTGCGTGTTGTGATTTTGTTGTGATATTGATACGCAAGTGGTGGTATAAGGCTTTGGGTTGATACGCATACGGTGAGATAAGGTGGACTTGATACGTGTGTTGCTAGTAGGGGAACTACTTGAAGCCACACGGTATGATAAGGTTGCTAAAACACGGGTAGCTATTGCGGGAAAAATAATTTTAAAACTAAATGTAAGGCTCCCGCGGTGATATAAGGAAATATTATGATTGAAACTGAGAAATGCTTATATGAGGCGGTGCCTCGGTTATTATTCTTGTTGTGCATCTCATGTTTGGAAAGAGTTATTGGCGGAACACTTCTTGTTGTTTTTACTCTTCTTGTTTTATCAGTTTTGCCAGTATCCAACTAATAAGGTTCTCTTTAGTTGCTTCTTTTATGTTATCTCTATGTTTACGATTCTATCATTAGCATATGTTGTTAACTTGTCTTTTATTACTTATTTCTCCGCTTTCCATTTTTTCTCGTTATTATATTTCGTTGTATTTATTATTTACAAATAGATGTCTTGGCCTCGCCTCATCACTACTATACCGATGTTAGGTTTGATACTTACTGGGTACCATTGTGGTATACTCATACTATGCTTCTGCACATCTTTTTGTGCAGATCCAGGTACGTCTGCTCATGCTGGACGTTAGTGTTTGAATGTAGTTTTTATCCAGAGATTTCAAGGTATACCTACTCAGCGTCCGAAGGCCTCGGAGCCACCTTCCCTTATCTTTCATTCAGTTGTATTTCTTATTTGGACAGTGTTGTAGTAGATATTCCAGATTATTCTCGAGAGCTTATGACTCAGTTCCATCGGTTTTGGGAGACATGTTTTAGAAATCTTATTTTGGGAGTTTATATGAGTTATCAGTCTTGCTTTAGTATTTCTATTAATTGTTTCCGTTAAGTTATTACTACATGCAAGGCTTACCTAATCATAGAGACTAGGTTCCATCACGACATTCTAAGGTGGGAAACTGGGGTCGTGACAGCTACGTATTATGAGTAGTGCATATGTGAGGGTTGAGCCCATATGCGCGCAGTGAGGTACTATTTTTATGCTCGGGGTAGCACTTAGTCTATGACATGCCTTGAATTGATTGCTAAGCTTCAAGCTATGATGTTTCTCCTATTTGTACCCCTATGTGAGTTATTTGCACTATATTTGAGATTTTGTTGAGGTTATTCTCCCGATTTAACCTGATAAACTGGTATTTCATGATGAAATTGCATACTCTAGCTGTGATAGCACACATTGCACATGCCCACACTATAGCATAATATTTATACCATTCCAGGAGTATGAAACTTGATAATCATTAATCATGTATGTGTATCCTCGTATATTTGTTTTTTGTGTGCTATGAGCTGAACTGGTAGCCTATGACCATGTCGGACGCATTGTTATTGTTATCATGTGAGTTGTCCGTAAGGTTGATATTATTAACACGTAAGTTATCCGTGCAGCACGTGAGTTATCCGTGCGGATCCAAATATTGATATTATCAGCACGTGAGTTGTCCGTGCAACACTTGAGTTATCCGCGCGGGTGTTACTGTTAGCACGTGAGTTATCCGTGCAGCGTGTGGATATGGATCCACCCCCTAGGGTTCTCATGTTTGTCTCTTGATAGTGTACACGCAGATTTGAGAAAGCGGCAGTAGTTTGATTCGGATATTGAGGAAAAACTGGCCAGTATTTGTTTTGGATTTTGCATTTCATCTTTACTTGAAATTTCAATGGTTAATTACCATATTTAATTGCATATTATCTTTATATGATGAAACATTGACTGGGTAGAGTATTTGGGTAACTGTACACACACACAAATGATTCTTTCTGTGCTTTATACTTGATCACATTACTATTCTGAACTTGTTGGATTATGAAACTGTACATGCTATAGCAAGTATCATTTATAATTCTTGTATTTTTTACCTCGCCGAAGTTAGTTACGATACTTATTGAATACATTGGGTCGGTTTTACTCATGCTATACTATGCATTTAATTGTGCATATCTAGGTATTGGATCCATTCATCTGTAGCACAGGCTAGTAGCAGAGTTGTTGCTGAGAGACGAGATAGAACTGCATTCTTGACCGCAGTCTTGGCGTCTCTTATCTTATGTACTGTTGTTTTCAGTTCAGACAATATTGTTATTTAGCTTTCAGAATTTTATTCCATTGTAGATCTCATGACTATGTATTTACTAGTTTCTCGGGGACTTATCAATGTATTAACAGTATTTTGTTATGTTGAGTTCAGACTTATGTTATTTCTGTAAATTTCATCATTTCGATTCTTTGTTGTTATGTCCGACTTTCCTATCAAGTGTGCTAGGCTCCATCACAACGGGTTGGGAGTTTGGGTCGTGACAATTCTTCATCTCACTCGGTGCTTTACTTTACTTAAATTGTTATCATGCTTTATTTTAAATGATTCTACATTTAATTCGTTAAATATCTGATGTTTTACTTTATTAAAAAATGTTATTTTACTTTACCTTATTTTGATTTCTAAACTAAACTCATTTTTTCATTTGATACTCTACTTTGTATAAATTGTACTTTATTTTATTTTATTTTATTCCTAAATAAACTCATTATCTCATTTGACGCTTTACTTCGTTCAAAATTGTTATTATGACTCATCTTATTTAAATACATCTCTCGAAAATTTAATTTGGCAAGTCACACGGATACAATATACGTGGTAGCACATAGACTTTGCCGTGCGAAAAATGATTGATAATGTGGGCATGAGGTGCCATGGGTGTCAGGTCCGTGATTGTGGCCTATGATTTGTGATTAAGAGGTATGGTGCTTTGGAGTCACCTCCTGTTATCATGTCACAACCCCAAATTTCCACCTAAGTATGTCGTG
Organism: Nicotiana tomentosiformis; assembly: GCF_000390325.3. Lineage (NCBI taxonomy): Eukaryota > Viridiplantae > Streptophyta > Magnoliopsida > Solanales > Solanaceae > Nicotiana > Nicotiana tomentosiformis. The sequence continues at coordinate 51,821,053 of NC_090814.1, read as the reverse complement.
ATGGCACCTAGTCTCTAAGACTAGGTAAGCCTAATATATATCGAGAAATAGCAGAAATAATAACTTAATCATCAATTAAACTGTTAAACTATCATAATAAAACTCAAACGGTACGACTGTCAATAACTTCCAAAATCTGGTGGAACCAAGTCATAAGCTCTACAAAGAGTGCACTTATAATCTCGAAATACAATAATGTTTTGAACCGGAAATAAACAGAAATACAACAAAAAGCAGAAGGTGATTTCGAGGCCTGCGAACGTTGAGCAGGTGTACCTTGAAGTCCCCGGAAATAACTGATCAATCACTGGTATCAACCATGAGCTGAAGTACCTAGATCTGCACAAAAGTGTGCAGAAGCATAACATGAGTACACCACAACTGTACCCAGTAAGTATCAAGCCTAACCTCGGAAGAGTAGTGATGAGGCCAGATCAAGACACCTACTAGACATATAAATCTGTGCAAGATATTAATATAATCTAACAATGGAAATTAAAGGAAATTAAAGGACAATAAAGCAATTTATCAATATAAGACTAACAACGGAAATAAAGCAACAAATAACAGTAAGAGAGTACATGTGATAAAAATAACAAGTAACCAAGTACAATCAAAATATGAATGAAAAGAAATAAGGAAAATAAAAACAACCGTTCAAAACTTCAAGCCTTTCCAACATAAAATGTACAACAAAAATCATACCGAAATACCACGCCTCATATTCACATTTCAAGAGTCACAATCAGAATATTCCTTATATCACTGCGTGAACCTTGCATTTATTTTTTTAAATATTTTTTCGAAATAGCTACATGCGTTTTAGCCCCCTTATCTCACCGCATGGCTTCAAGTAATTCCCTTACTAGCAACACGCATATAGGTCACACATTATCTCACCGCATGCGTATCAACCCCTATAATTATACCACCATATGCATATCAATATCACAATATAATAATCAACTCGCATCACGCGTGTCCATATGCCACAACACTTGCCAAAATAACAATACCAATGTTATCACAACATGTAGACCATGGCTCAACCACAATGTGTTCAAGAATCTCAATAAAAATAAAATGAATGATAAATACTCTACAAGGAAAGATATTTCAATAAATAACAACTTCAACCTCAATGTGCTAATAGCTTTCACAATTTCAACCTCAATGTGTTAATAGCTTTCACAACTTCAACTTCAATAACTAAAAAAATGAAGGTATTCCCACGAAATGAAAACTTCCAATTCAAGGGTATAACATAAGCTAAACAAAGAAGTACATAGCTTGAAATAGAAACTACGTCCAAATGCATAAGAATAAATCGGCACGAAGGGACATCATGTAATAACAACTTCAAGTAAGAATAACTTAACAATAAAAGAGGTAACATGACGATAAGAGAGGTAACAACTTCAACTAAGGCATACAAGAGAAAAATTGACAATAAGATATAGAACATGTGCTAACAATGTTAAATATAGCATGTAAGAATAAAATTTAACAATGGAAGATATAACATGTTATGGTAATTTCAATTAAATGCATGGAAAAACCTAAGAGTCTAAACCGGTCCAAAACCATATATAAGCCCGTGTACACACTCGTCACGTCATGTACACGTCTTTCACATAATTCAACTAATACAAGCAACCCAAATCCTAAGGGTTAGTTCCCCCACACAAAGTTAGGCAAGATACTTACCTCAACTAAGCCAAATCAACACTCAAAAATAGCTTTTCCCTATCCGCCTCTGCATGGCTCAAATATAACCAAAAATGACTTAATATTATCAAACAATGCAAGAGACACCAATTTCGATAAATAAAGCTATGATCTTTACACATTTTCCCAAAAGTCAATAAAAGTAAACCCGGGGCTTGTCTGGTCAAAATCGGGCCCAAGGGTAGATCCCGACTACCCATAACCCGACGAGCCCATATATGTGTTTTGTTTTCGAATCTGAGTCCAAATCGACTCTCAAATCCCAAATTTGATGTTAAATTTCATATATAATCATGAAATATAGTTCAAAATTGATTAAAACTACTTACCCAATGATTGTAGGTGAACATTCCCTCTCCAAATCGCCTCCTACCGAGTCTAGGGTTCTAAAATGAGATGAAATCCCTACTTTTCAGCCCTTATGTCCAGTTACAGATGTCGCAATTGCGACACTAGGTTCGCAATTGTGAAGAATGCCTTGCAAATGCGGCACCTGACAAACCCAGGAGATGTCGCAATTGTGACACAGACCTCGCAAATGCAAAGTCTACCCTCCTTACAAATGTAAACAAAGGGTCGCAAATGTGACCTGCCCAACCTAAGCCCGGATTTTGTAAATGCAAACCAGGTATCGCAATTGCGATACCTGAGCCTGTAACGACCAGACTTGTCGTTTTGCTTTCTAGGTTCCCGTTCCTCTAAATAAGACTCCTCGTATGTGCATTTACTATTTTATGACTTGCGGGGATGGTTAGTTCGGGATTTTGAAGGGTTCGGGTTGAAATCGGAATACTTGGTTCTTTAAGGTTGGCAAAAAGGGCTAAGTTTGACTTTGGTCAACGTTTTGAGTAAACGATCTCGGAACTGGGATTTGTCGGTCCCAATAGGTTCGTATGATGATTTTGTAGACTTAGGTGTATGTTCGGATCGGGTTTTGGATGACCCAAAAATATTTCGGTGCTTAATATTGATAGTTGGCACCTTGAAGGTTTTAAAGTTCTTTAGATTTGGTTTAGAGTAGGTTTTGGTGTTATCGAGGTCCATTGGGGATTCTAAGCCTCGGAATGGTTCCGTATGGTAATTTAAGACTTGCACGCAAAATTTGGTGTCATTCCGAGTAGTTCAAGTATGTTTCGGCGCGTACGGAGTAAGTTGGAAGAACTTGAAGTTCATGAGTTAATTAAATTTGGTTTGGGTGTGATTCTTATTTCTGATGATATTTTTCGCGTTCCGTGGGTGCGAGTGAGTCCGTTTTGTAGTTTCAGACTTGTTGGTATGATCGGGCGGGGCTCTGGGGGCTCGGGTGTTAATCGGACGAGGCGCGGACCAAGATTTGGACTTAGAGGAAAGGGCTGAAGCATCCAACTTCTGGTGTAATCGCACCTGCGGAAGGCCAACCGCAGGTGCGAGCTCGCAGTAGCGAGCCATCAACCGCAGAAGCGGCCCAGCAAAGGCTGCCCAGGAATCGCAGAATCGGGGGGGAGGACCGAACCTGCGGAAGCGCAGATGCGGAGCAGACGATCGTAGAAGAGGGGAAGGAGCAGGTGAGACGAGATCACCACAGAAGCGGTCTCGCAGAAGCGAGGGAGCCAGCTAAGGGGAGGACCGCATCTGCGAGGCCCTTTACACAGATGCGGCCAAGGAGTCACAAAGCGGAATTCCTGGAAGTAGTGAGCCTCATTTATTACGGATTTAATCCATTTCTAACTCATTTTCTTTCACCTCTTGGACGATTTTGGAGCTCTTGGATAGGGATTTTCACTTAGTACTTGGAGGTAAGTAAATTCTATCTAATGTAAGTTAAATACATAGACTAAGGGTAGATTTTAGCATGTAAATTATAAAAGTTATGGGTTTAGATGAAAAACCTAGGTTTTGATAAAAAATGGGATTTAACCACGAAAATGGTTAAGGAATTGAGTGAAAATTATATATTAGAGTTCGTGAGATTATGGATAACAACTTTCTTCGAAAATTTTCAGAATCCGGGCACGTGGGCCCGGGGATGAATTTTAGGAATCCTTCAATTGGGGTTGGGTAATCACTCTAATAGTTAGAATATGAACTTTTGAACGTATATTTATTAATTTACATAACATTTGACTAGTTTTGGATTGTTCGGCACCGAGTTGGGACTTTAGAGCAAAATTGTGACCGGAAAGTGAATCTTGAGACGAGGTAAGTCTCTTGTCTAACCTTGTAAGAGGAAATTTACCCCATACGTGATTTAAATTAATATTTGCTTCTAATTGTGGAGGCTACGTACGCACGAGGCGACGAGAGTCCGTGCGTAGCTACTATTCATGCTAATGTCCGGGTAGTTTAGGACCCAAATCATGAATTACTTGAAATACTTGCACCCTACTTGTTAATTTAAGTGCCCAAATTATATTAGAACTTGTTAGAGGAATTGTAAAAGACCGAATTTTACTTACTTGAATTTTTAGCGGATTACTTGACCGTTAATGGAAATTTTATTATATTGTGTACTAGCCATGTTATAACGTTTAAATCAATTGCTTATAAAGTATCCTCTCTTCTTGTGGAGCGGGCCGAACACCTCGGCAGTAGATAGATGCATCTATGGATTGTGCCACACGTCCCTCGGCAGTGTACACGTTATTCTGGATCGGGCCGTACGACCTCGGCATAAATTGTGCTTAATAATACTCGGAGCCTAATCATACTTGATATTATTTTGTGGCTTATGAGGTTACACTTATCAATGACGGGAATTTATTTGGAACTTATTAATTTGTGAAAGGAATATTTGCTCCTGCTTGTTAATGGTTTATTATTATTAATTACATAACTCATGTTTATTTGGAATTTCTGTATTCATATTGCTTAGGGGTGTCAATGGTTCGGTTCGGCCGGTTATTTCATAAAATTTATACCATGCCAATTTTTCAGTTATATTATTATGTATAACCAAAATTAAACTTTTCAAAACCGTCCCAATCATGTTGGTTTTTCTTTGGTATCGGTACTGTTCGGTTAAGTTTTGATATTTTTTAAAAATATCATGTAAAATTCACTAGTAGAAGTAGGATGCAATAACATATATTCTTTTATAGGACTTAGCAAAACTCTCTAGATATTTTTACTGTTTAAAGGGTGATGAATTAAAAAAATGAAAGATGGCTAGAGTATAGATCCATCAACTATTCTACAACAACGTAAAAGAAATCAAGCAAAGTCAAAGAAAATATAAATCACACGAGTGGAAAGATATTAACCAAACCGGAACTCAAGAATAAAGTCTATAGATGATTAAATATTCAAAAACATAAATCTAAATTATATGAAAGAAAACATATTCAATACATTATAGTTTGCTACTCATAATCGCTAGAATACTTTGTGTCTTGCTAATGAAGATACTTGAAATAACTTAGTTTAAGTAGAAGTAGCATAATAGGTTTTAGGAATTAGTATTTTGAGTTTAATTACTTATTGGCTTGTAACAATTTTCATAATTCCAAGGCCCAAACAAAAATTTAATGCATTATTATTTTTAAACTTACTCATATATATATATATATATATATATATATATATATATATATATATATATATATATATATATATATTTTCTACATGTAAAATTTATTCGGTACGGTTCGGTATTTTTTCAATTTATTTTTATAAAATAAAAAACCTATCCTAATTATCGGTGCGGTTATAGATTTATATAAAAACCTACGGTTTCCTTAAAAGAAACCTAAAAATCGATACGGTTCGGTCGGTTTAGTCGGTTTTCGAATATCCATTGACACCCCTAATATTGCTAGCCCATAGTAAGTGTCGAAGTCGACCCCTCGTCACTACTTCTTCGAGGTTAGACTTGATACTTACTGGGTACATGTTGTTTATGTACTCACGCTACACTTCTGCACTAATCGTGCAGGATCTGAGGCAGGTGCATCTGGCGGTATTACCGGCACGCATCCCAGATATCCTGAGGCTTAGTGGTGAGATACATTCCTGAGCCGTTCCGCAGCACCTAGAGTCTCTCCTTTACATTTATTTCTATCTATTTTCATTTCAGACAGTGGCTAGAATTTTGTACAATCTATTAGTGCTCATACACTTGTGATACCAGGTCTTGGCGGACACACTAGTAGGCATATGGTTTTGGATTATTCTATGGTAATGATTGCACTCAGCTTTTTTCGTCTATTTATTTACAAATTTGCGGTTTCTTAACCTTTTTATTTAATGGGATTTAATCACTTAAAAACTTATTAAAAGAGAAATAACATGGTATAATTCACTGTTGGCTTGCCTAGCGGTAACGTTGGGCGCCATTACGGCCTATAAGAGAATTGGGTCCTGACAACATGGTATCAGAGCAATAGGTTCATGTAGGCCTCACAAGTTATGAGCAGGCCTAATAGAGTCTTGCGGATCGGTGCGGAGACATATGTACTTATCTTCGAGAGGCTACAGGGTGTTAGGAAACTATTCTTTCTTCATCTCTTATCGTGCAATTGATGTGGTACTAAGTATCTTTCTCTTATTCTCTCACAGATGGGTGAGAACGCGAGCAACGGATGTTCCAGACCATGGAGGAGCTGCTCCCCCTGTTGCTAGAGGACGAGGCAAAGGCCGAGGGAGGGCTCCAGCCCGTAGTAAGGGACGAGGGCATCCCAGAGTTGCTCCAGCTATGCCACCAGTGGATCTAGTAAAGGATTCTATTATTGAAGAATAGGGCGAGGTGCTTGCAGCAGAGCCAGCCCCGGTGGATTTCATGTCCGCACCGGGATTTTAGAAAGTCATGGATCGTATGCTGCGGTTCATTGATTCTATGACCCAGGCTGGTTTATTTCTAGCAGATCCAGCCACATCTCAGGCGGGAGGGGGAGCATAGACCCTTACCGTTCAGGCTCCAAGGCATGCAGCTGCCGTATATTAGACTCCGGGCGCACTACCCATGGGCGTAGCTCAGCTAGTTGCAGCAGCTATACCTGAGCCCAGACCAGCTGCGGTCGGCGATCCGCGGAAGCTATTAGACAGATGGACTAGGCTTCATCCCCTGTCTTCGGAGGTGAGTGACATGAGGACCCTCATGACTTTATTAATCTGTGCAGGGATAGACTGCACAACATGAGATATTGGAGTCCCATGGGGTGGATTTTACTACTTTCCAACTAGAGGGCAGGGCCCGTAGGTGGTGACAGTCATATCTTCTTGACAGGCCAGCAGATTCTCCTCCCATGACTTGGGACCAGTTCACCCGTATTTTCCTGTATCGGTATATTCCACCCTCTCAGAGGGAAGAGTTACGGTATCAGTTTGAACAACTCCAGCAGAGTCAGTTGTCAGTGACCGACTATGAGGCAAGGTTCTCTGAGTTATCCCGCTATGCACTTATGATCATTCCCACCAATTCAGAGAGAGTGTGGAGGTTTGTTATAGGTTTGCACACCGGCATTCAGGCCACCATTGCCCGAGAGGTTGAGATGGGGACTTCTTACGAGCTAGTTGTAGAGATAGCTCGAAGGATCAAGGGTGTACGTCAGTGTAGCCAGGAGCAGGCTACGAGGGATAAGCGGTTTCGGTATTCAGGAGAGTTCAGAGGTGCCCCAGATGGGGGCAGAGGCCAGTTTTGAGGGGTCAGTCTAGCAGGCCTATATATCCATCACCGCCACCTCCTCGGGGTGCTCCAGTGCGACCGTATTTCAGCACCATGCCAGAGAGTTCCTATCGCCCACCGGCTATTCAGGGTTCCTCCAGTGGGTATTCAGGCCATCAGGGTCAGACTTTAGATCAGCAGCTCCCCATACCGAGAGGTTGTTTCGAGTGCGGGGATCTCAGTCATGTGTGGAAATTTTGCCCCAAGCTTGGGGGCAAGGCAGTGCAGCAAGGTCAGCAGCCTATAATTACAGCACCAGCTGCCCCAGCAGTCGTCCGGCCGCCCAGAGGCGGAGGGCAGGTGGGTAGGGGTCGTCTTAGAGGTGGAGGCCAGCCAGGTGGAGGCTAGTCAGGTGGTTCTCCAGCTAAGTTCTATGATTTTTCGGCCAGACCAGATGCAGTGGCCTCAGCTGTCTTGATCACAGGTATTATTTCTGTCTGCGGTAGGGATGCTTCAGTACTATTTGACCCAGGATCTACATATTCATATGTATCATCTCTGTTTGCTCATTCCCTGGGTGTTCCTCGTGAGTCCTTAGGTACTCCTGTTTATGTGTCCACTCCTGTGGGCGATTCTGTTGTTGTGGTCGGATCTACTGGTCCTGCATTGTTACATTCTGTGATTATGAGACTAGAGCGGATCTTCTGTTGCTTGATATAACCGACTTTGAGGTCATCCTGAGCATGGATTGGTTATCTCGATATCATGCCATCCTTGATTTCCATGCCAAGAATGTTACCTTGGCGATGCTATAGTTGCCTAGATTGGAGTGGAAGGCTCCTCTATCAGTACATCTAATCGGGTAATCTCTTTTCTGAAGGCTCGACACATGGTCGAGAAGGGTTGTTTGGCTTATCTAGCTTATGTTCGAGATACTACTACAGAGACTCCGGCGATCGATCCAGTGCCCGTAGTCTGGGAGTTCTCCAATGTGTTTCCTTCTGATCTTCCAGGCATGCCACCAGATCGTGATATCGATTTCTGTATTGATTTGGCTCCAGGTACCCAGCCTATATCTATCCTACCGTACCGCACAACTCCAAAAGAGTTGAAGGAGCTAAAGGAACAGCTTGAGGAGTTTCTAGCAAAGGGGTTCGCCAGACCGAGTATATCGCCTTGGGGTGCACCAGTGTTATTTGTAAAGAAGAAAGATGGGACTATACGGATGTGCATTGATTACTGCAAGTTGAACAAGGTTACCATCAATAACAAGCACCCGTTGCCACATATTGATGATTTGCTTGACCAATTGCAGGGTTCCAGGGTGTTTTCTAAGATCAACTTGAGATCGGGGTACCATCACTTGAAGATTCGGTATTCGGATGTTTCGAAGACATCTTTCCGGGCTAGATACGGCCATTATGAGTTTCTAGTGATGTCCTTTGGCTTGACCAATGCCCCGGTGGTGTTTATAGATTTGATGAACCGGGTGTTCACGCCATACATTGATTTGTTCGTCATTGTCTTCATTGATGACATTTTGATCTACTCACGTAGCATAGAGGAGCACGAGCAGCATTTGAGAGTGGTGCTTCAGACCTTGCGGGAACAGAAACTATATGCGAAGTTCTCCAAGTGCGAGTTTTGGCTAGATTATGTAGAATTCATGGGGCATGTTGTATCAGGCGAGGGTATTAAGGTTGATCCCAAGAAGATTGAGGCAGTTCAGAGTTGGCATCATCCCACCACAGCGACCGAGATCAGGAGCTTCTTGGGGTTAGCAGGTTATTATCACTGATTTGTGTAGGGCTTCTCATCTATCGCAACACCTTTGACTAGATTGACCCAGAAGGGTGCTCCGTCCTGATGGTCTGATGAATGTGAGGTGAGCTTTCAGAAGATCAAGACCGCATTGACTTCAGCACCAGTGTTAGTGTTGCCTTCTGGTTCAGGGATGTATACTATGTATTACGATGCTTTACGCGTTGGTTTGGGTTGTGTATTGATGCAGGAGGGGCGAGTTATTGCATATCACATCAGTTGAAGCCCTATTAGAAGAATTACCATGTACACAATTTGGAGTTGGCCGCGATTGTTCATGATCTTAAGATCTGGAGGCATTATCTTTACGGGGTGTCCTGTGAGGTTTACACCGATTATCGCAGCTTGCAGTATTTGTTCAAGCAGAGGGATCTCAATTTAAGGCAGCGCAGGTGGCTTGAGTTACTAAAGGATTATGATATTACCATCCTTTATTATCCGGGCAAGGCTAACGTAGTTGCAGATGCCTTGAGCAGAAACGCGGAGTGTATGGGTAGTTTGGAATTCATTTCAACAGAGGAGAGGCCACTAGCTTTGGACATTCAGTCCTTGGCTAACAGACTTGTGAGGTTGGATATTTCAGAGCCCAGCCGAGTTCTTGCATGCGTCGTTGCTCAGTCTTCACTATTCGAGCAGATCAAGGCTCGCCAGTTTGATGATCCGCACTTGTTGGTTCTCAGAGAGACGGTATTGCAGGGTGGTGCCAATGAGGTTACTCTCGGTGAGGATGGTGTTCTGCGACTCCAGGGTTGCCTATGTGTTCCTAATGTGGATGGCTTGAGGGAGAAAATTCTAGAGGAGGCACACAGCTCTCGATATTCTATTCATCCAGGTACTACGAAGATGTATCGCGACCTGAGGCAACATTATTGGTGGCGGCAGATGAAGAAGGATATAGTTGAGTATGTGGCGAGGTGCCTAAATTTCCAGCAAGTCAAGTATAAGCATCAGAGGCCTATGTGGCCTACTTCAGCAGATGACTATACCTGAGTGGAAATGGGAGTGCATTACTATGGACTTCGTAGTTGGGTTGCCGTAGACCTTGCAGAAGTTTGATGTAGTTTGGGTCATTGTCGACAGGTTGACTAAGTTGGCACACTTCATTCTGGTTGTGACCACGTACTCTTCAGAGAGGTTAGCCCAGATATATATTCAGGAGATTGCTCGGTTACATGCTGTACCTATTTCCATTATATCAGATAGAGGTCCTCAGTTTACTTCGCATTTCTGGAGAGTAGTACAGAGTGAGTTGGGGACCCGTGTAGAGCTCAGCACAGCCTTTTATCCGCAGACCGACGGGCAGTCAAAGCGGACAGTTCAGATCTTGGAGGATATGCTCAGAGCATGTGTGATTGACTTCAGAGGGCAGTGGGATCGATTCTTTCCATTGGCCGAGTTTTCTTACAACAACAGTTATCAGTCCAGCATCGAGATGGCCCCGTTTGAGGCATTATATGGTCGGCGATGTCGTTCTCCCATCGGATGGTTTGAGCTCGGCGAGGCTAAGCTACATGGCACTAATTTGGTGAAGGATGCCTTTGCACAGCACAGTCCAGACAGAAGAGTTACGTGGATCAGAAGGCACATGATTTATCTTTTATGGTGGGCGATAAAGTTCTCTTGAAGGTCTCGCCGATGAAGGGGATCATGAGGTTCGGGAAGAAGGGCAAGTTGAGCCCAAGGTTTATAGGTCCGTTCGAGGTGTTGAGACGAGTTGGGGAGGTTGCTTATGAGCTTGCTTTGCCTCCCATTCTATCGGGAGTTCATCCAGTTTTCCACGTGTCTATGCTCCGGAGGTATCATTCCGACAGATCAGATGTGTTGGACTATAGCACGGTTCAGTTAGATGAGAGCCTGGGTTATGAGGAGGAGCCAGTTGCCATTGTTGACAGACAGGTTTGCCAATTGAGGTCCAAGAAGATTTCTGCAGTAAAGGTTCAGTGGAGGGGTCAACCAGTCGAGGAGGCGACTTGGGAGACCGAAGAGGATACGTGGAGCAGATATCCACACTTGTTCAGCACTTCAGGTATGATTCTAGACTCGTTCGAGGACGAATATTTGTTTAAGAGGTGGAGAATGTAACGACCCGACCGGTCGTTTTGTTTCCTAGGTCCCCGTTCCCCTAAATAAGACTCCCCGTATGTGCGTTTACTGTTTTATTACTTGCGAGGATGGTTAGTTTGGGATTTGGAAGGGTTCGGGTTGAAACCGGAACACTTGGTTCCTTAAGGTTGGCAAAAAGGGTTAAGTTTGACTTCGGTCAACATTTAGAGTAAATGACCTCGGAATCGGGATTTGACGGTCCCAATAAGTTCGTATGATGATTTTGTACTTAGGCATATGTTCGGATCGGGTTTTGGATGATCCGAAAATATTTCGGCGCTTAATATTGATAGTTGGCACCTTGAAGGTTTTAAAGTTCTTTAGATTTGGTTTAGAGTAGGTTTTGGTGTTATCGAGATCCGTTGGGGATTCAGAGCCTGGAAATGGTTCCGTATGGTGATTTAAGACTTGCACGCAAAATCTGGTGTCATTCCGAGTAGTTCAAGTATGTTTCAGTGTGTTCGAAGTAAGTTGGAAGAACTTGAAGTTCATTAATTCAATTTGATTTGGGGTATGATTCTTAGTTTTAATGTTGTTTTCCGCATTCGATGGGTGTGAGCGAGTACGTTTTATGGTTTCAAACTTGTTAGTATGATCGGGCGGGGCTCTGGGGGACTCGAGTGTTAATCGGACGAGGCGAGGACCAAGATTTGGACTTAGAGGAAAGGACTGAAGCATCCAGCTTCTGGTGTAATCGCACCTGCAGAAGGCCAGCCGCAGGTGCGAGCTCGCAGAAGCGAGCCATCAACCGCAGAAGTGGCCCAGCAAAGGCTACCCAGGAATAGCAGAAGCAGGGGGGAGGACCACACCTGCAGAAGCGCAGATGTGGAGCAGACGATCGCAGAAGCGGGGAAGGCACAGGTGCGACGAGATCACCGTAGAAGCAGTCTCACAGAAGCGAGCCACTGGTCGCAGAAGCGAGGGAGCCAGCTGAGGGGAGGACCACATCTGCGAGGCCTTTTTCGCAGATGCGGAGCCTCATATGCGGAAGTCCTAGAGGCAGTGAGCCTCATTTATTACGGACTTGAGCTATTTCTAACTCATTTACTTTCACCTCTTGGACGATTTTGGAGCTCTTGGAGAGGGGTTTTCACCTAGCACTTGGAGGTAAATAAATTCTATCCAATATAAGTTAAATACATAGATTAACAGTAGATTTTAGCATCTAAATTATAAAAATTATGGGTTTAGATGAAAAACCTAGATTTTGATAAAAATGAAATTTAACCACGAAAATGGTTAGAGAATTAAGTAAAAATTATATATTTGAGTTCGTGAGGTTATGGGTAACAACTTTCTCAAAAATTTCCGGAATTCAGACACGTGGGCCCCGGGATAAATTTTAGGAATCCTTCAATTGGAGTTGGGTAATCACTCTAATAGTTAGAATATGAACTTTTGAACGTGTATTGATTAATTTACATAACATTTGACTAGTTTTGGATTGTTCGGCACCGAGTTGGGACTTTAGAGCAAAATTATGACCGGAAAGTGAGCCTTGAGACGAGGTAAGTCTCTTGTCTAACTTGTAAGAGGGAATTTACCCCATAGGTAATTTTAATTAATATTTGCTTCTAATTGTGGGGGCTACGTACGCACGAGATGACGAGAGTCCATGTGTAACTACTATTCAAGGTAGTTTAGGACCCAAATCATAGATTACTTGAAATGTTTGCACCCTACTTGTTAATTTAAGTGCCCAAATTATATTAGAACTTGTTAGAGGAATTGTAAAAGACCGAATTTCACTTACTTGAATTTTTAGCGGATTACTTGACCGTTAATGAAAATTTTATTATATTGTGTACTAGCCATATTATAACGTTTAAGTCAATTGCTTATAAAGTATCCTCTCTTCTTGTGGAGCGGGCCGAACGCCTCGGCAGTAGATAGATGTATCTATGGATTGTGCCGCATATCCCTCGACAGTGTACATATTATTTTGGATCGGGTCGTACGACCTCGGCATAAATCGTGCTTAATAATACTCGGAGCCTAATCATACTTGATATTATTTTGTGGCTTATGAGGTTACACTTATCAATGACGGGAATTTATTTGGAACTTATTAATTTGTGAAAGAATTATTTGCTCCTGCTTGTTAATGGTTTATTATTATTAATTACATAACTCATGTTTATTTGGAATTTATGTATTCATATTTCTAGCCCATAGTAAGTGTCGAAGTCGACCCCTCGTTACTACTTTTTTGAGGTTAGACTTGATACTTACTGGGTACATGTTGTTTATGTATTCATGCTAAACTTCTACACTAATCATGCAGCATCTAAGACAGGTAAATCTGGCGGTATTACCGGCGCGCATCCCAGATATCCCGAGGCCTAGTGGTGAGCTGCATTCTTGAGCTGTTCCGCAATTGCGTGCAATATCCTGCTCACGCTATACTTCTGCACTAATCGTGCAATTGATTTTCTTGTTAGAGTAGGAGTTTAGATACTCATACTCATAGTAACAATATCCAAAATATTTTGCATAATTAAATTACAAAGTAAGAATAAAGGGATGTAGAAATCGATGAGTCTAGCTCCCAATGGTTGTTCCACTAGCTATCCTTCCTCCGGTTGCCAAAAAATCCTCAAAAGTGAGGTTTTTGGGTCTATTTATATGTGTAGGAAAAGACCTAAACATGTAGGCCAAGTCCTAGTCAAACCAGGAGACGAAATAAGTCTTCAAAGCTCGTAATGTGCGTGTCTCAGACCTGGCCTCGCGAGGCATAACGCCAGCTTAAGCTCGCCCCAGGTCTGGCGTCGCGAGGTATAATGCCTGCTTGAGCTCACCCCAGGCCTGGCGTCGCCAGCTCCCACGCGAGTTAAAGGGCTCGCCCAGCCTGCTCTAGGCCTGCCTTCGCCAGCTTTTCATTTGTCGGCTGCTCACTTCTTTCTTTCTTCTTTTCAACTGTTTTCCAGCACGCTTTAGACTTTAATTATTTCTTTTGCTCTACTTTCATCTTCAATTCACCTACACATAAAATAGACTCCATTACACTCAAATAAAGTATAATTTATCATTAAAGCATATAAAATGTAAGGCGAATAATGTGCTAAACTATGAAATTATAGCCACACATCAACCAGCAACCTGTATTTAAGTCCAAACCTTCCTGAAACACGTCCAAAACTCACCCGAGCCCTCGAGGCTCCAAATCAAATATCCACACCAATCTAAAAATATTATATGAACTTGCTCGCACAATTAAAACACAAAAATAACATCTAGAACTATGAATCGGGCATTAAAATGCATGAATTTCAAAAGAAAACTCAAGAACCTCTAAAATTACAACCAAGCGTCTGAATCCTATAAAACCAACTCCAAATGACACCAAATTTTGCGGACAAGTTTCAAATAGTAAAACGGACCTATTCCAAGTTCCAAAACCAAATTTCGAAGATGATACCTACGGGCAAATTTGGAAAAACTTCTAAACCTTAAATTGCCAACTTTCGGCAAAACAAGTCAAATCAACCTAGGGACATCTGAATTTAATTTTGGGCGAACGCCCAGGTCCAAAATCACGATGAGAACCTATCGGATCCATCAAAATACTGTTCCGGGGTCATTTTCACAAAAGTCAAACTTTGGTCAACATTTTTAATTTAGGCTTCCAAACCAAGAACCAAAGGATCCAAATCGACCCAAAATCTTCTCGGAACAAAACTACCCAACCCCGCAAGTCATAAAACCACAAATACATATGTGTAAAGCATCAAAAGGGAAAATAGAGCTCAAATATATAAAACGACTGATCGTGTCGTTACATATCATCTTTACTATTGTTTATCTTCAATTCAAACCAGTATTGTATCTAGAGACTGTAGTGTATTTCAATAGAGTGTATGACTCTGTACTACCGGTTCTGGGGATTGTATAACTATTGTTCAGTTTTAGTTACATTATTCCATTTATCAGTTTAAGTTTTATATAGTTAAGTTGGCTACCTGTGTTAGCTTTCTTCATGTGTTAAGCTTACCTAGTCTTAGAGACTAGGTGCCATCACGATTTCTAAGGTGGGATTTTGGGTCGTAACAAACTTGTACATGACATTTTAAAAAATACTAAAATTAACTTAATCATACTGATATCGAAGAGAAATCGAGATGATTTGGATGGGCTCGAAAAGTCTAATTATGGTTATACAAAATAGAGTAACCGAAAAATTAGTATGGTACAAATCTATATTTTTTATATATAAATGAAAGCAATAGAAAAGTATGATGGAACCTCTCTTAATTCAAGAAATATATTTATCTTTTTTCTCCATTTTTTGAGTTTTTCGTCATTTTTTCATTTATCTTTTATTAAAAATTCTATCATCCTAACTCATATCTCTTTACTTTCATAACCTATACTTTTAATAATCTCAATTAGTCCCATGCCTTTCATATCTATAACCCGCAAATAATTAATGTATAAGTTTATGATAATTTTTTAAAGTGTTTCTCTACATGTACGGACTTCTATGTTTTGAATAAAAACATTAAGGGGCATACTAATGTACATTATGTAAGTAAGAATTTTACCTCTTTTTTTTTTTGCCTTTTTTCAACCACTTCCTTTTTTATTTTCTTCTCATAAATTTCAATTTTATTTTATGTGACATTTTTCAAACTATGCATCATCCAACGGTAACAGTTTACTTTATTCTATATTGTAGGTTGAGTTTTAGATATGCTTAATATTTATTTGAGGAACCATTTTATGTTTTCTACAGATCATGGAGGCTGATACTTGATAATTTGAAGCAAATTATAAAGGATCCAAAAGATTTGATTGATCTATACAAGAAGTTTAAGGGTGAAATAAAGAGGTAGGAGCACAAAGACAGATCTTAGTGTTCTCTTTCCTTTTTAGTGCTTCGATTTAGGTTGTCACCTAATTAGAATTCTTTCTACAGGCTCTTTTGCTCCATAATTTACTCTGAGCCCAAGCTAGATTTATATCCTCTGAGATATATTCTAGATCAGGTTATAGTTACAAGTATAGTTTATCTGATGACCTTTCTTAATCAAATTATTTGTTCTTGAAATTGCCAATTATATAAAATATTTTATGGAAATCCAACTTATATAGATACACTTTCAAATTTTAGGACCAGTTAAAAAATTGCAGTTCCTCCATGATACCATTACAATTGCGAGTAATAGTATCCATCGACACACTATTTAGCCATTTGTTTATTGCATCAAAATTTCATAACTATGTTGCTTTAGTAATAGTATTTGTTGAGGCTCCGACAAAGTCCTTTCACCCTCATCAAGTTTGGTCTGTCTTCGCTAAATATTAATTTACTTTTTATAATTTTATTTTATCAATATATAATTTTAAATAAGTGCACTGAAATTTCATACCGGTTGTGCTTAGGATGCTGATAAGAATATTATATGGGCAGGACCATTTGATTCCCAACATAAAATTGTGTAACTTGCAACTTTTAGTCTTTTGAATAATTAAAGAAAACGAGAGAGAGAGAGTTCCTTGGTGTGTAACGTCCATGTATCCCCCGAAATAGTATACATATAGTAATGTCAATAAGGATTTGATATTTAAATTTTAATTTGTCAACTATAGATAATTTCTATTAGACCAAAACATCATCCCCTCCCATAAATGTTTTTTCCTAATATATGCTACTCCTATAAGATATTATTAAAGAGGGGGATATTAGGAAAAAAAATAAAAATAAAATAAAAAATCTAAAGAAAAGAGGAATGGCCAAGTTTCATGTTTACGGCAGATGGGTGAATATTTATTTCTTTTTTTCCCTATTATTTCGCATAATTCTTCTATTTAAAATACTGAGAAACTTTCGAAAATTTTAGAAAATTAAACTTAAATATGCATATATTAAATTTACTATTATTTTTATAACCGCGGGAACGCGGACAAATCACTAGTTTTACAAAATAACCGGTCGAACCAAACCATTACACCCTATCTTCTGTGGTACTCTAGCATATGCTTTCTCTAGGTCAATGAACATCATGTCTAGATATTTTTTCCTTTCGCGGTAAATTTTTATCAATCTTCTTAGCAAGAATATACCTTATTGTAGATCTACTAGGCATAAATTCAAAGTATTCCCTATCACTCTTGTTGTATTCGTAACTCTAAACTCTATTGCTCTTTCCCATAAATTTATTGTATGACTCATGAGTTTAATGCCACAATAGTTCGTACAACTTTAAATATTTTCTTTGTTTTAAATATCTATTTTTTTCCTAAAAGGTATTAGATAAAACTAGTAAGTACAGTTTTTATACAAAAATTTTAGGAGTATAACGTATCCCATATAAAAGGTCAGATCGAGTAATATCTTGATTTTAAACCAAACCCCAATTGGGTCAATTGGAAATAAAGCCTAGATACTAGTAGTCAAGAGTTAAAGCACGTGTAATTAATTATTAAAAGATACGGGGAAAGGTGGCACCGGCATATAAAGAAGTATGAGCCCCACAAAATCCTAGAGGTTGTGAAATTTATGCTGCACTTGGAAACAAATGCCATTTGCCAATAACAAGTTTATCTCAGAGGTATAAGAAATATCTAGTTCTTTAGTCATAAATTAACACCTTTTATTTTCAGTAAATTAATTTGACTTCTTTGCCATGCTCGTGCCTAAAATATAAATATTTGAAAAGGAAGAAAAAAACAATACTTAACAGGTATGGATGTCAGCTGGCTTCCTCACTTTCAATTTACACCCCAGAATAGAATAAACGTTTCTTTTGTCTTTTCTTTTTAAATTCCAAGAATATTGGATTATGAATCTATGATTCCTTAATACTACAAGAATTGACGTCCAAAGAAAGAGATAAATGTAATTAACAACAGTATTATCGATGCTATTAATTCAATTGATTAGTCAAAACCTTGCTTCGTGTCGGCCTTGATTTGATGCCTTGACACGATTTGTTGTTCAACAAGAAAAAAAAGACTAAATTATGAATACTTGAACTTTATTATTGTCGATAATTCAATAAAACAAAAAAGTTAAGAAAATACGTGACACATGTGATAGCTTATCATGGTAAGCGATTTAGAGAAGAAAAAATATGCTTTAAATAATCATAATTAAGTAATTATAAGTCTATGTGCAAAAATACATGTCACGTAACTACTTATATAATTGTAAACACCAATGTAAGTAAATTCTTACCTTACCCTATAACATGGGTGAAACAAGTTCCAATATTCGAGTTTTAATATTGGAAATGAAGAACTTTCTTATAGGGAGAATTTTACACCCTTAATATTCGCAACCGAATTAGTCCAATCAATAAGCTTTGATACAAAAAACAAAACTCCATCTCATGAATACTCGAACCGATACTTAAACATTATTGTTATTAACATTTAATACTCAAAATTTTTATCAAAATACTATCTAATTTGTTACATCTTCCAGGAAGTATATCCACTTTAACCTGCAAACAATGGAAAACACTTGATATAAAATGTTTTTCAGAAAATAAGAGCCCGTTTGGACATAAGAAAATTTTTTCTTTTTTCCAAAAAATTTTTATTTTTTTTCAAAATCAACGTTTGTTCATAAAATTTTCAATTTTCACTTGAAGATGCATTTTGAAAATTTTCGAAAATTTGAAAAACTCCAAAAAGCTGTTTTTCAAAATTTTCACTCAAATCACTCACAAAACTTCAAAAACAACCCAAAATTATATTCATGTCCAAACACACTCTAAATTTCAAATATCATTTTCACTTGAAAAAAATTTCCCCCTATTTTTGAATTTTACAATTCTTACGTCCAAACGCCCACTAAGTTATTGTCTAAAAAATATTCCGTCATCTACAGGTTCTTTTTGTTTGGAGGGGACCAAAAAATCCAAAAAGAATTCAAAGAAAAAGAGTCGCCCAAACAGTACGACGCGGTAATAGAAGAATCTGAAGTCCAAACTTCAAACAATAGGTGATGGAAAGTGGAGAAAAACACAATTAAAGGTCTTCTCTAGTACTTGTTTTAGTACTTACCACTACTTACAAGTTCAATGTTTGGGATTATGGGGATTTTGCAGGATCCAGCTGTTTTGCTTATTAAACTGCACTTACGCATCATAATGGGCATGATATCACAATTTTACATATATATTTTATGTAATTGGGCTTACTCTGAATCCAAATGATTATTTTGGCAAAGTGGTTATGCCAAAGTTGCTTTGTTAATGGATGCAAGTTAATGTAATACTTCAAAACACATCGCCATTATATTATGTGTGTGTTTTTTTTGTTGGGTCTTGGTGTTTCCCATATGCCTACTTATTTTATTGATTCGGTTGGAGAACATTTTAATATGAATTAGAAATTAAGCGTCTAAGATGTTTGATTGATTGTTTTACTCTTTTTTTTAACTTAAGTTACAAGGTGAATTTTTTTTTTCTTTATAACAGTAATAGCTCGGGATAGCGTGCACACACCTCGCCAAAAAAATGTTTAAGATTTGTGGCAATTTAAGCTAAGATATGGTCATTTGATCAAGTGTATGGCGTCTCAAGCACGTCCCATAGATTCTCATTTGGGACTAAATTGTAGATCGATTGCCCAACAGATTCCACTCAAATATTGTGGGCTTAACGTGGTCAAAATTGACATTCATTCATTGGTTCAATATGGCCCGAAACAGAATTTTTACTAAATAAACAATTAAAATCACTAAATTATTCTTAACTGCACAAAAAGAAATAAGTAAACTTGCTCACAGAGAACCAAATTATTTTATATAATAAATAGTATATATTGTATCATCGAGCAATGTTGGGATGTCTTACACGTTTCCAAGATAAAAAAAGTGAAAAATTGTAGATTGAAAATGGTTGAGATTTGGATCTTTGATGAAACAGTGCTATTGCTTTATATTTGTAGGATGAATACTCCCTCCGTTCACTTTTACTTGTTCAACATTTTAAAAATAAATTTTTACTTTTACTTGTTACTTTTAGCATATTAAGAGAAGATAATTTTTTTTTCCAGTTATACCCACAGTATTAGTTACTCATTTCAATTCATTTTCTCAAATCCAATAAAAATATGCATCAATTAATATGGGTATCATAGTAAATTATGCACTTCATTTATTATTTATTAAGAGATATACAAAATTCATAGTGGACAAGTAAAAGTGAACGGAAAGAATATATTTGAAGTCATCGGACGATTAAGTAGAAAATATCTACATTAAAAAGCACGTCATAAATAATAATGTGATGTCAAATCCTATTAGATTCTAGTTCTAATTCTAGTCCAGGAGAAATAAGCACTTTTTGGTTCTACGCGCTTGATGAACAAAATTATGCAAAAGCCATATATAAGGTGGATACTTACGAGCTTATAAGTTTTGGGGTGTGTTTGGTATAACAGAAAACGTTTTTCGTGGAAAATATTTTCCAAGAAAATATTTTTTTAGAAAATAAGTAGTAATCTTACTCATTTTTCGGTATTTGGTACGCAAATTAAGGAAAATAACTTCTCAAGAGTATTCATAAATAATTTAGATACAATAAACATAAAGCCATAAACTTTCGAACCAACAACCTTCCTAACCCATAAATTTAATAAATTTCTGAACCGCAAAACTTTTAAACTCATAAACTCTATAATTTCAAAACCCTCAAACTTCCATACACATAAACCTTTGAACTCATAACTTTGGAACTCGCAAAATTTTGAACCTGTAAACTAAAAAAATAAAAAAAAACAGCACTGAAAATATTTTTAAAAAATATTTTTGCCGCGCAACGCGCGGGGAGAGGGGGTGGTGGTGCTGAAAAACGAAAAAAACAAAAAATTAAAAAATACAAAAAAAAAAAGGTAAATATTTTTTTTGCGAGGGGGGTGGGCAATGACGGAAAAAAAAAAAATCTTTTTGGAGAGGGGGGCGGGGTAGGCGAGAGAAGGAGGAGGGGGCTAGGGTTAGATGTGAGAGTAGTTGGAGTTTTGGAAAATGTTTTCGTAACTTTTTCTAGGGAAGTCATTTTCCTCCGATTTCAGGAAAATGTGATATCTAGGAAAATATTTTCCAAACTATTTTGTGCAACCAAACAGTGAAAAATGGTAAAACATTTTTCGAAAAATATTTTCCGTCATACCAAACACACCCTTGGTTTGGCATGAATGTTTTTAGTTTATTCTTAACTTTCTATTTG
Organism: Nicotiana tomentosiformis; assembly: GCF_000390325.3. Classification (NCBI taxonomy): domain Eukaryota; kingdom Viridiplantae; phylum Streptophyta; class Magnoliopsida; order Solanales; family Solanaceae; genus Nicotiana; species Nicotiana tomentosiformis. Next base: position 51,799,645 of record NC_090814.1, on the reverse strand, counting down.
TAAAATCTGGAATATCCTTCTCAAAACTCTTAACTATCTCTCTGTTTCATTTTTTAAATTGGTCAATTATTTATGTAAAAATACTTTTAAATTTGTATTTGTTTGGTAATAAATATCTAAAAGGGCATATAAATCATTCTAATAAAAAGGTGATTATTAGCACTTTTTTACCAAAAATATCAACTGGTTATTACTAACTCATCAATTCTATCCAAGCTTATTGATTATTTATCAAGTCTACTTTAAAACTTAAAGTTGTTGAAGATATTTATCAGAAATACTTTTAAGCAACTAAGCTAAATGAGCTCATAATAACTCAATATTTTGTAACAGGCTTTTCTCTACACAGAGACAAGAGTGTTCCTCGATCGAAAAACAATGAAAAGGAAACTACATTAAGATATGAGATTTTAGACAATAAATTTGCCTCGAGAAAATATAATCAAAATCAAAAACATATTGCAACAATCGTAGTATTTGATTTCAAATAATATGAGTGAACAATCTCTATGAATCCTCTGATTCTTCTTTCCAATAGTAAATAAATCCAAGGGCTTTTGAACTTGATCTTGAATCTATATTTGTTGCCATAGATATTGATCTTGGATTCAACTATCACGAACTTTGATTTGAGCTTGAACTTGATTTATTCTTCGTTCTTGAGCTTGAACTTAATTTCTTGAACTTGAACTTGATTGTTTGAAGCTTGAAACTTGTAGAGAAATTTGTGGCGTTTGATCCACGAGCTCTCTGTTGCTTCTTGTTATAGCTTCTTGTGTCTTTTCTCGGTTATGAAGACCCCTATTTATAGTTGTGGAATGGAAGAGTTATGATAAGAACAAACTCTTTCCGACAAATCAAATTGAAGTGTGATAAGACCGCATTTGATTGGCCAGAACATATCGCTTGCACATGTAGCGCAGTTTCATTGGCCCTTTAATTTGACTTGGAATGCCTTGTCATTTTGACACGTGGCACAATCCTATTGGCTCTTCTATTTGACTTGGCGTGTCACGTCATTTGACGCGTGGCACCAAACTGAGCTTCTAGGAAGATGACATCTTGGGCTTAATGAAGTGGGCTCATCACTTTAGCCCAATTAAATGGGTTAGCACAATGGATTAAGACTTATTTATTTAATCCATATATATTAGACTTATACAATTAATTCAATTATATTAGCTCATAATATTTATTTGGACCAATATATCTTGAATTTAAAATATAGTCCAAATTATTTTATGAATTTAATTTTAAAATAATTTATATGCCTGCAAATACCCCCTACTTCAAGACTTGCCAAAGTATAAATATGTCGATCTCAAAATACTAGGCTTGAAGTATTAGTTGAGCAATGAATTTGGAGTCCAGATCAAATAAAATTTGTCCCGTAGTTTATTCCTTGTTAATTCAAATTTGTATAGAAATAATACTAAGCTGCATAGGCATAGCATTCTTGGAACTTAAATCCAACATTATCAAGGATTTCATTAGAAAAGAATCCTACGTACGTTGGCATTGGATTCTTGGAACTTGAATTTAACCTTGCCAAGGATTTCATCTTTTCTTAATTAGAAAAGGATCCAACAGTACTGACTAGGCTAAGATAAGTTGCATTCACATATTTTTATTCCTGTATCCACGTCATTCTGGTTGGCAATTTATTTTACATAGATTCAGACTCAAATGTAGCTATATTGAAACTTTTCCCATGATTTACTATGGATTCTCACGCTTTGAAAACTCTTTCTGCCAGCAAAACTCCTAGCTTAGATCAAATTACTACGACCGCCTCAACAAGTCAAATCCTTGTAGGAAACCAATTGTAGCAATGTACCACATCAAAAATTATTTCTCAATAGGCCTTTAACCATCTTTATAAGGCTACATACTCTTCTCTCGTAAACACCAATATCAGCGTTTGCAAACCATTTTGAGTATATTTCTGATAACTTGGAAGCATTAATGCGAAGGTAATTTCTTCTTCTTTTCTTGTGCTTTTCTTCTTTTTTCATTTTTGTAGGTCAAACAAGAAGGTTGTGTTCTTATTTAATGAGATGATCCATGGGTGTGAGGGGATGGGTACTCATCCCCGCCCAAACATCGGAAAGATTACTCTCAAGGTAGTCCGACTATCGGAGAGATTACTCTCAAGGTGACCCGACTATCGAAGAGATTACTCTCAAGGTGGCCCGACTACCGGATAGATTACTCTCAATGTGGCCGACTATCGGAGAGATTACTCTCAAGGTGACCCGATTATCGGAGAGATTACTCTAAATGTGGCCCGAATATCAGAGAGATTACTCTCAAGAAGACCTGACTATCGGAGAGATTACTCTCAAGTTGAGCCGACTATCTGAGAGATTACTCTCAATGTGACCCGATTATCGGAGAGATTACTCTCAAGGTGACCCGACTATCAGAGAGATTACTCTCAAGACGGCCCGACTATCAGAGAGATTACTCTTAAGGTGGCCCGAATATCGGAAGTCATTTCATCCATCTAGACCTTTGTGCACAGTCTAATATTCTTGAATTGGACTTTGATCACTTAATTTATTTATTTATTTATTTATTGCAGCTCGAAGAGATGGCAAATTTCAGATACTATACATCACCTTCCTCCAAACTTAGATATCTTGTAATTTAGACTGAAGATGGCATAGAACAGACCAAGCTTTTGGTTCACACCCCACAAGCTGGCTGATATGCAGCCTCATAGCCTTCTTTGAGGAACTCGCTTCATGTAGAAAACTGGACCTTGGAGTACAAGTCTACTTCTAATCCATTGTCCAAGATGTAGTCTCTCCAAGCGTCAATCCATCGCCACATAAACATTGCTAGCACCCATCCAAACTTAGGGATTCGTATAATTCAAAGAGAAGTACGTTGGGGAAACAAATCAACAATCGAGGGCGAGTATCGCCATATTCCAGAATATTGGGAATGGACTGAAGATGTACTTGGTGGAAGCCAACAAACCCTGAGTACAACAAAGATTTATGATGCTATCTATGACTCACTTTTTACTTATGATCGAAACTCGAATATTTTACAAGCATTTTGTAAGCCTTGGTGCCCCAAGACGAACACGCTTCTTACATCAGCTAGGGAACTATCTATCTCTCTTTGGGACTTACATATCCTTGGAGGTCTTCCCATTGCAGGTTTTCCATACAAAGAAGTGGTACATGAGACAAGAGAACTCATTGGTTTGGACGAAAAACAGATGATATTTTTTCCTCTATCTTGCGAGTATTTATTTGCTGCCTTCCATCACCTTAAAGAAGGTACGGGTGTTAAGTCTCCTTGAGCAAGTGGACAAATTTTTGGTATAAGAAATCTTTAATATATAAACCTGCCCCACTACGAAAGGAAAAGAAATCCGCACGACTAAAGTCGACACATAATCCTAACGGAGTTATTCCCGAGACAACTGGGTGGTCGAGTGATCAAGAAGTTTTATTCTCCAAGCTTAGGGTGAGGCATGACAAGAAAGATGAAACATATATAGCAGCCTTCTTATCATATTGGCTATGTGCTTTTGTGTTTCCTTATAAGGCAGAGAACTTCATTCGTCCCGAGACTTTTAAGATGGCAAGCATGATGGCAAGTGAGCGAAAAATTAGCCTTGCGGTCCCACTTTTGGCGAGTATTTATCATGGTTTGAATAAGATTTCGTGTTCTTCCTAACTTGATCAGGTCAAAATTTTATTTTCACATCCATTATGTTTATAGCTGGCTTGCACATTACCTCAAACCCCATTATACACTTGCTAAGGGTCTGTATGTCCCTTTGATGGTAGCATACTCAGGAGAGGGAGCTGCGAGGTACTTTGACAAGAAGGATGTAATAAAGCGCATCCACAGTGGAGAGGATATAGTTTGGACACCAACAATGTTAACTAATTCTCGTCCTTATTATTATGTGGATAACAAGGCCCCTCAAGAGTTGGAGTCAAATTACTTCATGAGCTTATGTTTAATTACCTCCCTTTGAGTTATGATAACTCATTCATCATCGAGCCATTTAGCCTGCATTGATTTGGTCGTCAATTTGGGTTTTACCAGAACGTCCCCGATTTTTTGGAGAATAATATCCATAGCACCTCTCTAAATGAAGGACTCGGATTTTGGAGGATTTTCACACTGTATCGGTCTATGTCACGTGCGGCTTTTCCCTCAAATGGGAGATCCTGTGGAGAAGCTTTTCTCCACCAATTATGTGTCTTGGTGGGAGAAAGTGCATGGGAAGTTTCTCGAGGATAATTTACAAGCTCTGGTAGATAATGTTAGGCTAAAATTTACTACTCCTTTAGGAGATGAAGATCAAGGTGATGGAAAGCCGCTCTCAAAAGTCAAAGAGCCACCTACTCCAATCCCAAAAGTAGTTATCCAACATAAGAAAAGGAAGCTTAAATCCTCAAATGCAGCTTTGAAAGAGGTGGTGTGCACTTCAATAGATATAGAGAAATACCCTCCAGTTCTTCCATTTAGCACGCGAGTTCCTCAAGATACAAGCCAGGGTACCAATGAAGATCCAAATTGGAAAAGGAAACGGCCTAACCCAGTAGAGATCATAGAGGTTCCAAGTGTTGATAGTCCCTCAAGAACGCATACAGCTTGTAACAAAGAGGTAAAATACAATCACCTCACCATTTTCCCTTCTTTTTGTTTGAACGAATAGCTTCACTAAAAATTACTTACTTTCTTTGCCTTTTCCTTATGCAGTTAAATGCCATTGGGCATCCAATGGTGTCCCCACATGACAAGCCGCAAGTGAGTGATCAATGTATTAGAGGGCCTACGTCTAAGGTGAAGTCGTCTTCAAAGGCATCATCTCTTCCTCGTGACAAAGCCCTAAAAAGACAAACTCCAAATGGGATAACTCAAATTCCACCAATGACAAATGCAACAGTATCTATTTTTGAAGGAAAAAGCATTGTCTTTAATCGCAAAAAGGAATTCATCTTGGGATTTTGGAAGGATATTTGCAATTGACTCTCCAAAACTCGTGCATAATTGTTTTCATCTTATAGGGAGCAAATCACTGAGATTTTTGAGGATATGAAAAGGGCAAATATTTTGGATCTTTCTTCATTAGAGTGTTTACTGGATTCTCTTTTCGAGCTTGATGCTTCACATGACCTAGAGCGATCCAATTTGGCTGATAAGACGAGTGAATATGAGAAGCTAGAGCTGATTTCCAAAGCTAAGGAGCGTCTCGAATCATTCAAACTTGAAGCAACTGAGAAAGTTAAGAAAGTTTCCTCTAGTGAAAAGAAACTGAATAAAGTTGTGAAGAAGTTACCTACATTACAACAAGAGAGGGAGAATTTCAAAGGTGTTATCGAAGCACCTCAAAAGGAGGTTAAAGAGATTCAAGCAAAATTTTCAGCTGCCGAGACTGAGGTCTCTTTATATGACAATGTAAATTTGCTGACTGTGATGATTAGGCCAATCTGGAGGAGAAGAAGAAGAACCTGAAGACTAGCTGTCAAGAATTGATCAACTACAAGTTCTATTTAGATTAGGCTATCAACATTATCTCCCCTTTTATCTTTATGTTAGATTGACCTAGTGGATATTTATTTTATCTTAAATAAGATTTTTTTCTCTTTTTCTTTACATTGTCCCACTTTTATCTTAGTCGCATAATTTTCAGCTTTATGCGCTTAAAAGATTCATATCTTGTCGTTGGAGAGTCCAAATAATGAATCATTTGATTTTTCAAAAATTAGACTTCAATATCTGAAACATATCCAAAACTTAGAATCAAACATCTTCAGAATCGCCCTAGATAATATTTTAAAACCAATTTTAGATTTCACCACGTTAAAAATTTCAGATCTGTGCAGTCTTACCAAAGAAAAATCATATATTGGTGTAGAAAAGCCAAAATCATAAACCGTTTGATTTTTTGGAAACTTAACGTATAAATCTATAACATATCCAAAATGCAAAATTTACTGCTTTAAGGATAGTTTTAGATAATAGTTCGAAATCAATAATAAATGTTGACACGATGACGATTTCAGATTTGCGCGACTTCACCAAAACTTGTGTACCTTGATGTAGGAATGTCGAAATCACAAACCCTTTGATTTCATGGAAACTAAACTTCAAAATCTAAAACATATCCAAAATGTAAAATTTAATGGCTTAAGCATAGTTTCGGATGATAGTTCGAGATCGACTTTGGTTTCTGATATGCCGACGATTCCAAATTAGCGCGACTTCACCAAAGTTTTTGTTTATTGGCGTGGAAACCTCGAGATCGCAATACTTTTTAAATTGCCAGAAATTGAAATTCAAGAGCTTCATTCTCACCAAATATCTTGGGTTCAAGTCTTACTGAATTTGAAATGTCGTGCCAGGTAATCTTCCTTCTTATACTTGTGGTCCCTACTGACGTCTTTCTTCTCTTCCCTTTTTTTTCTTTTTAGGGCAGTGAACGGATATGAAGACCAACAAACTTGAAAGTTATGCGAACATGAAAACGTAGCGAATCCCAGACTTCAATGCTAATACTTTGTAGCCTCCTAAAAGACTATAATCATTTTATTGAAGACACCAATTTACCATAGTGGCTTGCCCCCTTTAAATCAAATGAGATCTAAAGTTTAACAGAAGAATGGTATCTAAGATCGATTTTCAAGTGCTGATTGAATGCATTACATTCCATCGTACTTCATTCAGACAACGATTGCGGGATTATGTGTCTTTTGAACTTATGCGACTGAACTCAGAATGAAACTCTAAGATGCCTACGTAGCTCGGTGAAGAGGAGCAAGCCATACCGTTGTTCAAAATGAGTGATTTTTTTATTTTTTTATGTCCTAACTTTTGTCTAGGCCGCCTCTTTCGAGGTTTGCAACCTAGCGAACTTTTTTTTTTTTACTTTTTCTTAGGCCGCCTCTTTCGAGATTTTCAGCCTATCATACTCTTTTTTTTTAATATTTTTTTTAGTGATGGGCCGTACATATATTGGACTCATGCGGTCCAGGAGCATGCAGTTTAGGCTCGTGCGTCAAGGAGCGATGTAACTTCAAGAATAATACTTCTTCAAAAACTTGCCATTGATAGGGCCGATTCTCGTTCCATCTGCATCAACCAGCTTGTAAGCCTCACTTGAGTAAGCTTCTTGTACAACATATGGCCCATCCCATTTTGAAGTGAACTTCCTTACAGGTTTATGGGAAGTAATAATGGGTCTTCATACGGCAAGGACTTGATCTCCTACTTGAAAGGATCTCGGGCGAACTCTTTTATTGAAGGCGCGAGACAATCGAGCTTGATAACATTCGAGACTCTGTTGAGCTTCCAACCTCTTCACATCAAGAGCCTTTAATTCTGCTAATCGAAGTCGAGCATTTTCTTCATCAGTGATCCCTTCTTGAATAGCTAATAGTAATGAAGGTATTTGACACTCGAGTGGCAAAATGGATGTGACTCCATAAATGAGTGCATAAGGAGTCGCTTGTGTTGGTGTGCGGTGAGTTGTCCTATATGCCCACAGAGCCTCTTTCATACGGCCATGCCAATCCCGTTTGGATTTGGAGATGACTTTCTTTAACAAGTTGCATAGAATCTTGTTGAATTTCTCGGCTAGACCATTGGCGGTAGCATTGTACATAGAAGAGTTATGTTGCTTGAAGCCAAAGAGTTCACAAATCTTGTTCATCAACCTATTGTCGAACGGCTTGACATTATCCATTATTATGTAATGAGGAATTCCAAAGTGATATATAATGTTTACTCAGATGAAACTTGCAATATTTTCCTTCTTTACTTTCTTAAGAGCAACAACTTCAGCCCATTTTGAGAAGTAGTCAGTTGCAGCCAAGATGTATAGGTGCCCCCCAGAGGACTTTGGCAGTTGTCCAACAATATCCAATCCCCAAGCGTCAAACGGCCATGATGCAACAGACGGGTGCAATAATTCAGGAGGTTGATGAATAAAATCCGCATGGAATTGACAAGCCTTGCATCTTCGAGCATAGTCCAAGCAATCTTTTACCATCGTTGGCCAATAATATCCCATCCTTTTTATATGAAAGTGGAGCTTTGGTCCAGACTGGTGTGACCCATATACCCCCAGAATGTGCTTCTTGCAAAGCCTGGACTGCTTCATCCTCCCCTAAGCATCGCAAGAGTACTCCCTTGAATGACCTTCATTATAGAGTATCTTTGTAGTAAAGGAAGCGAGCTGCACGACGACGGATTTCAGTCCTTCTCCTCGGATTTTCTGGAAGTATCCCATAGCTTAAATAGTCAATGATGGTCTGTCTCCATTATTCCTTCTCAATTTCATAAATAGCGACAAGATGCTCGAGTTCATTTTCTTCACTTTCACCGTCTTTTGGCGTTGGTACTACCCATTTTTGGCAGATAGTAACTTGCGCTTGATCTGGCAAGGTTAACAATTAAGCTAGGGCAGCTAAAACATCAGCCTTCTTGTTTTCTTCCCTAGGCACATGTTGTATATTCACATCACCGAGCCACCCCATTAATGTTTTAGCGTAATCATTATATGGGTGTAGTTTAGGTTTCTTGACCTCGTAACTACCTAAAAGCTGGTAATGCTTGATACTCAGCAACGTTGTTAGAGCAGAGTTGTGTCAATGTAAAAGAGTAGGGCAGAACTTCACCTTGAGAGGTGACAAATAGTATACCAGCACCAGCTCCTTCGCGATGTGTAGCACCATCAAAGTACATCTTCCATGGAGGTTGAACTTCAATGACCATTGCATCCTCATCAGGTAGTTCATCAATTAGCTCCCAATCATCAGGTATAGGGTGATCTGCTAAGAAGTCTGCTAACACTTGTCCTTTTATAGCATGTACACAATTTCAAATTATTGAAACTGGAGGTACCACCTTGCTAGTCGATCACTAAGGATAGGTTTTGATATCACAAACTTGATGGGATTTTCTCTAGAAATAAGACAAATGACATGAGCTTAAAAATAGCGCTTCAACTTTTGGATTGATAAGACTAGTGCCAAACATAACTTGTTGATTAATAATTCAGCTCATTTGGTGTCATTATCCTACTCAAGTAGTAAAGGGAGTTTTCTTTCCAAACATAACTTTTCGATTAATAGTTTTGAGATAAATCTCCTAAGGTATGCTAGCTTTCCTTGTAGACTTTTCAATTCATGAATATCGTGAGGCTCGGGCTTCTTCAAAATGGCATCCACTTTGGCTTGATCAATTTTGATCAATTTTACTACCAAGTCGTCAACATAGAATTCGACATTCTTGTGGATAAGATCATCAAAAATATTCTGCATAGCCCTTTGGTAAATAGAACCAATGTTTTTCAAGCCAAAAGGCATTACCTTGTAGCAATAAATACCCTCGGGGTACGGAATGCAGTAAGTTCTTCATCTTTTGGCGCTATGCGAATTTGGTTATAGCCCGATGAACCGTCCATAAATGACATTGCCTTGTACCCAGTAGTAGCATCGATCATCTTTTCTGGAATAGGAAGATGGAATTTATATTTGGGACACACATTGTTGAGTTCTCTGAAGTCAACACACATCCGAATTTGGCCATTCTTATTCTTTACAGGGACAATACTTGAGACTCATATTGGGTATTTAACTTTGGTAATAAATCCAGCATCAATGAGTTTAAACCAAGTCCAGCCTAAAGCGCCTTTGGGCTTTCTTAACATGACGAGAGCCATTCTTGACTGTAAAGTGATGAACTGCCACTTTACGATCCAAGCCAAGCATCTCTTTGTAACTCCAAGAAAAGACATCCTTGAACTCCTTGAGTAACTCGATATAAGTGTTTTCTTCATCGATTGCTAGTAAAGCACTTAGGTATGTGGGCCTTGGTTCTTCATCTATGCCAAGGTTAACTTCTTTTAAGGCATCAATCGTTGTCTTCACCCCTTCTTCAAGTTCCGGGGGAGAATCTTTCGCATATTCATTTTCTTGATGGTCCCCATCATTGAAGGATATGTGATAACATGGTGAAACATCCTCCAATTTCCCGTCATCCTCCAATAGAGATGAAACATTGTGCTCGCCTTGTGCATTGACATGATACGAAGAACCCACACTTTCTTCGTCTTCATCACGTTGTTTAGTGTAGACCATAATGTATGGCTTCACCTTTAGTACCTCATCACACGAAACCATGAGTTTTGTTTGTCGCCTCATTCTAGAAGGAACCAGACTTTGGAAATCCTTAGAGATTTTTTGAATTTTGGGCGAAGCAGGTGTTCTTGTATTTTGATAATTTCTCTGGAACTTATTCCCTTTCTTTAATGGACCCAATTTCTCAAACCCGGAAGTCCTCACAGTTGATTTTCCAAGTTGATCAAAGACAGAAGGCTTGTTAGAAGCGGCAGGTTCATCTTCTACGGTGATATAATTTATGCTCGTCCTTCTTATGGAGATGCGCACTGGTGAAAGTTGCTTGTATCCCAAACCTTCACGTGGTTGCCTCGTCGCAGCTTCTGATGGGAGCTTTACTAACTTTGACGGCTCATTGGGATTGTATCCAGCTTTTGCAAATAGCGTGTAAGCGTTAGTATCAAAACCTTCATCTGTTCGCTTTGTAGGGAGTGGCACATTTTGCAAACGATTTTGGGCCGCAAACCCTGCATGTGGCTTTGAGGACAACTTTACTGCCTCAATTCATTTTACCGGAAGAGTTAACTCCTTTAGCATGTTAGTTTGGAGATTGGATGGTTCACCTTCTTCTTTCTTCCTTTTAGGGACATATTGGAGTGCAGGAGTTACTTTCTTGCCATAAGACACAATATCCCCTCTATAACATTTATTCGAGTTAGGTTGTACCTCCTCAGTAACAGCTTTGGCTTTACCTGCAGTCACCTCAGCTCTTTTAGTTGTGGGCTCATCATTCTTTCTCTTTATGACATCATCAGCTTTTAGCTCCTTCACAATGTGGCTCTTCAAGTAGAACTTTGCATCGGCGAAGTGTGACTCAGCCTCGGTGAATGGCTCATCATCAGCAACTATCTTCTTCTCGACTTCACCCTCGTAGTATTTTAAACATTGATGGTAGGTAGATGGAACTACTCTATTCTCATGTATCCAAGGCCTTTCGATCAAGACGTTGTATGAAGTCTTTGCATCGATCACATGCAGCCATGCACTTGATTGCATATCTTCAATGGTGATTCCCAACCTGATCGCACATATGGCTCTTTGCCCTCCTTGGTTGAATCCTTTAATCATCACACGACTTTACGAGAGTTCGTTCATGGGAATATCAAGTTCTTTCACAGTGTGAATTGGTAAGATGTTCACTGAGGATCCTCCATCAACCAAAATTTGATTTATCCTTTCATTGAGCATGTAGCTAACTAGGTACAAATGGCGGTTATGAAGAGTGTTACCTAGTAGAAGATCGTCATTTATGAACGTAATGTTTTCCTCACAAGCATTAACTTCTTGAGGAATAGACTCGATGAGCTTTTCCGAAGATGGTGCCGATGGTAGGTCATCACTCTTTTCTTCCCCTTTGTCAACATGTCAACAAGAGGAATCAATACCCTCATGGGAAATCTTCGTATTGAACCAACTTGGTAAGAACTCCTCCAAGGTCACTGGATGTCGTGGCTTTTGATGATGGTGTACCTCCACTTTTGCTTTTTTCAAATGCTTAACTGGATTCCATCTCCTTGGTCTTTTCACCATCATTTTCCTTATTGGTTGTTCTATTGATTCTTTTTGTGGGCTCCTTTTTGTGGCGCCTACGGCGATTCACCAACGTCCAACCTTCATCATCATCATGGTGGTCTACTTCAACTTTGTTATTGTCCAATAATTCTTCATCTTTGATTTCTTTAAACTGCATAGCTTATCTAGACTGAATGAGCCAAATGTGATAGAGATTTGGTTCGCACTTGCCTTCTCATCTTCAAGCACGATCTTCTTTTCACAGGCCAAGTCCATAACTTTGTCCTTGAAGACAAAGCACTTCTCTAGAGGGTGGCTTACAAGTCGGTGATATTTGTAGTAATTTGGGTCATTTGTTTTCCCAACTTCATTTGGCCGCTTCATCTCCAAAAGCTCAATAAGATTTAACTCGAGGAGTTCTTCAAAAATGGTTGGCACATCAGAATCCAGAAATGGGTACTCCTTCTCTTCCATTTCTTTTTTGGCTTATCTTGAAAAGAAGTGGATTTCGTACTCTACTTCTTGCTCACCTTCGTTGTGAACTTCACATGTGATGTGTTGACATTCATAGCTTCGTTGTTTTCAGACTTGGGTGCAAACTTGCTCCATTTACTGACTTCTTGCTTGTTGTTCCCTTTGTGAGGCTCATAGATAGGCAGCCTTTCGCTTCCAGCGGAGGCCATGCTTAACTCCATATCATGGGCACGAATCGCAAGTTCTTCAAATGAGCTGGGCTTGATACCTTGCAAGATGTAGTAGAGTCCCCAATGCATGCCTTGTATGCACATCTCTATGCCCGAAGCTTCACTAAGCATGTCTTTGTAGTTGAGGCTTGCATTCCTCTAACGATTGATAAAGTCGATAACTGGTTCACCCTTTCATTCTATCATACTCACAATATGTCTCCTGATATAAAAGCGATTGAGGAATTCTTGCTCTAGTTTATCCCAGCTATCAACAGATCCAGCCTCGAAGTCTGTGTACCAATCAAAAGCATTTCCTTTTATTGAGCGTACAAACTTCTTGACGAGGTAATCTCCATAAGTCCCAGCATTATTGCATGTCTCAACGAAGTGCGCCACATGTTGCTTTGGATTGACTTTGCCATCAGACTATTGAAATTTTAGAGGTTGATAGCTAGAATGCATCTTCAACATATCAATTCATGAAATGCACGGCTTTGCGTAGGTAAAGGAGGACTTGGAAGCAACTTCATATTTGTTTTTATAGTCTCTTCAATGAACTCCTTTAGTTGATTGATTGGAGTCATCCCTTCCGAAAAGACTGGAATTTCCTTAGTGGATGTAATTTGTCGTGGGGGAGGATCAATCTCTTGAACTTCTAGGAGTTTTTCAGGTGCATGGGTGGATTCTTCTTCTATCAAGATTCCCACCCTGTCTGTTAGCTTGTCAATTCTAGCATCTTGATTTTGCATGCACTTGGTCAAGCTAGCGATTGCTTTCTTCAATTTTCCCAACTGCTCTTCCACATATGAAGTGTTTGTCACCATGGCTTGCATGGTTGTTGTAGATGATGAGTAGTAGCATGGATTGTCACACAAATTGATTCTCGAATGGCTCACGCTATGCGGTGTAAGTGTGGAAGATTCATCACTTGAAATATTATCATCTTCCTTCACAATAGAGTTCTTTGATCCGTAGAGGTCAAGCAGAGCTAGAGTTTTCTTGATTTTTTTAGCAATATCGCTTCCTCCTTCGGATTCATTCGTATAGGATCTTGCTCCTTTTGAGGATGAAGATCCAAAAACAGGGGTTGATACGAACGACACTTGGAGTGCTTGTTGTCCCAAAGAGCTTGCTTTGCTCCTCGTAACGGGTCCAAAGCTTCCAAAGGTAACATCGAGGATGCCTTCCACATCAGCATAGAACCTGGAGTTAGCAGCCTTGGTGGATGTTGATCTGGAGTTGATTTTCTTTGAAGCCATTTCGACGTTCTTGAACTTTGGTGATTGAAAAGTTGAGATGAGAAGTAGAGATTGTCCCACTGGGTGTGCCAGAATTTGTAGACAATAAATTTGCGTCGAGAAAATATAATCAAGAGCAAAACAATATTGCAACAATCGTAGTATTTGATTTCAAATAATATGAGTGTATAATCTCTATGAATCCTCTGATTCTTCTTTCCAATAGTAAATAAATCCAAGGGCCTTTGAGCTTGATCTTAAATCTATATTTGTTGCCACGGACGTTGATCTTGGATTCAACTAGCACGAACTTTGATTTGAACTCGTACTCCTTGAATCTTGATTTGTTCTTTATTCTTGAGCTTGAACTTGATTTGTTCTTCGTTCTTGAGTTTGAACTTAATTTCTTGAACTTGAACTTGATTTCTTGAACTTGAACTTAAACTTGATTGCTTGAAGCTTGAAACTTGTAGAGAAATTTGTGGCGTTTGATCCACGAGCTCTCTCTTGCTTCTTGTTACTATTCTTGTGTCTTTTCTGGGTTATGAACATCCCTATTTATAGTTGTGGGATGAAAGAGTTATGATAAGAACAAACTCTTTCCGACCAATCAAATCGAAGTGTGACAAGGTCGCATTTGATTGGCCAGAACATGTCACTTGCACACGTGGCACGGTTTCATTGGCCCTTTAATTTGATTTGGCATGCCTAGTCATTTTGACACGTGGCACAATCCTATTGGCTCTTCCGTTTGACTTGGCGTGCCACGTCATTTGACGCGTGGCACCAAACTGAGCCTCTAGGAAGATGACATCTTGGGCTTAATGATGTGTGCTCATCACTTTAGCCTAATTAAATGGGCTAGCCCAATAGATTAAGACTCATTTATTTAATCCATATATATTGAACTTATACAAATAATTCAATTATATTAGCCCATAATATTTATTTTGACCAACATATCTTGAATTTAAAATATAATCCAAATTATTTTATGAATTTAGTTTTAATATAATTTATATGCCTACATAGATGTTCAAAAATACGAAAGGAATTTTTGAAAAGGTTGAGGTGACCAAACTTCAAAGATGTTTGAGTCCATTATTCAATAGTCAACACTTGAAAAGAATAGTCTTAAAGTTCTCTTGGTGACAAAAACAAAAAACAAAAAAGTTTTTTAATTTTCAGGTGAGGTCTTTGGTGGTCTGGTGGGCTCCTTTCCTCCTTCAAGGAGAGGATTAAGGGAGGATTTATAGTCCATATTATGGATAAGTGAACATATGGGTTTTTTCTGTCCCTAAAATTAATCTAATATTATCTGTTAATTTTCATATTTCAAAAAGTCTGAATGATGTATTTGATTAAATACTAAGTTATTTACCGTAAAAAATAAGGATTTATTACCTCTTAATACTTTAATAGTGCGTTTATGTTCTAGAAATCTCAAATTCACTTCTTTATAAAGTATGAGAGCAATCCCAAAAAAAATAGCAAAGAAAAAAAAAAGGTTTTAAAAGTTCTGAATCATTGTATCTTTAAAGCTATTGGTGAAGGGGGATGTGCCTTATTTTAATTAACATTTCTTAAACTTTAGACTGAAAACTTGCCACCTCAATACAAACCGCGTCGTATAACAGGAAATATCACCTAACAAGAACATCATCCATTGTCTTCTTCTGTTACTAAGTTTGCGACAATATCTCTTAGACCTACGACTCAAAAAACGACTCAAAAAATTTCGCACTTTAGAAACCGACAGTTGAATACATTAATTTATACCACATGAACGTCCAAACGTGCTGAATCTCCAGTGGTTGCTGCTAGCTTGATGCGTTACACTTCACGATAAAAATATAAAATAAACAAAAATAGAAAATCACCCTATCCGAACACTAATTTTTATCTACTTTGTCCTACATTCAAATATTTCTTTTCAAACCCTCTGAAACAGCATGGAAGCTCCCTCCAATTTATAGTTCTCTAACACATTAGAAATGATGCTTGTTCTGACTTTTAATTAGTCCAATACATGCCTATATATACACTTAACTTGATCACACTTAAGACAAGCTAAATCTATTAGCATTATTAAAACATTTAGCTATATGGAAGAGAACAACAATACTAGCAAGCCTAGTAGAAGGGGTGGCGTTACATCACCTTATAGAGGTGTTAGAAAAAGGAAATGGGGGAAATGGGTGTCCGAAATTCGTGAGCCAGGGAAGAAAACGAGAATATGGCTAGGGAGTTTTGACACATCAGAGATGGCTGCCGCTGCGTATGATTCAGCTGCATTGCACCTTAGAGGGCATGCAGCAAAGCTAAATTTTCCAGAGTTGGTCGATTTTCTCCCTAAACCAGCAAGTTGTAGCCCTGACGATATACGTTTTGCAGCTCAAGAAGCTGCACTAAAAGTCAAGAGAAATTCTGAGGAGATGGCAAGTTCAAGTGCAACTAATAATTTAGCACCAGTAACCATAGGACTATCTCCAAGTCAAATTCAAGCTATTAATGACTTCCCAATGGATTCACCAAAAATGTGGAGTGACGTGACTAGAGAATATGTTGGAGAAGAGACAATGATTAGTTGCAACGATTATGAAATGAGTGATTATGAAGAAATGGATGATTGCCTTTGGGATTCCTGAACGAACTGACTACAGATTCGAAAAGAAAAAAAAGAATTGCGTTTTATCTTAATATAACGTGTGCTATTATATTAAACAAACATTGAGAGTGTGATGTTTGTACTAATTAATTTCCATGGTGTGCCATTTAACTTTCTTATTGATTGGTGTCAATAGAGATGAACAAATGCCTAATTGGCTTTGTTCTTTAAGGTTGTCCTGGAGCATCAAAATGGTTTGGTTTTTTGACATCTCTTTTTGTGTTGCTCCACTAATATTGTAGTGAGTGAAGCAGTGGCGGAGCCAGAATTTTCGGTAAGGGGTGTCAAAATATATAAAAGTAAATATATCAAAAAATTAAGAGGAGTCAATACATAGTATATATATATATACATATAATTTTTTTACCTATCTATACAATGTATTTTTCCCGCGAAGGAGTGTAGGTGGCTCCGCCACTGGAGTGAAGGAAGCTTCTTCTAATGTACTGTAATACATAGTTGATTTGCCCTAATAAAATATTAACTGGATATTATTTGTGTGATGTCTATTTCTTGTATGATTATCTTTTTATTTATTTATTTTATTTCACTATCCACTACAGGACCATTCTATTTATAAAAAGAATTCACTAAAACAAGATTCTCGGACAAGGGACCCAAGATTCATTTGCTATATTTTATTACAACATTGACAAGTATCTAAGAACCCTATAAAGGAGAATATTCTAACCTTTGGTTTTACTCTGTTTTCTCCATTAATTTGCAATTTTTCTTTTTCTTGTCGCAGGTATTTAAGAGCTTAGTCCAATTAGGCTCTTTCGGGCTGTACTAACTACTAATACCAACACTTCGTACTCTCAAGCTTTATTAAATTAACTTGGAATTATTAAGAGCAGCGACTTATTATGTTTGTTAATTCGTGGTCTCGATCTTAAAGGGAGAAAAAAAAATTGTGCATATATCTCAAATAGTAAAAGTTAAACGTTTTAGTTTTATTAATTTTTTTTTTTTTTTTTTTTAAAAAAAAAAAACATTATAGTCAATTTCACGGAGAATCAAATTGAAAGTTGCACGAGAATAGTTCTCACACTTGAACCTTGGGCGAGACACTCAGAAGAGGTAAAGATGTCTTAAGTAATTTTTGTAATTTGATTATCTCGTCTTAGTTCGCAAGTGTATAAACCCATAGTTTGATGACTTCCTACTATATCATATAGTTACTCTTGTTCCCTTTAAGTTGAATTTTACGAATCTAGAATTTGAGTTAAGTTTGTATGGCAAACAGTATTTATTGCTTCTTCTTTTTTTCAATTCACATACTAGCAGTATGTTTCTCGGTCACGAGAGATTTTATTGGTGGACCTCTAGCCAGAATGTCCCATCGATCACAAGGTGGATCGAAAAGTTCCATCGGCTGGGTGGTAATTGGGCCAAATGGGCCATTTGAAAGTGGAGGAAGCCCGATATTTGGATAATTGTGGGCCATTCTCTTGGTCCAACTAGAGGGCCCATCCAATTTCTTAACCCGTAGTTTCACAATTTGCAAGTATCACTATGTAATTTCTTCGAGGTTGATCAACAAATCCTAGGACTTGTTGATCGCTTAAGATGTTGGAAAAATAACTAACAATATTGATAATGCACGAAAAGGGAATAGAAACAACCTATGGAAAAACGTTGTGTCGTAGCGTAAGCATTACCTTGAAAGCGATTTCGGTCCGACCATGATGCAAAATGCAAAATGCTCTAAGGTTTCACACAACTTTTAAACGCATGCACTCGTGGTTGAAAGTTTAGAGTTTGCACTCCGAAATACGTGTACGCATGGTTAGAAGTTTGGAGTTTGCACAAACACAAATGCCCAGAAACGGAATTGAGAAGAATAACTTTAGACACAATGAGAGAGATAAAATTATCAAGGAAATTAATATGTATCTTGTATACGGTTATTACTATTTGACCGAGACCGGGAGATTGCATCGAAGGACGGCCTCATAATAGAACAGACTAAATCACGAGGACTAGGTACCGAGTTTAGAACCAAGGTACCTGTCGAGATCGAGGCTAGTAGCGATCGAAGCCAAACGAGACAGACATCGAGCAAGATCGAAGATAGCACAATAACAGAAAGGCGAGATATCCGTGACTGGTCAAGGATCACGACGTAAACCTCAGTGACTGATCGAGGATCATGGCGTAAATCTCGGAACGGATCAAATCAGAAATGGTTAATTAGCTAATCATGGGATTTTCTTCTGTAATTAGAGTTATACCATAAGTAGAACTCCTCTATTATATAAAGGAGAATATTAACCATTTGTAAGACACATTGTTCTCGCATAAAAAAGCCAATATAACACTCTCTCTTTAACTTATACTCTCATGTTCATCATCTTGCTTTATTTTTAATTGCTTTGGTATCAATCAGTTCAAGGGCACCCTAGCTCAAGGGTTGAATTCCGTTTCAACACTGGCTTGCTTTACTTTATAGCTCATTTCTGTTATTAATCTTCATATTTATCAATTGGTATTAAGTGAAATCACGTATTCTTAGAACCATATTATAAGTTTAATTGTTATCCAATTTTAAGGAAAATAGTTTGGCGCCCAGCGTGGAGCTAAGAATAATAGTGATTGCTTAATCCTAATTTCGGTAACACACACTGCTTTACACTTGTTCTCGTAAGATTCTTAATTTTCAGGATAAACATGTCAAACTCACAAGTAACACCTACACATGGTGACAATGGCCTCGGAGTTCACGGGGAAAATGACAATATAGCCGCCCCAGGAATCGAGGTGCCTCAGGCTGACCTCGAGGGAGCACCAACTGCAAATCCCGTCGATGTCAGTTCACATGTTGCCCTAAATGCAAATTTGGGCGTTGATCCCGAAGGTAGTGTACGTATGGAAGTTCGATCAGGGGGTCGAGGTATGCATGGCGGAAAAGACGGTGGAGTTAGACTCCAATTGATATTCAAAATGTTACAGGCTCAACAAGTCGCTATAGCACAACTATAAAATCAGCACCGAACACCGAGTAGGATCGAACCAGAAGTCGTCCACAAAACCGAGCATGTGCCAGAAAGGTCGAACGCCAACGAATCGGGGACTGACTCCGCTATTATGAAAATGTTCGAGGAGCTCACTAAACGGATTGAATCAGGAGACAAGAAAATTGAGGAAAATGACAAGAAAGTAGAGACATACAACTCTCGGGTTGACCAAATACCGAGGGCACCGCCGATTCTAAAGGGTATGGATTCAAAGAAATTCGTACAGAAGCCTTTCCTTCCAAGTGCAGCTCTGAAACCCATTCCGAAAAAATTCTAAATGATAGAAATTCCTAACTATAATGGGACCACCGACCCTAATAAGCATGTCACTTCTTATACCTGCTTAATAAAAGGGAATGACTTGGAAGACGATGATATTGAATCTATTTTACTGAAGAAATTTGGAGAATCCTTATCGAAAGGAGCTATGATATGGTACCACAATTTTCCGCCTAATTCTATCAATTCCTTCGCCATGCTTGCAGACTCCTTCGTAAAGGCACATACCAGAGCAATAAAGGTTGCAACTAGGAAGTCGGACCTCTTCAAGGTAAAACAAAAAGACAACGAAATGCTGAGGGAATTCGTATCTCGATTCCAGATGAAACGCACGGAACTACCACCGGTCACAGACGATTAGGTTGTTCAAGCCTTTACTCAGGGTTTGAACGAACGAAGTTTGGTGGCATCACGACAGCTAAAGCAGAATTTAATTGAATATCCAGTGGTAACCTGGGCCGATGTACATAATTGGTATCGGTCAAAGATCAGGATTGAGGATAATCAATTGGGAACCCCTTCCGGTTCCGTTTATCAAAACAGGCCCATCGGCAGAACTCAAAGGGATATCGATAGAGAACCCCGGCCGAATAGAGATCGGTATCAACAATACAATGCAGATCGTAGGAACAACGGCCTAGGATGCAATCCCATCCAAAATGATTGAAGGAACGATCGAGGACAGAGCTCTCAAGGGCTCGTGAGAAAAAGTGGCTTCGATAAACATGTCGGTCCCACATAAGCACCACAATTATCGGAATACAACTTCAGCATCGATGTATCAGGTATTGTGTCAGCCATTGGGAGAATCAAAGATACTAGATGGCCCAGACCCCTACAAACTGATCCATCCCAAAGAAACCCCAATAAAATATGCAAATACCATGGTATACATGGTCATAAAACCAAAGATTGCAGGCAACTAAGGGAGGAGGTGGCCCGTCTATTCAACGAGGGACACCTTTGTGAATTCTTGAGCGACCGAGCTAAAAACCATTTCAGATACAGGGATGCAAACAGGAAAAACGAGCAAGAAGAACCTCAGCACGTGATTCACACTATCGTTGGCGGGGTTGATATTCCACAAGGGCCCGTGTTCAAACGCCCAAAAGTATCAATCACCAGGAAAAAACGAACTCGTGACTATGTGCCAGAAGGCACTTTATCATTCAATGATGAGGAAGAAAAAGGGATCTCACAACCCCACAATGATGCTTTGGTAATTTCTATCCATATGAATAAAATTCAGATTAAATATATTTTAATTGATCGAGGAAGCTTGGCCAATATTATTCGATCGAGGGTCGTGGATCAGCTCGGCCTACAAGATCAGATCGTACCCGCAACTCGGATTCTCAATGGCTTCAACATGGTGAGTGAAACAACTAAAGGTGAAATCATCCTACTAGTAAATGTAGCCGGAACTATTCAAGAAATAAAGTTCCATATGATCGAGGGCGATATGAGATACAATGCACTGCTCGAAAGACCATGGTTTCACAACATGAGGGCGGTCCCCTCAACCCTTCACCAAATGTTGAAGTTCCCAACACCAAATGGAGTAGAAACGGTGTATGGGGAACAACATGCTGCCAAAGAGATGTTTGCAGTCGACGAAGTAATAGCTGTATCGGTACTTTCGTCAATAAAGGGATCGGAGTCCAAAGGAGAACAGGAAGCTAAATAGCAATCACAGCCACCAGCCTTGACTCAGTCGGAGAAGAAAGAAACGGACGAGGGCGATGGATACTGGACCCCTCGATCCTTCATAATCCCCGAGGATTTCGACGCCACTAAATCGACAGTTGAAGAGTTGGAGCAAGTCATACTGATCGAGTATCTACCCGATCGAAAGTTATACCTGGGTATAGGGTTAACCCCCGAACTCAGGGAAAAACTCATTAAATTTCTTATCAATAATATGAATTGTTTTTTTTGGTCCCACCTAGATATGACAGGAATCTCACCGGAGATCACTACACATCGACTGAGCTTGGACCCGAAGTTCCGCCCAGTAAAACAAAAGAGAAGGCCTCAGTCTGAGGTAAAACATGCATTCATCAAGGACGAGGTAACCAAACTTCTCAAAATAGGATCCATTCGGGAAGTAAAATATCCTGAATAGTTAGCAAACGTAGTCGTAGTCCCTAAAAAGAGAAATAAACTTAGAATGTGCGTAGACTATAAAGATTTAAATAAAGCATGTCCTAAAGACTCTTTTCCTCTGCCGAATATCGATCGCATGATCGATGCCACGGCCGGCCACGAGATTCTTAGTTTTCTCGATGCCTACTCCTGGTACAACCCGGAGGATCAGGAAAAGACTTCGTTAATCACTAAGTACGACACTTATTGTTATAATGTAATGTTGTTTAGACTAAAAACTATTGGTGCCACTTATCAACACTTAGTAAATCGAATGTTCGAAGAACAAATAGGTAAATCAATAGAGGTTTATATTGACGATATGCTAGTTAAGTCCCTGCGAGCAGAGGACCATTTGACACATTTGCAGGAGACCTTCGATATACTAAGGAAATACAACATGAAACTCAACCTAGAGAAATGTGTATTTGGGGTCAGCTCGGGCAAGTTTCTCAGCTTTATGGTATCAAATCGGGGGATCTAACCCCGATAAAATCAAGGCAATTGAAGATATCACAACCGTGGACAATGTTAAGGCCCTACAAAGATTAATAGGGCGCATAGCCGCCCTAGGCCGATTCATATCGAGGTCTTTAGATAGAAGTCACAGGTTCTTCTCACTGCTCAAAAAGAAGAACAATTTTGCATAGACCCCAGAATGCCAACAAGCATTGGAAGAATTAAAGCGGTACCTCTCCAGCCCGCCACTACTTCATACTCCGAAAGCGGACGAGCAACTCTACTTGTACTTAGCAGTCTCAGAAATTGCGGTAAGTGGGGTCCTAGTTCGAAAAGAGCAAGGTACGCAATTTCCTGTTTACTATGTTAGTCGAATTTTAGGTGAGGCCAAGACCCGGTACCCACACTTAGAAAAATTATAGCCTGCCATAATAAGCACCTCTAGGAAGTTAAAACCATATTTTCAGTGTCACCCGATCTGTGTGGTGACTACTTATCCCCTTCGCAATATTTTGCATAAGCCCGAACTTTCATGTCGGTTGGCCAAATGGGCCGTCGAGATTAGTGGGTATGATATCGAGTATCGACCAAGTCTCAAATCTTAGCAGACTTTGTGGCCGACTTTATGCTATGCCTCGTACCTGAGGTCGAAAAGGAACTATTATTAAAGTCGGATGCATCATCGGGGGTGTGGACCCTCTTCACAGACGGCGCTTCGAACGTGAAGGGGTCCGGACTAGGCATCGTTTTGAAGCCACCCACAGGTAATACAATTAGACAAGCTATCAAAACTACCAAGTTAACTAACAATGAGGCCGAGTATGAGGCCATGATTGCAGGTCTCGAGCTAGCTAAAGGTTTGGGAGCAGAAGTCATTGAGGCCAAATGTGACTCCCTGCTTGTGGTAAACCAAGTCAACAGAACCTTCGAGGTTCGATAAGATCGAATGCAGAGATACTTGGACAAACTACATGTGACTCTACATCGGTTTAAATAATGGACCCTACAGCATGTGCCTCGAGAACAAAACAGCGAGGCCGATGCCCTCGCAAATTTGAGGTCATCAGTCGAAGATGACGACATTAGCTCGAGGACTGTCGTAAACCTTTCAAGGTCAGTAATCGAAGAAGGCCACACCGAAATCAACTCCACAAATCTGGCCTGGTATTGGAGGAACAAATATATCGAATACCTAAAGATTGGGAAGCTTCCATCGGATCCTAGGGAATCGAGGACTCTACGTACGAAGGCCGCACGATTCACATTGGCCGAAGACGGAACACTATATAGAAAGATATTCGATGGACCATTGGCAATATGTTTAGGACCAGGAGATACCGACTACGTACTACGAGAAATCTACGAGGGCACATGTGAAAATCATTCTGGTGCCAAATCATTGGTTCACAAAGTCATCAAAGCAGGATACTATTGGGCCAATATGGAAAAGGATACAAATGAGTTTGTTCGAAAGTGCGACAAATGTCAAAGGTATGCACCGATGATTCACCAACCCGGAGAGCAACTTCACTCGGTCTTATCCCCATGGCCATTCATGAAATGGGGAATGGATATCGTCGGCCCTCTACCATCGGCCCCAGGTAAAGCTAAATTTATTTTGTTTATGACTGACTATTTCTCTAAGTGGGTTGAAGCACAGGCTTTCGAGAAAATTAGAGAGAAAGAAGTCATAGATTTCATCTGGGACCACATTATATGCCGGTTCGGGATGCCTGCCGAGATCGTATGAGACAATGAAAAGAAATTACTCGGCAGCAAAGTGACAAAGTCTCTTGAAGATCACAAAATATGTCGACGCCATATCATCCTAGTGGGAACGGACAAGCCGAATCGACAAACAAGACCATCATTCAAAATCTAAAGAAAAGATTGAACTACGCTAAGGGAAAATGGAGATAAATATTGCCCGAAGTCCTTTAAGCGTATCGAACAACATCAAAATCCAGTATGGGGGCAACACTGTTCTCTTTAGTATATGGCGTCAAAGCTCTGATCCCAATTAAAGTCGGGGAACCTAGCGTCAGGTTTCGATATGAAATGAGAGAGTCAAATCATGAGGCTATGAATACAAGCCTCGAATTGCTAGATGAAAAACGTGAAGTCGCCTTCATTCGGATGGCCGCACAGAAACAACGGGTCAAAAGGTACTACAATCGAAGAGCCAATCTTCGACACTTTAAAATTGGGGACTTAGTTCTGAGGAAGGTCACCCTTAATACTCGAGACCCAAACAAAGGAAAACTTGGCCCGAACTGGGAGGACCATATCAGGTCCTCGATATCATCGGAAAGGGATCCTACAAACTTGGCACGATGAACGACGAACAGTTTCCAAACAATTGGAATATATCACTCCTCAAACGATATTACTGCTAAGGTACGACCTTCTCCATTTTCATTTATATTTTGTACTAACCATTTGCAGGTGTTCAAACACAAAGTCTTTAGGTCTGAAAGCATGCGTTGCACTCTTTTTCCTTAGACCGATTTTTGTCCCAAATGGGTTTTTTCCGGCGAGGTTTTTAACGAGGCAACCATTGTTCGTGCTGACTTAGAGCAATTCAACAGTATCCAAGGCTCCTTTACAATCAACCTCGAATACTGGGGGCATCACCCTCAGACAGGAAAATACTTCGTGCCGACAAGGTCTCGATAGGAAAATTTTATAAGGGTCAAACGGTCGAACGAACCATGCCCATGTAGATTACTCGAGCCCTAATGGAAAACATGTACGCATGTTAATCTATTGAAAAAAGTATTTTTCCTTGCCAGATATTTCATGCCTTAGAGAAAATTTTACTTTACAATGTCATGCTTGTGATCTGTTGTGGAAACTGACTTAAGGGCCGGTCACAACTAAAGTTTGAACAATTGACCCCGCACTTGGGGACTGCCATCCAAAAAGTCGACATGATCGAATTACTAAAACCTCGAGATCGTAAGACCTTAAAAAAGTCAATCCTCGATCTTATAGGCCACGACCACCCCACTCGGGGACTGATACTTCGAACAAGTGAGAAGTATAACAGGGTAAGAAGCCCAAAAGGCTAACCAACAAGCCCAAAAGGCTAACCCCAAGATTAAGGCTACAACCAAATTAACACGGTTCAGAGACATCCGATTTTCGTTATAAAATAGGCCTTCGAATATTTTCATAAACCGGTTAAAAAGGCAACCCTCGGCTGAATTACTAAGGGTATCGATAATATCGACCCTTGAAAACCGTAATGGGTACAAAGTCATTCGAACTCTCGAACAAATTCTTTATTTTATGCTAAGGCATTACGAAATAAAGGGTCTCGATAATATTGACCCTTGAAAATCCTAATGGGTACGGAACCGTTCGAACACTCGAGCAAAACCCTTATTTCATGCTAAGGCACAACCGATTTTATATGATCAAACAATAAACCTTTCAAGCCGAAAAGGGGGAGAAAGCCATTCTTTTTACTATGGTTGTATCGGCCTAATTCAAGAGCCTAAAGGGCCATTTATTTTTGAGTTCGAGAAATCATCCTCACTCAATAAAACCTATGGGTCACCCTACTCCGAGTTCGAGCAAGTACTCACTCGATTATAAAAACTACACTAGTCCGACTTCAATCAAATTGCCTAAGCCTCGAACTTATGAACAAATTTTTCATAAGGCATGAATGAAACAAAATTTTCACAAGGCAGAAAATGAAATAAAGACAAGTCAGAAAGCAAAGAGATCTTTATATATGTGAGAATATTTACAAGGTCCGATCAGGATCCTACACAAAAGATCAAAAGTGAAAAATCCTAAGGTTCCTAATTTTCTCCGGGGGCAGCTTCTTCTCTATCGAGGTCCTCCCCGCTCCTGGACCCACTCTTACTCTCTGCGTCATCGTCATCATCGGAGGAGGCCAGAGCTCCAGCATCAGCTTCACGCTCTCTAGCCTTTATTATCTCGTCAGGATTTTTCCTCGAGTGTGGATCTCCTCGAGGGTTCCCCTCCGAGATTGGCATTTGGCAAGTTCAGCAATCCAATGTGCTCGGGTTTGAGTGGTCTCGGCTGCCTCTCTCGCTTGCACTTGAGCGGCTTCAGCATCGGCCCGATAGATGGCCACGATCACCTCTGCCTCGGCCTTTGTCTTTTCGGATTAGGACTTGGCCTTTGCAAGTTCGGAAGCCAACCGAGCCTCGAGCTCCTCTATTTTCTTTGCCTGAATTGAGCTTTTCTCCTTCATGCCTCGAAGCTGACTTTTGGTCGATGACAATTGGGATAAAGCAGTCTCTTTTTCTACAGCAAAGCGGTCCATGCCTTTTTTCCACCCCAAGGTCTCCGCCTTCATCATATTGACCTCCTCGTGGAGCTGCTCGATCCTTTCGACCTTCTGTTGCAGCTGTGAGATTGAAATATTAGCCACCATTCTCGAATCGAGCCCATGAGCTTTTAAGATTTTCATTACCTGCACGATTAGGTCGGTCTGATCTTGGTGAGCCTTGGCCAACTTGGCTCGGAGGTCCTTGGTCTCCTCTTCTTTTTTCCCACAGAGAAGTTTAAGGGCATTTTTCTCCTCCCCGGGCCCTCGGAGGTCGGCCTCATACTAACTCAGCTCAGCTCGAGACCGAGAAAATTCTCCCCGATGAAGTGCTCAAGCCTACGCAGAAAGAAGAAAAGAAGTTAGACAGGAAGAAACAATGAACACAAGGGTAACACTAACAAGGGAAGTTAAGGCTTACCCGATTCAGAGCTTGCTGTGCTTCGAAGTCGCTCAGGCCGGTAGCATCTTCGACCTCAGTAAAGTAATCACGGAAGGGATCCTCCCTTCCGTGGGCTCCTTCGATGGAGAGGGTTTTCAAGGCCCTCTTGAATCATCTCCTCGGAAATTGAGGGGAGCATCGAGGAACCTCCAATTTCTATTACCCCAAGTGGATCACTTGGGGAATTCTCTCCATTTCGAGGGGACTCGAGACCAGCCCCTACAACCGTACCTACCGTTGGCTCATTATGGTGGGAGGCATCTTCAATCCTCGATGACTCGGGGACTTTGCCCAAGTCTCCTACTGAGACCCCCTCATCTAGAGATGGAGTCTCTGCAGTCTTCACCGATTCAATGGATTTTGGGGCCTTGGTGCTCATTCCCACTCAGGCCACCAACCCGAAGTCGTCTTCTTCCTCTTCTCCGTCTTCATCCCTTAGACGGTGAACAAAGTCTTCGGTCAGGAGGATGATGTTCTGCCTCGGCTTAGGAGCCACCTTCTTTTTAGGTACTGGATCCTCGGAGGTTGAGGTATTTTTCCTCTTTTTGTCCTTCGCCAATTTCGGTGCCAGGATCGAAGTCTCCTCACCAGATAAGGGCCTCATGACAGCATCTTTTCCAAGGCATGTATAAAAGGAAATTAAGTAAGAAATGTTTTAAAAAAATCATCAAAAACGTAGAAAAGGGGCTTACCATCTAGGAATTGCACCGGGCATCAGAGCGATCGCTACATCACGGAAAAGGATATCGATGAGAAGAAGCAAAGGAGCAAAATAATAAATAGGAGCTAACAAGGGGATTGTACTTACGCTTCATATTCCATTTCTCGGGAAATGGCATCTTCTCGGCCGGGATTAGGTCAGAAGTCCTCACTCGAACGAACCGGTCCATCCAGCCTCGGTCCTTGTCCTCGTCTATGCTCGAGAACAACACTTTGGTAGCCCGACGTTGGAGTTTTATTAACCCTTCTCGATAGAGGCAAGGGCTGTACAACCTGATAAGGTGGTCGAGGGTGAAAGGCATCCCCTCGACTTTGTTCACAAAGAATCGGAGCAGAATAACAATTCGCCAAAAGGAAGAATGGACTTGGCCTAGGGTTATTTGGTATTGACGGCAAAAATCAACGACAACGAGGTCGAGGGGGCCCAGCGTGAAAGGGTAAGTATAAACACTTAGAAACCCTTCCACATGGGTGGTGATGTCCTCTTCGGGGGTCGGGATCACCACCTCTTTGCTCTCCAGTTGCAGTCTTTCTTCACCTGCTTAAGGTATCCCTCAGTTATCGAGCATATATACCTCGACACTGGCTCGCATCGACCGGGAATCGATGATGCTTTATCGGTCTTAAAGTCGGAGGTGAGGATGCACCCCCTGGGAACACACTCTTCAGAGCGCGGCTCCACCGGTGTTTTATCGCCGGCCGGCCGTAGTGAAGAAGCATTTTCCTTTTGAGGAACAGTTTTTTACGTTTTCGCCATTTGGATTTGAAGTTAAAATTAGATGGAGATGATAAGATTTGGTTTTCTAAGAAGAGGTTAGCAGTGAGAATCGTAGATTTGCAGATGAAGAACTTAGAAGATGTAAAAAGCTTTGGAGATTGGAAATTTGAAAGTAAAAGTTCAAAATGGTAAAGAGAGGAGCTATTTATAGATTTCACAACGACGGTCCAAAATTGGCGGTGCCGACCATCGACTGACGTGCATTTAATGCCTTGGTAACTGTACAGACGGGACGTTTCAGTCACTTCCGTCGCTTACATCACGAGGATGACGTCATGACAGGTCGAGGTAGAAACATCGAAGGCTCAATTCGTTTCTTGTCATTACACTCCAAAATAACGAGGGGACTATCTGTATACGATTAAAACCGGGCCCACCCGATTTTACTATTTGACCAAGACCGGGAGATTACATTGAAGGATGACCTCGTAATGGAACAGACTAAATCACGAGGACTAGGTACCGAGTTCACAACCGGGGTACCTGTCGAGATCGAGGCTAGTAGCGATCGAAGCCAAACGAGACAGACATCGAGTAAGATCGAAGATAGCACAATAACAGAAAGGCAAAATATCCGTGACTGGTAGAGGATCACAACGTAAACCTCGGTGACTGGTCGAGGATCATGGCGTAAATCTCAGAATGGATCAAATCAGAAACGGTTAATTAGCTAATCATGGGATTTCCTTCTGTAATTATAGTTATACCAAAGGGGAGTATTAACCATTTGTAAGACACATTATTCTCGCATAAAAGAGTAAATATAACCCTCTCTCTTTAACTTATACTCTCTTGATCATCATCTTACTTTATTTTTAATTGCTTTGGTATCAATCAGTTCGAGGGCACCCTAGCTCGAGGGTTGAATTCCGTTTCAACACTGGTTTGCTTTACTTTATAGCTCATTTCTGTTATTAATCTTCATATTTATCAATTGGTATTAAGTGAAATCACATGTCCTTAGAACCATATTATAAGTTTAATTATTATCCAATTTTAAGGATAAACATATCTTTTACAGAAATAAAAATGCAATTGATACAGAATTTATTCTGTAATGTATCTGGACATATTCTTGTAAGTGTGTATTTCCACAATTTTCTGGTAGCCTTAAAATATCAAGAATATTTTTTGCAAAAGCAGATTTGGATTAGGCCTCATGTATATATCGTGTGTATGGGATAAAATCGATCAACTTTGTGTTCAAACTCATATCTTATATATGCGAAATAAATTTTTTTATTATCTCTTTACAAGTCCAATAAAGAACAATTCAATATAAAGAGAAAAAGAGAGCTCTATCTAATCAATGAAGGACTTTTTTCTTTCACATAAGATACAAAATAAGAGAAAAAAAGGAGCATTTTTGACTTTATATTACCAAGCATTAATAAAAATGCCGGCAATCCCCATTAATCCAAATGTAAAGAATATGAATAGTTTCTGGGCAAAGGAAGAATTATATACTTAAGTGCCAATATCTTTCATATTGAATTGAGGCATAGTTAAGTGAGGCAACGATCTATGTCCACAAAGTAAAATACTTTTAAATTGAATAGACTTCAGTTGAGACCCCTAAACACATATTATGTCCTTAAATTTTTTACAAACTCCGCGATACTCATAAAGTGCTTTTATGTTCATGCACATACCTCGGGCCTCATCATTGCTCTAGAAAGACATTCCAAGTCTTTCATAAAAGGAGACCACTCCTTTACACTTAAGTAGGTGATTTCATGAACTTTATCTCCACATAAATTACCTTAATTCTATGGAATCACTAAAAGCAAAATAAGCTCAACCTTACAAAGCACTATCACACACCATATGGTTTTATTTTACGTGCTATAGCTAAATAATATACCCTATTTATTATAAACTAAAACACTTTAAAAATATTATTATTTATAGCCACTTTTTATATTGTATAGCAAAGTACAAATATATACATACAACTAATCCCTTAACTTTTTCCTCAACCCTCTCTCTCTTCTCCCTCAACTCTCTCTCTCTCTCCCCATGCTCTTTCTGAAATTCTAGATCTGGTTTGCTGGCGGAGGCCCACTAATACGATTGACCTAGATTGATTTACTCAAAACGAAGCCTTTTTCATCTGGATTTGCCGCTCAAAATCTATTTTTGGTATTTGGGTTCTCCTTTGGAATCTATGGCCTCTTCTCCAAAATTTATGGCTTCTTCTAAAAGGGGAACTTTCAAAATCTATGGCGCTATGGCTTCTTCTAAAAGGGAAACTTTGAGAATCTAAGAATCCATGGCTTCTCCATAATATATGGCTTCTTCTAAAAGAGGAACTTTCAGAATCTATGGTTTCTCCTTCTTTGGAATCTATGGCTTCTTCTCTAGAATCTATGGCTTCTTCTCCTTCTTTGTTCGTCTCCATTTTTAGTTTTAATATAATGTATACAGTATTTTGCTTGGCCGGAAGATGCCATCTCCGGCGAATTTTCTTTTATTCTTTGCTATTGAGTCACATACAATAATATAAATACATTATATTCTATACAAATACACTCAAATTTAAGTGTATTATTTTTTAATGCAGATATATTATTATTTTTTTTGCATTTTTGCCTGTATTTATGTATTTCGAAGATTATTTTTTGTGGCAGATCCCTGTAATTTTTGAATTTTTGCTATTTGAATATAGCCGAATTAAATACCGTGTAAAAGGAGTTACGAATGAATACAGTGAATTGAATACAACCGAATATTATTGTATTTGTGATTTTTTATTGTTTGAATACAGTCGAATTGGATACAGTTAAATTGAATACAATGTAAAATAGTTAAGAATGAATATAGTCGAATTGAATATAGTGTATATAACCTAATTGAATATAGCGGTATACACCCTATTTTTTGATTTTTTGTTGTTTGGATACAGCAGAATTCAATACAGTAAAATTAAATACAATGTAAAATATATAAGAACGTACACATTCGAATTGATTACATCGATATATATTCCATGGCAAATAATTAGTAGCTACAGAATGTAATTATCTAAATTATAGCTACGCATAGCAATAAGACTCCAAACAATAGTCATTTCTGAAAGTTCCCCTATTACTATACTACCTCAATTCATGGGCTCAAGGTCCATCCCCCTTGATGATTCAAGGATCATTCTCCTTGCCAAACTCTTGGTTAAAGGATTCACCAAATTTCTTTCGGACCGAACATATTCCAAGGAAATAATATCATATTTCAACAATTATTTGACCGCACCATATCTAATGCGAATATGCCTTCTTTTTTTATTATATACATTATTCTTGAAAATTTCAACTGCCCTTTATGAGTCACAATACAGAGAAACTGGTGAAGCTTATTTTTTTCACAGTAGCACAAGTGCTAATAGATTTCTAAACCACTCAACTCTTGGCTTGCTAGCTCAAGAGCAGTATGTTCAGATTTCATGATAGAACTGCTATACAAGTTTATTTAGAAAACTTCCATACAATCTACTAGTAGAACTAACTTCATCATTGTTACTTACCCATTTTGCCATAAAATCCTTCTAAATATCAGAAAATGTATTAAAATGCAAACACCAACCCAAAGTGCCTCTAAAACTTTAGACAAAGAGCATTCCTATACTCATTACTCGGGTTATGACTATATTGACTCAATATGCTAATAGCATAAGAAATATTTGATCGAGTATAATTCATAAGAAATATTATACTACTAAATATCTTAGCATATTCAATTTGAGAAACACTTAATTTTTTATTCTTTCTCAAGTGCATGGTAGGATCATATGGAGTTCTTACAGGAGCTACATCAAAACAATCAAGCCTTTTCAATACTTTCTCAATATAATGAGACTGATACAATAAAATATTATTAGATAATTTTTTTAATTTTAATCCCTAATATTATATCTGCTTCTCCAAGGTCTTTCATTCATAATTTAGAAAATAATTTTTTTCTTATTAACAACATCCATATTAGAGTCAAAAATTAGCATGTCATTCACGTATAGATATATAATCACATAATACGATCCTACTATCTTAGAATAAACACAAGTATCATATGCATTAACAATAAATTCATTATCCATTAATGTGCTATTAAGTATTTCATACCACTGCTTAGGACCTGCGTTAGATCATACAAGGACTTTCTAAGTTTACATACTTTATTCTCTTGTCCTGAGATCACAAATCCCTCAAGTTGAGTCATATAGATATGTTCCTCTAAATTACCATTTAAAAAGTCATTTTAATATTCATTTGATATATTACTAAACTATGAATAGCGGCTAAGACAGCATGAGTTCTAATGACCGTTATTTTGGTCATAGGAGAACAAGTATCAAAGTAGCCAATGTGTTTCTTTTAGTTAAAACCTCTAATCGCAAGTCTTATATTTCTCAATTGTACAATCATGTCTTAATTTCTTCTTAAATATTTACTTGCTACTTATGAGTTTACAACCTTTAGATAATCAGACAAGTTCCAACTGTGATTAGAAACTACAAAGTCTAATTCACTTTTACATGGCTTCTTTTCAAAAATTACTATATATTAGCTTCATTGCTTCATTACTAAATCCTAAGGTCTTCTTCTATTAAGTAGATAAACACTAATTCATCATTCAAAATATTAATATTAAAATTTTTAGTCAAGAAAGTAATGATAAAGTCATAACCAAAGCTAGCTTTAATTATACATCATTTAATCCTTCTACGTTCATTTTCATGTTCATTAACAATAATACTAAAAAAAAGACCCGACATGAGAATTAACAAATATAGATATAGAAGCATAATTATACACATCACCAGGCACATTAGTTTTTATTAGAAAACAATGGTCATAGAATAATAGCAAATGATCATTCAAAGACATAAATGAATGTGTGCAACAATATTTTTGAGTATAACCGATTAAAACATCATTAAAAGGCTTGGGGTCCTATATTTACCCATTTCAGTAACAAAAGACAAATAACCCACAAAAAAACTTTAACTTTGCATTACCAACCATTAATAAAAATTACCAACATAAGAGTGAGTAAGGGGTAAAAAAGCAAACACGAGTTCAAAAGTCTTCATTTTCTTTTCACATAGTTGGAACGTATAGGGATAACTACAATAGAATTATATTAAAAACCATGAAATTACGGTTCAAATTTTTGCTCATCTGCCCTTAATCAATTATCCGTTTGGTGATTATCTTTTGAAATGTTCTTACAGAAAGATAAAAAAATAAAAATAAGATAATGGTAATGGTAATTTAAAGAGTATGATTTAGTAATTAATGAAGTGTATTGAGAATCACGAGATTTCGGATTTAAATCTTATAAAAAATAAAAAAAATACTTGATGATTTTTTCTCATCCATACAAACCTTAACGAATAAAGTTACCCGATATTTATGCGCCGATAAAAATAACAGGCATTTTGTGAAATTAGTTAGAGATACACAAACTGATCTAGACACCATAATTATTTAAAAAAGATTACTAGTATTTTATGGTATAGTTTAACTAACATTTGCTTGGCTCTAGCGACTTTGACATCACACTCAAGTTCAAAATTAAGATAGGGGCGGTGCTACTTTATTCGACAAGATTTGGAGAGATTTGATGGCTGTACAAAGTTGTACGGTAAATATACACTTAGTCAACCGGCGGCTGCCGGTGCTGGTGTCATTTGAAGTCCTATGGCTAATGGTCTTGCTTTCATACTAGGAAGTTGCTGAAGATGACGAGGAAAAACAAAATTATATAAATAATTAAATAAAAGATAAAAAATTACTTTCTTTATTTATTTATTCCATGTACGTGACACAATTAGATAGACACAAAATTTAACTTCACTTGTCTATTAACTAATACAATATTAGTGTAAGAAAATATTATTTTGTAATTGTAAAATTAGTTTAATGGAGATAATGTTAACTCGAAGTCGTACCACAATGAATTCAGTTATTAGAATTTGTGAAAAAGTAGTTGCATGAGGTACTAGTACTTTTAACATAAATGGTATCAAACTTTGAAACATCTCAAAACATAAAAAAGATCGTACAGATTAGATGAAAGAATATATATATTTTTTTAAAGGTGGTAATTAAATTAAAAAATAATATTGGGGAAATAAATTAATCGTAATATGTCGAAACTGACTCGAGAGTACCTTTAACCACAAATTAAATTAAAAATAAAGCAGGACTTGTCCTACGAATTATTAGCAAATTAAAGCGCTCAATATCTCAAACTTCTAAGAAGGAAAATGACTATGTGATCATCGTGTCTTGCTCATCTAGGTTTAGTTTCTGTAACTAAAATTACCAATGTACATGAGAAATAGGTTTAGGTATCGGTGATAATTTGGAACTTAAGTAAGCGCGCCTCTCTATATATATATATATATATATATATATATATATATATATATATATATATTTACTGTGTGAAAGAATTTTTACATATGAGATTGCATAAAAATAATTAAAAGTAACAATTATTGAAACGTTGGATTACTAATATGGAAATAAGCAACTTACTTAGTGTAACAGGTTAAAAATATTATAATTTTTTTACTATCATTATATGGGATAGTTATATCAATATTTTGGTAATAATACTAGTTTTAACTAATACTCTTAATCAAATACCGGATAAATTTACACCAAATAATCTACCTAATTCCCTAGCTAAGAGACCTTCTTCTCTTCTTCCTTTCTCCTTTCTGGGAGGAGTGCAAGGATTTGTGGGTTTTTGTATGAAGTTTGAAGGAGTTATGGGAGGCAGGTATGGAGGATGTACGTTAGCTTTGCAAGATCCAGCTGTAAGAAATAGTATTGTTATTATTATTATTATTATTATTATTATTATTATTATTATTATTAATTAAGAGGACTAATGACAACACTTTTATTTTTCTTCTTTTCCTCTTCCTTTCTTCCTTCATTGTCTTCTCTGTGTCATCATGTCACTTGTCACATGATAGTCAAAGAATTAAGTACAATGGACCATAAATTTAATTTATTTTTTCTTTTCCTTTTTTGTTTTTGTTTTTAATTTCTCGTCACAGTATTATATTATGTATGCATTATTCTCCTTAATTATGAATTGTCATTATCTTTTTAACAACGAAATGCTTGTCTCATGCAATGCTAGTATACAATATGATCCACTCTTGTGCTTCTACGCGTTGTAAGAAGAATCTTTGCCCTTGTTCGTTAATTTTGTTAAACTAATGTTAGCATTTACGCAATCCACGATTATATTGAAACTTTGATTAACTACTTTTCATGTGAAAATAAAACAAAATTACTTTTGAAAATTTATTTTTCTAAACTGTGCAACTTTTTTGCCAATTATTGTTCAAGAACCCACAATAAGGATTACCGAACCCATCCCGTCCCCCTTTTTTCCCTTAATAAGAGGAGAAGACCTATTGTGAAACTATGGTAAAAGTCTATTGGTACTCGATATTTATAGCAACACAATAAATGTATAACACATGTCTTTTAATATTTATATCATGGATCATAATGTCCTTATAATTATGCTTAAGTATTCTCTTAATTAATTTTCTTTATCTTTTCACATGTAATTTTTTTATTCAATACATAATTCGCATATGATTTTAGTTTGAACTATTTGGGTCATCTCTGAGACGATAAGAAAAATTCCACAATCATTTCCTTGTCTATGTGTGCGCGGGCCTGTGCATGAGAGTGTACATGAGTGTATTTATATACAACGTTTAAGTTATATGCACCATCAATGTAAGATATTTTACACCATCAGCTTACTTTTATGTAACAATTCAACCTATCGTTTTGAGTTTTAGCATCCCGTTTCTTGATTTAAAATTTCTCATAGGTTCATATTATGTCTTGGGACTTGCAGATAGGGGTGGTTAGAATCCCAAGGGGCTCGGGAGAATTTTGGTACCATTACATGCAAATTTACAACTTTAAGATTCATTAAGTTGACTTTGGTCCTCGAATTGAGTAGTTTCTCTTTGTTTCGAGCTATGAGACCTTCGATAGGTATAGTATTTTTAGACTTGTTGGAATATTTGGTTTTGAAACCATTAGGTTTAGGGGTATTTTGGCGCACCTAGAACTCATATTGCAGTTGTAGATTTCATGTGCTAGTGCAAGGCACTAGGTCGTGCTCACGATCACGAGTCGTTGAACTATGTTTCTCTTTTGGTGGAATACACGCAGGTATGTTAGATACTTGGAGAGTATCACTTTGATGAAAAGGTTGAGTCTTTATCATGCATTAGTGATATTAGACTCTTGATGATGCTTTTTCATATAAATGATACTTTGTGCATATCTCTATATTGTTTAGATGTATTGGCTTATGCATTGGACTTATTATTTAAGAAAATGCATGCATCTTATTCATACTTGGTCTATGGATACTCTATACACTA
This sequence comes from Nicotiana tomentosiformis, assembly GCF_000390325.3. NCBI lineage: Eukaryota > Viridiplantae > Streptophyta > Magnoliopsida > Solanales > Solanaceae > Nicotiana > Nicotiana tomentosiformis. The sequence goes on along the minus strand of NC_090814.1, from coordinate 51,762,807 downwards.
CTTCTATGATTTGCTTTTGTTATTGTGTATTCTTATTAACTGCACAGGTGATGAAAGTGTAGTTTTGAATAAACCATGTCCACTACTTTATTTGGAACAATTGATGATACTTTCTGAGTATGTGTTGGTGTACTCGTACTACAATTATTGTATATTCTTATGTAGGTTCTGATTCTGGTACCAATATCATCCAGGAGGGAGTTTTGGAGTGTGCTTGGATATTAGTAGAGAAGCAACTTGAGCTACTTCGAAACTTCATGGAGTCTCTCCTGTCTTTTCATTTACTATTTCACTTTGCTCAGACAATATTTATATTCTTCCGTCAGACAATTGTATTGTTATTCTATCTTTAGATGCTCATGACTTGTACAATCAGATCCTAAAGAATTTGTATTAGTATTTTTGTGTTGTATTTGATTTAGTATTATTTATCTATGCAATATCGTTAGACTTACTATTATTGTCTTTTTTATTATTGTGTTATATGTTGGTTCACCTAGCGGGTTGGGTTAGGTGCATTATGACTTAAGTGAGATTTGAGTCGTGACAAAGTGATATTAGAGCTTAGGTTTCACATGTCCTATGCGTCATGATCAATGTCCAGTGGAGTCCTTCTGATCGGTACATAGACGTCTATACTTATCTCCAAGAGGCGACAATGCATGTAGGAAGCTTCTCTTTCTTTCTTTCTTTCTTTCTTTCTTTCTTTGTTTCTTTCCTTATCATACGTTCCTAGTTTCAACTTAAAGTTTGCATCTTTCTCTTTTTTTCTCTCATGACGAGGACATATCATCGGTGTTTGTCAAATAGAAGCCAGTTCCCGAGGTTGCAGCCGCTACTCGCGGTAGGGGTAGGGGCAGGGGTAGGCTAGAGCTCAAGCCAAGGCTTGCACAGTAGCACCCACTCGAGGTAGAGCACCCGCAGTGGATCATGGATATGCTAGAGCTTCTTTAGTTGATCCACTCATAGCTCTTGAGATTGAGCAGGATCCAATACAAGTTCTTGAGGCTTTCATTATTACCTTGTGCTTTAGGAGACTTTGATCCATATTATGGGCTTCTTTGAGAGAGTCTTAAGCAGGGGTGATACCTATGGCCCCAACGACTTCTCGGGATGGAAGGAGATATCAGACTACAGCTACTCACACTCTAGAGTAGCAGCGCTCCTATGTTTCAAATTCCAAGAGTCTAGCCTATCGTGATACCATAACCCATTGATGTAGCATAGCTAGTTTCTAGACCCGCTATGAATATTGAGGAGCAGGAGAGGATTAACATGTTTTGGAAATTATCTCCTCCATATTTTAATAGTGATCCAATAGTTGATGCCCACAGGTGCCATGAGATCTAGCACAATATGGGCCTTGTTGAGTCCAATAGAGTTGACTTCACTACTTTCTAACTGAAGTGAGCTGCCAGAGGTGGTAGAAGACTTATGAGGAGGGAATAGCAAGGTCACTACATCTCATATGGGTCTAATTTTTACATCTCTTTCTAGAGAAGTTCATTCCACTCATTAGGAAGGTAAATAGTCATGAACCTTTCTTGTTTCTCACCGAAATAAAGAAGGTAAATAGTTTCAGCGGGGGTCTTAATTATGGTATTAGGTTTGGGATAGCACGAGAGACCGAGATGGGGACTACTTTTAGTCAGGCCATGAATATAGCTAGGAATATGATGCATATCTAAATTCACGAGAGACATGAAGGTAAGGCATAGACGCCTCATGGATCAGGTGGTTTTAATGGTGCCTCGTCTGGAGGCAAGGGTTATTATGAGAGAGGCCATCCTAGAAGGCCGATTTCGTCAGCACTCTAGACTTCTCATGATACTCCTATAGGGCAGTCATCTTACAACATACCTCTAGTTTTTGGTTTTTACAGTACGCCAGCATGGCAGAGTTCTTTCAATGGGTATTCAGGTTATTAGGGGCAGTCTTAGTCCTAGCCGTCTCGTCTACGCACGAGTTGCTATGAGTATGGAGATATAGAGAATATTAAGAAGAACTGCCCTAGATTGTAGAGTGGAACACCCCAATAAGGTACTCATTCTATGATTTTGGCTCTAGTTATTACAATACCCGCTCGGCCAGCTAGGGGTGGTGCCCAGCCTAGCCAAGGTCGTTCTAGAGGTGAAAGTTAGACAGGTGGAGGTCAGGCTCGTTGATATACTTTTCCTGATAGGCCAGAGGCTGTTACATCGGATGTAGTCATCATAGGTATAGTTTTAGTTTGTCACAGAGATGCCACAATATTATTTGACTTGGTTCTACTTATTCATATGTCATCTTATTTTGTATCGCATTTGGGTATGCCTCATGTCGAAACCTATCAAATGACCAATTCAAGCTTAATGAAACTTAGAATTTCCAACTTCTACATTCGATGTCGAAACCTATCAAATCAAGTTTGATTGACCTCAAATTTTGCACCCAAGTCATAAATGACATAACGAAGCTGTGAAAATTTCAGAACTGGTTTCCTACCCCGATATCAAAAAGCCAACTCCCCGGTCAAACTTCCAAACTTTAAATTTCTATTTTAGCCATTTCAAGCCTAATTTCACTATGGACTTCCAAATAAAATTCCAATCACGCTCCTAAGTCCAAAATTACCATACGGGGCTATTGGAATCATCAAAACTCTATTCCGAGGCCGTTTGCACATAATTCGATATCTGGTCACTATTTAAACTTAAACTTTTAATTTGTTTTTATCAAAATTCCGTATCTCGAACTAGGGAACTCGGAATTTAATTCCGGGCATATGCCTAAGTCCCAAATCACGATACGGACCTACCAGAACTATCAAAATACTAATCCGAGTCCGTTTACTCAAAATGTTGATCAAAGTCAACTCAGTTGAGGTTTAAAGTTCAAATTCACATTTTAATCCATTTTTCACATAAAAACTTCCCGGAAAATTTTATGGTCTGCGCACGCAAGTCGAAGAATAATAAATAGTGATTTTCGAGGTCTTAGAACTCAAAATTAATTATTAAATTTAAAGATGACATTTTGGGTCATCACATTCTCCACCTCTAAAATAAACGTTCGTCCTCAAACGGAATTAGAAAAAGTACCTAAGCTGGTGAATAAGTATGGACAGCTGCATATATCATGCTCGGTCTCCCGAGTTGCCTCCTCGACCGGATGACCCCTCCACTGAACCTTCACGGAAGAAATGTTCTTTGACCTCAGCTTTCGAACCTGCCTATCTAAAATAGCCACTGGTTCCTCAGCATAAGATAGATCCTTGTCCAACTGAACTGAACTAAAGTCTAACACATGAGACGAATCGCCGTGATATTTCAGAAGCATAGAAACATGGAATACCGGATGAACCGCAGAGAGACTAGGTGGTAGTGCAAGTTTGTAAGCCACCTCTCCAACTCTCTCAAGAATCTCAAAAGGCCCAATATACCTAGGGCTCAACTTGCCCTTCTTCCCGAACCTCATCACACCCTTCATAGGCGAAACCCGGAGCAATACCCGCTCACCAACCATGAATGCAACATCATGAACCTTCCGATCTGTATAACTTTTCTGTCTAGATTGGGCTGTACGAAGTCGATCCTGAATCAACTTAACATTTTCCAAGGCATCCTGAACTAAGTCTGTACCCAATAGTCTAGCCTCACCCGGTTCAAACTAACCCATTGGAGGCCTGTACCACCTACCATACAAGGCCTCATAAGAAGCCATATGAATGCTTCACTGGTAACTATTTTTGTAAGCAAACTCCGCAAGCGGTAAGAACTGATCCCAAGGACCCCCAAAATCTATCACACACGCACGAAGCATATCCTCCAGTATCTGAATAGTGCGTTCAGACTGCCCGTACGTCTGAGGGTGAAATATTGTACTCAACTCTACCTGAGTACCCAACTCACGATGTACTGCCCTATAGAACCGTGATGTAAACTGCGTACCCCGATCAGAGATGATAGATACCGGTACGCCGTGAAGTCTGACAATATCGCGAATATAGATTCAAGCCAACTGCTCGGAAGAGTAGGTAGTCATCACAGGAATGAAATGAGCTGACTTGGTCAATCTACCCACAATCACCCAAACTGCATCGAACTTCCTCTGAGTCCATGGGAGCTCAACAACGAAATCCATAGTGATTCGCCCCCATATCCATTCTGGAATTTCCAACTTCTGAAGCAATCCACCCAGTCGTTGATGCTCATACTTCACCTGTTAACAATTTAGACAACGAGCTACATACTCCACTATGTCTTTCTTCATCCGCCTCCACCAATAGTGTTGTCTCAAGTCCTGATACATCTTTGCAGCACCCAGATGAATGGAGTACCGCGAACTGTGAGCCTCCTGGAGAATCAATTCACGCAAACCATCTATATTAGGCACACATAGCCTCCTCCGTAATACACCTTCATCTCCAATTGCGACTTCCTTAGCATCACCGTGCTGAACTGTGTCCTTAAGGACAAGCAGATGGGGGTCATCATACTGACGCTCTCAGATACGATCATAAAGCGAATACTGAGAAACCACACAAGCCAAAACTCGGCTCGGCTCAGAAACATCCAGTCTAACAAATTGGTTGGCCAAGACCTGAACATCTAAGGCTAAAGGCCTCTCTGCTACCGGTAAATATGCTAAGCTGCCCAAACTCTATGCCTTACGACTCAAGGCATCGGCCACTATATTGGCCTTCCCATGATGATAGAGAATGGTGATATCATAATCCTTAAGCAACTCCAACCACCTCCGCTGCTGCAAATTAAGATCATTCTGTTTAAACAGATGTTGTAGACTTCGGTGATTGGTGTAGACCTCGCAATGGATACCGTACAAATAATGCTGCCAAATCTTTAAGGCATGAACAATAGCTGCTAACTCAAGGTCGTGCACATGATAATTCTTCTCATGCACCTTTAACTGTCTGGACGTGTAGGCAATCACCCTACCGTCTTGCATCAATACTACGCCGAGACCAATACACGATGCATCACAATACACATTATAAGCCCCTAAACCTGTAGGTAATACCAATACTGGGGCTGTAGTCAAAACTGCCTTGAGCTTTTGGAAGCTTTCCTCACATTCCTCGGTCCACCTGAATGGAGCACCCTTCTGGGTCAATTTGATCTTAATATTTGTTCATAATCAATTACAAAATCGCCAATTTACTTCATGTTAACAAAAATCTCGTTTCAAACCTTCACAATACTGATAACGAGACACGAGGCATGAAAGCCTCATAATTATTTACCCGAATTAATGAGTCACATTTAACGTCACCTGGGCGGGAACCTATCTCGTAGGTTAAAACTCAATAATTACAACACAAATTTGGCAAGTATGCACAGAGAATTTCATATAAGAATTTTCAAATAGGCCTAACAGGCATGACGCCCTATTAGTACTATAGTACAAATTGGATCTCACAAGGGAGAACTTAAACACAAGATTTTTCCTCACAAGGATCTCGTCCTTATATAACTTCCACTGCAGCTCGTAGCCCGGTTTAAACATATCAGTTTATTTTAAAATGCGAGGATCTCGTCCTTAGTTTTGAATCACAAGTAATATGCACATCGTGCCAATCGAAACTTTCCATTTGCTCCTTCTAAATAATTTTCGTTAAACAAAATCACAACACATAATGAACCCCACACCGGTAGGGCATATAATTCATAATTTGCAATTAATTATTCAGAATTTACATCAAAACTTAACGAAATGAGTAACACAGATCCACCTTTATCCTCACAACTCTTATTAGTGACCAACATGGAATGATAGGCATAGTTATCTCCATAGAATCTCCCAACAGGAGTAAACACATAAGTAGATTATAGAATTACGAAGCTCACTCATAAGTGAAGAATCATAGGAGGACTCGTTTCGATACTGAGATCCGAATCAAGTTAAGGAAACTATTCCTTTATATTATATTAAGGTCGTATCTGTAACGACACCAACTGATGTAGCGACCTCCGCCATACCATAAAAGTATATCAACGGCCGGGTCTCCACCTCTAGGATGTCTTCTACCCGCCTGTCCTCCACCCCTAACTAGTCGTGTGGGTGGTGTAGTAATTGCAATGGGGCACGCAGCCTGAGTGCTTTGATGAAATATGTCTCTCCCACGTTTGGGATAATTTTCTCATGATGTGCCTGGTATCACCGTATTCATAACAACCCTTTTGCGAGTTTGGCTACTCATATTGAGTATTTGCCACATAACTGGAATAACCATTGTAGGAAACTCATATCGGTGGTGCATTAAAAGAAGTTATTGGAGCACCCCGAGTAATCCGATGTGTGGACTGGGCTGGCCGACTGCCCGAGCCCCCGCCATAATGATTTATACGTGCAGAGTAGAATTTGCTGAATCTCCTAGAACCTCGAGACGTCTTGGTCTCCTTAGTTTTTTTTTTCTCACCCCGAAAATGTTCTAATATCTTAGAAATTTGTACAACTAGCAGAAATGAAGTATCAGCTTGTAACTCCCGAGTCGTACAACATTTTACGATCATAATTGAGTCCTTTAATAAGTCTGTGAAATCGCCCTCTGGCTGTAGGAAGAAAAGTAGGAGTATGACGGGCTAACTTATTGAACTTAATGGCATATTCTGACACCGTCAATGGTGACCTGACGCAACCGTTCATACCCTATGCGCCATGCATTACGGAGAGTCCAGGAAACAAACTCTTTCAAAAGCATTTATGAGAACTGAGCCAAGTGGGCGGTGTTGCGTTGGCTGGTCTGCCCTCTCCATAGGCTTGCCACGAACACCGGTGGAGAATTATCTCTCCCAAGGCAAATTTCGTCTTTTGTTATGCGGACTCAACACTTTTGAGCTGACCCATTTCTTAACATACTCTTCGATTCTTCTTTGGGATAACCCTTACCCCTATTTATACACAACGATCACAAAAGTAGAGCTTCATACAGACAAATCTTGGCACGAACCACATAGTCCAGAATCTCGTCAACAACTGTACTTCCTCTGAAGCACCCCAAAACCCGTAATCGTGTCGTCCACGCTGAGTAGACCTTCTGTAAATTTAGAGTTACTGAAGTATATGATTATTAAGGAGGCGGACATACCGTAAGTCCCGACCTTATCCTCTATAAAATCTCAGGCCTTAAACATGTGAAAATTTTAGGGAACCTTTCAGTACCACATATATACATTTTAGGCCAAAACTAACGCATAACCCCGCAATCTACCCATTGATAGTGGAGTCCCCCCACTCAGCGCGAAGTAATAGGTCACGACGTCCGATGATCCATAATAATAACCTTCACAACTCGTATAAATCAACCAGACGCCAACGTCCGTTGCACCCCCCACTTGATTCACTAGGTGATCTCTCAATACGCCAGCATCTTCAGTTAGAACCACACGTTGAGGCAATGTTTGAGCATATTTGGCTCCTTTCTAATCCATCTGCGGCATCACGAACCGTCGACGCACAACTGATACCGAGTGCGCAATTTCATACACGAGTGGATACAAAGAAATATAAGATATACGTTTCAAGCTAAATCAATGTCGCACGATAAGGAATCAAAGAAGTGAATATTTCCTAACAGTTCCATAGCCTCTCGAAGATAAGTACAGACGTCTCCGTACCAATCTGTAAGACTCTACTAAACCTACTTATGACTCATAACACCTATGAACCTAGAGCTCTGATACAAACTTGTCACGATCCCAAATTCCCTTCGTAGGATGTCGTGATAGCACCTAATCTCTAAGACTAGGTAAGCCTATCAATGCGGAATAATAATAAATAACTGAAATAAATAAACTACATTTCAAACAATTTCAACTCCCAAAACCCGGTAGAAATAAGTCACAAGCTTCTAAGAATTTATTCTCAATGTCTCTATACATCAAGGTCTAAAGTAAAATAAGGAAGCAACATAAAAATGATAGAAGGGGACTCCGAAGTCTGCGGACGCTGGCAGATATACCTCGAAGTCTCCGTGCGCAGGTAACTCACTGACATCTAGGCTGGTAAGATGTACCTGGATTTGCACAAAAAGATGTGCAGAAGTGTAGTATGAGTACACCACAGCGGTACCCAGTAAGTGCCAAGTCTAACCTCGGTAGAGTAGTGACGAGGTCAGGTCAGGCCCTACTGAAAAATAATAATTAGCATGGTAAAATGTTTAACAATATAATAAAATAAAATGACAATAGAAATGAGTCAAGTAGCATGTTACCGTTTAATTACATAAAATAATGGCAAATAACATCTCGTGGAAACAAAATAAAATTTCCTTTCAACTTCAAGAAAAGTCACAACAAATAATCAAAGGCGATTGCGGCCATCAATCAATATCAACAAGGGCACTCCCGAGGTACCGCCTCGTAGTCCCAAATCATAAATAAACTCACAATATCTCATTTCTTTATCTCACCGCGGGAGCCTTCATAATTTATTTTAAAGAAAATATTTTACCCGAAATAGCATCCCGCGTTTTAGCCATTCTTATCACACCGCATGACATCTAGTAGTTTTCCCTACTAGCCATGCGTATCAAGCCACCCTTATCTCACCACATGTGTTTCAATAGCCAGACCTTATACTACCGCATGCGTATCAATATCACAATATATCACAATTGGCACCTCAAGTGCTCAAATAATTTAACTTGCCAAAATAATTCAACAACAATATTTTTTCACAATAAAGAGCTCATGGATCATGCCAAAATAAAGCATCAATAATATTTTTCCACAATAAAGAGCTCACGACTCCATCACAATAAGTACGAAAATCTTACAAAAATATTCAGGAATAAATAATTCTGGAAAATAATATATCAAAATCTTTAATACGTTGCTTTAATATCAAATTTAAAAATATCAAATTCTTCATATTAATAGTATTTAATTTAAAGAAAATCAACCTTCAAATAATGCACAAAATAAAAGAAACCAAGTTTCAACTAACAGGTAAAACAATTAGCAGGAGAAGGTCAAACAAATTTAAAATATAATCATTTAATCAACGATGAAGAATATAATAAGATAGAATATTTTAATAAATGCGCAACAATGATCTACACAATTTAAAAATATAATCCTTCACATTTAGCCCGTGTACACACTCGTCACCTCGTGCACACGACTTTTAACACATTTCAATAATCACATCAATACCGATCCTAGGGGAAATTTTCCCCACACAAGGTTAGACAAGTCACTAACCTCGACTTGCTCCAATTTAACCAAGTATTATGCTTTTTCCTCGATTTTCTGACTCCGATCGACTCGTATCTAGTCATAATTAATTCGATACAGTCAAGAAAATTTATAGGAATCAATTTTATAAGAAAATATTACACTTTTCAATAAAATCCAAAATTAGCTCAAACATTGCTCGTGGGGCCCACATCTCGGAATCAGGCAAAATTTATAAAATCCGATAACCCATTCAATTACGAGTCCAACCATACCAGTTTTACTCAAATCCGACTCCGGATCGACACCGAAACCTCAAAAATTCATTTCTATTAGATTTCTAAAAAATTTCCAAATTTCTATCTCAAAACACTAATTAAATGGTGAAAACAATAATGTATTCATGTATATTGACCAAATCCGAGTTAGAATCACTTACCCAAATATTTTTCCTTGAAAATATATCAAAATCGTCTCTCCTCAAGCTCCAATTCGTCAAAAAGGCAAATAGGACGAAGTCCCCTGTTTTTATAACTTACAGATTTGTCAGGGATCTCGATTTGTCAGGGAGCTCGATTTGTCAGGGAGTTCGATTTGTCAGGGAGTCCGATTTGTCAGGGAGCTCGATTTGTCAGGGAGCTTGATTTGTCAGGGAGCTCGATTTGTCAGGGGGCTCGATTTGTCAGGGAACTCAATTTGTCAGGGAGCTCGATTTTGTGAGGGAGCTCGATTTGTCAGGGAGCTCGATTATGTCAGAGAGCTCGATTTTGTCAGGGAGCTCGATTTTGACAGGCATCCCGATTTTGACAGCATTTCCAGCAGAAAAATTGCAGCAGCTTTTGCAGCAGCTAAGTCCCACTTTTGATCCGTTAACCATCTGAAACTCACCCGAGGCCCTCGGGACCTCAACTCAATACACCAACAAGTCCTAAAACATCATACGAACTTATTTGAAACCTCAAATTACATCAAACAACGCTAAAATCACGAATCATGCTCCAATTCAAGCCTAATGAAACTTATAATTTTCAACTTCCACATTCGATGTCGAAACCTATCAAATCAAGTCCGATTGACCTCAAATTTTTCACCCAAGTCATAAATGACATAACGGAGCTTTGAAAATTTTCAGAACTGGATTCCGACCCCGATATCAAAAAGTCAACTCCCCGGTCAAACTTCCAAACTTTAAATTCCTATTTTAGCCATTTCAAGCCTAATTTCACTACGGACTTCCAAATAAAACTCCGCTCGTGCTCCTAAGTCTAAAATCACCATACGGAGCTGTTGGAATCATCAAAACTCTATTCTGGGGTCGTTTATATATAATTCGATATCTGGTCACTATTTGAACTTAAACTTTTAATTTTATTTTATCAAAATTCCGTATCTTGAACTAGGGAACTCAGAATTTAATTCTGGGCATATGCCCAAGTCCCAAATCACGATACGGACCTACCGGAACTATCAAAATACTGATCGGCGTCTGTTTGCTCAAAATATTGACCAAAGTCAACTTAGTTGAGGTTTAAAGTTCAAATTCATATTTTAATCCATTTTTCACATAAAAACTTTCCGAAAAATTTTACGGCCTGCGCACGCAAGTCGAGGAATAATAAATAGTACTTTTTGAGGTCTTAGAATACAAAATTAATTATTAAATTTAAAGATGATATTTTGGGTCATCACAGATATTGATACGCATGCGGTGGTATAAGGATAGGGGTTGATACGCATGCGGTGAGCTAAGGTGGACTTGATACGTATATTGCTAGTAAGGGGATTACTTGGGCCACGCGGTGAGATAAGGGGGCTAAAACGCATGTAGCTATTTCGAAAAAAAATATTTTTAAAAAATAAATGCAAGGCTCAAATGGTAATATAAGGAAAGATTTTAATTGAAATTATGAAATGTGAATATGAGGCAGTACCTCAGTTGTGATTCTTGTTGTACATCCATGCTAAAAGAGGCTTGTTGGTTGTACAGTTCTTGTTGGTTTTCTCGTTGTCTTACTTGAATTTGTATTTGTTGATTACTTGTTGTTTCACCATGTGTTCACACTTGTTTCCTTTACCGCTTAAACTTCCGTAGTTATCTTACATTATTGAACTACTTATTTGTCATTTATTTTCTCGCTTTCCATTATTAAACTATGTTATATTCTATTCAGTTTTCTTATCCTAGTAGGTTTCTTGACCTGGTTTCGTCACTACTCTATCGGGGTTAGGCTTGATACTTACTGGATACCGTCGTGGTGTACTCATACTACACTTCTGCATATTTTTGTGCAGATCCAGGTACATCTGTCCGTGTTGGACGCCAGTGATTGATTAGCCATTTTCGGAGACTTCAAGGTACACCTACTCGACGTTCGCAGGCCTCGAAGTCACCTTCTTCTTTTAGATGTTCTACTGTTTATTTTCTATTCAAATAGTATTGTTTATCGAGGATTTTAGTGTACTCGTTGTAGATCTTATGACTCAGTTCCATCAGATTTTGGGAGTTATTTGTCAGTTGTATCTTTTGGGGTTCATTATGATAGTTTGACAGTTTAATTTGATGTTTAAGATATTGTTTCTGCTATCTTTCAATATATGTTAGGTTTAACTAATCTTAGAGATTAGGTCACAACATCTAAGATGGGAATTGGGGTCGTGACATTTTTAGTAAATAAATAGACTTTTTCATATAAAAAGAAAGATAACAATTTAAAGAAATTTTTGGTTTTCTATTTATTTGTAAAAAAAGTGGGATCACTAAATGATGAGAACTTAAAAGAATATTACATTAACTTTGAATGTTCCTTAAAATATAATAGTCATTATGATATTAATAGTTTGGGCTTATTTTCTGAATTAAAAGTGTTAAGCGAAATAGTCAATTAGATAAAATGGCTTAATTTTTTTCCAAATACTTATATTGCGTATAGAATAATGTTGAGATAAGTCTTTCAAGATTAAAAATGATAAAATATTATGTAAGATCAATAATATCTCAAGAAAGATTAAATGGATTAGCTAAATTATCAATTGAAAAAGAAGTATTAGAAGAAATTGATTATAAAAAATTATTAATAACTTTACATTTTAAGAAAAACTATATATATATATATATATATATATATATATATATATATATATATATATATATATATATATATATATTTCTTTTTAAGTTTAAGGTCTCCTATTAAAATTTGGCTTTAGGCCTTAAGAGTTGTTGAGCCGCCCCTATGCCTATCTAGCTTTCTTTAGAGATACTAGTCAGAGACTCCTACTATCGATTCGGTACAACTGTGAAAGAGTTTCTGGATGTGTTCCTTACATACTTACCAGGGAGTTCACTTAATATAGACATTGATTTTGGCATTCATTTAGTATATGGTACTCAGAAAATATATATTATACCATACAACATGGCTACAGTTAAGTTCAAGGAGTTGAATGAGCAATTGCAAGATTTTCTTAGTAAGGAATTCATTAGGCCGAGTATTTTTCACTCGGGTACACTGGTTTTGTTCGTGAATAAGAAGGATGGTACTATGAGGATTTGTATTGAATATTGGCAACTAAATAAGGGTACTATCAAGAAAAAGTATCTATTACCCCATATCGATGATTTGTTTGATCAGATTCAGGGTGCCAAGGTATTTTTTAAGATTCATTTGAGATCTGGTTATCGTTAGTTGAAGATTAAGGCTTATAACATATTTAAGAGAGCTTTTAGGACTCATTATGGTCATTATGAGTTCTTGGTGATATTTTTTGGGCTGACTAATGCCCCATGATATTCATGGACTTAATGAACCTGTGTCAAGCCTTACTCGAACTTTTTTGTTATTGTGTTCATTGCTAACATATTGATCTACTCACGTAGTAGAGAGGATCATGGGCATCATATGAGGATTGTGCTTCAAACTTTGAGGAAAATGCAAGCTTTATGCTAAGTTCCCTAAGTGCGAGTTTTGGTTGGATTCGGTTGCATTCTTGGGTCACATTGTGTCAGGTGAAGACATTAAGATTGATCCTAAGAAGATTAAAGTCGTTCAGAGTTGGCCAAGACCTATTATCCCTACCTAGATTTGTGTTGTATTCATCGCAATTGCGATGAACTACTCGCAAATGCAAGGTTCGAATTTGTGAAAGAGACCTTGCATTTTTTAAGATGGGATGGGGGTGGCCATCTGCGCAATTGCAAAGTATGTGTCACATTTGTGACACCTGAGGCTCCACAGCTACTTCGCATTTGCGATCATGTGGTTCGTATTTGCGAGCAGTAAAATTACAAACAAGAGTTCGTAATTGCTGCATCCGCAACTGGATAAAAATAGATGATTTTCGGATTAGCTCTTTTTATTCCTTTTTGAGACCTAGACATTGTGGGAGGCGATTTGTGAAGAGACATTTCTTTCTAACTTTAAGGTTTAGTAACTTTAACTTGTCTTTGATCAATTTCCATTGATTTCTACAGATTTTTATCCCTGAATCTAGGTTCTCATAGAGTAGACCTAGGATTTTTGAATAGAAACTTAGAATTTGATATTTTAGAGATTTATACCTTAATTTGAGGTCAGATCTCGAAATAAATTACATATTTGTACTCGAAGTGAATGGATAATCGAAATTTGGTCTTGATTTCAAATTCAACCAAGTGAGTCCGTGTTGACTTTTTTGACATTTTAAAATATGTCAAAGATCGAACCTTTTTTTATGCTAGGGTAGTTTCTAAAGATTGTTTTGACTTATTTGGGTATTTGATTAGATTCGAGTGGTTTGAAGGCTTGTTCTTTGGGAAAATGGTATTGGAAGGTTGAATTATTCCGGAAAGAGGTAAGTGTCTTGGTTAACCTTAATTTGAGGGAATTAGGATGTAATTGGGTCTATTTTCTATGTGTTATATGTGTTGGGAGGCATATATGCAAGGTGACAAGTGAATATGCATTTGCTATAGGTTAAGCATGTTGGTAGAACTAGATTTATTATGTTATGTTACTTTATGTGTTATGTCTTCCATAATCTAAATAGATTGTGAAGCTGCTCGATTGATTTTATTCAAGTTGATGGCTATGTTGAGTTGTTGACATATTGGGCGTTAAAATTATTGAAATGTTTGTTTGGCTATTAGTGCAAAAATGATGGTTATCTCTCATGTGGTGGGATATATTTAATCACTCTTCTTAATGTTGTTTGTGCTTCCCAACTTGCTTGGTACTGTTTCATAGTTTATGCTTGGTGAGAAAGAGTAAAATGCATGAAGGGTGTTTCCGTATTTATGAGGAAGAGTAATTATGCACAAAGGGTATTTTCTTGATTTCTTTATATATTATTATCATTACACGAGGGGTGTTTCCATGCTTGTAAGGAAGAGTGAATATGAACGAGGGGTGTTTCTGTGATTGCTATTATATTTATGCTTGGTGAGAAAGAGTGAATTGCACGAAGGGTGTTTCCATTTTTGTAAGGATGAGAGTAGATGTACAAAGGGTGTTATCGTGTCATTTGATGATATTTCTTATTTCTTGCTTTTACTATGCAGATTGAAAACTTGGCTATGTTATTCATCGTTGCCTTGTCATTTTTCTTGGTCTTGAGTTGTTACGAAGGCCCTTTTGTTGTTATTTCTGAAAATATAGTCATTATTTTCCTTAGTTGTTCATTTCATTATTCCTTGTACTATTTCTGCTTGCTATTAGTATTGTTATCTCACTTGATATCTATTTTTCTGTCTTACCAACTATTTTATCTCGTTATCTTAATTGCCATATCTGCTGTCATTTATCTCGTTATTTAACTGTACGGGTTTGTATAGTAGATGTCTTATCTTAGCCTTGTCACTACATCCTCGTGGTTAGGCTCGATACTTACAGAGTATATGGGATCGGTTATACTCATACTGCACTTTTGCATTTTTTGTGCAGATTCTGACAACGGACCTAGAGGCACTCAGAGGGTTGACTAGCTGGGGAGTTGAGGAAACTCGAGGTAGTGTTGCACTCTCATCTACGGGCTTTGGAGTCGCCTTTATATTGGTTTGCTACTTTTATTTGCTTCGAACAGTGTAGTTATTCATTTTCGACGTTGTATTTAGTAATTGTATAGAAGTTCATGTACTTAGTGACACCAATTCTGGGAGGTTATTAACCGGATGTGTTGGTTTAGACTCGTTATGCATTTTGAGTTTCACTCTTTATTATAATATCATATTATTTAGTGCCTAATTTTGTCTCGTAGTTCTGTTAAGTGTTGGCTTGCCTAGCAAGCAGTGTTAGGCGTCATCACGACCCCGTGGTTGGGATTTTTGGGTCGTGACACAGCATCAGCTTGTGCACATGAAATCTGCATAGTTTTATGACATTTAGGATTGTTTCATGCACTTACTATTTCTACACAACTAATTTGCTTAGAAGATTGCCAACAACCTTGCAATTCTGTAAGCTACTGTGATTCTGTCTGGCATTACAGTTTTGTCCACTCTTTGCAAATCTGGCCAGTTTTACCAATATAATTAATTTTTGTGTATATGACCAAAATTATAAAATAAAAAAAAGTGTTCAGTTGTAGCTCTGATACCAAGATGACACAGAATCAAATCGAAATTATGGATAATGCAAAAATATACGAAATCAAAAAGATATGAGATTAGTGTTTAAAATAGAAAATAATAATAAGAATTTAACTATGAACTAGTTAAACCCCTTGAATTCCTATGATAAACACTAATTAAGGAAGAGCACGAATAAGAAATACGGATTAAGCTAAGTAAAGAATTTAATTCAAAGCCCCTAGTAATTATATTAACTACAACAACGAATTAACATTCAAATACAAAAGATAATCTAAGAGTTTGAACATGAACTCGTACAAAATCAACCTAACATAGATAATCTAAGGAAATATGGTAAATAAAGAGAAAGTAAATATACCCTAAACCTCTCAAGTTCTTTGTCAATCCATCATAACCTTCCTCTCAAAATAAGAGTAATAGACTATTTATACTAGGGTGGTATTTGGACTAAATGACCAATATACCCTTAAGCTAGTAAGGAAGCAAAGTATAACTAAATTAATATATTAAGCCCAAATAGTCTAAATTGCTAATATAGCCACACTTGATCTTTACCCTTTTAAAGATCTCCAATGCTACGATGTTGACTTAAAATTATCTTCGTTAAGCGTGCTAACTCGGAATATATCAGTTATCAGGTAGCTCTAGTCGCAGTCGCGTAGGTCTGGTCCAGGGGCTAGGGAAGTTGTTCTTCGATATCGCGTGAGGGTGCGGCATAGTCGAGCAATCTCTTCAACAAATAGTCTTCATGATCACGTAGGTCTCTATTCGTGCAATGAAGGAAACTGCTTCAAAGGTTTAAATTAGACCATTTCGGAATTTTGAGCTTATTTTACCATTTTTAGATCTTAGGACCTCAGATTAAGGTGATTATAAATTTTTACCTACATCTTGAGGGTAAGTAATCTACACTTGATTTTGAATATATATCATGATTACTCATGGATTTAAGCACCTAAAATAAGAAATCAAAAAGGTAAAATTGGGGGGGTTTATACCTAAGTTTAAGAAAGTATACTTTGGTAATTTGAACACTGATTTAGACTAAGATTGAGAATATAATTCTATATTTTGATTCAAGTGGTTATGGGTCATCGGATTTTACTTTTGTTTCTGAATTTGACCATGTGGGTCCGGTATTGACTTTTGTTGACTTTGACCTTGACCTATCTTTTCTTATGACTAGATCGAGCTCATTCACTTAATTTGGAACGAGAAAAGGTGATTATTGAAGGTTAGAGCTAGCTCGAGATAGAGGTGAGTTAAGTTTTTTTACCTTAATGAGAGAATTTTTTCAAATTGATTTATTTGATATGTTCTATGTGTATTGGGTTAACATATATATATGCAAGATGATAAGTGTATATGTGAATATCAGATTTTTCACTATTAGGGTTATGTATCACATGTCTTGTATGTTTTATATGATTTTTTACTCGTTGCATGACTACTTAAGCATCTTCTCCATGCTAGTACAATGTTATAGGTATCCTTCACATGCTAGTTTAATATTATATTGATATGTATGTCTAATTATATAATGCCATGAACTATACATATATATTTAAATTTACATTGAGTTTCACACTTAATTGTGTCTATGACATGTTGAATTGTCCGTGCGGATTACGTTATACACATTGAGTTGTCCGTGCAGATTATGTTATACACGTAAGGTTGTTATTATGTGTGAATACGAATTCATCCCTCATGGTCACCCAACGATATTTCTTTTTTAGTGGCGTATATGTAGGTTGGTTGGATACTTGGAGATTGTCAATTTGATGTAAAATTTGAGTTTTTATCATGCATTAGTGTTATTAGGCACTTGTTGTTGCCTTCCATATAAATGATACTTTGTGAAAATCTCTAGATATGTTGTTTAGATGCATTGACATATGCATTAGACTTGTCATTTAAGGAAATCATGCATCTTATCTCATGCTTAGTCTCTGCATACACTGTACACTTCTTCTATGCTTTGCCTCTGTTATATATTGTGTATACTTTTGAACTGCACAAATGATGAAAGTATAATTTTGACTAAATTGTCACCATTACTTTATTGGGAATAGTCGATAATACTTTTTGAGTTAGTGTTGGTGTACTCATACTATACTTAATGTATATTCTTGTATAGGTTTTGATCTTCGTATCAACGATATCTAAGAGGCAGTATAGGAGCGTGCTTGGAGACTAGTGGTGTGATGCTTGAGTAACTTCGCAACTTCATGGAGTCTCTTCTATTCTTTCAACTACTATTTTATTCTGTTCATATAGTATTTGTATGTTTCAGCTAGATAGTTGTATTCTTTTTCTATCTTTAGATGCTCATGACGGATTTGTATTGGTACTTTCGTGTTATATCAAATTTAGTACTATTTGTCTTATTTATTGTTGCTTTGTTTGTTGGTTCGCCGAGGGGTTGAGTTAGGTGTCATTATGACTTAGATGAGATTTGAGTTGTGACAGTAAGTAACCTATTTTATTTTCAAGATTATAAATCTCACATTTCAAGGAAGCTGACGTGTAGATATTCTTTGAGTGACATGATAGTGTAAATTTTGTTTTACACTGACGAGATATATAACTTAAAAAAAATTATAAATCTCACATTTTAAGGAAGTTTAAACCATGTATGTATGTATGGGTGTGCGCGTGCCGTGTGTTGTGTCATGTGGAGAGCTTAAATAACAAAGGAATGGAATGTAGAAAATTAATTAATTGGAAACAGTATGTTTATATTAACTTAATATTGTTAGAACTGGTAAGCTTGTTTTGGTAGTAATTGAACTAACAAGATGACTTTTGCAACTAATTACACATCTCTCTCATGTAACCCTCTGTGTGCACATTAGTAAGTCGTACACGGTAAAAGCATCTAAACGTTATTAAGAACAGCACGTATGAAAAGGTCTGTTTTATTGGCACAAACAACATTTAGAGGTCAACTCATTAGTTATTGTGCACTATTTTGCTCAGTTAATCTTTAGCAAAATTTTAAAATATAGTATAGTATGTGATTGGTTTTTTATCTCCTCGTAAATGGTTTAGTAGCGTCAAAATTTGTCAAAGGGGACTTTTTCTTGGATTTGATACAAAAGTTGGCCTAGCAACTTCTATTAGTAAGCAACTTCTATGATGATGATGATGATGATGATGATGATGATGATGATGATGATGATGATGATGATGATGATGATGATGATGATGATGATGATGATGATGATGATGGAGTAGTAATTAATCAATTCAAATTATTCTAAATAAAGTATATTTCAATTATTGATTCTAATAAGTTCTTTAAATTTGAAAAATCTATAGAGTGCAGACTAACCAGAAATATGATATTTCTGGTACTGTAAATAGTAAATTTTCACAAGTAAATTCTGGTGACTACTAGTTAATATAAGTTATGAAACAACTAATTCAACAATATTCTCCCATCTTTTCGGAAAGAATGTATCAATTGAAAGAGAACTCTTTATCTTTTACAATTATAAGACCGGTCAGGAATGAATCTCTTTCTTAGTTCATATAGGTTAAATTTCACAAATAATCATATAATTATGATTTTTTTTCATTAAAGTCATATAACTATGTTTTCTCACACAAAAATCATAAAACTTTCACTAACTAACACAAAAATCATAGTGGTCGGAAAACACAACTTTTCGATAGTATTTTCTTATTTCATACTCTCTTTTTTTTCCAATCTAATAAATAATAATTCAATTAAAATAGGAGAAATATATATATTTTTATCCGCTCCAAAAAATAATAGACGATAAAATATATACTTTTTGTAGACCCAACCAGGCCCTAGGGGTGCTTATCGGGCGGATCGAACGGCTAATTACGCTTAACGGTTCGGCTTAATGATTATCGGATTATAAATGTAGTAATCCGCTAGCCATACAATAAGAGAACGGGCGGATTGGTATCGGATTAATAATTATCGAGCGATTATCGGGCGGCTTATCGGCTAAACCAAATAGAAATTTTTTGATCAATCATTCAATCAATATCAAACAGTTTCAAATCAATACCAATTTTTTAATACCATCTAAGATCTAACCAAACAGTATTTTTCAATTGAAGATTCTTCAAGACTATTCATACTGTCATACACGTATTAACCAAATTTTTAATACTATCAAGACTACTCATACAGACATACACGTATTAATCATTGAGATTTTGATTTTTCGACTTCTTAGTTTTCAGTTCAAGAGAGAGATGAGACTGATGACTTCTTTGCCTCTGGTGGCTGCAGACAATTGAGAATTAAAAAATAAAAATTAGGAATTTAGCCATTTAGGGTTTCAATAGCACTTTATATATATAGGTGTAAAAGTATAAATATAAAAATATTTAACGGGTTAACGGTTTACCCGATAAGAAAATTGAGTAATCCGCCCCCAAACCGTTAAGCCGTTAATTATAGAATCTCAATTTGTTCGTCATCCATTACCTCGATAATCCGATATCAATATGCCAATAAGCTATCGGTTTGGTTTGGTTAACGGTTTCGGTTCGGTTTTGAATAGCCCTACCTGGCTCGATCCTGTCACTGCCCGAAATTTTCCACCGACGGGACCGTGATGGCGCCTAACATTTTACTTGCTAGGCAAGCCAATGTTAGAGAATCATTAAATCAATTCCTTATTTCCATTCAGTAATTAACAATAATTAACTAAGATAAAATATAATAAGTACAGAATGTCATAAAACTGTATTAATTACTACCACCCGGATCTGGAGTCACAATTCATAAGAATTTTTGAATTTACTACAAGTAATAGTTTGAAGAAATATAACTGTCTGAATGAAAGAAACAGTAGAACAGAAAAGATAGACGGGGACTTCAAGGTGTGTGAACGCCGACAGATCTACCTTGAGTCTCCAGACAGCGGACCAATAGCAAAATCTCGATCAACCCAAGCCTGTATCAAAATCTGCACAGGAAGTGCATAGTGCAGTATCAGTACAACCGACCCCATGTACTGGTAAGTGTCGAGCCTAACCTCGACGAAGTAGTGACGAGGTTAAGGCAAGGCACCTACAAATCAACTTGTACAATTTAACAGTGTATATACAAATAACAGAAATGAAGAACTAAACGTGAAATGTCGGGAGGGAAACATACTGAGGGGAATACAAGATAAAGAACTATAACAAAATGATCACCGGAGCAGTCAATATACCATGAATCAACAGGAATAGTGAATATAATAAGGAAAAATGCACGGCATCACCCTTCGTGCTTTTACTCTCAATCTCACCATAAAATTAATAGAAACGGCAAGGCATCACCCTTCGTACATTAACTCTCATATCATGGTACGGTATCACCCTTCGTGCATTAACACTCACAATATGGTACGGCATCACCTTCCGTGCATTAACACTCTCTCTTACCATAATGCAATGCATAAATAACAACAGGGAGATAGAATAACAAGTACAAACCTTACTTCAACATTCGGTTCCATAATATCAATCTCAACTTTGAAATAAAAACTCAATTATCACCAGAAAATTCGTAAACATGATAAGAACGATAAATTGAACAACACTAGTATAACACATAGCAACTAGGCATAGGAATGAGACAATATAAGAAAAACAGAGAAACATAGAAAATATGTAAATTGGCGGCGCATAGGTACTCGTCACCTCACATATACGCCGCTCACATGAATTTCACTTAGCAAGTAATCTAAGGTTCCCAATTCCCTCAAGTCAGGGTTAGACACAATACTTACCTCGCTCCGAAAGCCACTTTATTCTCAATCACAGCTTTTCCTTTGGAATTCACCTCAAAACCACTTGTATCTATTCAAAAATGACTCAATAATATCAAATATTGCTAAAGAAATCAATTATATTGCATAAATTAAATTTTCCAAAATTTCCTCCAAAAAGTTGAGAAATCGACCCCGGGCCCGCTTGGTCAAAATCCGAGGTTCGGACCAAAATGCACTTACACATTCACCCCCAAGCTTGATTATATAATTAGTTTTGGAATCCGATCTCAAATTGAGGTCTAAATCCTCAAATTTCCGAAATCCCTAGTTTCTACCCTAACCCCTAATTCTACCAAGAAAACTCTAGATTTTAGGTTGAATTCTTGTAAAATGAAGTAAAAGATTGAAAGAAACAAGTTAAGGAACACTTACCTATGATTTGGGGAAGAAAATATCTTTAAAAAATCGCCCTAGGCCTCATATGCTTTTGAAACGAGGAGAAAAATGGTTGGAGTCCGAATTAAATGAACTCACTGCCCAGCGACCTTCGCACCTGCGGTGCTTTGGTCGCACCTGCGCATCCGCACGTGCGGACAGGACGTGAGCTTGTGCGGAAAAGGACTAGGCCAACTGGGGCCGCACCTGCGGATAGGGTTCCGCTTCTGCGGTCCCGCTCCTGCGTAGAGAAGTTCGTATCTGCGGAAAAAAATGAAGTCCAGGCCTAGGTTGCACCTGTGGGGCTATCGCTCGCAGATGCGGACAAACAAGATTTGGTGCACCAGCAGCCTTGTTGAGGTTTGAACTCAACTCGCGCATCGCCCGAATGGCACCCGAGTCCTCGAGGCTCCAAACCAAACATGCACGTAAGTCTAAAAACATCATACAGACTTGCTCGCACAATCAAATCGCCAAAATAACACATAGAACTACAAATTTAGCACCAATTCAAATGAAATTCTCAAGAACACTTTAAAATTTATATTTTCTCAACTGGACGTCCGAATCACGTCAAATCAACTCCGTTTCTCACCAAATTTCACAGACAAGTCTTAAATATCATAATGAACTTGTACCGGGCTCCGGAACTAAAATACGGACCCGGTACTAACAATGCCAAACATCAATCAATTCTTAAAAATAAATAATTTTCAGACTTTTAATTTTCATCAAAAATTCATAACTTGAGCTACGGACCTCCGAATTCGATTCCGGGCATATGCTCAGGTCCCATAATTCGATACGGACCCACCGGGACCGTAAAAATATGTATTCGAGCCCGTTTATCAAAAATATTGACCAAAATCAACTAAAATTAACTTTTAAGGCATAAGTTCTTATTTTCATCAATTTTCAACATAAAAGCTTTCCGGAAACCTGCCAGGTCTGCGCACGCAAATTGAAGAGGGTAAAAATGAGATTTTTAAGGCTTAAGAGCGCAAATTCGAGTTCTAAAACATAAGATGGCCTTTTAGGTCATCACATTCTCCACCTCTAAAACAATCGTTCGTCCTCGAACGGACATAGAAAAGTACTTGGGTTGGTGAAAAGGTGGGTATATCTACTCCGCATATCGGACTCGGACTCCAAAGTAGTTGCCTCAATAAGCTGACCTCTCCACTGCACTCGAACTGAAGGGTAACTCTTTGATCTTAACTGGTGAACTTGTCGGGCTAGAATTTCCACCGGCTCCTCCTCGTAAGTCAAATTCTTGTCCAACGGGACAGAGCTGAAATCTAACACATGGGACGGATCGCCATGATACTTTCGAAGCATGGACACATGGAATACCGGATGGACAACTGCTAAACTAGGTGGCAACGTAAGCCTATAAGCCACCTCTCTCACTCTCTCCAGAATCTCAAAAGGTCCAATATACCTAGGGCTCAACTTGCCCTTCTTTCCGAACCTCATTACACCCTTCATGGGTGATACCCTAAGTAACACTATCTCTTCGAACATGAATGCAACATCACGAACTTTACGGTCGGCATAACTCTTCTGCCTGGATTGATCTGTGCGAAGTCGATCCTGAATAATCTTGACCTTATCCAAGGCATCTTGTACTAAGTCTGTGCCCAACAACCGAGCCTCTCCCGGCTCAAACCACCCAACTGGCGATCGGCACCGCCTACCATATAATGCCTCATAGGGAGCCATCTGAATGCTCGATTGGTAGCTGTTGTTGTAGGCTAACTCTGCAATGGGCAAGAACTGATCCCACGATCCTCCGAAGTCTATAACACAAGCGTGGAGCATATCCTCCAAGATCTGAATAGTACGCTCGGACTGCTCGTCCGTCTGAGGATGAAATATTGTGCTCAACTCAACCCGTGTACCCAACTCATGCTGAACTGCCCTCCAAAAGTGCAAGGTAAACTGCGTACCTCAATCAAAAATGATAGACACGGGCACACCGTGAAGACGGACGATCTCACGAATGTAAATATCTGCCAACCGCTCTGAGGAATAGGTAATTGCCACAGGAATGAAATGCGCTGACTTAGTCAGCCTATCCACAATGACCCCAACTGCATCGAACTTCCTCTGAGTCCATGGAAGTCAAACAACAAAATCCATAGTGATGCGCTCCCACTTCCACTCAGGAATCTCTAACCTCTTAAGTAAACCACTAGGTCTCTGATGCTCACACTTTACTTGCTGGCAATTTAGTCACCGAGCTATATATGCAACTATGTCTTTCTTCATTCACCTCTACCAATAATGTTGTCTCAAGTCCTGATACATCTTGGCGGCACCCGGATGAATAGAATACCAGGAACTGTGGGCCTCCTCAAGAATCAACTCACGAAGTCCATCCATATTAGGCACACAAATACGACACTAGATCCTCAAAACTCAGTCATCTCCAACAGTAACCTGCTTGGCACCACCGTGCCGTACTGTATCTCTAAGGACAAGTAAATAAGGAACGTCATCCTGCCAATCTCTGATGCGCTCAAACAAAGAAGACCAAGCAACTGTACAAGCTAGAACACGGTTGGGCTCAGAAACATCTAACCTCACGAACTGGTTGGCCAGGGCCTGAACATCCAATGCTAGTGGTCTCTCACCAACTGGAATATAAGCAAGGCTGCCCATACTGGCTGAAAATAAAAAATAAAAAAAATAAGAAATAAGAAAATACTACTGGAAAGTTATGTTTTTCGATCACTATGATATTTTTGTGAGTTAGTGAAAGTTTTATGATTTTTGTATAAGAACATAGTTATATGGCTTTGATGAAAAACAGTTATATTTATATGACCATTTGTGAAATTTACCCCTCTTCAATATGAGAAGAAAAGGAAAATAATTATCCCTAAGTGTCTTAAGAGATAAAGTTTGCATTTAAGTTTTTACAAACTTACAGAGTGAAGTCCCAAACATAGAATGAGAGTTCCAAAAGGTTCTTGAATATTACTAGTTGCAAATTTCCAAAGCTCTGTTGTATCTTGAGAGAATATTTGTCATTAATTCTGTAGCAAATTATGAAAGGGAGCAAATAATATGTTCTTGAAAGAATGAAACTCATTTGCGCCTAATTACGCCTCTTACCCAGTCATACTAATTTTTTTGACTAAACATTAGTGTGTTGTTCGGATGGAAATCATGATCAACCAGCTAGTCTGGCTAACATAGCTATTCGTCAGAAATAGATGCATTCTATTGTAGGTTACTATAGAAGCATATAATTTTTCGAGTGTAAAGAATATTAATTGTCACGACTCAAAACTAACCTGTCGTGATGGCGCCTATCATGGTAATAGGAAAGCCGACTATTCAAACATTTTCAACACTTTAACACTTTGAAAGATATGAAAAACAGCTTAATTAAAGGAAAAATCTTTTAAAAACAGGATATAATCTCTCCCAAAATCAGCGTGTCATCGAGTACATGAGCATATACATAAAGATAGAGTCTGGTACACCGTCTAGAAAATAAAACTGAAATAAATAACATGAAAGATAAGGGAGGAGAGTCAAGGTCTACGAACACCTAGCAGCTTCCTCGATGATCTTCGAATGTCCGGACTCCGCAATTTAGCAACCACCGCGATCGGAAGCACCTGAATCTGCACACGAGGTGCAGGATGTAGCATGAGTACAACCAAATCAATAAGTAACAAGTCTAACCTGTGATCTGAAAGCAGTGACGAGCTCGAAAAGCAGTTACGAGCTCTAACAATACAGTAAGGATACAGAATTTAGCAATTGCAGGAAAATAGGCATGCTTCCAGGTTCAACAGTTAAGTTTAGCACACGTAAAAAAAGAGGCCAAGTGTGACTTATAATATGAAAATGATATATATATGTCTACATGCCAAGGTGAATACCGTAGGTGATACAACACAGTGAAATCCAAAGTACTCACTCTCTCAGAGCGCTCAATATGGCAATCTCAATCCTCGCTCGCCACACTCAGTCACACAGCATTATATATAGCAATAGGGCTCGTTGCGGCGTGTAACCCGATCCACATATATATAGCCATAAGGATCGTTGAGGAGTGCAACCGAATCCATATATATATAGCCATAAGGCTTGTTGCAGCGTACAACCCGATCCACATATATATATAGCCATAAGGCTCGTTGCGACGTGCAACCCGATACACATATATATAGCCATAAGGCTCGTTGCGGCGTGCAACCCGATCCACATATATATAGTCATAAGGCTCGTTGTGGCGTGCAACCGGATCCACACACACACATACACACGCACACACACACACACACACACATACACACGCGCACACACACACACACATATATATATATATATATATATATATATATATATATATATATATATATATATATCACACACATCATGGCACTCGGACCCCCAACTCAGTCACTAATCTCTCCAATCTCTCAGGCTTACAACACTCATGATAAGCAACCCTAATCAATGATATGAGATGTGACAATATACGATAACAGAGAATGAGATATGGCACGTAATAATGAATCTGACAGAGTTCACGACTGCAATTAAACAGATAACTCAACATCAAAGAACGACCAATGTGGGTCCCAATAGTACCAGCATATAGCCTAAATAATATTTTAAGTACGAATCACAACTCAAATGCTCTACCACGTAGAGTACAACAAAATATTCAGATAGAATAGCTATGCAGTTCCAGGTAATCGACTAAATCACAATTTCTACGGTGCGCGCCCACACGCCTGTCACCTAGCATGCGCGTCACCTCAACATAAATCACATAGCATGAAATTCGGGGTTTTATGCCCTCGTAACTAATCTTAGAAGTGTTACTTACCTCAAATCGTGCAAATCCCAACTCCAACATGCCCTTGCCTCGTGAATCAGCCTCCAAATGTTTCGAATCTAGCCACAAACAGTTCGACACAATCAACACGAGCTAAAGGAATTAATTCCATAAGAAAATACTAAGTTACTAATCAAAAGTCAAACGTCAACTCAAAGGTCCCCCCACCCCTTGGGCCCATGTCTCGTAATCCAACAAAATTTACAAAACCTGGAAGCCCATTCAACCACGAGTCCAACCATACCAAATTTACCAAAATCCGACACCAAATCGCGACCCAAATCCCCAAATTTAACTATCCAAATCCCTTACCTCAAACCCTGAAATTACACCTTAAAACCACACAATCTAGGTGGGAAAATCAATGGGGAAACAAGATTATCGAACAAAAATGAGCACAAGTGACTTACCTCAAGAAACCCCTCGAAAATCCTATCAAAACATGCCTTAGACCGAGTTGAAATGTCCAAAAATGAAGAAATATCGCGAACCCTTGAATTTAAGTGTTCTGCCCAGCCTTTTCACACTTGCGCTCCTCTTGACCGCATTTGCGGTCCTGCTTCTATTGATAATCCTCCGCTTCTGCAGAAATCATTAAAGTCCCCAGGGCTTGCACCTGCGCTCTAGGTTTCGTACCTGCGGAAACACTTCTGCAGCCCATGATCCGCTTCTGCGGAAACAGCCTATGCCTCTTTACTCCGCATCTGCGGAGCCTTGCTTGCACCTGCGGGCTCGTAGATGCGGATTACCCTTCGCACATGCGTCCTTCCCCAGGCCAGCCCTAACTCCGCACCTTCGCAACCCCAGCCGTACCTGCGGTATCGCACCTGCGGCTAACCCCTCGCAGGTGTGATCACATTAGAAGAATCCCAGCTTCAGCAATGCACTAAGTCCCATTTTTTATCTGTTAACTATCCGAAATCAACCCGAGGCCCCTAGGACCTCAACCAAATATACCAACAAGTCCTAAAACATGATACGAACTTAGTTGAACCTTCAAATTACATCAAAAACATGAATTGCACCCCAATTCAAACCTATTGAAACTAAGAAAATTCCAACTTCCACAAATGACGTTGAAACCTGTCAAATCACGTCCGATTGACCTCAAATTTTTCACACAAGTCACAAATGACACCACGGACCTACTCTCCTGGAACCCCAATCCGAGCTTGGTCAAACTTCCAATTTTCCATCTTTTGCTATTTTAAGCATAATTCAACTATAGACCTCTAAATAACAATCTGGACACGCTCCTAAGTCCAAAATCACCCAACTGAGCTAACAGAACCATCAAAACTCCATTTCGGAGTCGTCTACACATAATTCCATACCTGGTCAACCTTTTCAACTTAAGTTTTCATCTTTGAGACTAAGTATCTCAATTTATTTCGAAATCTCACCGGACCCGAACTAACTACCCGGTAAGTCACATAGCAGTTATAAAGTATAAAGTCAGCAGTAAATGAGGGAACGAGGCTACAACTCTCAAAACGATCGGCTGGGTCATTACATCATTCCTCTCTTAAACAAACGTTCATCCTCGAACGGGTCTAGAAACGTACCTGGAATCTCAAATAGGCATGGATATCTGCTCTGCATCTCCCTCTTGGTCTCCCAAGTAGCCTCCTCAACTGGCTGACCTTTCCACTGCACCTTCACTAAAGCTTTGTCCTTTGACCTCAACTTTCAAACATGCCGATCCAAAATGTCCACCGGATCCACATCATAAGTCAAATCACCATCCAACTAAACCGTGTTGAAATCCAAAACATTAGACGGATCATCGACATACTTTCGGACCATAGAAACATGAAACACTGGATGCACACTTGACAACCTGTGGAAAGGAAAGTTTGTAAGCCACCTCTCCAATCCGCTGAAGTACCTCAAACGACCCAATATACCAAGGGCTCAACTTTTTCTTCTTCCCAAACTTCACAACACCCTTCATGGGCAACAGCTTGAGTAGTACCTTCTCCCCAACCATGAAAGCAACATCATGAACCTTCCTATCGGCGTAACTCTTCTGTCTAGACTGCGTCGTGTGAAGCTGATCCTTAATCAATTTAACATTGTCCAAAGCATCCTGAACCAAGTCAGTACCCAATAGCCTAGCCTCCTCCGGCTCAAACCCACCCACCGGAGATCGACACCATCTCCCATATAGAGCCTCATACGGAGCCATCTGAATGCTCAACTAGTAGTTGTTGTTGTAGGCAAACTCCGCGAGCGGTAGAAACTGATCCCAAGAACCCCCAAAATCAATGACACAAGCGCATAACATGTCCTCCAATATCTGAATAGTGTGCTCAGACTGTCCGTCCGTGTGAGGGTAAAATATTATACTCAACTCAACCTGGGTGCCCAGTTCTCGCTGCACGACTCTCCAAAACTGTGATATAAATTGCGTGTCCCGATCTGAAATGATGGACACTAGCACACCGTGAAGGCGAACAATCTCATGAATGTAAATCTCAGCCAACAGCTCTGAAAAATAAGTAGTCCTAACTAGAATGAAGTGCACACACTTGGTCAGTCGATCCACAATTACCTAAAGAGCATCAAACTTCCTCGAAGTTCGTGGGAGCCCAACTACAAAATCTATGGTGATCCGCTCCCATTTCCACTCTGGAATCTTTAGCCTCTGAAGCAATCCACCTAGTCTCTGATGCTAATACTTCACATGCTGATAGTTAAGGCACTGAGATACAAATCCCACTATATCCTTCTTCATTCTCCTCCACCAATAATGTTGTCTCAAGTCCTGATACATCTTTGCGGCACCTGGATGAATGGAATACCGCAAACTGTGAGCCTCTTCAAGAATCAACTCACGTAGCCCATTTACATTAGGCACGCAAATCCGACCCTGCATCCTCAACACCACATCATCCCCAATTGTAAAATCTCTAGTTTCACTGTGTTGAATCGTGTCCTTAAGGACAACCAAATGAGTATCATCATATTGGCGCTCTCTGATGCGATCATATAAGGAAAACCGAGAAACCACACAAGCTAGAACCCAACTAGGCTCCGAAATATCTAATCTGACAAACTGGTTGGGCAAGGCCTGAACATCAACTGTAAGAGGTCTCTCACCAACAGGAATGAATGCAAGGCTACCCATACTCACCACATTTCTACTCAAGGCATCGGCCGCCACATTGGCCTTCCCGGGATGATATAGAATGGTGATATCATAATCCTTTAGCAGCTCTAACCATCTTCGCTTCCTCAAGTTTAGATCCTTCTATTTGAACAAGTGTTGGATACTCCGATGATCTGTAAATACCTCACAAGACACACCGTAGAGATAATGCCTCCAAATCTTCAATGCATGAACGATGGCAGCCAACTCCAGATCATGAACAGGGTAGTTCTTCTCATGGGGCTTCAACTAGCGCGAAGCATAAGCAATTACTCTACCCTCCTCCATCAAGACACACCTAATACCAACCCAAGAAGCATCAAAATGCATTGTATAAGAGCTTGAAGCTAAAGGCAAAAGTAGAACTGGAGTTGTGATCAAGTTAGTCTTGAGCTTTTGAAAGCTCTCCTCACACTCATTCGACCACCGGAAGGTAGCACCCTTTTGGATCAATTTGGTCAAGGGCGATGCAATGGACGAGAAACCCTCCACGAAGCAACGATAATAACCGGCCAAGCCGAGAAAGCTCTGAATCTCCATAAATGAGGACGGTCTGGACTAACTCTGAACCGCCTCAATCTTCACCGGATCCACCTGAATCCCATCACTGGACACCACATGCCCCAAGAACGCCACCGAATGCCAAAACTCACACTTAGAGAACTTGGCATAAAGCTTCTCCTCCATCGACCGTTGCAACACAACTCTCAAATGTTAGGCATGCTCCTCTTGGCTACGAGAGTACACCAAGATATCATCAATGAACATTATGACAAACGTGTCAAGATAAGGCTGAAATACACTGTTCATCAGGTGCATGAATGTTGCCGGGGCGTTAGTCATCCCAAAAGACATCACAAGGAACTCATAATGACCATAACGGGTCCTGAATGCTGTCTTTAGAATATCCGAGTCCTAAATCTTCAACTGGTGATACCCAGACCTCAAGTAAATCTTAGAGAACACCCTTGCTCCCTGAAGCTAGTCAAATAGATCATCAATGCGCGGCAAAGGATACTTGTTCTTGATTGTTACTTTGCTCAACTGCTTATAGTCGATGCACATCCGCATAGTACCATCCTTCTTCTTCACAAACAGAACTGGTGCACTCCAAGGCGACATGCTAGGCCTAATAAACCATTTATCAAGAAGTTCCTGAAGTTGTTCTTTCTATTCCTTCAACTCAACTGGTGCCATACGATACGGAGGAATAGAAATGGGTTGATATCCCAATCATGTGGCATACCAGGCATGTCTACAAGAAACACATCTAAAAAGTCTCACACCATCGAAACAGAGTCAATAGCAGGAGTATCAGCACCAACATCCCTCACAAAGGCCAAATATGACAGACACCCCTTCCCAACCATCTGTTTGGCCTTCAAATATGAAATCACTCTGTTGGGAACATAATCTAGAGAACCTCTACACTCGATCCTTGGAAAACCTGGCATCGCCAATGTCATGGTCTTAGCGGCATAGATACATGAACGGATGAAACTAAGGACTCACGGGGCATATCCAGATAATGAGCAAAATACGATGATGCATATGAATAAATGGAACTAGGGTCAAATAATACAGAAGCGTCCATGTGTCATAGTAAGACAATACATGTAATCACGGTGTCTGAACCAACAGCATCTGGACTGACAGGAATAGCATAGAATCGGGCCTGACTGCCACCTGATCGGACATCCCCTCTAGGGAGACCACTAGCTGCCTGAACCCTACCCCGAGCTGGTTGAGCGGGTGGTGATGTAATTGGTGTTGAAGTCTCCTCTGCTGAACTGGGCCTCCCAAGAGGTGGAGACACTGCCTCCTGATATGACCAAGCTCCCCACACTCATAGCAACCCCAATCCGACAATGGTGGTGGGGGTTGGATCAGACATCGAGAACCAGAATACCCGCTAGAAGAACCCGATGTAGATAAACCCTGAACTGAAAGAGCATTGGACGAACTCTGAGCTGGTAGAGAACTAAGATATGACTGGCCCGGATGGGCACTATATGAACCATGGCTAGATGATGCACCATGGTGAACTAGACGAGCCATCTGAGCTGGCCGATAAGGACGACCCCTGTTGTGGTAAGATTGTCCCCCAGAATGAACACCACTAGGACCACCCGAACCTCGAGGCCTATTGGCCTCCCTCTCCTCATTCTCCTGACTATGGACAATCTCTATCTGCCAAGCAATATCAACCACCTCATCAAAAGTAGCACCAGATACCCTCTCCCAAGTCATAAGCAACCGCAACTAATATGTGAGGCCATCAATGAACCTCCTAATCCTCTACCTATCCATGGGAACCAACCAAACTGTGTGACGGGCCAACTCAAAAAACCTCATCTCGTACTGGGTCACAGACATGCCATCCTAATGTAGATGCTCAAACTGTCTGAGCAGCTCCTCCTTGTGAGACTATGGCACAAACTTCTCCAAGAAGAGAACGGAGAACTCAGGCCATATAAGTGGTGTTGCGCCAACTGGTCTGCGCCTCTCATAAGCCTCCCACTATCTGAAGGCAGCCTCAGTAAATTGAAAAGTAATAAATTAGACCCCATTGGTCTCTAGAATACTTGTCGTGCGAAGAATCCGCTGGCACCTGTCCAAAAAGTCCTGGGCATCCTCAGACTCAGCCCCACTGAATGATGGAGGTTGGAGTCTCCCAAACCTCTCTAGTCTCCTATGCTCATCATCAGTCATAACGGGACCCACCTAGGCCTGAGCAACTGCAACCGGCTGGGCTGGCAGTACCCCCGGTGTCTGAAGTCCCTGCATCGCCTGCTCTGGAGTACGGGCGGCGGGAGTCGGAGTACCTCCCCTGGCCTGAGAAGTGGCTGCCGCTGCCGAAACAGAAACCGCCTGAGCAAGGTTGGTGCAAATCGTCAAAAGCTGAGCCAAAGCCTCCTGAAGGCTTGGAATCACAATGGGCACAGCTGGTGCCTGTGCTGGCCCACAGGCTCAACTATAGCTGGTACCTGCTCCTGAGCTGGAGCAACTGGTGGATCTGCAGGTGTTGTTCTAACTGTTGTACGAGTTGCACCTCTGCCCCTACCGCGGCCCTAGCTGGTGGTACTGGTGGCTGGCCGTCCTGTCCGGTAGCACTTGTCCACACTATCTATCGGAGAATAGGACAACAGAAATTCAGTGACCGGAATCAACAAATTCACACGACAAGAATACAAGAATGTGAAGTTTCCTAAGGGTTTGGCAGCCTCTCGAAGATAAGTACAGACGTCTCTGTACCGATCCGCAAGACTCTACTAAACCTGCTCATGACTCGAGAAACCTATGTAACCTAGGCTCTAATACCACCTTGTCACGACCCAAAACCAACCCATCATGATGGTGCCTATCATGGTACAAGATAAGATGACTATTCAAACATTTCCAACACTTTAAAATTTTGAAAGATATGAAAAATAGCTTAATTAAAGGAAAAATCTTTTAAAAGAAGGATAGGAAGTCATAACTCAATACATAATCTCTCCCAAAATTGGGGTGTCACCGAGTACATGAGCATCTACATAAAGATAGAGTCTAGTACACCGTCTAGAAAATAAAACTGAAATAAATAACATGAAAGATAAGGGAGGAGAGTCAAGGTCTGCGAACGCCCAGCAGCTACCTCGATGATCTCCGAATGTACGTACTCCGCAATTCAACAACCGCCGCGACCGGAAGCACCCGAATCTGCACACGAGGCGCAAGGTATAGCATGAATACAACCAACTAAATAAGTAATAAGTCTAACATGTGGTCTGAAAGCAGTGACGAGCTCTAACAATACAATAAGGATACGGAATTTAACAATTGCATGAATCAAACAAAAGTCACAAAATTCGGAACTCCATTCAACAACGAGTCCAACCATACCAAATTTACCAAAATCCGACACCCAATCGCGACCCAAATCCCCAAATTTAACTCTCCAAATCCCTAACCTCAAACCCCCAAATTACACCTTAAAACCACACAATCTAGGTGGGAAAATCAATGAGGAAACAAGATTATCGAACAAAAATGAGCACAAGTGACTTACCTCAAGAAACCCCTCGAAAATCCTCTCAAAAATCACCTTAGACCGAGTTAAAATGTCCAAAAATGAAGAAAAATCGTGAACCCTTAAATTTCAGTGTTCTGCCCAGCCTTTTCGCACTTGCGCTCCTCTTGACCGCATCTACGGTCCCGCTTCTGCAGATAATCCTCCGCTTCTGCAAAAATCACTAATGTCCCCAGGGCCCGCACCTGCACTCCAGGTTCCGCACCTGCGGAAGCGCTTCTGCGGCCCATGATCCGCTTCTGCGGAAACAGCCTACGCCTCTCTACTCGGCATCTGCGGAGCCTTGCTCGCACCTGCGGGCTCGCAGATGCGGGTTACCCTTCGCACATGCGTCCTTCCCCAGGCCAGCCCCAACTCCGCGCCTGCACAACCCCAGCCGCACCTGCGGCCAACCCCTCACAAGTGTGATCACACTAGAAGAGTCCCAGCTTCAGCAATGCACTAAGTCCAATTTTTGATCTGTTAACCATCCGAAATCAACCCGAGGCCCCCGGGACCTCAACCAAACATACCAACAAGTCCTAAAACACGATACGAACTTAGTCGAACCTTCAAATCACATCAAACAACATCAAAAACACGAATCGCACCACAATTCAAGCCTATTGAAACTAAAGAAATTCCAACTTCCACAAACGACGTCGAAACCTATCAAATCACGTCCAATTGACCTCAAATTTTGCACACAAGTCACAAATGACACCACGGACTCCAACTCCCGAAACCCCAATCTGAGCCCGGTAACCACAAAGTCCGCTCTCGGTCAAACTTTCAAATTTTTAACTTTCGCCATTTCAAGCCTAATTCAACTATAGACCTCCAAATATCACAATTCGGACACGCTCCTAAGTTCAAAATCACCCAATGGAGCTAACGGAACCATCAAAATTCCATTCTGGAGTTGTCTACATATAAGTCCACATCCGGTCAACCTTTTCAACTTAAGTTTTTATCCTTGAGACTAAGTGTCTCAATTCACTCTGAAACTTCGCCCGACCCGAACCAACTACCCGGTAAGTCACATAGCAATTATAAAGTACAAAATGAGAAGTAAATGGAAGAATGGGGTTACAACTCTCAAAATGATCGGTTGTATCGTTTCATTAATATTAAATAGGAAGCGGCTATGCTTGCCCACCGGCTAAATCGGGTAGTCTATACATTTACTAACTCTTCTACCGTAAGAAAACTTGAAACAGAAAATTCTCTGATATATGACCCCATTAGAAAGCTACGTAGTATTTGTTTTCGATTTTGCGCAACTGAAAAGAGTTGTTTCACTCTCCAATTATTTATCCAACCTCCTTTCCTTAGATTTTTTTTTTTTTTGGCTGAAGCTTTTAGATAATTGAATGACAAGTGAGTTTTCATCACATAAGGAAAATGTTTTTTTTTTCTTCTAATAAACTAGGAAAGCAAAAGTTTCTCCCTTGAGCATGCCCCTCGTACTTTCTTAATTAAAAGACAAACATGCACCAAAATTATTAATTGCAAGCTTACTTCATGGTGACTAACTTAAAGATGAGCTTTTTCTTCCAAGGGGGAAGCACAGAAGCTTTACTCTAAAATACTCCGTGCCATCTAGTGGACAATAAATAATTCATTTTTTATAATTTATTTCTCATAAATAGACCTAAGTCAAACCTTAGGAAAACGATCATGAAACCGTGTGATCATTATTAATTTGGATCAAGATACTCTTATGAAATTTCATTTATTATTATTTTTTTACCGATTTTACTTTCATTTTTTGTACTAATTGTTGGGATATATACTGTTAACCATGGGTTTGGTTTGGATATAGTATTTATTATGGAACAATTATTTATTCAATTTTAATAAAAATTTAAATAGGTCACATATTAGTGTGTCTCCTTTGCTTATATAGTAGATGATTTTGTAGACACTGAAATTTTAATAGATCAAGATAAATCCTAAATTTAAGACGACTCTTGAATTATTAAGAGTCTATTAGGGTTACTTGGTGGCTACTCCACCCAAACCCTAATTCATCCCTATAAATAAGGCTACGTATGTCCTTCAAAGATGATCTCAGTAATACATAATGCACAAAGAGATCAAATATACTATCTCAAAATTCCATAAAAATTCATGGAATATTCATTAGAGATCAAAGACATGTCAAATATGTCTTGCTCAAAGTTCTAACAACATTCAAGATCCAAATAGAGTGTTGTTATATGCTTCTTGATTATTAAATACATCAAGGAGATGTGTATCATCTCACGTTCGAGAAATACGCCGCTAAGGCCCTCGAATTACAGATAACAAATCGTAGGGAAGAATCAAAGGGATAAACAGAGTTGTAACCTACAATGTTTATCAGTAAAATCCTTTTTTTCTTTATAGTTGTTTGTGATTGCAGTTTTATTTTTCTACATAAAATTTATTGCAAACAAATTGGCACGCCCAGTGGGACCAGTTCTACCCTTCATCTCTTCTTCCTGTAAATCGAAAACTCCAAGTTTCAAAATCATTTGTTGCGATGGTCGAGTACTTCGATTCTCGTCTTCAAGCATGATCTTCTTTTTACGAGCCAAGTCCATAACTTTGTCCTTGAAGACAAAGCACTTCTCTAGAGGGTGGCTCACAAGTCGATGATATTTGCAGTAATTTGGGTCATCAGTTTTCCTAGCTTCATTTGGCCGCTTCATCTCCGGAAGCTCAATGAGATTTAACTCGAGGAGTTCTTCGAAAATGGCTGGCACATCAGAATCCAGAAATGGGTACTCTATCTCTTGCATTTCTTTTAGATTCAACTTTCCACTTGGCTTATCTTGAAACGAAGTGGATTTCATACTCTGCTTCTTACTCACCTTCGTCGTGAACTTCACAGGTGATGTGTTGACATTCATAGCTTCTTTGTTTTCAGATCTTGGTACAAACTTGCTCCATTTTCAAACTTCTTGCTTGTCATTCCCTTTGCGAGGTTCATAGATGGGCAGCCTTTCATTTCCAACGGAGGCCATGCTCAATTCCATATCATGGACATGAGTTGAAAGTTTTTCAAATGTACTAGGCTTGATACCTTGCAAGATGTAGCGCAATCCCCAATGCATGCCTTGGATACACATCTCTATGCCAGAAGCTTCACTAAGCCTGTCTTTACAGTTGAGGCTTGCGTTACTCCAACCATTGATAAAGTCGATAACTGGTTCACCCTTCCGTTGACGAGTATTTGTGAGTTCCACCATGCTCACAGTGTGCCTTGTGCTATAAAAGTAATTGAGGAACTCTTGCTCTAGTTGATCCCAGCTATCAATAGATCCGGCCTCGAGGTCTGTATACCAATCAAAAGCATTTCCTTTAAGTGAGCGGACAAACTATTTAACAAGGTAATCTCCATAAGTCCTAGCGTTGTTGCATGTCTCAACGAAGTGTGCCACATGTTGCTTTGGATTTCCTTTACCATCAAACTGTTGAAATTTTGGAGGTTGATAGCCAGCAGGCATCTTCAACATATCGATCCTTGCAGTGTACGATTTTGCGTATGTAAGGGAGGACTTGGCAGCAACTTCATACTTGTTCTTAATGGTTCCTTCAATAAACTCCTTCAGTTGATCGATTGGAATCATCCCTTCAGATAAGACAGGGATAGCCTTAGCGGATGCTACTTGTCTTGGGGGAGAATCATTCTCTGGAACTTCTGGGATCTTGCCAGGCGCGTGGGTGGATTCTTCTTCCATCAATATTCCCACCCTATCTGTTAGCTTGTCGATTCTAGCATCTTGATTTTGCATGCACTTGGTCAAGCCAGTGATTGCTTCCGTCAAGTTTGCCAACTGCTCTTCCACAAATGAAGTATTTTTCACCATGGCTTACATGATTGTTGTAGATGATGGGGAGTAGCATGGATTGTCACACATATTGATTCTCGAATGGCTCACACTATGCGGTGTAAGTGGGGAGAATCCATCACTTGAAGCATCATCATCTTCCTTCACAGTTGAGTTCTTAGATCCCGATAGGTCAAGCAGAGCAAGAGTTTTCTTGATCTTTTCAGCAACATCGTTTCCTCCTTCGGGTACGTTTGTGGAAGATCTTGCTCCTTTTGAGGATGAAGATCTGAAAAAGGGGGTTGATGCGGATGGCACTTAGGGTGCTTGTTGTCCTAACGAGATTTCTTTGCTCCTCGTAATTGGTCCAAAGCTTCCAAAGGTAACATCGAGGATGCTTTCCACATCAGCATAGAACCTGGAATTAGCAGTCTTGGTGGAAGTTGAACTGGAGTTGATTTTCTTTAAAGCCATTTCAATGTTCTTGAACTTTGATGATTGAAAAGTTGAGATGAGAGGTAGAGATTGTCCCACATCGAGGATTCATTCTCCATAGCTGCTTTTGACAAACTTATATAAACCTCACCGATTATGCCTGATGAGCATCAATTTTCAGCATCCTCAAGTCGCTTCTGAGTTCGCGTTTTGACGAGAAAGCACGAGTGCTTGAAGGTAATTTTCTTCTTCTATTATTTTGCACTTTTTTTTTTCTTTTTTCCCTTTTTTTTGTAGTTCAAGCAAGAAGGATATGTACTTGTTTAACAAGATAATCCATGCATGAAGAAAACAATCGTAGGGTACTCATCACGACCCGAATATTGGAGAGATTACTCTCATGGTCCAATTATCGGAGAGATTACTCTCAATATGGCTCGACTATCGGAGAGATTACTCTCAATGTGGCTCGACTATCGTAGAGATTACTCTCAATGTGACGTGACTATCGGAGAGATTACTCTCAATGTGGCTCGACTATCTAAGAGACTACTCTCAATGTGCCCCGACTATCGGAGAGATTACTCTCAATGTGGCTCGACTATCTGAGATATTACTCTCAATGTGTCCTGACTATCGGAGAGATTACTCTCAATGTGCCTCGACTATCAGATAGATTACTCTCAATGTGCCTTGACTATCAAAGAGATTACTCTCAATGTGCCCCGACTATCAAAGAGATTACTCTCAATGTGCCTCGACTATCGGAGAGAATACTCCCAATGTTCCCCGACGTAATGACCCGACCAGTCATTTTGAATATTATAACCCTGTTCCCCCATTTACTGCTCAATTTATATCTTGCAACTGATTTATGGCTTATCGGGTTAGTTGGTTCGGGTCCGGAAGGACTCGGAGTGAAATGAGACACTTAGTCTCATAATTGAAAATTTAAGTTAGAAAAGTGGACCGGAAATGGACCTATGTGTAAACGACCTTGGATTTGAATTTTGATAATTCCAATATCTCCGTATAGTGATTTTGGGCTTAAGAGCGAGTCCGAAATATTATTTGGAAGTCCGTAGAGGAATTAGGCTTGAAATACCGAAAGTTTAATTTTTGAGAAGTTTGACCGGGGGGTTGACATTTTGATATCGGGGTCGGAATCTGATTCTGAAAATTGAAATACCTCTGTTATGTCATTTATGACTTGTGTGCAAAATTTGAGGTCAATCGGACGTGATTTGATAGGTTCCGGAGTCGTTTGTAGAAATTAGAAATTTAAAAGTTCATTAGGCTTGAATTGGGTGTAATTCATGGTTTTAGTATTGTTTGAGGTGATTTGAGGATTCAACTAAGTCCGTGTGATGTTTTAGGACTTGTTGGTATATTTGGTCGAGGTCCCGAGGGGCTCGGGTGAGTTTCGGATGGTTAACGGGTTGGATTTTGGACTTAGAACTCTGCTGGAATTTTTCTAATGCACCATCTGATTTCCTTCATCTCATTCGTGAGTGGAGCCTCGCGTTCGTGAAGAGGAACTGAGAGGCTGGAAATATTTTCTCTTCGCGTTCGCAAAGAGAAGCACTCGTTTGCGAAGGGTGGACTGGGTATTACGCGTTCGCGAAGAAGAGACGAAGCAGCTGAGGACCCCAGGCGATTGGTCTATGCGTTCGCGTAGTGAGGGGGAACGAAGCGCCGCGTTCGTGTAGTGAGGTAGAACGAAGCGTTGCATTCACGATGGGTTGAACGCGTTCGCGTAGAGGGAATTAAGGCAGAGGCACTTTGTGCTTCGCGAACGCGAGGGTGATGTCGTGTTCACGAAGGAGGAATTTGGACGGGAGATATTTTGTGCTTCGCGAACACGAGGCGCTGACCGCATTCGCGAAGAAGAAAATCCTGGGCAGTGAGTTTAAGTTCTGAAAATGGGACTTCATCCCATTTTCAGTTTTTAACGATTTGGAGCTCGGATTTGAGGCGATTTTGGGTGATTTTCAGAGGAAACAATGGGGTAAGTGTTCTTAACTCAATATTGGTTATATTACCCGAATTCATGATTGTTTTTATCATTAATTAGTGAATTGAGTTGGAAAAATTTGAAAACCCTCTTGGTTTAAATTGAAGATTTGAGGGTCGAGTTGGGGTCGGATTTTGGTAAAATTGGTATGGTTAGACTCGTGGTTGAATGGGCTTCCGGATTTTGTAACTTTTGTCGAGTTCCGAGATGTGGGCCCCACGGGCGATTTTTGAGCTAATTTTCGGGTTTTTATGGAAAATTATTATTTTTTTTATGGAATTAATTCCAATGAATTTTATTGACTGAAACGAATTATTTATGACCAGATTCGAGGCGTTTGGAGACCAATTCACGAGGAAAGGCCATTGCAGAATAAGAATTTAATGGCTTGATGTAAGTAACAATTTTAAATCTGGTCCTGATGGTACTTAACCCCCGATTTTGGTATCATGTGATTATTTTGGAGGTGAAGCACATGCTAGGTGACAGGCGTGTGGGCGTGCAGCGAGGGGATTGTGACTTGGTCCGTCCCGGGAAACTGTAAAGTTGAATAATTTGTTGTTAGTTATATGCTCTCTTTGTGTTGACAAAGTTTGACTGAAAATCATGTTAGAAATCATGCTTAGGCTATGTGATAGTATTGTTGGAACCCACAGATGTCGCGTACTTGTTGATTTTCCTGCTAAATGCTATATGTACTCAGTCTCAGTTTTTACTTGCACATTTTATCTCATTCTCTGTTATTAATATTGATACATCATATCATTGTTGTTTGGGCTGATTTCATGATTATTGAAAGCCCGGGAGACTGGAAAGATTTATGACTGAGTGAGGCCGAGGGCCTGATTGTGAGATATTATACTATAGCACGTGAGTTGGTCGTGCGGATCCTTATATTATACTATAGCACGTGAGTTGGCCGTGCGGATCTTTATATTATACTATAGCACGTGAGTTGGCCGTGCAGCACGTGAGTTGGACGTGCGGATCCAAAAATTTATATTGTGGCACGTGAATTGGCTGTACAGATCCATATATTTATATTTTGGCACGTGAGTTGTCCGTACAGCACGTGAGTTGTCCGTGCAGATTATAGCGCTTGGGCTGTAGGAGCCCCTCTGGAGTCTGTACACCCCCAGTGAGCGAGGGTACCCATTGAGTGAGTGATGAGGGCTGGGAGCCCAGTGAGTGATAAGGGCTGAGAGCCCAGGGAGTGATGAGGGGTAGGAGCCCAGTGTGTGATTGTTGTCCTGCGAGGTTGTACTTGATTTCCATTTGTTGTTGCACTTATTTGCTATCTGTCATTGTTGTGAAATTTCTGAGAGATTGTTGATATACGGATTACACGAACAGGAACTGTATAAAAATTGATTTGATATTAAACTTCCAGATTTGATAGCATGTCTATTCTTTGTTAGGATTACTGGAAATGAACCATAACGGTGTAGCTCGTTACTATCTTTAGTTCCTTATTTATTATTGTTACTTGCTGAGTTGGTTGTACTCATACTACACCCTGCACTTCGTGCGCGGATCCAGGTGCTCCCGGACATAGCGGGTGTTGATCCTTTCGAGTGGTTGATTTTCAGGAGATTTTGAGGTAGCTGCTGTATTCCGCAGACCTTGTCTCTCCTTCTCTATCTCTTTGTTTACTGTATTTGGTCTCAGACTATTATAGACTTAATTTTTTAGACTTGTATTCATATTAGATGCTCATGTACTCAGTGACACCAGGTTTTGGGGAGTGTTTATATTGTATTTAAATATTATATTTTCAAACTTGAGAGAAATTGTGGTTTATTGAGATTTTTGATTTGCCTAGTATTGAGATAGGCGCCATCATGACGGGTGAGATTTTGGGTCGTGACACCCGACTATCGGAGAGATTACTCTCTAGACACTTACATGTCCACCTTAAGATTGGAAAATATAATTTCATTTTAAGGACAAACTCAGAAATTCCATAAACTCCCGGAATATGCACAATGAAATCAAATATACAATCTCCGAAATTCCATTAAAATCTTGGAATATTCATTAAGATATCAAAGGCATGTCAAATATGTCTTGCTTAAAGTTCTAGCAACATTTAAGATCCAAATGAAGTGTTGCTACATGCTTCTTGATCATCAAATACATCAAGGAGATGCATATCATCCTACATTCGAGAAATATGCCGCTAAGGCCCTCGAATTACGGATAACAAATGGGAGAGAAGAATCAAGGGATAAACATATGTAACCCGCAATATTTATCAATAAAATTCTTTTTTCTTTATAGTTGTTTGTGATTGCAGTTTTATTTTTCTGCACAAATTTATTGCAAACAAATTGGCACGTCCAGTGGGACAAGTTCTGCCCTTCATCTCTTCCTCCTGCATATCAAAAACTTCAAGTTTCAATATTATCTGTTGTGATGGTCGGGTACTTCAAGTATCGTCTTCATGTTTCAGCAAGCCTACACCTCGACAAACCTTGAAGTAGGGGGCATTTGTAGACACTGAAATTTTAAGAGATCAAGATAAATCCTAAATTCAAGACGACTCTTGAAATATTAAGAGTCTATTAGGGTTACTTAGTGGCTACTCCACCCAAACCCTAAGTCATGCCTATAAATAAAGCTATGTATGTCCTTAAAAGATGATCTCAGCAATCCCATAATGCACAAAGAGATTAAATATATGATCTTAAAATTCCATAAAAATTCATGGAATATTCATTAGAGATCAAAGACAAG
Organism: Nicotiana tomentosiformis; assembly: GCF_000390325.3. NCBI lineage: Eukaryota > Viridiplantae > Streptophyta > Magnoliopsida > Solanales > Solanaceae > Nicotiana > Nicotiana tomentosiformis. The sequence goes on along the minus strand of NC_090814.1, from coordinate 51,719,812 downwards.
TCAAATATGTCTTGCTCAAAGTTCTAGCAACATTCAAGATACAAATGGAGTGTTGCTATATGCTTCTTGATTATCAAATACATCAAGGAGATGTGTATCATCCCATGTTCGAGAAATACGCCGCTAAGGCCCTCGAATTACAGATAACAAATCGTAGGGAAGAATCAAAGGGATAAACAGAGTTGTAACCTACAATGTTTATCAGTAAAATCCTTTTTCTCTTTATAGTTGTTTGTGATTGCAGTTTTATTTTTCTGCATAAAATTTATTGCAAACAAATTTAGTGTATTGAGTTTAGCTTATACACGGAAGATTAAATTATCGGTTCTTATAAGTATAAAGTTTGAGTTCACAATCTAGTGATGGAATTGGACAAATCATGAGGAATGATTTTAGCACAAGATTAAATATCATTTATCTTGATTATGGGATTGGCTTAATTCCAACTTCTTGTGCTATTACATTTTATATGTATTGAACGGACCAAGTAGAGATAAGTATTTTATACTAACTTGATAAAATAAACTCTCTAGCTATTAAATGTACTTATACTCTTAATCTTGATATAATTATTATTAACTGTGTATATTATTATTATTTTAATTTATTAAAAGGCGAGATTCATTCGTGGGTCAATATTCATGGTAAATTTGATAATAATAATGTACATTGACGAAATAATAGTTAGTTGATGGAATCCATGTCTCGGTTAAGAGATTGATGATACAGCTTTATGAAAACTTATAAGTTTTCATGTGTAAACTCGACCGGTGAATTTTGTATCTCCCTTTTTTGTTTCATATATATTTCTGATTGTTCTTTGACTTGGTAACTCTCTTTCTATTGTTCTTTGATTTGGTAAAAATCTTCGTAACTCTCACATTTTCCTCCTGTTTTATTGAATTGGTTCATTTTTAATTTGTTTTTTTTATTTTGGGAACCCGACACATGAAATAAGTTAAGCGAAAGTCTAAAGAAAATAATCAATAAATTAAAGTCAGTAGTTTAATTTAATTAATTAGTATCTGAATCTTAACATCGGGAGTTAAACAAGATCTAACGGATGAATTTTGAAATTGAATAAGGAGTGCAATTACGAATTTTTAGTGAAATAATTCATAATTTATTGTGGTGGATATTAATTTCGAAAATTAGAATTTAATTCCGGAATTGAAAGCCTTGTTAATTAAATTATGTGGTTCATGTTGTGCCTAAATAATGAAACAAATAAATCCTTTTCTTGGTGGAACATAAACCCAACAGGTTTTGAAAAAGGGGTTTAACCCTTATGTCACGACCCAAAAAATATTAGTCATAATGACACCTAACCCAACCCGTTAGGTAAGCCAATTAATAATAAACCAATTCCAATAAGATTCATTAAGAGAAGTAATGACTACAATTGTGCTTTTATACAAAGAATTCCCAAGGACTAGTAGTACAAATCATGAGCTTCTAAGATTTAGAGTTTACAAAACTCATATGAAATAAATACATTGTCCTTTTGAAATATACATGAACAGATTAATAATTCTAAAGCTACCAAGAACAAAAAGGCAGCAATGACCGGAACGCAGGTACGTCTTCGATATCAGCTCCCGCCATATACAGCAACATCAGCATAAAAAATCTACACGCAAGGTGCAGAAGTGTAGTATGAGTACAACCGACCCCATGTACTCAATAAGTAACAAACCTAACCTTAGATTTAAAGTAGTGACGAGTTGGGACTAAGGTCGGAGACCAACACCAATAGCCAACAACAGTTCATAACAATATAATAAAAGTGATAAAAAATAACTCCCAGATATGATGCTTAGCTCATTCACAGTTACGAAAAATAGTCATGCTTTTCAGGTATAACAGTAAAACCCAAATCCTTCACCGAAATCACAAAAATATGAGTAAGTCAAAAACCTTTGATTTTTTTCAAAAAAAACTTTCAACAACAGATAAGATGATTCAATTTCAGATAGCATGAGGAAAGTACATCTCTATGCCTACATGTCAATGTGCATGTGAAGTCATAAATGTCACAAAACCGTGTAACATGAGGAAATGCATCTTTATGCCTCTATGTCAAGTACGCATGTCCGATGCAATGCGTCACAGTGATGAACTCATGTACTCACACTTTCAGAGTACTCAGTATCACAATTTCACACTCCCACTCGTCACGCTCTATCACTCAGCACTGTGCAGGGCAGATCCAGCCCAAATGAATCAATAGCAACTGCGCTCACTATGGGTGTGCAGACTCCGGAGGGGCAGATCCAATACAAGTGCTATAATAAACCAATCATAGCATGAATCAATAAAGCATGTTGCAGCGTGCAGCCCGATCCTATCATGAATCAATAATACCTATTACGGCGTACAGCCCGATCCCATTAATATCACTCACACTCTGGCTCTCAAGTCTCAACTCAATCATCAATCTCTCCAGTCTCTCGGATTCACAATGTCATAAAAATCAACCCAAAAGTGATGATATGATGTATCAATAAATGGTAATAGAGACTGAGATATGATATCCAAATGAATAAGTATGATTGAGTATGTAATTGCAATGTAAGCAAATAACTCAACAGCAGAAATGACCTCAGTGGGTCCCAACAGGATAAGCATATAGCCTAGACATGGTCTCTAACATGGATCACAGCTCAATTACTCTAGCACGTAGAAATTTCATGAATAAAAACAAGATTAGGTCACTACACAGTAACACAAAATCAATCGAGTCATAAGTCACACTGTGCACGCCCACACGCCCGTCACCTAGCATGTGCGTCACCTCAACACCAAACACATATCACGTATATTCAGGGGTTCATACCCTCAGCACCAAGTTTAGAAGTGTTACTTACCTTGAACAAGCCAAATCCGATACCGAGCAAGCCAAACGATGCTCCATAAATGCAATCATATGCGCATCAACCTCCAAACGGCTCGAAACTAGCCAAAAGCAACTCAAATACATCAAATAATGTCTAAGGAAACAAACCCAATCGATAAAGGTGAAATCTTTAATCAAAAGCCCAAAGTTAACCAAAAAGTCAAACTAGGGCTCGTACCTTGGAACCTAACAAAACTCACAAAATCCGACAACTTATTCAATTATGAGTTCAACCATACTAGTTTCACTTAAATCCGACTCCGAATCGATATTCAAAACTCAAAAATTCACTTTATGAAACTTTAGACAAAAACCCTCAATTTCTCTTTTGAAATCATCAACCAAATGCCAAAAACGAGGATAGATTCATAAAATATAATCAAAACCGAGTAGAGAACACTTACCCCAATCCATATGGTGAAAATCACCTCAACATCGCTTCAATCCGAGCTTCATAGCTCCAAATATGTTAAAATGGCTGAAACCCCCGAAAATAGAGCTCTTATAATCACTGGACGAATCAATGAATCGTGATCGCTAAGGAGAAACTGAATTGCTCCTGAAAATGCACTACGCGATCGCAGCAACAGACTCGCGATCGCGATACATAAGGCTGATCAAACCAAGTGTTTGCGGAAGCAACCTCGCGAACGCGAAGAGATAACTAGTACTCTACCCAGCTCAGGCCCCAAACACTACGTGAACGCGTAGAAGCATATGCGAACGCGATGAAGACCAGTTCCAACTCTACGCAAACGCAGCCATCCAATCAAGACTGCGATGAAGAAAGTACCCAGCTCCAGATTTCATCTACGCGATCGCATACCATTCTTCGTGATCGCGAAGGATAATTGAGGCATCAAAAACCAGCAAGACCAGTATTGAAAACATGAAGAAAAATGGTTTGAAATCAATCTGAAACATGCTCGAGCCCCTCGGGACCCCGTCCGAACATACCAACAAGTCCCATATTATAACACGGGCCTACTCGAGGCCTCAAATCATGCATAACAATATTGAAACGACGAATCGCACCTCAAATCAAACTTAATGAACTTTTGAACTTTCAACTTTCAAAACTCGCGTCGAAACATATCAAATCAACCCCGAATGAACTCAAAATTTTGCACACAAGTCCCAAATGACATAACAAAACTTTTTCAATTCCCGCAACCACAATCTAAACCATATTTCATCAAAGTCAACTCTCGGTCAAACTTATAAATTTTTCAAACCTTCAAATTTTTAACTTTCGCTAATTAGTGTCGAAACCTTTTAGAAATATCCAAATACAAATCCGGGCATACGCCGAGTCCAAAATCACCATCCGGGCCTAACAGAACCATCAATATCCGATCTGAGGTCAAATTCTCAAAGATCAAACTTGATCAACTCTTCCAACTTAAAGCTTCTTAGTTGAGAACCATTCTTCCAAATCAATTATGAATAACCTGAAAGCCAAAACCGACGATTCACACAAGTCATATTATATCATATGGAGCTACTCGTGCCCTTAAACCACTGAGCGAAGTATAAATGCTCAAAACGACCGGTCGGATCACATTCTCCACCACTTAAACATACGTTCGTCCTCGAACGTGCCAAGAGTTGTCCCTAAGTTATCAAATCACTGTGCAATCTTATCATGCATATTCCCGGGGTGATCCTACGTCACCCTATACCATGTAAGCCTAATAACATAACATAATTGGAGATCATTACTTCAACCTTAGTCTGTAAACCTTAGAATCTAATTTCCAACATCCGGAATTTTCTATAAGACCCGAATCTCGCATCTACACACTGTATAAATCTGAACAAGTTGTATCACTCCATAACCATAACCCAAGATATAATCACATGATATACCGCATAACTCATATACTCGAAGCAATAATTTCCGACCACAATAACTGCTCAAAACAAACCCAATACTGGTAATAAACCTCATATCAAACAAAACCTCGTTCTAAAACCTTCGTACACTGTTGTTGATGAAAGAAACACGCAAAAACTCATAACCACTCATCAGATCAATAAGTCACGGAGCCCTCTCTCATCCGACAAGAACCAAAGCCAAATCTTAAGCCGACTTCCGATATTATCCCTTCATACATACTGTAATCAAATCCGATAGTACCCATTCTAGGTCCAATGACCTCATCTCATCAAATACAACCATTCTAGTGACATGCCACACCAATACAACCTAAAGCCACAGATTGTGTAATCCATGCGCCAATAAGCAACAATTCAAGTGCATCCAAAAATAGAAAATGACTCAAATGAGAGAACCGCCCCGCAAGCTCAACAAGTACCACCACCACGCAATGCTAAGAACCCATCACACACAGTAGAACTAAAACACACAAATCTATCACAAAGATAATATCCCAACACAACTCCGCTGCAGTGCATGACCCCATCTAAACACCGGCCCATATGAAATACCTCAAGCCACAATGCTCAAAATCAGTAACCACACACAATTCGACATCAAGTACCCAAAGTGCATGACTATAACCACGGAGAATAAAACCACCCAAAATATCACAACCGAAAAAAGGCCATAACCAAGGCGCAATCAACCATTCCACACCCCAATCACCATCTCGCTCAGATTTCGCTACAAGACCCAAATAGAACCGCACCATGTGTGTATATAACCAACAAATCACAACCCCTCGTAGCATAGAAGAGTAACACATATAACATATTAGAACATGAACAAGCTCAACTCTAACCGAATGACACACCCCTCAATTCTAACAGTTCTGAGTCCACAAATCTGACCCGGTGTAGAATATACATCCTCCTCGAGCCTACCAATGGGCCCCTAAATCAACTCTGGTCATCCACCAAATGGATAAATAGCCCTCCAAAAGTCCACGATGATTTAACCATAACATGTACCACCATCTAGCTAACCTTGGCCACAACTTCACAGTCCGCAACCCCAAAATAATCTGCTTTTGAGAACTCCGAGTCTCCAAATCCATAAAACACCTGAATCACCATAGCCGACCCCAACTCCATCACTCGAATGACTAACACGTCTCTCATACATAATCATCCCACGAGAAATTCTTCCATAATTCTTCCGTGCCACATAGCAAAATCTGAACATGAGTAGTCGATCAATCAAGCGAGTACCGCAATACCAATGAAGCATCCGTAAACCAAAACACAACATGCCTTCTGAAATGTGTACCCTTCTCAGGCAATACCAAGTAGTAATAGCATTCACTAAGCATCTGAAACTGTCCATATTGTTCAGAATTCATGCCCTTCCCTCCAAAACTGAACCTAGACCTTGCACATGAAAATCTCAACCCCACACAACACACCGCATCTATCATACCATCATATGAAAAGTACAAGGATCTCCTAATCAACTCTGAGTCACCAGCAGAATGCATACCTGATCAGTCAGAAACCTTCCATTTGATCCCATCCTGGAGAAAATCATAATACACAACATGCTCCTCACGCCGGTAGGAAATATCCATCTCAAACAGTGGTAGAAACCATCGAGAACACTTTGGAATCCATTTGCACATAACCAAGCTATCACAACCAAATTCCTCTAACTCAACTAAGCCACGCAGGTCATCAAACCTAAGAGTATTGCCCCAAAACACATGTAGGGACTCACCACATCATAAGTAACCAAAGAACCGATCATATCTATTACCGTGCTAATCCAACCTACTACTAAGTTGTCCTATTCCTCCGAGTTCCTTCCGAATTACCCTCAAATTGACACTTCTCCTTGCTATAACACCACAATCCTTACCCCAAGCTCACCACAAGAGATCATAGCATAAAACCACACCGCCCTAAGGCCCATAAGCCGCTGTATTCCCTCTTAAGTATCCCAAAAGTACCACAACCGAGACATCCACTCTGAAGATACCTTATGTGAACCTAAAAAAATTTCCCCTGATACCGAAATATAGAATCCATCGTGATACAGAAATACTGCAAGTATCGACATCCAATGTAAATCTCAGATTATAGCCATATACAAATCCTGAAAATTCTCAATTGCTACATATAAATCTTGAATCCATTAGAACCTTCTCGAGAGTCATCCACTCTGCTCAAATCTCAATTGCACCGACCAAATGGGTCGAACGATCTGTGTCCCATTAGCACGACAACACACAAAGAAGTAATCCACACCTCTAAGCAACCGAGTGAATCCCTTTTCTTAGTATATCACATATGCCACGAACAACATACCTGAATCACTCCAAGATTACTATATATACATAATGTGTATTACACCATACATCCAGAATTTTCCTTGCTTAAGTTATCCTCAAAACCCAGTTTCTACAAGTCATAGTTGATCCACAAGTATGTCTCAAACCGAAACCAATACAACATGTAACCATGCAATCAAATTGTCGATAGCAGACTCCCCCACTTGGCTTGAAGTCATAGAAAAAAACACTCGATAACTCATAATACCCATACTCTATTACTGCCATAATCTCGCACCGAAATTCAACTCAATCCTTCATAAACTCATGTAACACAAACCATCGAGTACCTCAAATTATCTGCTAAGCTCTCATACATCCTCGTGACGGTCAGGTCCACTTTCTCAACCAATCCAAACTCAAATCGCAACACATATACCCACTGGTAGAAAAGAAAGCCTCCATACAACATCATAAGGATCACACATCCGTAGATTACCTCGCATGTGATAACCCTCCTACTTAGCCTCAAACTGACATCTCTTTATACCCTTTCACAGCCACAGCTACTACGCAATCACTTAATCTTCCTGAGTCTGAACTTACAACAAGACATGAAAATCTACTTCGCTCCACAATTAAACAACATGAAAGATTCTGCATTACGATCATAACTCGAGACTATATAACACATTAAGATAGAAATCAAGCACCCAATAGTCCTTATTACATCCCAAGCAAACACTTCTTGTCACATTCAAACCATCTGAACACATCCTGCTGTCACATCATACTTCATCATATAGCCATTCAACAACTCATCGAGCCATAAATTCTACTCATATGGACACTACCGGACATATAAGTACAAAAGCATATACTCACACAACTGAAACTATCGAGCCTAAGCTACAGTCTAAACCTAGCCTCAAGTCCTCCAGACTGGCCCATCACCAAATCACCGGAAATACATCTCGCACCTCATCCATGAAATCTACAAGTTGTCGATGCACAGTTGATACTGAGCGCTCACATACGCATACGAGTGAGTGGAAGGGATTCAAAGAGTTATGCTTCAAGTTGAATCAATGTCGCACGATAAGGAATGAAAGATGGAAAGTATATCCTAAATGTCATGTAGCCTCTCGAAGATAGGTATAGATGTCATCATACCGATCCACAAGACTCTACTAGACACTTGCTCATGACTCGTAGAACCTATGAACATAGAGGTCTGATACCAACTTGTCATGGCCTAAAATTCAACTAGTCGTGATAGCACCTAACCTAACCTGCTAGGTAAGCCAATTAACAATAAACCAATTCGATTGAGATTCATTAAGAGAAGTAATGACAATACAATTGTGCTTTTATACAAAAAATTCCCAAGGACTAGTAGTACAAATCATGAGTTTATAAGATATAGAGCTTACAAAGCTGGTATGAAATAAATACATCATCTGTTAAAAATATACATGAACATATTAATAATTCTAAAGCTAGCAAGAACAAAAAGGCAGCAATGTCCGAAATGCAGGTACGTCTTCAATGCTAATTCCCTCCATACACAACAACATCAGCATAAAAAATCTGCATGCAAGGCGCAGAAATATAGTATGAGTACAACCGACCTCATGTACTCAATAAGTAACAAACCTAACCTTAGGTTGAAAGTAGTGACGAGCTGAGACAAAGGTCGGAGTCCAACACCAATAGCCAACAACAGTTCATAACAATATAATAAAAAAGATAAAAGAAATAATCAGAGATATGATGCTCAGCTCATTCACAGTTACGAAAAATAGTCATGCTTTTTAGGTATAACAGTAAAACCCAAATCATTCACCGAAATCACCAAAATATGAGTAAGTCATAAACCTTCAATTTCAGATAGCATGAGAAAAGTACATCTTTATGCCTACATGTCAATGTGCATGTGAAGTCATAAATGTCACAAAATCATGTAACATGAGGAAATTCATCTATATGCATGCATGTCAAGTATGCATGTCCGATGCAATGCGTCACAGTGATGAACTCGTGTACTCACACTCTTAGAGTACTCAATATCACAATTTCACACTCCCACTCATCATGCTCAATCACTCAGCACACTCAATCACTCAGCATTGTACAGGGCAGATCCAGCCCAGCACCTCTCTAACCAATGTATGACTTAAACCCAATATTAGGATGTCCTAGCTACATGGCTTCACTCGTGTATGGTTGGAGTTAAGTAGCCTTAACACAACCTTTCCCTCCCTACTTCAGGTGGATATTTCAGATTCTGGCACATATCATGAGCATATTGATTTGAAAGACAAGTTTTTTGTATCTCCAGTCCTCTCATATAGGATAAACTATCGGGAATGGCTAAGCTGTCAGAATGATAATAATCTCACAAGTGTTCAACCTCGTGGGCTTGTGGCATAGACTCCTTGTGTTAAATACTGTTAAGAGCGTAATGCAATTTCAAGTATTTTGAAACCCCTATCACATTAATGGTGCAAAAATCTTCTTATTTCGAGTTAAACTGATTTTTCCTACACTCGAGGAGGCGACTGGTGTAACGTACTTGGCTATTTCTCCTTAAGGCTTATTATTGCCGAACAAGGCCCAATGGAATAAAACAATTGTTATTGTCTCTTTATTAACTCATCGTCTTCCAAGAATAACGTATGCTAATGCTTTTATCCTCCCGATCATGCCACCCATGTATCCCATGTCTAAAACGACTCATTTCGTATTAAGATCATGTAAATGGTTCCCACATTTTCAATGCCTACTAGGCAACTCTATACCTCATTTGTCGAATCAATGATGTCATCACAATGATTAGCCACATCAGCGCTATTGGTAGTAACCTTCATATCTCTTAAGATATAACCTCCTGAAATGCACTGCTTAGCACATTGGTCGATTCTTGAATAATTCCAACTCAATCTTGAACCCCGTAATTCCTCTTTGTATTACATCTATGGATGTTGAAGGTTCAAACATGTCAAAGAAAAAGTATCATCTCATGATCAAACATATTGGGTACGAAACTTTATGGTCATATTCATGCTAGCACATCTTAGAATAATTGTTGAAGGTCGCGTAAGGTTTAGTTTGGGTGTTCGACGTAGAGATTTAGAGTTGAAGAAAGTGAACGAGTTATTATCAAGATTTTCTCCATGAATATATTTGATGAATTGTTAAGGAAGGTAAAATAGGTGTAGTTCACATTGGGCCCTATGGAATCTTGAATGAAATGGGTCAACCTATGAGTATGACATCCTCCATCGTTGTTCTCCATGCACATGGTGTTTCATGTGTCTACTTCAAAAAAGGTAGTTGGAAATCCTTTGTCTATCATTCCAGTGGAAGCTATTGAGGGTGAAGTTAATGGATAATTGGCCTATGAGAGGTACCTAATTGTCATCCTTGTTAGATAAATCCGGGAGTTAGGATTACCTCTGTCAAGTGCTATGGCGCAGTCTATTAGTCGAGGAGGTCACCTCAAAGGCCGAGTGTATTGTGTAAAGAGAATATTTTCACTTCTTTGTATATCAAATGATTGTGACTCGAAAGGTATTTTCTATGTGTTATGATTCAAATATGTACAGTTGATGTCAAGATGCAACTTTTATTAATGTAATGTTGGTAGTGTTGAAATTTGTGTTATTGGAATATTGTGATGCTTTGTTAATTTGTGTATATGTTGTTAGGAGTGGTTTAGGTGATTCTCTAGCAGGCGGATTGGCCCAATTACAGAGGAGACTCTGCCAAAATCTCTGAAACATTTGAGAGTTAGATAAAATTTGCGGGCTTGAGATGTGTTATGTTAGGTGTTTGGGGCGGACTCTAGTCCTCATTCGAGGATAAATGATCCTAAGCGGGTGAGGATGTAAGGCCCCATAAAATTTTTCCAATGAATTTAAGGTTTCGTGGTTACGAGGTAGGCTAATATTTTTAAAGATTGTAGAAAACGAGCCGCGGTACGGACTTTTTGGGTTGTACAATGCATTGGGGAGTTGGAGGAAAATTGATGTCGAACATGGCATTTCTACGGTCTTTTATGCAACCGCAGAATTACTTCGCGGACCACAGATCCACCGCGGAGTGTAAAAGAAGAGGGCCAAATTCTGAAAACATTTTTTGCAGGCCACATAATGATATTGCTACCACAAAATTGCATCGCGGAATGGACCAGACCCAACCCACAACATGAAAATCATTTTGTGGCGATTCTGTTGACCGCATAACCATTCTGCTTGTCACATATCTATTTTGCTGGCCATAAATGTGTTCTGCTACCATAGAATTGCACCACATAATTGACTTCGGGATCTTTTTTAGAAATTTTTTTACTCGACCCCATTTTGATTAATAGCCTTTGGGGCTCATTTTGAAGCAAATATTTGATATTTTAGAGAGAAGTGAGAGTATCTTAGAGATAGAGGGAGAAGACCTAGCAATTCTAATCATCAATCATTTCCCCAATCTTTAAGATTCAAGTGTAGCTACTCACTAGACCATCATCTACCCGGGTAAGACCTTGTCCTAAAACCTTCATGCAATTATTATGGGTTTAATTAGGTTATGGAACTGGAGATAGACCATGCATGTAACACTTGGTGGTAGTATGTGGTATTGTTGAACTATTTTGTGTAGTTTCTTATTGAAATTGGTTGAGGGAGGAAGGGATTACCATTGTAGAGATTTGTAGTTAATTTGGCATAATAGGTGTTTGACAAAATTCCAAAGAGACTTACGTCATGAGAATCCTTCTAATTATTATCCGGTTTTTCCTATCTTCCTATAGATTTATATTGCTAGTGGTGTTGGGACATTGTAGTAACTTAAGGAATCGATAGTAAATGCGCTCACTGTGGGTGTGCAGACTCTAGAGGGACAGATCCAGCCTAAGCGTTATAATAAGCCAATCATAGCATGAATCAATAAAGCCTAATGCGGCATGCAACTCGATCCCATCATGAATCAATAATACCTGATACGGCGTGCAGCCCGATCCCATCAATATCTCTCACACTCTGGTTCTTAGGCCTCAACTCAGTCATCAATCTCTCCAGTCTCTCGGGCTCACAAAGTCATGAAAATCAGCCCAAAAATGATGATATGATGTATCAATAAATGGTAACACAGACTGAGATATGATATGCAAATGAATGAGTATGACTAAGTATGTAATTGCAATATAAGCAAATAACTCAACAGCAGAAATGACCTCAGTGGGTCCCAACAGGATAAGCATATAGCCTAGACGTGGTCTCTAACATATATCACAACTCAATTACTCTAGCCAAAATCAACTCAAATACATCAATTAATGTCTAAGGAAACAAACCCAATCGATAAAGGTGGAATCTTTAATCAAAAGTCCAAAGTCAACCAAAGCTCTAAATATGTTAAATGGTTGAAACCCCCAAAAATAGAGTTCTTATAATCACTAGACGAATCAATGAATCGCGATCGCGAAAATACCATCGCGATCGCGAAGGAGAAAATGCACTGCTCCTGAAAATACACTACGCGATTATAGCAACAGACTCGCGATCGCGATACATAAGGCTGACAGAACCACGCGTTCGCGGAAGCAACCTTGCAAACGCGAAGAGATAACGAGTACTCTACGCATCTCATCCCCCAAACACTACGCGAACGCGTAGAAGCAGATGCAAATGCGATGAAGACCAGTCCCAACTCTACGCGAACGCAACTATCCAATCGCGAACACGATGAAGAAAGTGGCCAGGTCCAGATTTCCTATACGCGATCGCATACCATTCTTCGCGATCGCGAAGGACAATCGAGGCATCAGAAACCAGCAGGTACCAGCGATGAAAACATAAAGAAAAATGGTCTGAAATCAATCTGAAACATGTCCGAGTCCCTCGGGATCCTTTACAAACATACTAACAAGTCTTATAACATAACACGGACCTACTCGAGGCAGTATATATATATATATATATATATATATATATATATATATATATATATATATATATATATACTTTTATGTTGGATTTTTCTTAAGATGCCACATTTCACCACCTGCTACACAATCTGCATATCTTCATAAACTTTGTGGTCAACGCCAAAAGCTATTCTTGAATCTACTGTATAAATATTTTCCTAATAATTGAGCTACCACGGACCTCATTTATTCTAAGTTAAAATTCATGGATAATATTACATGTTAATTACGTTATTAATACTTTAAGAATCCATATGTACGATGACAGCGAGGCCTATCACAAATAAAAAATAAAACCCTTAAGTATATTTATACGTGGCATCATCCTACTGGTCAATCAAAGCCCTCCAAATCAAACACATGGAGAAACATCAAAATCAATTATTATTTTTTAGCTTTTTATTTTTTGCTTCATTCTGTCATACAACTTTAATCCACTTTCATGCAACTACGTGGAAACTCACTTCACACCTTATAACTAAGTGCCCATTCCTTCTTACTCGTCAATTCAACTATATATTCCTCTCCCTCAACCCTCACTTCCATGTCCATAACCTTGTTATCTTAAAAAACACAACCAAGAAGAAAAAAAAAGAGTAACCTTGCTAGGAAAATGGAAGATCATCAAGAAAGTAGCAATATTCAAATGTATAGAGGAGTAAGGAAGAGAAAATGGGGGAAATGGGTGTCTGAGATACGTGAACCGGGGAAGAAAACACGAATATGGCTAGGGAGTTATGAGACACCGGAGATGGCTGCAGCAGCCTATGATGTTGCTGCATTTCATCTAAAAGGCGAGAGAGCAAGACTGAATTTCCCCGAATTAATCGATAGTTTTCCAAAACCCTCAAGTTCTAAGCCTGAAGATGTGCAAATGGCAGCTCATGAAGCAGCAATGAGGTTCAAAATTAGGAAAACTCCGGAGCCACCCGAGAGCGGTGGCTGTGGCGGTGGTGGCACGGTGGTCCCGGTGAGGGTAGGTCTATCGTCGAGTCAAATTCAGGCGATTAATGAGTCGCCATTGGACTCACCTAAAATGTGGATGGAGCTAACGGGGGCTTTGTTATTACGAGATCCTGTTAGAGAATACACTTGTCCCTCCTATCCTTTTACCGATCCTATGGTTTTGTGTGAAGACATTGCTGAGTTTGGGGAGTGGGATGAAGTGCAACAGCATCATGATTCCCTTTGGGATTTTTAGGTGGAAAAAAATTCCATATGGCCCCTTTTAGTATTTATATTTTAGCAAAGATTATTAGGGGTCAATTTAAGAAGAAGAAGAAAAGAGAACAAAAGCTTATGCTATTCTTCTTTGAGGATGTTGGATGGTTTAAACTTTTGTGGCTCTCTTATTTATTTTTTATTTTTCCCCTAGAGATTCTTTTGGAGAATATTTGTTATATTATAATCTTGGGAAGTCCATGAAGATTTACTAAATCAATAGAAAGAAGATAATGGTGGAGCCTTGAATTAATTTGACTTTGCTTTTCTATAGCCTTCATTTCTTTCCATTATAAATTTTTTGGTGGGCCAAAGAATCTTCGCATTTTAGAGTTTATTGCAGACCCAAGATTAGGTTACATTTATGTTGTATGTCACAGAAAATGACATCGAAAAGTATTTTTCACTTGACAAAATTGTAGTGTGAATCTTCTAAAACTGATTCGCAAACTAACACTTCAAAGTTTCATCTTTCCCATTTGTTTTTTTGTGGTAAGAATAACACACATTCTATATGCACCAATCTTTCATTTTGTAAAAGAAGCTCTTTGGATATTACTAATTATTTTCACTGAATTCTGGGTCTGGGCTCTCAGCAGCAAAGGTGGAGCTAGAGTTTAAACGGTTCTAAAATAATAATTTATACATATTCTTAAGATAAACATAGGATTTGAACCAAAATTGTTTAGTTTGACCGAACCCGTAACTTCTATGCTTAGCGGTCCCTACTTCCACGTTTATTCTTATGAACAAAATACATAATTTACTTATCAACCTTGTAGCGAAATCCCGGTTACACACCTCTCATTCACGGAAAACCTTTTACACACTCACCTTTTCAAAAGTGTGTCTAAG